>NC_133553.1:17769342-18394342 GCF_048773025.1 Camelus bactrianus | reverse complement strand
GACGCAGACAGGTTCGGTGGCTTTCCATAACCCTCTCTCCTGTCAACCTGTTTTGACTCTTTGAACAGTACCTAATACCCTCGGAATGTTCTCATACAATAAATCCTGGGAGAGCAGGGCCTAGGGCATCCTCACCCTGTACCCCAGTACCTACAACTGTGTGTGGCATGGAGCGTGTGAAGGAATGAACGGAGATGCATTCGAAACGTTGGCTGTAATGAAAAATTCTCTACATCAAAGTCCATTTACTGATTCTCATTTTAAACCAAGAACTCAGTGTCTCCTGTTCCCCCCCAAGTCGCCCGAGAACAAGGCAATGAGAAGGCCCGTGTCTGTCCTGGAAAATGTGTGCTGAGCAAGGAATTCCAGGGAGAAGGAAAAGCTGAGGAATTTGACGCTGACACGGAAGTCCAGGCCATCCACAGCTGAGCACAGACCGTGTAACCATTTACCAATGGATTTTGACCGTCAGGGAATGATTCCAAGTGCTTTCTGATCCTGTCGGGATCAAGAGAAAACCAGTAGTTGCTTTTTAAAAAAATGTGATGCTCACATGATTGGAGTTTCATTTTGTTTAATTTTTAACCGACAGTACCCCCTTTGAGCTTGCTTCTGGAAAGAAAATTGTGTTTACAGGTGACCTGCTGTTTATCAGAACCAGCATGCCGGTGGGCAGAGGGAAGGCAGCGCAGGGCTTCGCAGAGATGTCACGGTTTCCCTTGGATGGTACTGGTTTTCCCCCTATGTAAAGTCCTTTGGAAACTTAAGTAAATTCCAGCTCAGATCTCTCCCCTCCCCCCATATGGACTGAATGTTTGTGTCCTCCTCAGATTCCTATGTGGAAGCCCTGACCCCAGTGTGATGGTTTTGGAGGTGAGCCTTTGGGAGGTGATCAGGGTTGATGAGGTCCTGAGGTGGGGACCACCATGATGGAGTCAGGTCCTGATAAGAAGAGTCACCAGAGAGCCACACCCCCGACCCCACGGGAAGAGACGGCTCCCACCAGACACCGAATCTGCCTGCCTCGTGCTCTTGGACTTGCAGTCTCCAGAACTGTGAGAAATAAGTGATCGTCATTAAAGCCACCCAGACGGTGGTAAGTTGTGACAGCAGCCTGAGCTAAGCGTCCCCCCACCCATATACTCCCCACCTCAGTCCTGGGTCCCTGGGTCCCTGAAGCTGGCCCCTCTGAGGGCCGTTCCCTTTGGGAAGTCGCAGCGGCCCGGGACCCTGGCAGACACTTTCCCCTCTGGTCCCTCCCAGCTCCCCAGCCCTCTGGATGACGTCCAGGCTCTGACTGTCCCGAGGACCCCAGAGTGCGCCCCGGCCCCCTTCCAGCCCCAGCTGTCACCCCCTGCTGCTCTCGCAGGTGCTGCTGCCAGGCCTGCTCGCGGCTCCCTGGGGCCCTGAGCTCTCCTGAGCCTGGTGGGGTGTGCGCCTGCCTGTCCCACTCTCGGGGACTCTCTTCACCCCTCTTTCCTGGCCTGGCCCTTCTTTGTCCTTCAGTCTCAAAAGTCACTTCCTCTAAAATCTTCCCCGGCCCACCGGGGCCGCCTCCCCCAGAGCGTCACCCTCAGAGCCAGCATCGCTGGGCCAGGCCGGGCCGGGCCGCTTCCCGGGGGCGCCCTGTGAGCTCTTCCGCAGGGGGACGGCGGTGGTGCGTGGCCCTGGGAGGGGGGAGAGCTTTCATCACTCCAGGTGGAGCCGTGTCCAGGGGGCAGAACTACCTCGGTCTCCACCAGGGCACAGGGGCAGTGGCCCACAGAGTGTGGCCCATGACATCAGTGCCACTGGGAACTGTCAGGGATGCCAATTTTCAGACCTCACCCCAGACCGGCTGAATCAGAAGCCCCGGGGAGGGGGCCCAGAGGTCTCTTCCCACCAGCCCCCCAGGCGGCTCTGACCGCCCTGGGCTGGGGAGGGAACGTGGGAGGAGCCTCGGCTGCTTCTCTGCCCCCACCCCCACCCCACGTCCGTGTGCCCTCAGGTTTCAACATAAACACCCAGAGCCTCCGGGCGGTGACCCCTGTGTCCTGAAGGCACACTCAAAGGGGACAGCTTAGCACCCATAGCTTACAACCAAGTGTCAACACGTCCACTGGGGACCAGGCCGAACTGGACAGGACGAAAGGGAGCTGAGCGCGCGTCGGTGTTTCCAGCTGAAGGCTCAGCTGCTGCCGTGGCCCCCGGGCTTCTAGCCCAGCCCACACGACGGCGTCGGGAGGCGGCACTAAGGAGCCTCTGGTCGGGGAAGAAAAGGAGGCGGAAGTCCAGGACTCGAGCGGTGGACACTGCTTGGAGTCCCGGTGAAGGTGCCTGTGGCTTGATCAGGCCTGGATATCTAATTTATGTTGTTCATCGACTCATAAAAATGTTACTGCCAAAAACGAGCCCCGAAGGTCACTTTGTGCTGTTTTGAAAATTACAGTTGAGAAACAGAGGTCTCTCAGCCACTCTGCACCCTGCATCCTTGGCAGACGTCCGCACCAGGAGCAGGGTTCCGGCTCTGCCAGGTGCCCCGGTCTTCAGCAGAGATGCCCTCAGAGCCGGGAGGGGTCCTCTCACCAGGAGCACGGTGGCCCCCAGGGCAAGCCCGCCCCTTCCTCTTCTCTTGGGCTGCTAGGGGGTGGGGGCGAGGGGTGTAGGGGTGTTGGGGAGTCATCAGACTGATTGTGCCACTTCCAATAAGTACCTGCCCCGTTGTTGGAGGCTTTCCAAGAATTTAGGGGGTACATAGCTCCTTGTGTTCTTTGGGTTTTGCCAAAATCTTGGGCAAAGGGAAAATTTGCCACCAACCTGGAGACCTGAACTCTCCCCCGGTATAGCCTGGAAGGTCTCTCATTTAAGATCTGCAGGCACTTTTGTGGCCCACCGTCCAGTTAGAAGAGGCCCGTTCCTGCCCCTTGTAGAGCCCTCCCCGGCCCCCCAGGCATAAAGAGCCCAGGGAGCATTTCGTACCAGGTTGTTGCTATTTCTGCCTCCCCAGGATGCAGTGAGCTTCCAGGGGATCAGCTCAGTGCGTCTTGTTACAGGCTTCCCCGGCACTTTGCGCCTGCCAAACACCCAGACGTCCTCAGTTAACGCTCATTGACTGAATCAATTTTATTCTCAGCAGAAGTAAGATGACAATGAATAAGAGACACATAACCAGGTCACAGGTATCCACGACATTGGGAGAAAGAAAAGGACCTGGACATATATACTGATGGCAAATTTTGATTGGCTTATTTCACTGACAAGTTCGTTTACCTTAATCGACACACATTCTTCCTCTAGGAGACACTACATGGTTTGAGAAGATGAGCGCTCAGCCACCAGGTTTGCCGGCCAAATGGTGCATTGGGACAATAGGAGGGTCTGCATGGGGGACCCACAGAGCCACTCGGACATGGGGTGCACAGAAAGCAGGGGGAGAGAAGTGCGAACGTCAGCTAGTCCCTTGTTGCTTTCAACTGACTTTCTAAGACTGAAGGACGTAGATGTTAGCTTGTCATCACGGCTCTGACTTACTCGTTTCCCAAGACGAGGCAAGACCACAGCCTGGCGGGGAAGCAGGTACAGTGTGAACTATTAGATGACCAGCTTCGGTAGGATATCCTTTCCCGTCGCATTGCTCAGAGGTACTGTGCTTCTGGAAATTGCCTTCACTTGGAATATTACTGCCATTTCAAAAGGGAGGGGGGAAAACACATTCCCCTTTTCATTAGTTTGCACCTCACTCCTCTAAAGCACTGAAGTCACATAATAAGCCTCTAAAAGTTTCTTTCTGGGAAGCACTCCTTACGATGCCTGGAAATTTCTGATTTATCACCTGAAGAAAACCAGCATTTTCAGAGCTAGTCTGCGATTGATCAGGATGTTGGGAATTTGCCCCAGAAGGGGTGTGCCACTGACACTTGCACTAAAATGAAAATCTTAGTGTTTAGTTCCTCCTGTCGCCTATAAAGCCACTCTGCCTCCCACCCCCCCAGATGCTGCTTCAGTCGGGAGAGAGCCTGGTTCCTTCCTCGCCAGCTCAAGGCTCAGAGCGTTTCACTCTTCTTGCTGCGTAGGTGATGCTTTCGAAGGGAGTTTGAGGAACTGAGGTTATTTAATTGGGGGAGAGGTCAGGAGTGACTGAGGGCTGCGTTCAGGTGGTTGCAAGGCTTCGGATGACCTGCTTGTCTCCTTTTCTGCACGAAGCTGCTTAGTTTCAGCTCCAGGAAGAGGGCCTGGGAGGGCTGCATCCTGAGACATGTCAGCCGGGTTCCTATTTCCGAGAGACGGAGAGGAGAGAGACGAGGCTCCCAAGTGAAGATGTTAAGGGAAACTGTGCCTGGGAACTTCAGAGTCAAGCCTCCTTCCCGAAGAGGACGCCCGAGACATTCACTGCAGAGAAAACAGCCCTCCTGTCTTGTGAACGAGCTGGTGGGAACTGTCAGGACAAACATGCGGTGAGAAGTCCGTGTTCCAGGTGGACAGAGGTCTAAAACTGGGGTGACACAGGTTCCGCCCTCCGCTCTGCTGCTGGTTGACTGTGTGTGGACCACAGCGGCGGCAGGGAGGGTGTGGCTGGGCAGACAGGAATCTTGATCCTCAGAGCCTCGGAGGCTAGGGAAGCAGGGAGAGTTCTGCTTCCATCATCAGATGTCCTTAAGAAGAGACTCAACAATAAAGGAACCTCTGTGCACCCACTGTGGGATAGATATGTTCCTTCTCGCATTCATTCATTCATTCATTCATTCAGCTTGATCATCAGTGCTGCGGCAACTACCAGAATGGAAGCCTCAGAAGCAAGGATGAGAGGTGAGGCAGAGGGACAAAGGTGCATGTTGCGAGGCTGTGTGGTGCGTTCCAGGAGAGAGGCGAGCCTGGGGTGCCGGGAAGCCCAGAGCAGGGGGCTTAAACCAACCTGGGGAGCGTGGGGCGTGGGAGACAAGACTTCCTGGGGAGGGGGGGCTCAGAAGACGATAGGCATGGTGGGCAATTATAATGATAACGCTGATGAGGTGACAGGTAAGGAAATGCCTTGAAGGGTCTGCCTTCCGTGTCTCTTCTCCCAGAGGTGGGCCCTGCTTTCCCTTTGGGAGTCTGAGCACAGGGTAGGGAATTCAAGCAGAGGGAAGCGGGGAGCGGGCACCAGTGGAGGGGCAGCGAAGAGCCCTGCTGTGTGTCCACCGGGTGCTAAGGCAGGACCTCAGGCCAGGCCACATCCCGGAGGACCAGGACTGTGGAGCTAACGTTGTGGGCAGTGTGCCCTTGCAGATAAATGCTTGACCTGCGTGGTCAGCGGTGATTTTGAAGCAGATGGGGAACAAGGTCTGATTGTCTCATTGGAGAGATCCCTGGAGGCTGCGTGGAGAGCTTCCGGAGGGAGGGAGTGTAAGAGGGGGAACAGATCAGGGAGCAGGGTTGGAGTGGGCAGGAGATGCGAGGGAGGGAGTGTCACGCACACCATCAGCCCCAGCCCTTGTCCCCACAAGGACACTGCGGCTCAGGGTGGACCTCGGAAACCCAGCAGGCAGGTCGAAGGATTCCAGGGCAGCTTTCCTGACTCCGGGGTGAGCAGGCTTTCCAAACGAGGGTGACCTTTTGTCTGCCTGGTTCTGAGATTTTTTTTTTTTTCGTCTAAGTCTTTCCATCCAGCCCTGCAGGCTACAATCAGGTCTCTGTCAGGGTCATGGGAGGGAGAACCCTTTCCTCTGAGCCTTTCCCTGGATGTTCCGTTTCAGCAGGTGCCTGTAGGCTCTGAATGGAGAGCCCAGGTTCCGGGCTCGCATGGGGAAGCTGGTGGTTCTGAAAGCGAAGTGGCTCACACGTGTGACCAGCCATGCTGACTGTGCAGGGTCCCCAGAGAACACACGGTCCGCAGCAGACGGGCCGTCCCCCTCCTCACTTTGGGCAGATCCTGGTGGGTGCTGCATTCGGCAAACCCTAGTCCCCTTGTCTTGTGCTGTCTGGCCCGTGGGACTAAATTGATTCACTTTTGCTCAAACACATGTTTCAAATATTTAGTTACTCCTGGTAAGTTTGGCTTAAAATTAGCTGAAATCAGAACCTAAAAGAGAAATTGGAAAATCTTCCTTAAACGCCAAAAATAAGGTCACCGAGGGAAGGTCCAAGAGTAAGAAACTTCATTCCCAAGGAAGATTATCTTGAAAAGTTAAGAAGGAGTCAGTAATGATAGAAGAGAAAGGGTCTGGAGCAAACAGGTGACTGTTAAAGGACATGGAGAAGGAGTGACTGCCCCACAGCAGGACACGCTCCCTCCCCGAGGGAGGGGCCTTGTGGACCGCCTGCCCGTGGCTGCTCATCCTGTTTCTGTCTGTGCCTTTAGGGAAAGTGCTGGGCGCCAGCAAAGCTGGCGAGGCCTCCTCCCTTTTCCTTTGAAACCTGCAATCCTGTTAATTACCAGAGTCAGCCCCAGCCACCTCCTTTGATAAGCCCCAGGTTGTTGGGGCCAGCACTGCTCAGCTTCTGCTGAAGCCTGCCCTCCTCTTAATTGCCACTTCCCGCCCAGCTCCGTTGCTTCCGGCAGGATGCACACACATCCGCAGGGTCTCCGGCCAGCTCGCAGCCTCTGGCCCGTGCCTTTGGCTTGGTCGTCAGGTAGCAGAGGAAACGGGTGTTGAACCGTATTCAATGTGAGGGAAAGCTCCCCAGCTCCCGAACTGAAGTATTTGGTTGAAAATGTTTTGAGTTTCCAAAAGGAGGAGGGAATTTTGCTGAAGACCAGGACAGGAAGGAATGAGCTTTTGGCACATCTTCATATGTTTTTTTCTTTCTCTCATCTTCCCCAGGAAGAAATTAAAGGGGATTATTGGTAAAAACAAGTGCACACATGCCGGTAGCTGTGAATACTTAAAAAGTTGCATTTTAAAAATTATTTATTTATTTATTTATTTATTATTGGCATACTGCCAGTTACTATGTGTCAGTTTCTGGTGTACAGCACAATGTCCCAGTCATGCACACACATACATATATTCGTTTTAAAAGTTGCATTTTAACAGTGAAAATGAGCCAGACCCAAAAGGAAAAATCAGTAACGCTGGCTTTGTTTTTAAGTTTGGTATATTGTTAGCAATGGATTCTTGCATTAATTTTGACTTCTTAAATATTGCATTAAAATCGGATTTATCTTGATCACTGAGTTTTTTTTTTTTTTTTTTTTTTGACATCCCCTTCAATTTTTCACTCAAAGCCCCACTGCTCTGAATCCCTTCATCCCAGTCCTGGCCTTGGGCTGACCCACCCCATCAGCTGTCAGTCACCTTAGCCCAGGTTCACTGATGGAGGTAAAGAAAGGCCCCCCTGCCCATCTGCCTGGACCCTCCCTTCTCCCTTCCCTGTCTGGCAAAATCTCCTCATCCTTCAAGGGCCTGCTCAAGTGCGCCCTTCATTATTAAGCCTTTTTAGGTCCCCCAACCCTTGAAGAATCCCCCTCCCCAGAGCACCCACCGCACCTGTGCCCACCTGTGCCCACCTGTGCGCTAGCCCGGATCTCTGTGCAAGTGAACTTCCCCTGTATCCGCATCTGCGCTCCTCACCAGACAGTAGGGGCAGGTACCACGCTTTATACGTTGATGCCTTGCTGGGTCTTCTTAGTATAGAGTTGATGAACATCCACTGAATAAAGTGGAATCACAGGATGCTAAGATGATTTTTCTGAGTATTAATAAGCCTTTAGTTTGAAAAAAAGAGAACTAGCCACGTGTGAGTCCTTTGCTCTGTTCCTGCAACCATGGGACCCTTCTGCTAGTCTAGTGATCAGCCATCTCTGATTGGTGGCTTGTTGGGTGGGGCCGGGGAGGGGGGAGGTGGTTACATCTGGGAGTGCAGGAATTTGGAAGCTCAGGAGGGTTGTGGCTGGATGGGGAGGGAGGAGGACAGGGTTAGAGGAGGTATTGGGGGGGTGGGGGGGCCGGGAGGGACGCCCACTGCCTGAAGCTCATTCAGTAAATATTTGCTGACCAGTTATAGGATTTGATTGACTAAGAATTGTGTTTCCAAACCAGAGGTGTAATTGGATAGAGGGTGGGGAGGGTGTCAGGAAAGGCAGGGGGGCCCTCCAATCAGGCGACTCTGGGAATGAGGAGGCATCTTGGGGCACCGAATGGCCCAGGTGAGGGAAGATGTTGACAGAAAGATGAAAAGTGATTAGGTGACATCCTTCCAAAATGTAGATCTTCAGAGTGATCTGTACATATATTTTTTTTTTCCTTTAAACTCAGGTCAGAGAAATGAGGAAGTTAAATGCTATGGAAAGGCTATTGGTAACTCCAGGCAAAATGAGTTGATCATATCTTTAGTTTTACTGCTCTGAGATATTTAAGGAAGATAAATAGGTTTTGTAATGAGACTACAGTGTGCAGACTATTTGGCTGCTATAAGCTGGACTTTTGGAGAAGCAGGGTGCAATGATTTAGGAAGATCATAAAACAGAGAAAACAAAACACAAAAACACTGGTAAATTAGAATCCAAGTGATGACGCAGGCCTTAATAAAGGCGGGTTAGTTCTCTAGGACTGTACAACAAAGGACCCCACGTGATGGCCCGGAACGACAGCCTCTGTACTGAGGAGGGTGCTGTGGGCCTGGGCCTGGGGGCTGGGGCTCCCGGACGCCCTCCCTGGGGCTCTCGGTTCTCCTGAGTTCTGGAGGCTGGAAGTCCAAGATCAAGGTGCCGGCCGAGTTAGTGCCTTCTAGAGGGAGACTCCGTTCCAGGTGTCTTCCTGGCCTGGAGATGACCCCTTGGAGTTCACACGTGCTCCCCTTGGGCGTGTGTCTCCCAGTTTCTGCTTTTTACAAGGACACTGGTCAGACTGGATTAGGGCCCACTCTAATGGCCGCACTTTACCTTGACTCCCTACCCCCAAACAAGGTCCCACTCTGAGGCCCTGGGGGTTAGGATTCCAGCAAAACTATTTTACAGGAGGGAGCCATTCAACCCGTAATAGGCCCACAGCCCTGTGGAGAAGAGTCCAGCCGAGTAGGGATCAGAGTGGGGTCTTAGAAAGGTCAGGGTCTGGGTTCTAAGGACCTTGGTAGGAAGGGGGCCAGGAGCTCGGACACGCAGTGGGGCCTGCTTAGGAGGTATGTAAGGCGGAGGCTGTCTCTGAAGAGCCACTGGGAGACACATGCTTCAGAACCCTGTTCTCAGCTCTGACTGCACCCTGAACAGTGACCTCAGACCTTGGATGGGACCCCGTCGGCAGTCAACGTGTGACTGGCATCTGGGGCACACTGGTTTGGAAGCCTGGGACCAGGCTACTGGGTGGAGGCTGAACTGAACTGTGGGGCTGGTGGGTTCAGGGAATCCAGAGAGAAGGCTGCTTGCTGACTTTTCTGGATGAGCCAGGCTGGGGATCTGAGCCCAGGGGGTGGCCGGGGGACTTGAAGACAGACCCAGTTAGAAGACATTTCTGAAGTCCGTCCTGTGGGCTCATTCCCCAGGTTCGGGGCAGAGGCCATCACCACCAAAGGCCTCTGCCTCCTGCGTCTTCTTGCCCCCTGAGCCTGCAGCCCCCGGAGGTAAGCAGGCAGAGGGCTTCTTTTCCCAGGATGACTGAAGTATCTGCCAGGGACGCATTTCCAAGTCCCGTGATGGCAGGACAGTTCAGTCTTGACCTAAAAGCTTTTGAAGGCTATGGAAGAGGGGATGGGGCACGGGAAGGTGGCTGGGGTCATGCTGGCCTCGTCTCCCTGCTGCCCTGCCTGGTTGCCTGGCTGCCTGGCTGCCTGGGCTGCTCTGTGTGTTCTGGCTGGCATCCCCAAATCCATCTCCTATGCGGTCAAGAACATTATATCCAAATCAGCCCTTGAATTTGGACACAGGGAAACAAAACCAACCAAGCTCGAGCACTCAGAGCCCAAACAGGCCCTCAGGTACAGCCTGGGAGCAGTGACTGGGAGCCTTGCTTGCCCGCCCCCCGCCCTGCCCCGTCCCGGGTCCCCTCTCCAGGACGGCCCACAGCTGTGTGCAATGGATGTGACATTTATTCTTCTTGGCTATGTGCAGAGTCAGGTGAGGTTATTGCAAACAGAATGTAGAAATATTCATTTTTTCCTTCCAAAAAGGGCTCTTAAATGTCAAGTCAAATTAAATGAAACCATTGTATCAGGGCAGAGCACATATAAGTTGCAGATGGTACAGTCTTTCTATAAATTCCCCCAACCCCCCTGCTTCCCCTTAGGTTTTACTGACCTGGGGCCAGTTTAAATAAAGCTCAGACACACTTATTAGTTGAGCGAATGTCATTTGGTAGAGTCAAAATTCATTAGCTAACTTTTCCCTCCCCTCCAGGGCCGCCACCCCCTACCCGCAACCCTCCAGTTTTTGTCTGGCCTCCTTGCTGGACTAATTATAAGGTTCTCAGACAGCAAGTTCCCGTGACATAGTTTAACTCTTCGGTCCACCTTTAACATCTGAAAATGATCAAACAGAAATTCCAGGTGCTTAGCATCCTGGCCGCGGCACTTTGGGGCAGGCGCAGGCGCTCTGGAGCACCAAGGCTGTGGACCGGGGCGGGGTGGGGAGGTAGGGGGATGTGCGGCTCCTGCCCCAAGTGGCTGGCCAGCGGCCCCACCCGGCAAGAGGGAGCCCGGCTGAGTGATAAACACGCCCAGCGCCAAAGACAAGAGCCCTCTGCACAGATGTTTTAATGTTATGAGATAATTTGGGGGCCTCTGTGGGGTGAAAGGGTGGATTTGTTGGAGGGGCACATACCTAGGGCGGCCTTTTCAGGAGCTGCACGGACACTTCATTACCATGTCAATCCCGGGAGGAGGCCCTGATTTAGCACAGCAGTTGGCTGAATGCATGTGGGGCGGATGGACCCCTGAATGAATAGTGAATGGAGAACCGGCTGGAATCTGCCTTCAGCTTTGTTCGGGGATGACCAGGGTAAGGGACCTGGGGCTTGCAGCCCAGATGGTAGCAGGAGGCAGCGATCTGACGGATTTCTCTCTTTCCCCTTTCATCCTGTCACTTGCTGGCCCCCCCGCCCCATATCTGTGCGTGTATTTCAGCTGCCTCACTGAATCGGCTTCGATCTCCTCTCCCCACTGAAGCCAACTTAGCTTTGGGGGACTTAAAAGGTGAAACAGAGGAGCGTCTGCAGCAATGAACATTTATATTCCCCACCCCCCAAACTGAAGTTTAAGATACTTCATTTTGTGAGGTTTAGAAGTCCTTGGGCGTATAATTAAGAAATCATGAAAAAGACAAAGAAGCTTTGGAACGACAAGTTCAGAATCACCTCTGGGTTCTCCCGTGTGAAGGGAATTTGCAGATTCTTGAGCCGTCAGCGAGCTCACAGCATCCTAAGGACTGGTGCTGTAAATCAAAGGACTGGCATTATCTAGTTTCCTTTCTGGCTTTAAAAGCTAGAACAGATGTCACAAGAGAGGACAAAATGGATTTTACCCACCAAGAGGGGCTTTTCTTGCCCTCTGTGATAGGAAGTGCCTTGAAATGCTAATGTACACAGCCTGTGTTGCTGGGGTTTGCATAGAGACGGTGGGAAACAGCTCTGATCCCAACAAAACCTTTTGTTATTAATCAAGAAAATCTGGTCCTCTGAAGCAGCAAAGAGCTGGAAATTAGCGAGGCCACTGGCAATGAGTCCAGGGAGCAAATACGCAGAAGATTCCAGCGCCCCAGTAAGAAGTGGTATTTGGGGCCATGCTGCATTTCCAGGCGTCCCCCTTCCCCCAAATTCTCTGTTCTCCCGGAGCCTCCACATTTGAAGGGGGAGGGATATTGCTCTTGGAATTTGTGCTTTAAAGTCGTGTGTTTTCTTTTTCAGCAATTTCAAGAAGCAGGCTGGAAGAGCATCCGTTACAAGCACGCTAATGAAGTGGTGCTAAGAAAAGAAACGAAACACCACCAAATCAAAGTGGAGCATTTTGCTGGGCTAATGGGCTTGATTATGAGATTTTACAGGCCCTTTTATAAACTTGAAATTTTATTTTGTGCTGGGGAACAGGAAATTTCTGTTTGGTTTTAAACATACATGATCATACCACCAAATAGTCCTAATTTAAGGCTGTGAGTGCAGAGCAAAATTTTATGTCTAAGAGGGGAAGGGCTGGAAACAGCTCCCCCAATGGCAGTTAATAGGCACACACTTTAAGCCTCATTTTACAGGAGTGGAAACTGAGGCTGCAGTGGCCCTGGTGACCGACCTCCCTTCCTCTGCCCCCACCCACTGTGTGTGATGTTCCCTTTGGGGGTAGGTGTGCTCCTCTGGCCTCAACTCCTCAATGAGAACAGGTCATTCTTTGTTGCAAGGGGCTGGCTGCTGCCTTGCAGGGTATTCAGCGACCTCCCTGGCCTCCACCCGCTAGATCCTAATCGCACCCTTCTCCCACCGTGACCACCAACAATCTCTCGAGGCATCACTGAAATCGCCCCTGGTTGGGAACCACTGAACTAGATCAATCGCCTGCCTTAGGGGGATGGAAACCACACTTGGAGCATTCTCCCTGCCCAGCGTCCGGCCTGGCATGGGGCACAGAGCCTCGGGGTGAACACATGCCTGTGCAGAGATGTTACTGAGAGCTCGGTCAAGGGCCGACAAGCCAATTCCAAACGGCAGACGGGTGCACCCTTTCCGTTTCCTTCCCCGAGAGACCAGTGGTTTTGCCTTTCCCCTTGTCTCCCAGCAAGTCAGCTGGAGGCAGGAGCGCTGGAGAAGGGAGAGAGAAGCCCAGACAATCCGCAGCCTGGAGGCTCAACGCAGCGTTGAGAGCTTTATTCTCAGGTCTACATGGCCCCGCGGGCAGAAGGTGTCCTCATGAAGTAGAAACGGAGCTGTCACTGGGTGCTCCGTTTAATCTCTGGCAAGATTTTTAAGTGAGGCCTTGTTACTCTTTAAATGATGCTCTGTTATCCTTGTAGGGACACCTTGCTTTTTGGAATACGAGTTATTGAAAAGTTGCCTGGTATAGGACGATGAGCACTCACCTCTGAAATACGTATTGCCCACACATGGCGTGCATTTTTCTACTAAAGGCAAACCTAGAGAAAATCTGTTACGAAGAATTTAAGTGTACCATCATTAATTATGTCATCATCTTCTTCCCTATCTTGGGTTTACTGAAGATCTGGGCCACACAGCTCTAGAGAAAACACCGGGCGTTCCCGTGGCCTCTTGGAGGTACCACGGAAGTACTGCGGTCACGTGACACCTGGTTTACTCGCCAAAGCTCCATGAGAGAGTTGAGGTAACATAATAAATGGAGAGTTCAAGGGCGTTCACAGATAGTGGACAATCTCTGCTGCACTTAGAGTTCCTAACCTGCTGGTGGGTATTACTCACAGAAGGAGGCGGTGTCACAGGTGGGCCTGGGGAGGTGTGTCTCTGCAGCTGTGTGCAGACATGGGGCTCAGAGACTTGCGGGTCCCCAGAACGCAGGAGGTCCCGGCTTCACCGGCACGTGGATTTATAAATGACCATTCTGCTGCCTCCTCTGCTGAAGGAGCTCTGGTGTCCTTGACATAAGAGCCTTCAGGGACAGCTGGGGGCTTTGGGGATGTGTGCGTGGGAAAAGGAAAGATACTGGAAACCAGGGGCAGCTGAGGAGTGAGGACTGGGGGCCACTGGCTTCCAGGTAGCTTCTTCAAAACTGTCGGTGTTTGCATCACACCTGTGATGCTGAATCAAAGGCGATCAGGTAGCTATTCACATGGGTTCACAAAACTTTTCTTTTTAAAAATGCATGTGTCTATGCAGGAGACCTCACGAGACAGTCTAGGGCCCAAAATCTTCAGCTGATAGGGGAGGAACTGCCCATGGAGGCCGAGTGACGTGACTGCTGTCTGTCCCGCAGCTGCTGTGCAGGGCCGGCCCCGCGGCTAACTGCCCTTCTCCCCAGTCTTGATTGCAGGGGTCAAGCCAGACCCTGGGCCTGGGCACTGGGAGCAAGGATTAGCCTGGAGGGAGAGTGGGGGCCTGGGGATGGGGAGGCTTGTCTGACTTCCTCCTCTGAGGATACAGTGCTGTAGCGTGCGCTCTGGGGTCGGAGTTCTGGACTGGCACCCAGGGAGAAAGGGCAGAGAGATGGAGGGGTGAGCGCTCACTGGGATGAGCACTACCCCTCCGCACCTGGTCCCGCGCACCTTGCCTGGAGGGCAGGGGGGTTTCCCTATCTGGATCCCCTTCCCCTGGAGCTGCCCCTCAAACCCATTCCGGGCCTCAGCATGCGTGGGTCACCACTGGGGTAAGAGGCCAGCAACCCAAGGATGGACTCAAATTCTGTGGGCCAGCAGGGGCCTGCGGGACGGCTAAAACACGGCTTCTGAGGACAAAAGCAGTCTGCCTTTGAGCTGTTTCACTTCCCAGAGATTTTTTGGAGCACAGCTGGGGAGGTGGGTTGGGGCCAGAGGGAGAAACGGGCTCCAGCAAGTTCGCTTTTTCAGCCTTGTTCCCACCGGCCCTTCCGAAGGGCATCGGAATGACCTGCACCCCACTCCCCACAGGGGCTAAAAACTGGCCCCGCTCCGAAGCAGCTTAGCTTACTCTCAGGCTCGAAAAGCTGTCGGTGACTGGAAAGCAGCAGAAGAGCCTCCTAGACCGAGGAGATTTCACCTCCGGGGGTGAGTCTGGAGCAGGAAAAGGGTCCATTATAAACACCTTAAAAACAGACCACAGAGGAATCGCTGAGCGGCGGGCCCCCAGGGCCGGCTCCAGCTCCAGCGGGCAGTTAGGGGAGGGGAGGGTTTTGTGCGGAGTTCAAAGCCCCAGTGAAAGCTAATGAGGACCATTGTATTTGGGCAAAAGACAGTCCGAGTGCTTATCAGAAAGGAGTGTTAGGTTACCCGCCTCTGGGTTCTGGAGAGTTTAACAGGCAGCCCTTGGAGCCCTAGAGGGTGCAGAGATGTCGGTTTCCAGGGACGTATTCTAGGGGGCCCCCTTCCAGGGACAGCTCCCAGCGCACAGGCTGCGTGGGCTGAACACGCTGCAAAGGGGGCCGATGGGTGGGCGGGGCTTGGGGGTTGGGTGGGGGGAGGGGAAGGGGGGAGGGAGGCGGTTTGGGCAGTTACCCCGCGGTCTCTTGAGTCCTGGGGAGTCAGTATTGCCGGGGAGCCTTCCTGGTCTGGGGGACCAGAGAGGTTGCCGCTTTGGAAAAGAGAAATCAGTAGAGAAACCAAGAGCTGGGATGACTTTTCCGATGGAGCTTGAAACAGTATCTTGTCAGGACTTTGATCCTTGAAACAGGAATTCCGGGTGAAAAATCAGCTAAGCAGGTGGTCCCTTCCCAGAAAATGCCCTGGCCTCTAGAAAATGTCCCATTACTGCCAGGGATCCGGGCCGGCAGGGATCCAGGCCGACAGGGACCCACACCCCACTTAGGGAGCCCTGAGACATTCCAAACATTCCCCTTCTGGGGAACTCACTTCATTTTTGCCTCTACCCGGCAGGTGCCACCGCTGGGAAACTCTTCCTCTAAATCTGCTCCAGACTCACGCATGGTAAGAAACCTCTTTTAATTTTGTCCTTTCATTCCCCATCTACAGAAGGAGATAAACAACAGTTTTTTCCTTAAAAAAAGGAACCGACTCCCTCATCAACAAAACAAAACAAACCCAGCCATGCCCACTTGGGGAAAATGACGCATTACTATTAACGTGGACTAGGAAGGAGCAGGAGGAATTATCATGTGGACAACGTGAATGAATGATAATGAAAGAAAAATGGTAAATAATTATGCAGCAGCAATTCTGGGAAAGTACGTCTAGCACGTCAGGATGATTTCCCATTGGCCAAACCTTAACATCTAATTAAGATGTTAGCTCCTCTTTCCTCCCAGTGTTTCATTCTTATCAATCCTTCTAAAAGTCTCCAATTGTCTGCACCTTGAACAGAAAAGGGGTTGGCCGCAGAGATGGAGGAGAAAGGTTTAGGAAAGCGAGGGAGGGAAATGCAGGGAGGAGGAAAGAAGAGATTTGAACAGCCTTGTCTCTTTCTTGCTTTAGAAACAGAGATTCTGGCCAGAGGAACCCTGGGGTGCAGGGAGACAGAGTGAGGCTAACTTCCGGGCCCAGAGGGACCCTGGAGGGTGAGACAGGACAGTCTGTGAGGCACAGGGAGTGCGGAAGGCAGTCTGCAGCCTGAGCGCAGGATCTCAGCCACCCAGGAGTCTGCACATTCTCGAAGCCTCCAGGGACGTTTTCAGAACAGAATTAGTTTTAATTCTCTAGAGTTAGAAATATGTTTGCTGTCAGTGGCCTGACTAGAAATCCTTGGCTGGGGTCACTGCTGTGATAGTTCTCAACACCCCACCCCCCCAGATGGAGAGAGGTCCAGGAGAGGTGGGGGATGGTGGGGAACCAGTCTCTCTGTAACGGGGTGTCAGCTCTGCACACCCCTCAGGGCCTTCGTCCTCCTTGGGCCCCTAATCTCCAGCTCGGAGTGTGGAGAGTTGAACTGAAGTGGCTGACGGGGCCTGGGAGGCCTCTGACAACACTCAGCAAACAGCTTTGTGCTGAACTGAGCAAGGCCTTCAGGCAGGAAGGGAATCCCTCCGGCCTTGGTCTCTGGATTCAGGTTGGAGTCTCTCCTGCCCCAGGGGCAGCGTTTGCACGGCAAGTCTAGCAGCTCACAGGTACGGGGCTCTCAGGGTCCGCCAGGTGCGTGTGTGTCAGCAGGATATGCCGTCCCATCTTCACAATAGCCCAGTGAGCTGGGGGCCAGTATTTCATGGATGAGAACCAGAGCCCCGGATCACTGAGAGGACTTGCCCAGGTTTGTCTGGCTAGTTAACAGCGAGTTGGGGTTCAGCTGGACATCCGGGCCCCAAGCCTCAGCTGCCAGGGGAGCCGCGGCTGCCCTGGGCTGTAGGGAAGGGGTGAGGGGCAGGTGCTTGCTAAGGAACTCGTGCTGTGTCTGAACTGAGGGTTCTTAATTGTTTAAAACAAAATGATGTTTCCAAAACTTGTCTTCGTTATGAAGTGGCAAGGTTTGCTAGTGATTCTGTAATTAAAAAGAATAAAATATTTGCAGAGTTTCCAGGCCTGGCCTTTATGATTGTCACTCTCATTCTGTATTTTTTCAGGACAGAAAGAAAGACGGAAGGAGAGGCAGCAGCCGGGAGGGCCTGAAGTTACACCTGCAAGAATGTCTTGTGGGTCCTGACAGAAGAGGGTTAAGAAATCTGTGCCAGGAAGTGGCCAGTTTCCACCACTCCATCTCATCACGTCTTCACAACCTCCCCGAGGGAGTGGGTGTTATCCTAAAGATAAGAAAACCTAGGCTCAGGCAGATGCACGACCAGTGTGGGGGCAGAGCTGTGACCTCCAAAAAGGTGTGTTCAAACCCTGACCCCCGGTACCTGTGAGTGGGCTTTATTTAGACATAGGGGTTTTGCAGATGTAATCAAATTCAGACGAGGTCATATGGGTGGGCTTCATCCAGTGACTGAGGTCCTTATAAGAAGAGGGACATTTGGACCCCTTTAGGGAGAGGACACACGGAGAACCCCATGTGATGATGAGGCAGAATTGGAGGGAGGCCCCTGCAAGCCAAGAACCATCAAGGATTGCTGGCAACACCGGAAGCTAAGGTGAGGCGAGGAAGCGTCCTGCCCTGGAGACTTCAGAGGGAGCGTGGCCCGGCCGACACCTTAATTTTGGACTTCTAGCTTCTGGAGCTGAGAGAGAATAACTCTGTGTTGTTTAAAGCTACCTGATTTGTAGTCATTGTCCAGGCAGCCACAGGAAGGAACACACCGAGCCCTCACCTGCTTCCCTTGTGCACTTGAAGGATTCTGGGTTAGGGGCATGCTGCCTGCGGCCAGCTTGGCGAAGGAGACCAAGGATGGAACTAAGACGGCTTGAAGGAAAGAGGAGTGGGACCTCCCCGAGGGGAGATGGGAGGAGGGGGCATCGCAGACTGACGGCAGAAATGGGGAATTTCCTTAAGACATAAGAGTGCTTGAGAGTGGAGGAGAGACGGGGAAGGAGAAAGGTGAAGATGGCCCGGGGGTGTGACAGGAGGCTGCCGTCTGGAGAAGGGTGAGGGCACCTGTGATGAACAGACTGACTCTGGGTGAGGGCGGTCAGAGCTGGAAGAGAAGGAACAGAGAGGCGGCTGAGCAGCCCCAGGAGGCCGAGGGATGTGAGGCTGGAACGGGAGATGCTGGCAGGTAAAGCCGAAGTGATCTTCGATGACAAATCACCCTGGAAAGGCATTAAATATGGTGTTGGCCAGTGACTCAGAGCCCAAGCACGCTGGTCCTCTTGTCATGTGGGCGGCCAGGCTGTGTCGCACGAGATGAGTTTAGTATCTTGTGAATGCGCGTGGGAGGTGGGCCGCATGGGGGAAAGAGTTAATCAGTAAACCGTTGGCTCCGGGACAATGAGCCGGGCTGGCCCGGGGTCCTCGGGGCTGACCCCGGTCCTCACCCGCCCCACTGGTATGTGGCCCCCACGGGAAGACCAGAGGAAGCTCAGACCGCGGGCCCCGAACAACAAGGCGTTTGAGTTTCGGGAAATGCCAGGACAGGAAATTAGTGAGGCTGATTAGAAAAATCAATTTGGCTTGACTTGAATTTGGTGTGAGGAGGAGGAAGGGAAGGGGAGCTCACCTCTGATGAGGGCTGAGGGGCATCCTGGACGCCCCTCTTTTCCACTGGGGAAACCGAGGCTCAGGGGAGTTAAATAGTCAGAGAAGGCTCTGCAGCTGGAAAGAGTGGTCGAGCCAGAAGTGAGGGTGCAGGCCTGTGGGCTCCCAGGCCCCCAGCCCGAGCCCCCACAGCTTCGCTGGCTCCCCAGGCCCCTGAAGCTGCACAACGGGGGCTGTCCGGCTGCAACGGGAAGTAGGGGCCCAGGTCCTGCCTCTGACTCTGCCCCCGTCTCAGGTGGTTATGGGAGAAGGAGCAGGAGCTGGGCCACTGCCCTCCACCCCATTCCTGCCCAGTGACCCTGCACGACCCCGTGGCTTCTGTGAAGGCTTGACGGCACCTTCCTCTGGCAGGTGGGGTGGACCAGATGACATTTTAGGATGCTGTCCAGTCCTGGGATTGCAAGGTTCGTGATTTCTGGAGATTTGAAGTGATAAAGAATGTCTTTGTGTTCAGAGGAGCTGGGCTCTGGGGCAGAAAGTCACTCTCTAGGGGAACAGGACCCCTGTGCCTGCAACTTCCTTTGCTCTCGGCTGCCAGGCGCTGCCCTCCAGCCCCACTCTTTCCCCACGATTCCTGCCCAGGACCCTGCCACGGTCCAGGCCTCTGGCTTCCCTGACTGGACAGTCCTGCCTCTTGCCCCACGACGCCTGGCTGCCCAGTCTCCTGGTTCTGCGAAGAGAGTCTGCACCACGATCACTTGTACAAGGGAGTGGGCAGGGGGTCGGAGCTGGATCTGCAGAGGGTGCGATGGTGGTGGCCGGAGGGCAGGGCCGGGGACTTGGGCAGATGGTGGGAGCTCAGAAGCCGTGGATCCAGAGGCATGACTCGAGAGATGACCCAGGTGCCTCTCCTTCCCGGGCCCTCAAGTCCTCCCGGCCCCCAGGGATCCAGGCCACGTCTGCCTGGGGCTGTGAGCAGCTCTGATGTGCGCTCTCCACACCTTTCTCATTGACTCAGCAGGCTTGGAAGCCACACGTTCACGAGGTTGGGTCCCAAGATGTGGAGTCCATGGGCCCCGTGTACCTGGGGGGTGAGCGAGGCGTGACCTTGGTTCCCGAAGCCTCGGAGATTCCTGGGTTAACTTCTTACCCCGGCACAGTCTGCCTATCTTGGAGGATTAGCTGGGTTTAGAAAGAGCCCCGCGGTCTTGTGAAGGGCGTGTTGTGTGCGGTGGGAAAACATGAGTACAATGAGCTGATAGGATGGAGGCGGGGAGACCCGGGAAACAATCGCAGGGAGCGAGGGGGCTCGGGTGGGGGAGACGGTCACGGCAGAGCCGTGGCCACAGGGGGACAAAGGGCACCTTGGAAGAAAGCTTTGACTCTCCCTTCCAAGCTCACGGATCTAATTGTGAAAACTACCGTCAAGTCCTCTCCGTTCCCACTGTGTGAGTGTTTTTGACTGTTTCCTTAGAGACCTAATCCCGTTCCCTGGACAGCGGGCTCCGGGCACCTGCAGGGGCTTGAACAATGAGGGGGTCGTTTTGGAGGAAGGTGGTCATACTTAAGAAGCGCCAGAATAGGAACTTTTAAAGTTAAATGTTTTTGGAAAAATAAACTTTTGAGACTTTTTAGTTGCGAAATCAATAAAACCCATTGCAGTAGCCCGTTCATTGGCACATATTCTATGATTTTATGAGTAAAAATCTCATTCCCTGAATCCTTAAAAATGAGTACATCCTGCCCGTAAGACCAATAATACTTGATAAGGGTAGTTCAGTGCCCTTTAAAATAAATTTTGAATCAAAGTATAATGTGCAGAGACGCTTACTGTAATATTTTGCTCAGTGAATGATCTTATCCACGGCTTTTATATTTCCATAAAACGATCATTAAGGTAAAATACATTAAACCAGAACGTTATGAAAGGCAGTGTTATTCTTTCCCATTAAATTTTCTATTAATTAATGTGACGCCTCCACAGTAACTGACTGAGCATCGTGCCTTTTTGTTGTAATCATAGCTCAGGTGTGTGGGCTGCTGACTGTGCTTGGCTGGGAACACTGTTATTTCACTTAATTCTCACAAGGACTTGACTTGAAAGCTTCTAGAATGATCCCCCGAGATCTGAGGCACAGAAGGACCGGGCGTTCGGCAGAGTCACGTTGCAAGTGGGGGAAGGGGCGCGACATCCAGGCCCAGGGTGTGGGGCCGGGTTCTCCCCTCTCCTCAGGGCGCCTCCAGAGTGGCTCACCCCGGGCCAGAGCAGAGTTTTCTCTAGAAACATTTACCCATCGCTCCTGCTCGACACCAGCTTCGAGGCTGGCCGGAAGGGGCACACGTCTGATGGACGTGCTGTCCTGCCATCTCCCAGTTTTCGCCAGAGACAGAACTGGACGCAGGCGGCACGGAGGCCACTGGCAGTCCCGGTAGAGGTGGAGGGAGGCTACGGGAAGTCTGAAGTTGACACATCTCTCATTTTAAATATTGCTACACTGACTTGTCAGGTTGAAATTAGAACCATGCTGATTTCTGGATGTTCACACACCTAAAAAAATCTGGAGGTGACAGGCAGCGCTTCTTAACCTCTTAAGGTGCGTTTTCATTAATTGGACGTGTCTTAAAGGCACGGAGCGCGTTACTGAGGCAGTGGGGTGTTTATCTGGCTTTTATTTAAAATTTTTTTTCAAAATTGAATCAAGAAAATTTCTTTCCTTCAAATCAAATGAAAAGACAACAGCCTTAAGACTTTTAGAAAGAAGGGCATGACTGTTGTACCCCAAATGTCACCTCTGGGGAAGTAACCGTTCTGTGGAAGGTTAATCCATCTCGCCAACTCACTGTCCCCGGGACCAGAACCAGCCACCTGTCTCTGGTCTCTCCGAGAAGAGCATGTGCCTGAGTCACCTTGGCCTCACTCTGCTTCTTGAAACACACACTCTTGTCAGTACCAAGTGCCTGAGTTAGTCTGGTCCCCGAATTCCCATCAGGTAGGTGACCACAGCCATCCATGGCTGGGGACATGATTGGAGGCGTGTGCAGCACAGGTCAGTCCTGCGGGGCTGCTCCTAGGGAAAGACACCCCCAGTCACCCCAGGCTGCCGTTCCCAGAGAAACGAGGACCCAGATTTAAAGTCCTCTGACCACCCCCCACCTCTACAAGAGTCCCCGCTCTGAGAACCAGGGTGAGGGGGTCTCGGGGCGATTCTGAGTCGATGGTCCTGACTGTAGACTTGGGTGGGCTGTTGGCGACCCTGTTCCTGATGGCCGAGTGGCAGCTGGGGCGACCAGACCCTGTGCCCCCAGGGTCCCGCCCGGGCCCACCGGCTCTCCTGCCCCTCACCCCGCTGCTGATGGGCCCCGGGGTTCCCCCACCCTGTGCACGTGGGTGAGTAGTGGGGCTGTGAGAAGTCCAGCTCTGCCAGCATGGCTGAGTGAGGTGCTCAGTGAGCTCCTTGTCACAGAGGGAAAGCAGGAAAACTGTGGGCCGCTTCAGTACTTGGCTGGATACACTGTGCCATCCAAGTGGAGAGCCACTGTGCCCCGGCTGAGCCACAGCCCCGTGCCTCTTGGACCGGGGGCCTGGCCTGCTGTGTGCCCTCGGGCACACTTGGAGGGGTGTCTGGGCTTCTCCGTCCTGCTCTGCTGAGTGAAGCAGCCCCAAGGGGACACGGTCCCCACATACTCAGCAGGACACCAGGGCCACAAAGTTCAGGCCCCGCTGGCCCCCTGCTGCTGGCCCTCTGCTTCTCTCTCATGGATGGTTTCATTCCCAGCCTTGACATGCATTAGCTGGGTGACTGTGGGCAAGGGTCTTAACCTCTCTGAGTCTCAGTTCCTTCCCCCATCAACTGGACAAGATGATCCAGGCTTCAGAAGACTGTGGGGAAGGTGTCGTCAGACACAGGGCCTGGCATTGTCAGTGCTTAGACGAGTGTTGCTTCCCACCACGCCCCTGCTGACTTTAAAACTGTCACTTTCCTGCCTCCTGCTTCTATCCCTGTCCTGCCTCAGGCAGCCCTCTGCTCTCTGTGAGCCTTCCCTCTGCTGTGCCTTCCTGGGCTCCCCCACTGCCTGACAGCCCTGGCTGGTCCTGGCCGCTTGGGCAGCCCCGAGGCCAGGAGAAAGGAGCAGCAGTGATTTCGCTAATGTGACCCTCCTCCAGGCTGACGGTGGGAGAAGCCCCCGGGCTGGATCTGCAGGCGGCACACTCTGCCAGCCCCAGGCTCCCAAGCCTACAGCCTTTCTTTAATGGATTAAAAAAAAAAAAAAGGTTTTACGTGGCTGTTCCGTTGTAGGCACCAGTTCCTCCGGGGAGCTGGGGAGGGAAGGCCCGGAGTCGGGGGCTGGGGGGGGGAGGTGGGAAGATGGAGGGACTTGGTCAGTCTGTCCTGGGGGTAAGAAGTCCCTGAGCAGGTCACTTAGAAGGCAGGCATCAAAAGTGCAGGTGTGCGAGTGACTCTGTGTGTGTGTCTGTGTGCACGCGTGCTGGGTGTGCCCCTTGGCTGCTCTCTGTGAGGCCCGGTTCCCAGAAAGCTCCGAGTTCCTCAGTCTTGGGGACCTGTCCTCGACCTGGGGCTCGGAGCCCAGCTCTCAGCCTTGGAGAAGGTTTTATGGGGCCGCTGACGGGGAGAAACAGGTCCTCCTCTGTTTGTCTGCTCCACCCGGGTCACTGCCAGCTTGACCTGGTTCAGATAGCACTTTATCGCACCGCTCCCTACTCACAGCAACCCCTGTCATCCAGGGGTGTCCCGTTTATCTTGTAGTTTTATGGTCATTTGGTGAAATGGCCATAACTACGGCCTGTGTGTTTAGCTGTAGAGTTAAATTATACATGACTCGAGATCTCTCTCCGCATTTCTCTCTCTCTCTCTCTCTCTCTCTCTCTCTCACACACACACACACACACACACACACCCCTCACCGACTCAGCTGGGCCTGTATCTCTGCTCCGACCACAGGCCGAGGAGAACTGGGGCTCTCCTTCCTCCTCGAGAGGCCCTGGGGCTGCCGGGTGGTTTGTGGAGCCCAGGGATGCCCAGCGGAGGGAAAGGGGTGTCTGCGGGGGGTGAGTGTGGGCGCTCCAGCCACGTTCCCTTTTTTCACCTCAATCAGACCAGCTTCCCTTTTCTGTTTTGTCTCCCAGAGTTCTTCATGAGTTCTCATTTGAAGGAATCATTCTGCTGCTGAATAGCGTTTGGGAATGACTGGTGCCCCGCGCGCAGCACTAAGACGCTTGGATGGTATACACGAAGCATCTTCGTGTCCACGACCACTGACGCAGGGCGGTGGGTGAAGTCACTTTGGGTGTGAGTCTGGGACTGAAGGCTGGGAACTGAGGGGGCTGCATTTGTGGGGATAGGGGTGCTAGAAACAGTGTTTTCAGGGTGAGAGGACATCTCTCTTCAGAACCCTTTTTGAGGAAGCATAAGACTGTTTCCTCTCCTCGAGCCTGCTCGTCTGTGACCCACCTATCTCTCCTTCATCCATCTTCCCACACTTACCCACCCATCATCCAGCCATTGTTCCAACTCATCATCCAGGCAGCCACCCCTTCCTAGGGCCACCTCCAGTCCCACCACCATTCCTGGTGGCCGTGAGTGGTGACTGGGTCGGCAGTGTGTGGTTAGCTGCATGACTTGGCGCATCCGAGGAGATCTGGGCTGGGGACCTGGACCCATGCCTTAAGACCCACTGCTGGACCCACAGAGGTGAGTGGGGTGAGATGCTGTAGCAGGCTGGTCGAGAAAACCCAGTCTGGCAGGCTGATCGGGGTGTAAGGGAAATAGCAAAGATGGGTGTCCTGAGTGCATTTGCTCTGAGGGGTCTTCCTGTAGGAACAGAGAGCTCCAGCGGGAGCAGGGAAACCTGGGCGGATCCAGGAGATAGGGTCTCAGCTTGGACCACAGGGGCAAGGCCGGGCCCCTATCCTGGTGGCCCACAGAGGCCCAGGATCCCAACCAGGGGGCAAGGTGTAGACAGGTGGCTGGATTCAGGGGCAGCTGTGAACATGCTGGGCACGCTGTCGACTCCGAGTCCTTCGGTCTGGAGGGGTCCTCCCCAGATTTCCCCGTGATTGACTCCCTTTGCTAATCTCATCTCTCAGTGAGGTCCACATAGACCCATCTAATTCAGGTACCGCCTGCCCCATTTCCCCGGCCTCCCAGGGCCCCCTTCCCGACTCCTTCCCCCGCCATCAATACATGTAATCTTTAACCTACTATGTAACTTATTTGTGTATTAAGCTTATCATTTACTATCTCCCTCCCCCTTGCAGAATGAAGCACCTTCATTAGTATCTGCCCAGTAAATAAGGAGGGAATTTGGGGCCATAGGGTACCTGTGGGGGTTGGGGCACTTTCTCTCCAACATCTCCCATAAGTAAGGAAATAAAGTGTGACTGTTGGAAATATAATAGAGCTGTCAAGAGGGCATGAAATCAGTCTATTCTGTTTGTCTGGAATAATTAAAAACTGGCCAACTTGCCAAGAGAAGAGGAAAAAGCATAACTGCCTGGCCAAGTGATGTTCACCTTTCAATGTACCCGTGAGGCATATACAATGTACGCTCTTGCCCCCATTTTAGAGATGAGGACATGGGACATCTGGGCGGTTACATGACTCACCCGAGGACTTGTGGCTTCTCAGCTGACATTGCTGCTCTGGCTCCCGGGACTCGGGAAGGCTCTGATCGCTCCTGCCTGCTTTCCTCCCCAGATCAATGTTACCTCCCCATCCAGAGTTTTCGGGGAGCTGCATCCCCGGAAAGTGACATGTTTCATTGGGGTGCATGGTGGCCCTGATTCCCCACTATTTACCGATGTTTGTGAGGGACAGTGAAGGGGAGGAGGAGGGAGGGAGGGACCAAGAGCAGCTGAGCTGGGAGCTGTCTGAGGCCTGTGTGCACGACATCCAACACACAGTCCCTGGGCAGGTGCACACATCTGGCCTCAGCCTGGCAGACACTCAGAGTCGCAGCTTCATGTTGAGATGGAAGGCTTAGTCCCAGGCCAGTGTTCATTGGTTTCTCTGGGCTCCGATCCTGTTGGTCCTACACAAGGGGCTGCTGACTGTGTTCTCAAAGGATGATTGAGTGCAGGGCAGCCTGCTGAACACAGGTCCCTGCTGGAGCAGCTCTCTGTGACCAGCCCTGATCGGCAGGTCACACCTGGCTCTTCACAGGCAGTCTGTCTGTGGCATCGCGCATGTGGCTGCGGATTCGAGGCCCCGGTGCGGTTCTGGTGCCAGGGTGGGCTGGGTGATCTAAGGTTCAGTCATGTGAAAGGTCGGGCCCCTACTCCTCGGGTCCCGGAAGGCTGGGGGCACTCCCCAGTGACCTGGAGCAGACAGCACAGAGAGGTCTGGTGGCGGGCGCACATCCTTACCATGTCATTTGGAGGACCGTGGCAGCCAGGATGCCAGGCTCCTGCTCAGTGGAACTGAGGTGACCAGTTTGAGCTCATCTCCCTCGGGCTTGGGGACTCATGTGAACTGACCGACCTGAACCTGGTCACCTGGACCAGCTGCTCCTCTTTCCCCGATCCCATGAAGGTCAGTGTGGGGAGGTGAGGGCACAGGGGACCACATTCACAGGGGGCCACCCAAGGCAGAGAGCCCCAGAGCAGGGCGCCCGTGTGCTGTTCTCTGAGAGGGAGACACCAGCGTTGAAAGTCAATTTCAAGAAGCTGGTAGAGAAAGAGAAAGAGAGGGACAGCTCGTCCATGTGACAGGAGCCACGAGAAGCAGGAAGGGGGCGGTCAAAAGCCCAGACAGAGATGGCCTTCCGGGGATGGAGGGACAAGACAGGTTGGAGGCAGGCCTGGTTATCTCTGCTGGTGGCCTCTGTCCTCTGGAGGAGAAGGGACGTGCTGACAGGGAGGGAGGAGGCAGCTCTGAGCTTCGAGGAGGGGAGAAGTTTCGGGCTGGCATGAGGGCTGGGGGTCAGAGTGCAGGGTCTCCAGGCTGTGGCAGGGCATGGGCCACTTTGGGACTGGGGTTTCCCTTCCCAGGGTGGGGACACGCAGGTAAAGGTGAGGGCAGGGTTGAGTTCTGTTTCCAGCAGCGCCTCTGACCTTGTGTGACCTTGGGCAGAATGCTGTCTCCCTGGGCCTGGGTTTTCTTATCTGTGTAATGAGGAGGCCAGACTAGAAAAGCAATAAGGCCCCCTTGGGACCTGGGATTAAATTTAAAGCTACAGGTTGAAGATGGAGGACTTTGTTCACTCGTTATTAGCTGAATCGGCCGGGAGGAAGCGAGCGGTGACTGCTGAGGCCCACCTGAAATGTGAAACCCGGAAGCAGAGATCTGATGACTACTTTGGGATTTTGCACTGGATTCTTTTGCACAGAATTTAGGTTTGTAGGTTAATTATAAAAACGTGACCAGAAAAAAAAAAATAAAAGCCTCCTGATTTTTCACGGTGGATTGATCTAGTTGCTGAATTCCCTTCTGCCCCTTTGATGTCTGCATCTCGACCGTTCTGCGTCTCCTTGGCATCAGCAGCTGGCAGTGGAAAAGCACGGGGAGAAGGTGAAGGCTTTCAGCCTTATTAGGTGTTGGTGGCTCCGCTGAAACCATCTATTTCTTCCCTCGTGTGTCCTTAACCGAGTAAATACACCTTTAGTTAGAAAGAGGAGTGAGGGAGTAAATGCTGGGATTGAGAAAGAGTGTGGAGAGTCTGGAGAGAGCATTCCATAACTCGTTTATCTCTGCTCTCTTGGCCTCTGCCTGTTATCATGGAAAATTATGGAAATGGAAAATCAGCCCTTTATTAAATCCACGAGGGGAAAAAATGTGAAGATAAAGCAAGCGAGCTAGGTGTGCATTTAGCTCTGCACCGAGACTAAACTTGAAATGAACACCTGTCTCCAAGAGTTTGAGAAATTCGAATAGGGTCATTGTCTTCACTCAGACAGCAAGCACCACCAGGCCACATGACAATATGTAATGCATCTACGTGAAAGAAAGCCTGTTAGGGAGGAAAATCCTATTCCTGCTTCTTCAGACTCCACTGTATGAGCTGATGGAACGTCTAGGAGCACAGGGGGCTCTGCTGCCTTCTGCCTAATCCCGTGGGTCTTGATCTAAGTCATCAAATCATCCACCTGCCCTCCCCCCATCCCTCTGGGAGAGAAGGAAGTTCCTTGGCAGCATCCGCACTTTGGGGGAGTCTGTGGACATACGACCCCATCTCCATCCACCTCTCCTGCCCTTGCGATACTTCCCTCTTCTGATTCTGAATGTTTTGGGGGCAGGTCAGTTTCATCCTCCTGCAATAACTCACTCTGGAATCTTCTGAGCTGCTCTAGACTGGACTGCAGCCCTTGGGCATCTGTACTGACTGTGCTACAGGCAACTCCATCATCTTGGGGCATTCCTTTGTTTTTCTGGGTTTTAAAAAATTAACTTACTTAAAGCACAACGTGCATACAAAAAAGCACAGAAAGAATAAGGGCGTGTCTCGATGAATTATCTTCAAGTGCACGTGCAGCTGCCAAGTAGAACTTCGCTAATACTCCGGGACTGTCCCTTATGTGCCTCCCGGTTACCACGCTTCTCCTGCTCCCCCCAGGGAACCACTATCCTGCCTGCTGATAGCAGATCGGCTTTGCTGTTTCTCACCTTTATATGAGCTGACTTAAGCTCTTCGAGAAGAATATGTGTTCTGCTGTAGAATGGACTGCTCTGTAAATGTCAAGTAGGCCACAGAGGCTGTCCAGTTCACCTCTGTCTTCACGGACTTTCAGTAACTGACAGAGGGGTGTCGGCGCCGCAGCTACAACAGTTGGTGTGTTTACTTCTCCCTGACCTTCTGTCAGTTCTTGCCTCTTGCATCTTAATGCTCTGTTATTAGGTACATAGGTGTTAGGGTCTCTATGTCTTTTTGGAGAATTGACCCCTTTGTCATTATGTAAGTCGCCCCTTACCCCTGATAATCTCCCTTGTTTTGATGTCTGTATTGTCTGAAATCTATGTGACCACGTCAGCTTTCTTTTGATGAGTGTTAGCACATGCTCTCTCCATCCCTTTACTTTTCATTGGTGTCTGTACACTTAGAGTGGGTTTCTTGTATTCAACATATAGTTGGGTCTTTTTTTTTTTATCCACTCTGATAAACTCTGTCTTTCAATTGGTGTATTTAGACCCTTCATGTTTTAAGTGATTATTGATATAGTTGGATTCATATCAACCATGTTTCTGGCTACTTACTATTGTTACATTTCTTCTTTGTTTCTTTTCCCCCCATCATTTCTGTTTTCTCTGGTTTTAATTGCATATTTTATATGATTTCATTTTATCTCCTTAGAGTTTCAGTTATACTTTAAAATGTTTTTAAATAGTGATTGCCTTAAAGTTTAAAGTATACATTTTAAACTACTCTACGTCCACCTTCAGTTTATACTGTATCACTTCACATGTCACTCAGGTAGCTTTTAACCACAATCTTGAATTCCTCCCTGTTACCCCTGGTAACACTGCTGGCTTTTATTTCCCTTATCCACATGCTATAATTACCCAATACGTTGTTACTATTATTGCTTTAATAGGTTATCTTTTAGATCTATTAAAAGTAAGGAAAACAGAAGATTTTATTTTACCTTTTATTATTTTACCTATTATTCATTAAGATTTTATTATTCCTTCCCCAACACTCTTCCTTTTTATGTAGATCTGAGTTTCTTACCTGTATCATTTTCTTTCTCTCTGAAGAATTTCTTTGAGCTTTTCTTGCAGGACAGGCAGGCTGGGGATGAATTCTCTGTTTTTATCTGATTGAGAAAGTTTTAATTTCTCTTTCTTATTTATTTATTGGAAAAAGCTTTATTGAGATATAACTGACACAGGAAAGAATGCACATATTTTAAGTGTATAATATGGTGAGTTGGGACACATGGATACATCTGTGAACATCACCACAATCAGGCAATGACATATCCGTCACCTCCAACAGTTTCCTTGTATCCTCCCCTCTTTCTTTTGACATACAGAAAGCTGTACACAATTAGTGTATAAAACTTGAAGAGTTTTCTCCTTTACTTTGGAAGGATAATATCTCTGGATATAGAATTCTGAGTTGCTGTTTTATTTTTCTTTAAGTATTTTACTCCTGTCCCTTCTTGCTTGCATGGCTTCTGGCAAGAAGTCTGATGGAGTGATTATCTTTGTTCCTCTGCCGAAATGGCTGCAACCCAAGATTTTCTCTTCATCTTTCATTTTCTGCAGTTTTGAATATGATGTGCTTAGGTGTAGATTTTTTGGTGTTAATCCTGATTGGTATTCTCTGAATTTCCTGGGTCTGTGATTTGGTATCTGTTATGGAAAGTTCTTGGCCATTTTGCTTCAAATATTTCTTCTGCTCTATCTTCTCCTTCTGGTGTTCCAATTATCCATATGTTATACCTTTTGAACTTGTTCCACGGTTCTTGGATATTTGCTCCATTTTTTCGTTCTGTTTTTCTCTTTGCATTTCAGTTTGAAAAATTCATTTGGACTTATCCTCAAGCTCACTAATTCTTTCCTTCACTGTGTCCAGGCTACTAAAGAGTCCATCAGAGGCGTTCTTCATTTCAGTGTTTTTGACAAAATAGTGTTTCTAATTTCTAGCATTTACTTTGATTCTTTCTTAAAGTTTCCATCTCTCTGCTTACATTCCCCATATGTTCTTGCATTTTGTCTGTTTTTGCTAATAGAGTCCTTAACATATTAATCATAGTTATTTAAAATTCCCTGTCTGATAATTCCAACATCTGCGTTATATCTGAGTCTGGTTCTGATGATTGCTTTGTCTCTTCAGACTTTGGTTTTGTTTGCTTTTTTTTTTTTTTTTTGGCATGCCTTATACTTTCTTGTTGAAAGCCAGACATGTCGTGTTGGGTAGAAGGAACTGAGGTAAACAGGCTTGAGTGTGAGGATTTGTGTAAATCTGGCTAGAATTTGGGCTGTGCTAAATGTTTGCTGTAGGTGCCAGAGGCTTCAGATCCCCTGAATATCCTTGTTTCCCTCCCCTCTTGACTTTGGGATCCCCTAATCACTTCTCCTCAGAGAGGGTCTGTGTCTCGCAGCTCTTCCTACTGTAATCCAGCTATTATCCTGAGCCCTGTTGGTGCAATGATACTGTGTTGGGAAGGGGAGAGTGTTCTATTATCTTTTAATTAAATTTCAGTCTTTAATGGACCTGTGTTTTGAGGCTGTGACTTTCACAAACAAGGTAGCTTTTGTCTTCTTGTCCTTTACTTGCTTCCCTGGATACAGTGCTCCCAATCTATTTCCTTGAAACCATGATCCCTGTTAAACCATGTTCCTCAGCCATTTCCTGGATAGGTAATCCAGGAAGGCCAGAGGGAGCTGGGTTGGGAGGAATGCCCTGCCCCCAGCTGGGACAGGCTCTGGCCAAGTCTTCTCCCTTGCAGGGCTGGCATTTGTTGTGGATGACACTCTGGGCGCATTTCACCTGGTACCTCTCCCTCCCCCTGCCAGAGCCATAGGGGGGTCTCTCTCAGATCTTCAGTGTGAGAACTTGGTGGGGTTCCTGTAACTAAAGCCCGAAAAAGGGTGAGAGCCCCCCCAATCCCACAGCTCCGCGAGTTTTCTCTCTTAAGTTAGTCCCCACTGAAAGACTCCAGCAATTCATTAAAATTGCCATTTCAGTGTCCCTACCAGTTTATGACTTCAGCAGATTTTGCTCCAGGTGAGATCTTGGCTATGACTCTGGTTGTACCTGTCTCTCCAGATTTAGGGGTGGCATTTTGCCCTGACACATCAATTCCCTAAGGAGTCCAAGGAAAGGCATGGTTTTCCTATTTGTCCAGCGTTGTTGTTGTTGTTGTTGTTGTTGTTGTTGTTGTTGTTGTTGTTGTAAGGATAGTGGATGATGACTCACAAATTCTTTACATGTTGGAGCTGAAACCAGAAGTCTGAAGTTCACTCTTTGATCTTCCCTTGGGTTGCATCCCATGGACTTTTTCATGGTTTTCTCTTATTTGGGGTGAGAAAATCATCCAGTGTCTTTTCGAGGTATGTGGTAAATATCTTGACACCTTGAATGTCTGACATGGACAACTTGTAGAACCTTCTGTTTGTCATGTATGTTCTTAAGTTTCATGATGTTTAACCTAGGGTGACTCTATTTTCATCTCTTTCAGTGGCCATTCAGTGAGTTCTTTAAGCTAGAAACTCTCTTAGTTCTGAGATATTTTCTTAAATTGTATCTTGATAATTTCCTTTCCTCTGTTTTTCTTGGTTTCTCTCTCTGAACTCTATTTTTGTATGTTGAACTTGTTGAACTAAACCTCAATTTTTGCTCTGTTTCTTTTATTTCTCTCTCTTATCTTCCAATCTGATAAATGAGATTTCTATTTCTGAGCCTACATTTGAAATTTTCCGTGGCTATTTTTTTCTCTAAATCTTCCCTTTTAAGAAAAAAAGCATTGTTTTTTAAAAAATGGATGCCATATCTTCTTATCTCTCTGAGGAGGCTCACATTTTTCTGTTTTCAATGTTTTCTTCTTTGTGCCTTATCTCTGTTTCCTCCAAGTTGCCCTCTTTCTCTCTGTTTTGGTTTCTATCTCTCAAGTCAGAGGCTTTCTTCAGATTGGTCACTGGTGCATCCATACCGAACGAGTGGGACTTAAGAAGCTGACTGGCAGCGCTGAGTGGGTGGTTGAGCTCGTTGACATGGGCTTCATCATAAAGGGATATGGCTGGGCTGTTTTGCTGGGGAACCACCAGTATCAGGATCTTTGTGCCAGTGATGAGTCTACAAACCGAGGAAAGAGAAGATCACGAGACTTCACCAGAAGCCAGAAGAGAGGCGTGGGGCAGCTTCTCCCCAGGAGCCCTCACAAGAAACCACCCTGCCCACACCTTGATTTCAGACTTGCAGCCTCCAGAACTGCACGCTGATAGATTTCTGCTGTTTCAAGCCGCTCAGTGTGTGCCACTTCATTATATGTTGTCTTTCCCATCATCTAGAAGTTGTCATAGTCAAGGTAGAGGAGAGATGGGACTTTTAAAATCCTTTCAATGAAGCTTGTTATCATGGTTTTGCCATTTTTCAGAGTTAGGGCGTGGGGCTGCCTTTGACACTCCTGCTCAGGACCCGCAAACGGCAGGGGTGGTCTGGCTTCTTCTTGCATCCCCCAATTCTGGTTTAGGATCCAGCTTTATCCTACTCACCCAGCCAGTCACCACCCATCCTGCCCTTTCCAGCACCTTCCCACTGTGCTCTGCCCGCGGCTTTTGCTCCTAGAGGGGCTACACCAGCACCACCCAACAATTTTCCACCGTGATGGAAACGTTCTTAATCTGCTCTGTTCGATACGATAGTCACCAGCCGTATGTGACTCTTGAACACTTGAGATGTGGCTAGTGTGACCTAGAAACTGAATTTTAGAATTCATTTAAGAAAAATGTAAATTCAGCACATGTGACTAGTGGATACCGTTTTGGATAGTTCAGATCTCTACTGTAAAATAAAACAAAACAAAAAAGTTTTTGTTTTCAAGGTAATTAGGGAGGTAATAAAATTTTAAAAAATGTGTTCTGCCATCTTTGCCCTGGTATCTCTTGTGAATTTTGAATTTTATTTCAAAGAGATCTTAGAGATAAATGAGCAATAATGAGTTAGAAAAGAAAGTTCTGGCCCTGTGGTAGATGAGAACTGTTACATGGCTCTGTGTAAGGAGGCGGAATTTGCAGCGGTCCCTATTGTCACAGGTGAGAGCTTGGGCAGGTGGGAAGGGGTGGTGTTGCCTGGAGTCATAGGCTGAGTCATGGGACTCCTGCCCCCAGGCCTGCTCTTCTCCCCGCAGCCCACCTTTCCTCCTTATTCAAGGGTTGTTGGCCAACTTGCCTGATCCTCAGTGGTTCAGCCTCCCGTCGGGTCAGGTATGCTGGAAGCTTCCAGAGACAGCAACTTCATGACTCCCAGACATCCAAACTGGCCTCCCAGCCCCCGCGGTCACTCGGCTGCTGGGAAACAGATTGGATTGGTAAAAATATGTGTGTGTGTGTTCTCACAGAACCTGAGAAAATCACACTTCTACTTTCACAAAAAAAATCTGTTTGTGCCGCTCCAATAATCACTTCCTAACTGATGGGATGGCAGGCCATATGTCTGCGAAGTGGCTAGCGGGGAAGACGGTCTACCGCCATTGTGCCCTGAAAAAACACCTTTTCCCAGCTGATTGGCTCTAGAATGAAAGGAAACCAAGCCACAGGCTTCTGACTCCAAACCATAAACCCGATGCAAACTGCTCTCGGAGACGGAGGGGGTGGGGACCGGAAGCTGCCCCCAGAGGCTTGTGATGTGTGTGCTTCAGGGGGAAAGCTGCCAATGGGATTTTTAAGTTTAGAAGTTCAGTGTCTGGGGGCGAGGAGTGTGAATCAGGCTCAGATTGAGCGAGGAAGGTTCCGTCTGTAGAAAGTGGGACTCGTATTGGGGTTTGACTTCCTGGGAGCCCTCAGCCCCTCCTGGACACCGCGGGATGCCGATGCTAGCCAGCGCGGTGTGCTAAGTCCCAGAGCTCAGCGCACACCTTTCTGAAAGTCCGTCAGACTCTGATAACGGAAGCTGGAGGGTGAGCTGTCGGTGACGTCAGCTTTCCCTGCTCCCCCCATCCCTGGCTCTTGGGAATTTTCTGAGTGTGTGGCTTAAAGATTCAACCCTGGATGTGGTCACTGTGCCACGGAAAGTAGTGCACAGAGCAGAAAAATGACAGCCCCAGGGGGAGATTTCCTTCTCTTTGTACACTTTCCCCGGAGTTGACCAGAACTCTTCCAGAATAACCAGTGTCTTTCTGGAACAAACCTGTCTCTCCACAAGTGACCTTGTGACTTTAGCTTGATCTAAAACAATTCACATCTTGGTTCTCTCCCCAGTGACTGCAAAGGGTCGTGGGAGAAGAAATCAAGTTAAGAGATGCAAAAACACATTTGAAAAAGTTACTGACCTTTGTTCTCATTTCATTATTCAAAAAATACGTGTCATATAAGTAGTTAGTTCACTATGTGTTGTGCTCAGGGTGCTCACTCCCCTCCCTTTAAAATTATTGACACCCTTTGTGGTCCAAATTCAGTAATCATTTGAGAGATCTGAGACGGGACGCTGACCTCTTGGAGTTTTCATTATCCAACAGGAGGTAATTTATAAAGGAGGGCTACAGGCTGAATGTTTGTGTCCCTACCCAAATTCATATGTTGAAGTCCTAACCCCTCTGCAGTGTGATGGCATTTGGAGGTGGGGCCTTTGGGAGGTGGTTAGATTGTGAGGGTGGAGCCTCCACGAAGGGGATTAGTGCCCTTATAAAAGACATGAGAGAGTGAGAACACAGCACGAAGTGGCCATCTACAAGCCAGGAAGGGAGCTCTCACTGGAACCCAACCAGCTGGTGCTCTGATCCGTTCCAGCCCCCAGAACTGCAAGAAGTGAATGTTTGCTGTTTAAACCACCTCGCCCGTGGGATTCTGTTATAGAAGCCTGGACTGGCCTGCAATTGTCAAGGGAGCATGGCCTGCAACTGTTAAAGCAGAATCTGTGATTTTTGCCGGACAGAACTGCATGGGAGGTAATGTTCCCCATTCCTGGGGTCCAGCTCTAGCACCTCTGTTCCCACAATCCCAGGGGTGCCCACAGAGACCCAGGCGTCAGCTCGTGTTACCTCCTTGGATTCATTTTGCTGTTGGTCGTCCAAGGAACAAAGGGAATTAAAACACTTTCCATTGTGACAGCCACTGCCACCACCAATTAAACCAGAAGGAAGCCCAGGCCAGCTGAGGGAGAGAAACCGTTTATTCCAGAACCTGGAAGTGACACTGGCATCCACAAACTAGGCCTGGACCCCAGGGCCCTGCTTCAGCTGTTTCTTTCCTGGTCTCTCCTAGCTGGGAGTCATCTCCCTCTGGGGCTCCCTCGGTGTAGTATCTGCTCCTCTCCTGGGGCACCTCTTACCGTCCGCCTCTGGTGAGTTATTTCTGAACCCACGTTATCTCGCTTCCTGGACCACTAGGGCCTCAGGTTTGGGACTGTCGTAACCCCCTGTTATCTTCCTCATGCCCAGCCAGGGGTCTCGCACTAGGTTATCATTTAGCCGAACCCAGTCCTGTGTGGTGTCAGACGCCATCCCCGGACTCAGGGGCCGAGCAGTTACGCAGTTCTGGCATCTCAGGGTAGGCGCTGGGGCAGGGCATCCCAGGGCAGCAGCCGGCCGTCCGGGGAATTCAGAGGCTCCTGGAGGAAGTTGCCCGGGGAGGGGGTGGTTGCCCTCTTCGCCATCTCCTGCCATGCTCTTTCCTCCTTTGCAGTCAGTGTCTTTCCATCAGGTATCCCCTCTCTCTGCGCTGTCTCCTCTCACTTCCCTCCTGCTAGGCTGCTTCCCTGTGGATGGTCATTCTTCCATCTCCCCCGTAGATGCTCACCTCTCTGGACCCTGCATCTCCCTCAGCCTCCTTCTTCCCCTCCCACCAGGCTTCTCCCATGAGATGCTCACTCTACCCCTTTCCTCGGCCACAGGGATCTGCTGCCCCTTCCCTCAGTCCCTGGGACGGCTCTGGGTTGGACACGAGCTTCTGGTGGCCTGCTGTTTGCTGGATCTGTGTGTGCTTTTGGGTCTTAATCTGGCTGGCCCTGCCTGCAGCATTCCACCCTGCTGGTAACTCTTCCTGAAGCCTCTGCTCCCTTGGCATCCTCATCAGACTCTCCTTGCTCTGCTTCTTGAGTAGTGGCGTCTCCCCTGCCCCATCCCCTGCCTCCTTTTCTTCTTTTTCTTTAACTGTTAGTGTCCTTTGCCCTCCACATCCTCACCGACACCAGCCACCCACTTTCCTTCTAGAAGACTTTAGTCACTGCTCGGAAGCCAATGCCCCCGAATCCACAGCTACAGCCCCAGCCTTTTCTCTGACGTCATTTCCTGTGCACATTTCTAGCCGCCATGTGTTTTTTGCCACAAGCACCTCAGACCCACATGTCTAGGATGAAAGTGGAGACACCACCCGTGTCTCCTGCCATCATCGATGGCACCACCGTCACCTGGTCGCCCAAGCGAGTTGCCTGGACTCCCCTCTCTCCCCAGCCCTGTCCAATGACCAGTCCTCTGATTCCCCTGGGTGCACAGGTGAGCTGTGCTCTGGTAACAAGTACCCCTGAATGTCAGTGGCCTGGCATAAAAAGCATCTGTGTCTTGCCCACACGAAGCTGATGGGGGTGGAGGGCGTCTCCCAGCAGCTCTCCTCCAGGGATTGCGTCCTGGTCCAGCTGTAGCCATGCTACCTGGAGCCCACGACTTCTAGGTGCTACAGAAGGGCAGGGGACCAGGGGGTCCTGCCTGAAGCCTGGAAACGTGTTACGACATTCTGCTCCATCCCACTGACCAGAACTTAGTCCCGTGGTCCTGCAGTCAACTGTCAGGGAGGCCGGGGACCTAATGCCCCGTGTGCACAGGGAGAGAAGAGGCTCTGATGCCCCGCAGCATCTTAAGATTCAGCCCAGTCTCTGCTTTAGGACTACCAAGAGGTTGTTCACGGCTGGCGCCTCTCAACCCCTCCATCCCCATGTCCCATCACCCTCCCCAGCACAGCTTTCTCTCCAGTGGCAGCGTACTCCCTGCCAAGCCCTTGATTAGGACACTGGTTGCATTTTCTTGTGGTTGCTTTTCCCAGAATCTGACTTCACGAGACTGGAGCAAGGGCTTCTCTGTGCCACTCACTGTGCTGACAGCTTTGCACGTGTGAACTCACTGGATTCACACAACTGCCTGTAAGAGGGGTGTTACTGTGATTTCTATTTAAAACATAGCAGGGAAACTGAGGCACAGAGAGGTTAAGGCACCTGCCTGAGCTCACACAGCCAGCGAGCGAGGGAGGCAGGTTGGCTCCAAGTCCACAAGTGTGGCTGCCGTGTTGCAGGTCTGTCACCAGTAGTGCAGATCTTCATGTCCATCCTCACGTCCATCTCTGCCCATAGAATGCTGGTCACTCCCATGATGCACCGGTGAGTGAGAGACATTTTCTAGTTTCCTTTAACTCCCTCCTCTACCTACCTCCATTCATGTTTCTCTTAGAAACCTCCCTGCTTTTTCCTTCTCCGTCCATTTCCATAACTTAAGAAGTGAGAAAAAACATTCATGAGATGCTTGTTATCCTTTGTTCAAACAGACGAACTTGATCTTGTCCATAAAAGTGCGCAGCGCTCCCCCTGAACAATCACTCCAGGGATGTCATCTCTGCCAGGGGCTTTTTTTTAAATTGAAGTATAGTTGATTTACAATGTTGTGTTAATTTCTGGCATATAGCATAGTGATTCAGTTATATGTATATATATTCTTTTTCAGATTCTTTTCATTATAGGTTATTATAAGCTTTTGAATATGCTTCCCTGTGCTATACAGTAGGACCTTGAAGTTTATCTATTTAATATATAGTAGCTTGTATCTGCTAACCTCAAACTCCCAATTTATCCCTCCCTTCTCTCTCCCTGCTTTGGTAACCATAAATCTGTTTTCTATGTCTGTGGCTCTGCTTCTTGAATGACTTCTTTGGGAGCTGATTGCAGAGATAACTGGAAAGCCATTTCCACCACTTTCCATCACTGTCCGCACAATACAAACAATATCCCAGGGATTCTCCCAAATATGTGTAATAAACTAGAAGTGCTTTGCCTGACATGTCAATGTCAGTAATGGTGCAAAAACAGGGTACTTGAAAATTCCCCTCCCCTAGAAGGCCGCCATATCGCGGGGAAGTGGCTGGGGGAGACATCAGTGCCCTGGGGCTCCCATAATGAAGCACCGCAGACTGGGCGGTTTAGCCAACAGAAATATATTTCTCACAGCTCTGGAGGCCAGAAGATTGACATCAAAGTGTTGGCGGGGGTGGCTTCTCCTGAGACCTCTTTCCTGGGGGCGTAGGTGGCCCTGTTCTCACTGTGGTTCACGTGGTCACCCCTCGGTGTGTGTCTGTGTCCTAACCTCCCCCTCCTATAAGGCCCCCAGTCATGCTGGGTTAGGACCACCCATAAGAACTCATTTTAACTGAATTACCTCTTTAAAGACACTGTTTCCACATACAGTCACATTCTGAGGTCCTAGGGGTTGGGGTTTCAACATATAAGTTTCGGGGGGACAGAGTTCAGCCGCAACAGGCACCACCTGAGGGTCTGGCCGCTCTCAGCTCTGCGTCCGGTGTCTCTAGGACCTTGGATGAATCCCTGTCTGCTTGGGTTTCAGTGTCCTTCTCCCCAACATAGGGGGTCAGACTAGCTCACCCTCGGTCGTTACAGCTTCCACCTCTGTGATAACCTATAAAAGCATCACATTAGAATGAAATACTGCCTCTGGGACCCAGGCCTCCCGAGGGCTTGCAGCATTCAAGGCCACCGATCCCTGAGCGATCTGAAGTTTCTCAATATTTGACGACAAAATTTATTACCCCTTTGTGTGGGCAGGCTAAGCATTCCTCCTGGGCTCTGAAAGGAACCACAGCATCGTCTCAGCTGGAGACATCCTCAGTGAAACAGTGTTTGGTCTCCTCCAGTCTGCTGAGCCCCGAAGTTCCCGATCACGCATGGGAGGAAGGAAGGGGTCTGGAGCCTTCCAAGCGGAATGAGGCCACTCTGTTTCTGGGGAAGTGCTGTAGACGCTCACTGTTAAAGCTCAAAGCCAACTTCAACCAACTAGGGCACCAGAAAGGGTCAACAGGGACAGCAAAGCCCTTCTCCCCGGGGAAGCTGGGGAGGACCCACCGAGTCCCAGCGCCGCATGGCTCCCCTGAGCCCACAATCACTTCAGGATCCCTAGAGCTGCCCTGGGAGGCAGAGCTTCAAAGCAAACAGTTACTTGCAGCCCATCCTTTATGGAGCGGTGAGGTCCCAGGCTCTGGAGTGGACGCCAGTGCCCCGTGTGGCATCCTGGGGGCAGGAGCTGTGCGGTCCCAGCTGGCTCCCTTCGGCGGGGGCGGAGGGAAGGGAGGCAGGGGCTGAGGGTCTCCGAGCAGCGCCAGGTTCTCCTTCCACCTTGGGTGGGCTGCTTGCTCCTTCTCTTCACTTCTTTTTTTTTCCATACCCCTAACTTGCCCCTCCCCCGCCAGCGTCCCCTTTGGTGACCACTAGTTTGCTTTGTCTGTCTGGCAGTCTCTGTGTTTTGCATATCCATTCATCTGTATGTCTTCACTTCTCAGGGCTGGGCTTCAAACCCAGCTCCTGGTGGTTATGCCGGTCCCCGAGCTTCCCAGACTCTATGTCCTTCTCCATGATGTGGCAACACTGATGACCAGGAGAGTAGCTGTGAGGGATGAACTGTGTGGGCAGAGCCGGTGGCCAGTGATGGCAGCTCTCGGGTTTTTTATTTTGTGCGAGCCTCTGTTGACTTGGGGGAGACGGGGTGGGTCTGGACACTGGGGTGAACTTCCTGTCGGGGACACCTGTTCAGCTACTTGAGCTCAGCGTGGTTGTCTTCATAACTGACACAGGGACAGGACTTCAGAGGCACACCCGTCGGATGCACTTCTCTGCGGACCCTCGAACCCTCTCCATCACTCTGAGGTCGGTGCTGCTGCTTCCTTTTACGTGAGGGATTCCCTGGAGAAACGAGGCTCATGTGAGCTACTTGTCCAGGGCCAGGCAGCTCAACAGAGGACATGAAAGACTGGCTGGGGTCCCCTGTGGCTGCTCTGAGCTGCGGTAGCCCGGGCACCAGGCTTCTCTCATACCCTCAGCACTCAACGACAGTCTGGGGAAACCCTGCAGATGGCCCTGCCCGAGCTCGTGTCGAGCCCCGGCCTCTGCACACGCACCGAGGAAGCCGCCTGGCTGCAGTTTATCTGAGCCTCTAATCCGTGCGGAGGCGCAGCACAGGGCTTTCAAGCTGGACCGACAACTGGCCTTTATTGAGTTGTCCTGTATCACATGAGTGAGACCTTTTTTGCAGAATCTACTTAAGAGAAACATGCAGAAGAAAACTGAGACTGATTCTTGCCCGATCAGGCCAAATGACTCGCTCTGTTTGACATATTTTCAAAGTCTGCAGAGGGCCAGCCTCCTTCTCCTACCCTGGGAAATAATAAACTGACCACAGGATGCAAAGTCTGGTTTATGTGCAGTTGACCCAGACACAGGCCATAAAGATCAACTATTGGTCTGCCTGGAACTCTCCTCCCGCTAGAGAGAGCACGTAGGTCATTCCGGCCTCGGGATGGGCCGTAAAGAGGGAGGAGAGGTTCCTCCTTTATCTGCAGACGTCTCTCTCTGCACCGCTCACTGCAGTTGTCCTATCAGTAGGGAATTCCGCGTGCGGTTTTGTCATACAAAACCTGATTGCCCTGGAGAGGCAGTTGGCGGGGGGTGGGGGTGGGGTGGGGTGGGGGGGTGGGTAGGGGGGGTGGAGTCCTGCCCTTGGATCCTCTCCACCGAGGTGGATCCCTTCCCAGGACAAAGGGCAGGTAAACAGAAGCTCCAAAATGCACGTGACCTTGCAGTGTCCAGGTTAGGGCTCCCGCTGGAATGGTGACGACTGGGGTGGACGTGGCAGAGTTTGTGGGTTGTCAGCCTTATCAGTGTGTGAGAAAGAGGAGCTCTGGGATTTTTTTTTAACTGAAGTGCAGTCAGTCACAATGTGTCAGTCTCTGGCGTGCAGCACAGTGTCCCAGTCCTGCATACACATACATATGTTTGTTTTCATATTTGGGATTTGTAATTGTAGGCACCATCCAAAGAGCTGGTGGTCCCCAGCCCCAGGCTGGGGACCAAGAATGCCCCCTGGAATTGTTTGGGGGTCTATAATGTCAGGGGGTAAGGGAGGAGAGGGCAGCCCTCCCTGATTCCTCCACCGGCTCCCCCGGCCCCTCAGCCAGGAGGCATCGTCCTCTGACCATATCCACACAAAGTGGGGCCTTCTCTGCAGTCCACTGGGCCTCAGTTTCCCTCCAGAAACTTACAGGATGTCGTAGCAGAACTGTCACAGAGTGAGTGGTTCTTGACCAGCAGTCAGATGAGGTTAAGAACGATGGCATTTTTTTTTCTTTACCAGAAATGAAGGAAAAGACTGTCTTGCAAAACAACAAAGCTGCTTCTGTGGCCGTTCGTTTGGCCAGGCACCTCCTCGCTAACCCGTAAGAGGCTTCCGCTCTGCCAAACCCATTTCTCACTGCAGTCGGGACGATCAGTCGCTTGGTGTTCAGTGCATCTGGGACCTGCTTTAAAAGCTTGCAAACAACAGTCCGGGCTTGGGGAAGAGATTAGGACAGACCTTGGGAGTCTCGGATTCCAGTCCTTCCCGCTTATAGATGAGGGCACCGGGGATTCCCCCCCAGGTGAAATGACTTCCCCAAGGTCCCTGTGGTTGGTGGCTGGGGCGGGGCTAGAACTCTGGCCAGTGGACTCAGCATGTGCTGTTCCTGACAGCATCCCCCCCACCTCTTCACCAACATCCTTTGGGAATGATTCTTCCCCAAGATGCATTTGCTGGTGGAGCTGAGCAGGTCCTCTTCAGGAAACACGGGGAGGGGCTCCCTGGGAAGAGGACCCCGCCCTTAGCATCTGCAAGGATGGAAGAGAAGCATGGAGAAAGCAATTGTCACTGACTTTTGTCACCACCAGGCTTGCAAGCCTGGGTGTCTGTACTGGCCAATTTCTTTCTCAAAAACAAACAACAAACCAACAAACAAAAACCAAGAAAGATTTGCTTTGTGCCTATGAACTATCTCTTAATGCACTTCTCATTACAATGCTGGTGAGGAGGTGGTGTCTGTGTTTTGTCTGTGGGCCCCAGAGAAATGAAAGTGTCTGGCCACCAGTCACACAGGCTTGGAGCTGGAGACGTAGGTTAGAATTCCACATCTCTCGGTCGCTGATTCCTGGTTTCATCTGCTCTCAGTTTTGCTGAACTAACGGCCTAGATCCGGCTGGTTTGTTTATCCACCTGAGGGACTTTCACGTGGGCTAGGAGTACACTCCCTCTACAAGCTGCTTCAGAGCAATAAGCTTGAGCCTCTGTGGGAAATCACACAAGGCAAACTGCAGCTCAGCCCAAGAGAATCAAACCAGCAGGGCCTCCTGGGGCTGGAGAGCGGCTGCGGCTGCGGTACTCGGCGCCCCCAGCATGCTGGGTCTGCAAGACCGTATTGGATGGGGCTCCTGGAGGGGTGGGAACGCTGGACTCGGTGACTCACAAGCCTCCTTCTCTGGGAGTGTCTGGGCCCCTGACTTTCCTGAGGTCACCTTTGTGGTTGGGTTCCTAAAGCAGAGGTTTCATTCCTGAAGGCAGGTCTGGGTTACGTCAAAAGGAAAGTTAGGACCTCGCACTTAAGAGAAAAGCACGTCTTGTTCACCTGTGGGTCTGTTACCTCTGATCTGGGGCCGCCTTCTAACTTAGTGCTGTCACCTGGATCAGAGGCCGGGGCCAGGTGAGGCTTCTCAGCGCAGGTTGCAAAGCACAAACCGATTCAAATGTGAAGGTGATGCTTCGGCATCAGAAAGTTGTTTGTCTGCTGACAGCTCAGCTAAGCCTCCTGAGAAAAGCTGGCTGGTACTTTTTCTTCCTTTCCTCGGATGATAGGAAGTGATCTTTGGTTCAAAGCCAGAGACAGAGGAGAGCATGTGGACAAAACGCCAGGGCTGGGGTGGGAGTGTGATCCACAGGACTTACAGGAATTGTAGCTGCTGTACTTTGCTCCCAAGAATTAAGTCAAGAGTACAGGTTCATAACAAAAAATTCCAGGTCTGGGGATTCCTGCGTGACTGCAACATTCTCATGTCTGATTCATCTGCAGAGTATTTAAACCTAATGCTTATAGACTTGATCATCATTTTCCTTAAGCTAATGTGATTTCTCCCCCCAAATCACCAACAGATCTGAAATCTCCGTGTGAGCATTGCCTTGTGCTAGTAACTCAAGGAGAAAGCATTCTGCTTATTGTCTGCTGAGGTCGTCATGTTTTCCCTGTGGCTGTCAGTGGGAAATTCAAAAGTTCTGGGTGAGAGACTCCTTGTATCTGGGTTTAGAATGACCTGTAAATAATAATAATTCATCATAGTTTATTCTCACATATATGTATATTATGTTTAAAAAAAATTGAGATACAGAGTTGACTCTTCAACAACACGGGTTTGAACTGTGAGGATCCACCTATACGTGGACTTTTTCCCCAACAAACATGCACTATGACCCTGCGCAAGCTGAAGCTGGCTGCATCCAAGGATGCTGAACTGCGGATACAGAGTCTGTAAAGTTATACAGGGATTTCCGACTGCATGGACTGTCCGCGCTGCTAACCCCGTGTTGTTCACAGGTCAACTGTAATTCACTCACCATGAAGTTCACTCCTTTAAAGTGTACAATACAGCAGTGTTTAGTGTATTCGCAGAGCGTGCAACAGCCGGTTACTATCCAATTCCAGAACATTTACAACATCCTCAAAAGAACTCCTACCTGGAAGCAGTTCCTTCCCTCCTCCCCCAGGCCTGGCAACCCCGACTTTACTGTCTGTCTCTATGGAGTTGCCACACTTCCTGTAGGTAAACCATGTAGTCCGGCTTCTTTCACTGAACGTGATGTCTTCCTGGTTCATCTATGCTGTCGCTTTCATTGTATCGATTATTCATTCCTCTTACTGGCAAATAATATTACATTGTATGGACAGACCATGTTTCCTATGTCTGTCCATCAGCTGGTGGACATTTGGGTTGCTTCCACGCTTGACGATTAGGAATCTGCTGCTTTGAATGTTTCTGTGCTAGATATTGTGCAGACATATGTTTTCAGCTCTCTCGGGTACAGACCTAGAAGTGGAATTGCTGAGCCATGTGTTAACTGTGTTTACCTTTTTGAGGAACTGCCGGACTATTTTCCACAGTGGCTGCACCATGTTTCGTTCCTCCAATTTCTCCACATCCCCATCGGTGCTTTTTCTCGTCCATCTTTTTGATTCTAGCCATCCTCGTTGGCTGTAAAGAGGTACCTGACGGTGATCTTGACTTGCATTTCCCTGATGGCTAATGATGGCAAGTAAGCATCTTTTCGTGCCCTTATTGGCTACTGGTACATCTTCTCTGGAGAAATGTCTACTCAAATCCTTTGCCCATTTTTGAATTGAGTTACTTTTCTTTTTATTGTTGAATTGTAAGAGTTCTTTGTATGTTCTAGATGCTATATCCCTACCAGATACACAATTTGCAAATATTTTCTACCACTCTGTAGTTTCTCTTTTCATTTTCTTGTCCTCTGTCACACAAGTTTCTAATTTTGGTGAAGTCCAGTTTATCTATTTTTCCTTTGCTTGCTTGTCCTTTTGGTGTCACATGAAAGAAACCACTGTCTAATGCAAGGTCGTCAAGATTTACAGCTATGTTTTCTTCTACGCGTTTTACAGATTTAGCTCCTAACTCTTGGATATTTTTTCTGCTTAAATTACCAGTCTCAGCGCGGTGAACCTTTCTTCCATTTTCAAATAACTTTATTGTATGAGAGAAAAAAAATACGAAATTAAAATGAAAGAAAGTGCATACTTTACAAAAGAGGAATCAGACTTCCGATCGATTTTATAGTTTGCTTTACTCACTCAACGTTATCTGAAACATTTCCCTGCGAGTCTTCTCCCATGTTGTAATTCTGATTGGCACCACGATAGTCCACTGTTTGGACATGTATTACATGTGTAATCCCTTATTACTGGTCATTTATGTTATTCTCATTAAAAAAAATTGGAAATAGTATAGCAATGAATGTGAGATAATTTCCTTAGAATAAATTCTCAAAAGTGATTTTGAAATAGTGAGCCCCTATTTTGCAGCATCCTAATAAAACAAATATACAATTGTTCCCTGAGAATGTTCTAGAACAAAATGAAGGGCATTTAGATAGACGGTTGGGAAAAAAAGGAAGTCAACAACTGCTTTCATTTTGGGGAAGTGCCTTCGTGACCTTACCCAGCAGTCACACGTTTTCTGTAGGTTTTCATGGAGCAGTACTAACAACCTTTCCCTTGCTGCTGCAAGGCTAATTTTAAACCCCCTGTAAGACTATATTCAAGTGATAGGACATAATTTACTGATTGTGTCCAGTGCTGAATACTTAAGTTGCGGTCAACTTTTAACATGTAAATAACGCCACAGTGAACATATCTGTCCGTGTAGCATTTTTGTTCTTTTAAATTATTTTCTTAGTGCAAGCTCCCAGCAGGCGGGGTTCTGGGTCAAATGATTAAAACATTTTAAGAATGCACGTATTGTTTCATTGCTTCTGGAAAGGGCTCCAGCCGCTGCTCAGTGGTGGATGAGGGTCCAGGATCCAGGCAAGCCCGCCTCCATCCTCACAAATGTTTTCGAGGGTTTCCGCAGTGATTGCAGGTGAATGGTTCTTGAGTTAGGGGAAGGTAAGGTTCGCTTCTATCTTATTACTACTTTTAACTTTCTAATTTAAATTGAACGATGATTCTTTGTTCTTCACATGGACAGCATGGTTCGCATCCTTCCCATTCTTTTACTTAAAGTTTCAAGACCTGTCTTCCAGGAAACAATATGTGAATGAGGCCATGCTACATCAGAAGGACTGATGCTCATGGTCTCTGAACTGTGAAATGTGTAATGTGCACGGAGAGGTATGACACAGTTCCCAAGTTAAAAAAAAAAAAAGAGAGATCGTTTTATTTCTTTCATGCAATGTTCATCCAGAGCTTGAGTCTTTCCATTAATTTTTTTGTGACTGTGAAGTTGCAACCAGACCACAGCTGCAGCCCCTCCGTGCCCCTGACGGCTGTAGGTGCCTGAGGCCGCGTCGTGGGGGTTTCTGAGGGTCACACTCTGCATCTGGTTCCTCAGTTGCTGTGGTCGGGACTTCGGCTGCCTGGGTTCACATCATCTGAGGGAAGTGGTTCACCCAGCCTATGATGAACCGGGGGCCACCTCAGAGGAGGTGCCCTCCGCTCTGGGGGCCTCAACGCCCGAGACCTTTGCTGAGAATTCATTGCTGTCAAGAGAGCTCTTGGTGGCCTGGATTGTTCTGTGAGTTATTTCCAATTAAGCTGGACTTTGGAAGGTGTTCACACCTTGCCCCTCGAAGCAGGAAGCCCGTTCTCCCTCGAAACCTGTGGGACCCTCGAGCCCTTGACCATGAGAGGGCCCAGGTTTGATGGGCTTGGAGGAGAACCAGGCGTAAAGGAAGAACCCACGCGGGGGGAAGCTTGGGAGAAAGCAAGGGGCTTTTTTGGCAAGTTACTAAAAACTCAGAGCAGCCTCTCCTGTCTGCTGTGGAAGCCCTGGAGAACACCCAGCATTTGTCTGGTGACCGATGTTGCTTCGTTTGGCTGTGAGGCCCAGATCCCAGGCCTCTGCTGTGAGCCTGGTGGAGAGGGCAGACCCGGCTTGAGGGTTTTTGACTCTGAATTTTGGCTCAGCTGGGATTCTGCAGACCTGATTGAGGAAACAGAAGTTAGCCCGGCCCCCTGGAGTGGGTCCCATGACTGTGGCATCTACCCCGGAGGCAGCAAAGCGCCTCCTCCAGCTTACCTTGCCTCCGTCCTGTGGACCCAGGCCCCGGGGGAGCTTGGACTCAGGCTTCCCGCACGGGTCTGCCTCAGGGAGCACTTCTGGCCCAGTTCAGGGCTCCCTGAACCCAACCCTCCCCGACCTGGCCCGTGGGGGCAGGGACTGTGTCCTTCTGGTTCTTTCTCTAGAGAGGAAAGGAGCAGGAGCTTTTCCTACAGAGCAGCTCGCCTGCCTGCAGGTGGTGCCTCCTTGAGTCCTCCTTATCCCAGTGGAGGGAGCTGTGGCTGGAAGACAGAGAGGCCCCTGGGAAGGCTGCCAGGAGGAGGCAGACACGGAATTCCTGGGAGGGTTGAGTCGTTCTTAGAGGTCACGCCCTCTGTCTCTTGGAGACGGCACCATGGCCCTGGCTGTCTCCCAAACTGGAGCCCAGGGAGTGGTCTCTGGGGCCTCTTCCAGAAAACCCCTGCTGCTCTCCCCTCCATGGACCACAGGTACCAAGTGCTGCCATATCTCACGATAATCAGGCCTTCCTCCTAGCAGGGCGGCTGCATGTGCAGGATGTCCGTGTCTTTTGGGTGATGGAGAGAAGGACAGAAAGGGGGAAGAACTGGATACAGGAAGCAGGATGCAGGGCCGTGCTTGGGAAATGTTGGCAGTGATGCTGTGGGTGCTTCCACTGGATGAGACGGTGTTGGTAACGCTTAGGAGCTGAAATCTGAGCAAAGGTGCCCCCGACCCTCTCTTTCCTCCTCTGGTTCTACCAGAAGCATTTAATTTCCTTTTGTCCTATTGAATATTGCAATTTCTGGACACAGATAGTTTAATGAGGGTGGCAGTCTGTGTGTCGTGTGTGTGTGTATATTTGTGTGTGTATGTGTGTTTGTATGTGTGTGTTTGTATATGTGTGTGTATTTGTGTGTATATGTGTGTATTTGTGTGTGTATGTGTGTGTGTGTTTGTATATGTGTGTATTTCTGTGTGTATGTGTGTGTGTATATGTGTGTGTATTTGTGTGTGTGTGTATGTGTGTCTGTATTTGGCCAGGTGCCAGCATTATTCTGGAGAAAGAAAGAGAGAGATGAATCTGGAGCGTAGGCTGGGGCACAGCAGGGCGCCGGCTGTCGTGGTGTGAGCGGTTGGCACTTTCTCCTGCTTTGTCCCCCACAGTTCTGAGTTGGTCTCTGATGCTCTGAAATTGACCATGTGGCACAGTACATGGTTAGGGGGCCCTCGGTCCTCTCCCCTCCCCTTGGAGGGTTCCGGGGGCTGTAGTGGAACTTCCTCGTCAGGGCCGAGGAGGGAGGCAGGCTGCAGACTTGGCCGAGAAGGGAGGCCACAGGGCCGTCTCGCTGCATGGGGCGGGAGGGGTGTGGAAGCAGGGCCGGAGCCAGGCGTCTGGGCTGCAGCCCCTGCGCAGAAGCCTCTGGTGGGCTCCGGCCAGCCTGAGGGTGGGGCAGGGAGGAAGGGGGCCCTGCAGCATCCTCACAGCCGGATCGCTGTCTACACTGCTCTCCCGGGAAATTCAGGCCCCAGAAGCAGGCGCAGAGGGAAAAGCTGCAGCAGGTGAGGGCTGGGCCCTCCAAACCTGGAAATGCTTCCCGCTGCCCAGAGAGGTTTCCTGGAGGAAAGGTGTCTTGATACAACTTGTCTGGGAAAGGATGAGAGTCAGCCTCCGGTCCTCGCGAGTTGGCTTGCTGGCCGGACCACTCCTCTGAAGTCAGTGCAGGTAAGAAGGGCAGGGACATAGGCAAGGGGACATTCTGACATGGACAGGTGGGTTTTCTCAGATAGGTACCAGTCTTACCAGCCTAAGGTGTAACTGACGGGGAGGATGTGTGTAAACGTATCTTTTGAAGGCAAAGTGCTGCTCAAATTGTAAGAGACTCTGGTGACCCGCTTCTGGGGCTGGTGGCGGTGCTTCCTCCCTCGAGAGAAGCAGGCACAGCCAGAACCCCCTTACGCTTGGGACGGGGGCCCTCACCTCAGGCCCTGGGCCATCTGAGGACAGCCGATAACCCCATGACTCACATCCTTGGTGATTTCTGTTCATTTTCACATTATTACCCTTGTGACTTCCCGAAGACAGCACGTTTCTCAGAAAGGGAAAAATGAACTACATCTTATTTACTTCATTTAACATTTTTTTATGGGTGAGAACTGAATGTTACCTATGAATGAGAAGAGTCTGGATAAAGAGAAAGATTCATTTTTATTAGGGGATGAGCTCGAGGGTAATTTGGATTCTTGTTTTAGTCTCTTGTTTTGTTTTGTTTTGTTTTGTTTTTGTTTCAGTAAAATAACATCGTGAAAAACAAAAATTTATTTAAAGTGTTTTATGTCAACGGTTTTACTGGATGGAGTATGTTTTCACTGGGTAGAGCCGTTCAGAGAAGACGAAGCCCACATTCCAGTGTGGACTAAATGGTATCTTTCAAGAGTTTATCAGGGAAAACAGCCACCTCAAAGTGGCTTACTATTTCTGGTGGGTAGATGCCCTTTCAGCTCGTCTATGACGCTTGTTTCCAGAGCAGCGGCTTCCTTCAGAAAAGACCAGCCTTTTGCCGGGAACGAAAGTGGGTTACAAATCCTGGGATGCTTCTGAGCTCCTGGTGGTTGGGGTGACCCCTTGTGAGGAAAATGAAGTTAAGAGACCTTCAGGGACATCTGCAGGGCTCTGGACGGATGTCTCCATCCTCCTGGTCAGGGACCCGGTCAGCTCAGGCGCTGTCCAGCACCGCGGCCACCGGACGTGTGCACTTGGAGCCTGGAGGGAAGGGAACGTTTCAGTGCTCCCCACGGACCTCCTGGTTCCTGCTTGAACCCAATCTTAAAATCATATCTGTATCCTTATTTATTAAAAAGGAAAGGGAAGTGTATCATCTCCTCCAAATACACGCCATGGAAACGTTTGGTCAAGTGGCTGATGACCTGGGAAAAGGCTTCCCCGGGGTGGGGCGTGGGCAGTGAGGAGGAAAAGGAGAAATCAGTCGAGGCTGTTTACACACACGGGTCGGTGGTCCCTCGAGCTCCTCTTGTCACACTGCAAAGGGGCTCTCTCATTTTTTAAGGTCACTCATGAATCAGGATTCACCTGGACGATAATCAGTGCTTGAATTGGTAGACGTGAGCACGTCTTTTCAGAAGGCTTGATGGATGGAGGGCATTACGGACTGTGTGTGTGTGTGTGTGTGTGTGTGTGTGTACACAGGGGACACAGCCTGTGGCTTCCTCTTATAAGGACTTTTTACCTACTCATAGAAGGAGGGCAACCACACATGGCTCAAAAAAGAAGAAAGATGAAAAGTATCGGGGTGATAAATAATACTTGTATTAGTTTGCTGGGACAGCGTTACCAAGATGCCTCTGGCTGGGGGCTGAAACTACAGACATTCATTTTCTCACACTTCTGGAGGCTGGAAGTCCAAGATCAACGTGTGGGCCGGGTTGGTTTCTCCTGCTGTTGCGGAAAAATGTGTCACAGGTCGGTGTTACAGCTCAGTTGTGACAGCAACCTGGGTCTGGGCGAGAGACCAAGCAGCACTTGGAGAGTTGGAGAACTCAGGTTCATTACACCAGCAGGCCCAGAGGAGTTAACTCTCCAAGCTCTGGACCCCGTCTGTAGGTTTACACAGGCCTTTATAGGCTGCCGGTTTTACACTTTGCAACATCATATGCAAATAAAGTATAACAGAAGTTGACCAACCAGGAACAAGCCTTGTAGAAATAGACCAATCAGGAGTGAAGGGAATAACCAATCAGAAGTGAGCTCAGGGAACCAACAGAATTTTAAGGGTAAGTAAGCCGTTTCAGAGGCAAAAAGTGAGATAGATCCTCTGGGCCAGGGAACCGGATGGTGCCCGCACGAGAGTAGTGGCCCTGCTTGGGGGTCCTGCCGGTCTTTTTTTACAGGGCTTTCTGCCTCACTGCGACCTTTCTCCTTGTCCTCTAGACAGACAGCTGTCTTCTCCCTGGATCCTCACATGGGCCATGCGTGTCTGTGGCCTCATCTCCTCTTCTTATAAGGACACCAGTCATGTGGGATTAGGGCCCACCCGGGTGACCTCATTTTAACTACTTCACCTCTTTAAAGGCTCTGTCTCCAAATACAGTCTCACTCTGAGGTACCAGGAGTTAGGACTTCAACAAATGAGTTTTGGGGCACACAGTTGGGACCATAGTAATGATTTTAAATTTACACAGTAGAACGATGGATATTGAGTGGCCAGCACGGGCCTGGCCCAGATTAGATGCCACCCCGTGTGGTTCCCTTTGTTTTCTGCCCTCACCCTTCCTCTGCAGCTTGGGATAAACTCTCAGCGAGGGACCGGCCTGGAGGACAGTGGGCCCTGCAGAGGTTTGGGGTTCCTCCCCTTCTGCCTCTGGGTTCCTCCTAGAGATGCCACTTCTCTTTGGAGAGACTCGTGGAATTACTGCCTTTTTCCTCTTTCAGCAGAGTCTGGGTCTTGGGTCACCAGCTGAGGATGGATTTTTATGGGGCTTTAGAGCCCTGTGCACATGGCTGATGGCTCCACAAAGCGGGAGTGGGAATCAGGTAGCTTGTTGTTCAGATGGAGAAGACTCTGGAAGGAAGGCCGCCTGGCTGCCCAAGGCTGAGTCAGGCAGAGGCAGAGCCCCGAACAGAGCCCAGGTCCCCTGATTCCTCCCCAGATCCCGGTGGCGCCCCTTCCTTCTGAGAGCACGTCCATCTCACCTTTGTGGCGCCTGATAAGCGGGGGCCTGTGGGTGAGGAGAGGCTCAGGATTCAGCCAGGAACCCTCTTCTCCAAATCTATTCCTGTTACCTTCTGCTTCCCACCCACCCCCTCCCACTGACACTCGGCATCTAATGATAGTCTTTCCTATGTGTCTGTCTGTCTGTCTGCTAACTAGTTATCTGTCTGACTCAGGGCATCCATGAAGTTGGGAAATCTGTGCGTTGCAAAACCGGCACCACTGTGTCTGACGGTCCTGGACTTGGATGTATGTCTGTCGGACCATCAGCTCCCTGAACGCAGGTATGATTTACGCTTCAGCTTTGCGTAAGTGACTCCCATCACTTTGCTAAGGACACAGGAGGCTTCATATATGTTTACTGATTAAACAGATGAATGAATTTCAACATGGAATTTTGAAAGTAGAAGAAACTAACGCTCCTTCCTCTGGACAAGTGCAGAAATCTCTGCAGTGTCCCTGAATGCATCTCCCTGAAGCTCCAGGGAGGAGACACTCACTCACCAAACGGCAATTTCCTTGCTGGGAAACTTTGATACTTAAAAGATTTTTTTTTTTTTTTTTTTTTTTTTTTTTTTAATAGCAGCTGAACTCTGGCTCCCTCTCACGTTTACCCTGTGGTCTTAGTTCTGGGCAGGGCCTTGGAGAGCTACGGTCCAGGGACTCTCAGAAGGGAGGACGAGGGCGACTTCTGGGTGAGGGCAAGGGGGTCAGAAGTCTCCAAAAGCATTTGAAAAAGCCGATGCACTATTATACATTTTGAAATTTGGGAAATTTCAAATGAAGTGAAGAAAAGCTCCTGTTATTTTAATGACAAAAACTATTAACACTAAAGGGATGAGAAGCTAAAGAGGGAAGGGGGAGAGATAGATGATCTCTCAGTGTTCACCTGGGTCTGTTGTCTCTAGTTGTGAACCACATGCATGTCTCACCTACACAGAGAGGAAATTAAAGACGATGTTAATATGGGAAACGGGAAAAATAAAAAGGAGACAAACTTTGCTCAGTTGGGATGAACAGACACAGTGGTTCCAAAGGCACGTCAGGGCACCCCGCTGGCTCCTTCTGCACATGACAGCGGGCGAGTTTTAATAAAGGCTAACAGACACTTGGGTGATCGGGCCCTGGAAACTCGGAGCCGTAAAGCGTTACATCCGGTCACCAAACAAGTCAACTCAATTTCTCCTCCATTTGGCAGCTGAGTTTGCAGATAAATTTGGCAGAAATAGTTTTGGCCTGAGCATAAAATTGGGGGTGTTTGTTGGCTGGTCCGTTTGGATTCTTATGAGTTATTACCTTGGAGCTGACATCAGGCAGGGGTGGCTGCTCCCCAGTTCCCGAGAGAAATCATTTGAAAATTTTGCTGTACATCTTCTCTGAGCCTTCGTCCCACTTTCACAAAACGAAAACCCAACAACTTGGGAATACATGAAAAGGTGCTCAGCTTCCCTGATTCATAACTGCCAATCGGCGGAGACGCCATTTTTCACCAAGTGGAGTGGCAGTTTGGTCACTGCAGTGTTGAGCTGCGTGAAGAAAGAGGGTTCCCACACCCAGTTGGTGGCAGTGTAAACTGGTCCCAATTTCACTTTGCTTGGTGGGAATTTCACATCAGCTATCAACACCACAAGTGCACATATTTTGAGGCCTCTAATTCTAATTCTAGAAAAATTTATTCTTCAGATAGACTCTGGTGATGCAAGTGAAGGCATGGGAACAGGCTTGCTCATTACAGCAAGATTTGTAAAGGTGATAAATGAGGAGCTTGGTCAGTAATTGATGTCATGTCCATAAGAGGGAATACTACACGGCTGTTGAAATGCATAAGATACATTTTATATGAAAGCATGCCAAGATGTTATTACAGTTAAACAAAAAGATAAACACTCATGGCAAAGATACACATCCATTCTTTGCAGAAAGGTATTTGTATGTATTTGTGTAGATGGGAAATTTCTGGACAGATCCATAGGAACCAGGATGATGTTACCTCTAGAGAGAGTGTGTGTGTGGGTGGGGCTCTGAAATGGGCAGGAGGCTAACTTGACATTGTACAACATTTGTAGTGATCACATTTGAAAAAGGCAGCCTCTCCCTCCAACAAATATCTGACCCCTCATAGGCCCTTTTGAAAATCAAATTAGATACCTCAATTCAGTTCCATAAGCTTTTAGTCAGCACTGATTACGTTCCAGCCACTGGCTAATGTACGTAAAAACCGTTTCACAAACTGTTAACCACCACATAGACGGAGAGCAACTATTTACTTCAATAAATCAAACTATAGTACAGCTAATTAACCAATATTTATAAGAACCAGCTTCCATGTACAAGCTGGAACTCTCCAAAACATGGAGATTCATTGCAAATGTGCAGTCATTGCTCGTTTATCAAGTGCTAGATTTTAACAGTACAAGATTACAAAGTTGCAACCTTGAGAAGCACAATGTGACAACTCTCTCCAAATCCTTCCAGGAAGCCAGAAAGCCCTGAGAAGATATTTAGGACTTGGGAAAGGCTGTTATATATCACAAGACCTGTGACAGGAGAGAGGGGGGGGGAGGGAGGGGCTGGGAGAAGAACGCTGCCGCTGGGTCACTTTCAAACAGCACAAGGCAGGCGTCTTTCTCTAGGGCACCGTGGTACCACTGTGCTTCTTTGGCTCATCCTTACTGAGCCTTCTTGGCTTGTAGATGTTTAAATAGGTCATAAATAATCAAATATTCATTAAACAACGCCTGCTCCGAGCACTCACCACCTTCTGACTGCAGTCCTCGGGGCCATTCCCCCTCTGCACTCCCAGGGCACTGATGTTATTAGGTGAGTCTCTTTTAGTTAAGATTTCTACCGTCCCCAACTGGCCTGACAGCCTTCTTCTAGCTTCTGTGTGGGTTCTGGAAGTGGATTACAGTGTGTGGCCCAGTGGCCTGTGAGGTGGTGGCTGGTGTGTTTTCCAGCATCGTCTCCCAGAGCAGCTTGAGTCAGTAGATCAGTAAGCCTCCATCCTGGCCCCCTGAAGACTATGCCTAGAAAAGGAGGTGCTTCTTAGAGCCCCCAAAGGCATCACACTGCCTTTGGGGGTTTTACACCATTGCCCTGGGCACTCACAGTAGGGCCCTCCCAGGGAGAGCTGGCAGCTTTGGTGCCCTTTGTCACTGCAGTCCAGGTAGGAGGCTGCTGGAGGACGCCTAGAGGGAGATAATGAGTTGGGGACACAGGGAACAGGACGGATGGTGGTGTTGGGTGCTGTGCTGTTGAGGCGGCCCCTGGTTACATCGTGCCTGGCATCTTTCCAATATGCAGAGCTTTATCGGGGAAAGTGAGGTTCCCCAGCCCCCATGTGGGTGAAAAGCCTGCTCCCCCGGGAAGTTCTGCCGCGGGCGGAGAGCAGGGAGCAGAAGTGGGCGAGCTCACTTCCTCTCCTGGGGAGCACGCTGCGGTCCTCTGGGCCCCGCACTCCCGCGGTCAGCCCGCAGGAGAGCCAACAGCCTCCGAAGGTCAGATGTGCCCTCACCTGGGCTGGCTGGAATCCTGGGGAGGCGACCGTGCTGTGGGTGACCTGGGGAGGCCAGGCAAGTGGAGGGGCCCTCCAACTCCTGTCAGTCCTCCTTTAGAATCATACCCTCAGTTCAAGATTTGCTTTCAAACCTCATTTTTCTCACTGCAAAGCAAATGTGTCATCTTCAGATTTAGTTGCAAACCTATCCCAGATTTGGGGTTGGTTTAAAATTTGTAGACGTGCTGTCTTGAGCTAGTCTCCCTTGTCTTGGTTTGAAATGAGCTGTTCTGGCTCCTGAGAGGTGCCCTGACCCAGGACAACCCTTGCTGCCTTGTGGGGTCGGCCCCTGGCTGGGCACCTTCGCACCCCACTTCCATCTGTGCATGCCCATCTCCCCCACCATGCTGCCCTCTGGTTTGGTCCCACTGGCCTCCCAGTTGCTTCAGCCCCTCTGCACCTGGAGTCTGCTGCACTCGCGTCCTGCAGTTGTTCTGAGAACTAAGTGAATTAACCAGGAGACCCTCTGGCTTTGGACCCACTGCTCTGTCTTCTGGCTGCTGGCTGAGTCCTGCCTCTTAGACCTGGCAGTGTGACCTCTGTGGCTTGACCAGGTCCTTAGGGGTTAGATGTGAACTCAGCTTCAGGCAGGTGAAGCAGAGCTCAAGATCCATGTGGAAGATGGTCCCCTCTCACCCACCCCCTACCTGAGCCTCTGAGAGCTGTCAGTCTCTTTCTTGGAGCCCAGCATCTCCTGCTCTACCAAGCAGCCTAGGGCCAGGTTTCTGCTCCTGAGCCCAGAGCTGTGAAGAATGGTTGCAGCCACAGGTATCAGAGGAGAAGCCTCTAGAGGTGTCTGGTGCCATGTGGGTGCTATCTCTAGGGGACCAAGCTCCACACTCAGTAGCTGGGAGTCTAATCACTTATGGGGCAGCATTCCCATGGGAACCTTTCCTCTTGTATCCCAGCAGGATGGTGTCTCAAACTTGAGATCTTTAATTCTCACCTAGCAACGCCCATGTCAGGTGACTTACAGCCAACTTAGAAGTGGAAAGTTCAGACATTTCTGAGTGGTTTGAGTAATAATAAAAAAGGATCCTAAAAGAAAATGAAAAAAGCCCCAGAAAACCCAGACTTTCCCAGATCCCCAAACCCAGTTGTGCTTCTCTTTCCTTGGGAAGGTGACAGGGTTTCCAGCTCTTTTTACTGAGATATGGTCAAGGGCACATCTCAGGTACATTGGCCATGATGGGGCACATGGCAATAGTGATTGGGTCATTCTGGTCACAAATGGACCAGGGAAGTTGTAGCCTGTGTTAGTCAGGGTTCTCTGGAGACAAATCATTAGTAGGTTTCTGTAACTATATATATGTATCTGTATCTGTATCTGTATCTGTATCTATATCATATCTACCTACCTATGGACTATCTATCTATGGAGAGACGTGTTTATTTTGAGGAATTGGCTTATGAGATTGTGGAGGCTGGCAAGTCCAAAATCTACAGGGTAGCCCGGCAGGCTGGAGATCCAGAAATAATTGATGTCACAGCTCAAGTCCAAAGGCCATTTGCAGGCAGAATTCTCTCTTTTTCAGGGAAGATCAGATTTTTTCTGTCAAGGCCCTCAACTGATTGGATGAGGCCCACCCACATTCCCACATTATGGAGACTAATTGTTTTCCTCTGATCTGCTGATTTAAATATTAATTTCATCCAAAAAAAAAAACCACCCCACTTTCACTGAAACATCTAGAATAATGTTTGACCAAATCTCTGAGTCCTGTCAGGATAGCCAAGTTGCTATCACATGGCCCCCAAGGACCCAGGGCACTCACCTGTTTACCTGCAGGCTTACTTGTCCTCCATCCGCATGGCGTAAACTGCTGTCTGCCCACTGCCACTGTGGGGCACAGTGCTTGCAACCTGGGTACCGTTCAGCTTGCTGCTCGCTCAGACTCAGTCAGAAGTCTTCTCAGCACAGTTCTCAAGTCTATGGTGATGGGTTTTGATGTCAGACACACCTGGGGTTTGAATCTTGGCTTTGCAACTTACATGCAAAACTGATATAAGTTCTTTGATCGTCAATTTTTCTACCCATACAATGAGTAAAAGTACTTCTTAACCTTGTAGGGTTCTTATGAATTTTAAATGAAATGATGGATAAGGTATATTTACATACAACACTGGACACGGTGCTGGACACAGTTTTAAGCTTTTCCAAGCACTGTATGGGCTCATTTAGTCCCCTCCAATAACCCTCTTAGGTAGGTATTATTATCTTTCTCCATTTATTAAAAAAAACAGTTTTATTGAGATATAATTCACGTATCATACAATGCACTCGTTAAAAGCATACAATTCATTGCTTCTTGATATATTGCATTAACTTTGTAAAATTGTGATAAAACATACATAACATAAAAATTTCCATTTTAAGTATGCAATTCAGTGACACAAATTATATTTGCAATGTTGTGCATCTATTACTGCTATCTATTTCTCCAAATTTTTCATCATCCCTCCCCAAACAGAAACTCTGAAACTGTTAAGCATATTATCCCCATTCTATAGATGAGAAAACTAAGGCACGGAAAGGTGAGGAAACTTGTCCCAGGTCACACAGCCAAGGTTTGAACAGGTAATTTGGGTCCAGAGCTTGTGCTCTTATTCCCCAGTGACCTGGGTGTCCAATAATAATTCATGTTTGTTGTGAACCCACCATGTGCCACACTTTCCTTCAATCTTTATGACAAGCCTGCAAGATAGCTATCATTGTCCCTAGTTTACAGCTGAGGAAACAGAGGCTCCAGGAAGTTGGACAGCTTTCCCAAGATTACCATCACAGCCTGAGGCAGGGCTGGAGTTTGAAGCTGGGTCTCCCTGTCCCCACAGTCCGCACTCTTCCCACCTTGCTGAGCACCCCTGCCCAGGACCAGCAGGGTGTTACGGCTTTCCTGGTTCCTCGCCTAATGCCCAGCACACAATAGGTTCACGACGGGAGAGCTGAATTGCCCTTCAGGATTGCAGTTGGGAAGGAAGCCTGGCTGTTCAGAGGAGCACCCAGTGGGTCCTATAGATGGAGAACTCAGGTCAGGGTGGGAGGAAACTTTATTCCCACAGGCAGGATGGGGCGGGTGGGGTGGGGTAGGGGAGCGGTGTTTCCCGTCCTGGTTCATGAGAATCTTAAGGGGGAAGGTGTGGTGTGAAACAGAAGGGAAGCAAGTCGCCTCTCATCCCACCATAAATGGTTTCCAAGAACCCCCAGTGCCCGCAGTGGGCCGGGCACAGGGTCTGCCTGAAGCTTGAAGCTCATAGAGTCTGACCTGCTGGATTAGATGTTTGCAGACATTGCGAGAGTGGGGTGGGGCCTGGGGGGGGGGTGTAAAGGAGGGAAAGATTATCAGGGCTCAGGAATAATGAAAGGATTCATCAGAAAAAGCAATGAAACGGACTTCACCAGAAAGAGGTGATTTTGACAGATCAGGTGATGCTGGGAGGCAGGAATAGCAAGTGGGAGCTGGAGCGGGACCGGCAGAAACGCAAGCTGTCCCGCAGGAGGTGGGCAAGTTAGGCAGGGAGGAGGAGCCCTGCGGCCGGAGGCGGCGAGGGCGGTGGGCGTGGCCGTGGGCTGTAGGCGGGGCCTACCCAAGCTCCTCCCGGAGGTCCCCAGCCCTCCTCTCTGAATCTGCGCGTGCTCTCCCCCAAGGGGAACCTGCCGCGCGCAGCCAGATGCAGGACGACCGGCTTCTCCCACTGAGCAGGAAGAGCTGCAGGTGGTGTCCAGTGTGTGTGTTCCTCTTGGCCTCTCATGTCTGGAAGGGGAATTCAGCAAGGACTCCAGTCTGGAGCTCTGACCCCAACTTCCTCAATCCAGGCTCTAGACAGGCATCTGTGTAGCCGAGCCCCGGGGCCTGCGGGACGTGCACCTGCTCTCCCTTTCTCTCCTCTGCACCCCGGCCCGCACTCCCTCTCTGTCCCCCTGCGTGTCCCCTTCCCCCGGGCTGTGTCCCTGCGCGACCCTGGGCTGGCCTTCACCTACCTGCATCCCTCTGCTCGGGTCATATATTCACGTCTCTCTCCTCCGCCAGGAGCTCCCGTGGGTAGAGACCGCTTCCGTTTTATGATTGCTTATAGGGAGGCATCTGGTAAGTGCGTGCTAGGGAGTGAACACGAATGTGATGCTGGTCTTCTCCTCTGAGCCCTGCCTTTGGCAGAACCCCCTCCCTCCAGCTACTGCATCCCCACCTAGCCATGACCAGGCTGGGCTGCACACACTCAGGGAGCCCATCCTGGCAGGACCACGTTCCTCCTCCCAGCTGGAGGGGCGCGAGCTTCTGGCCCTTAGGCCCTGAGCAGCCAGGTGCTCACATATCAGGTATGCTTCCCGGGTCCTGCTGTCCTGGGCGGTCCCATCCCGATGCTGGGTGAGGCCTCAGGTGGAAGGAGAAGCTGAAACAGACTAATGAAAGGCTTTTTCCTACAAAAAGCCCAGGTGAGCACTGGCTCCTGAGTCCAGGGGTGGCCCTGGCCCCAGTTTCTCTGGGCTCCTGCCTGGGGCATCTGCTCCCTGCCCTCGGAACAGGGCTGCCATCACCGGTGGAATCTGTGATGGGGGCAGTGTCTCTGATCTCAGCGGTGATGTGCAAAGCAACTTCATCAACTTCTTCAGCATTCCTGGAAAATGCCTGAATTTTCTGTAAGAGGAAAGGAGGATCTTGGAACATTCCCGCTTCCTCTTCCTTCGCACGAATGTGGCTCCTCCGGTCCCTCCAGTGGTGGAGTCAGTCCCTGGCTGGGAAGCCCGCCTGGTTCAGCCCCCCGGGTCTGACGGTGCGGCCTTCCAGTCTCTCTCCTGTCTGTCCTGAGCTCCCTTGCCGCCCCCAGCCCCAGAGGTAGCCCGGTCAGGAGGCTGGTGGGGGTCCTGGGGCTTCCCGAGGAGTTCCTGAACAGAGTTCCTCGGGAACGAGTTCCCAGGCTGCTCTGCCCAGGGCCCAGCTTCCTGTGGGACTCTGACCGCCGGCCACCCCTCTTCCGTCCTGTCTCCTGCCGCTGTGCCTTTTCTCCAAGCCCTGCTGAGCAGGGAAGGATTTAGAGGGGCAGGGCAGGAGAAGGCTGGCAGCTTGGAAGCCTCTGAGCTCCGGGACCTCTCTCTCTGCCCAAGGAGGGGGAGTATCTGTGACCCATTTGGTAGCAGAAGGAGCAGGCGGCTTGGGTCTCTTTTCCAGAGATGGTGGGACCTTCCCTCGGCCCCTCCCTCCCCCAGCGCCCCTGGCCTTGCTGTGACCTGTGCTTCCTGCCAGGGTGCCCTCATCCCAGAGGGCTGTCTGGTAAGAAGGTTCGCAGGCCCCGGGGGCTGGGAGGTATCTCAGGACCACAGGCCCTCCGCCTAGCGCTGAGAGTCCGAGGAGAACAGTGCAGCACCGGGCTCCGTCCGGATTCGCCAGCTTGGCTCTGGGCCCTGATTCTTGCATCCGGCTGTGTGACCTTGTCTGTTCATGTGTCTGCATTATTAGACATTGTATCCAGCACCGAGTGCAGGGCCACACATACCGGGCACCCAGGAAACAAGTGTCCCTCCCTCTGGCCACTGGCCGGTGGCTGGGCTTCTGTTGCTCTGCCTGCCTGCTTTTGGGAACACAGTGCACCCAGCACTCTCCCTCTGCTCTGAGAACCAGCGAGTTCCCTGAGTGCCTCCCCACAGCCTCTTCCTGTCCCCTCTCCTGCCCACTCCCGCTCCTGACCCCAATGGCTTTCAGATCACACAGGGCTGCCCCAGCTCCTCGTGTACACAGAGGTGCTACAGTTTCCAGAAGAATCCTTGGACCTGAAGAATGCACCCACCACAGTCTGCCCCACCACCCCGCTGGGAGTCCCCCCCACCCCCCGACTTCTCTCCACTCACACAGCTCTTGGGAACCCTTCCTCTGCTCAAGGGGCAAGGCCTCACCCACCCCAGTGGCCCTGGGGCAGCTTTGTTGCCCCCACCAGCAGCTCTTCCCGCAGGAGGAGCAAATTCTCCTTTGCCTGTTGGGCCCCTGGCTCCAGGCTACGATCTGGAGACAACACAGTCAAGGCCACCAACATCTATTATCTTGCAATCTGCAGCCTTGTCCTCTGAGATGAGGCCTTGAGGCTTTTCTCCTTTGCCCCAGAGTTACTTCAAGGGTGTAGGGTGGTGGGAACCACCCCTCAGGGTGAGGGTGTGGTCTGACTCCATCATTGAAGGTTTCTCCAAGGGAGTTTCATGAAGAAATCTCTGATTTTCCCATTGTTGCAGAACAAAGCAAACCATAATTGTTTCATACCATAGACCACTAATTTCCTGCACTCATATTCTGTCTTATGAAAAATATTTGATTGTGCCTCCGGGGGGAAGAATTGGGCCATGCGTTGGGGTGGGGGTGGTGGTGATTAGTGCCTCTTATCAAGACATTAGTACCCTCACCTTCCCAGTTCCCTGAATGCTGAGACTCATTTAAAGTCACAATTATTATTATTTTTTTAAGTTGACTTTGTTGAGAAGTTGCTGAGTTTTGCCTGCGCAGCATGGATGACTGACTCAGGAGTTTAATCGTTTGTTCATCAAATAAGTAAAATTTCCTGAATATCTATACTGTGCCAGGCACCACGCTAGGTCAACTGTGGGGACACAGCCAGGAATCAGACGGATACAGCCCGCCATCATAGAATTGTGTGTCCATTGGTTTGCACCCCAATTCTGCCATTTACTGTGTTGACTCATCATTCCGCTCTTCAGGGCTCTTATCTGTCAAATGAAGACGGGGATCCTTGTCTCCCTGAAGTCTGCCTGGCACCTGGGAGTTAGACACACTACGTGGCAGCCAGACTTCCTGCCATTTCCCAGGCTGTCGACTTGTCCTCTTTCTTCTCACGTGGAGATTGCGTGGCACGCTACCGAACTGCTGACCCTTGGGTCACCGGCCATGCTGCGTTTTTGAGTCCCTTGGAAGGATCCTGGGGAGTTGGCCGATGGGATCCAGGTACACGCCAGGCTGTGGGCGGTGCTGAGCAACCCAGAGTGGGAGCTGTCGCCACGTCCTGCTCCAATTTGTTTCTCTGTGTGCTTTGTAATAGGGCTGCTCTCTCTCCGTCAGCTAGAGTTGTTAATGACCTTGAGAAGTGATCCCAGCCCATATTCAGGGCATCCTGCTCTTTTGAAGTCACCCACTTTCTTTGTGGCTCTAAAGGCGTTTGAGTTTTCCCCTCTGGGGCATGCCCTCTCTTCCGCTTTGAAGCTGCCTCTGTAACAACAGGACTCAGAATTATTAATTCCTGCTGCACAGCGAGGTGCAGTTTTATCACACAAAAAGGGGGGAAATATAATTGCTATCTTGAGTAATCATTCTCCGAAGGCTGCGAGCATAACCTTTAATTAATATTTCATCTGCAGCCAGGGTGGGTAACTTGAATAGGGCCTAAAAATATTGCTGTCCCCGTGCACCGGGGGATCATGAACTAGGAGACATGGAGCCAGTGTGTGCTAGTCAACTGTTTGCAATCATTTCTAAAATTAAAAATGTTTAACCCGTAATGAAATGGGGAGAGGCGCGTGGAGCTGCAGCTCTTTACTGGGGGGGCGGGGATGAAGGTGCAAAATCCAGGCGGAATTCATCTCAGCTCCCTCCACCTGCCCGTGGGATGCAGTTGGGGCCCAGGGGCCTGGGGGGCCAGCGACTCGCTTGCTGATCAAAGCCGAGCTCCCAGGTCAGGCCCGACAGGCACGGCGCGGCCGGACGCGCACAGGTCAGCGGGTTTAAGATGAACGGGAAGCGCCCTGGTCTTTGATGTTCCCTGGAGAGGCCACTCGAGATGTTCTAAGTGCCTCCTGGGAGAGAGCCAAAGCTGTTTCCCCGGGTGGCTGGGAACCCGGGGGGACGCCCTCGAGGGGCACTTGAGGGGCAGGGGGAGGGCGGGGGAGGGCAGGTGAGGGCCGCGGGGAGGGTGCGAGGGGGGCAGGTCAAGGGTGCACAAATGTCGACGCAGATCCTTTGGTGGCCGATTCCAGACAGCTTCCTTCCCAGCCTTGGGGGTTCTGTCTGGTGGGGGACCCAGGGCTGGCTCCTGGGAGGTGGCTAAAGGCCTTAAGACACACAAGCCCTGGTTGTCGTGGTCTTCACTGGATTTCGCAGACCTGCGCTCACAGTCCTCCGTCTGAGACCTGGGGGCATGCGGTGATGTCAGCCACTACGGGCATCAGTCCAGTTCTCAGCCCCTGGGATTTATCTCATCAGGGCCTCCCGACAGCCCATGAGGAAGAAGATGCCTCTTATAGGTGAGGAACCTGAGTCTTTTAGCTCAGGTTGTTGATGCCCAAGGTCACACAGCCGTGGGTGAGCTGGCATGGATGTTGGCTGCCTGATTGGGTGCAGATGACTGTGGATCCTTAGGGCGGGCATTTGGTGACCACAGCTGCAGCCCTGCGTGAGGCCCGCTCGCTGCACCCTGCGCTCTCCTGTCTGTGTCTCCCTTTGAGCTTGAATTTGCAGGAGACCTGACCCCTAACCCAGGGTGTGTCCCTGTGAAGGGGCGAATCGTTTAACTTTATAAACACCTTTGCAACTATCTGAAACATCTCTGTTCCACCCTGGAGCTGCTGTGTCTCTGTGTTCTTGGGCTTACTGAATTTTCCTGAAAAAAAAAAAAGCTTTAAAACCATTGGCCAGTAGGTTCCTTCTCGTATTACTGATGACAGAGAGGGTTGTTGCAATCATGAATCGTCTTGGAATTTCTACATGTGCTTAAGTTGGCTTCACATGTGTGCCCGAAGCCTCACTGCTGTCAAAGCTCCCTCTCTGGGAGGAAAGACAAGGGGTGAACTGCCAGCCACCCCCTTGCTGGTCCCCCAACAGCAACTGGGTCCAGTCATGGAGGAGGCTGGGGAGGAGTGAGGATTTGAGGGGTGGCCGTCAATTCAGTCTTTCTTTTTCTCTGAAAGTCATAGAGGAAGGAAGTCAGCAGGGCAGGACCTGGTGGCGCCTCTCTGTTCTCAGTGTACTTCATGTGACCTCTCGGCAGCCTGGCTACCGGGTACCCCAGTGCTTCCCATTTGACACCTGAGGAGACTGAAGTCCTGTCCCCAGAATTTGAACCTGGTCCTCTCCTCTCCGTCCTGGGGAAAGCCGACCTCAAGGAGCAAGGCAGTGGGTGCTGGCCCTCCCACCTGGACACACCGCCTTCCTCCCCTTGCTCTGGGTTCACCAGCCTCTGCTCTTGCCAGATCTGTGCCTACTAAAGAGGTTGAAGAGTGACTGTGTTTTGTTTCTTTCCCTCTTTACTGATTTCTTTTTTGAAAAATTAAAAAGTGACACTTGCTTACAGAAATTTGAGTTTTCTTCCCTAATCCTATCCCTTAGAGGTCACCAAAGTAAACTTGGTGAGTGGGTTCCAGACTTAGGCACATATGAACCTTTAAAGATAGATATAGATACCCACACACACAGAACCTCTTATTTATTTGAAATGAGCACATATAAGCCATGTTTGTAAAAGCTCAAGATTGGAAATACTTGAAATGAGATAACCTCAGTAGGAGATCAGGTAGATCTTTTGTGATATGGCCATTCGGTAGAAATATTGTTTGGCTGTTAGAAAGACAGCTCTCCATGTACAGCTGCGAGAGCTGTTTACCATGTGCCATTAGATAAAGAAGTGAAGGAGGAATTGTCTGTGTCGGGTAGACAAGGCTTAATTTCCATAGTGGCTTCACTTGGGTGGGCAGTCCATCCAGATGCAGCCCGGGATCCCTGTGCGGATTTGACATCAGTGTCAGTGGCTGGATGGCTCTGGCCCAGGCTGCCTGTGACATCAGGATGCTTCCAGAGAGCCGTGGCCGCCCCAGAGGAAGTCACTTGCCACTGTGCTCAGGGGAAGTCATATGGTAAGTGCTTGGGCAGGGGTTGGGGGAGGGGCTGAAAGGCAGGGGCAACTGAGGACCCCAAACTGGAACTGAAGCCTTCCTGGAGGGCAGCACCTCAGAACTGTTCACTCTGTTTCTACACAGGCAGACGCTTAGGCCCAGAGAGGGGGAGTCACCTGTCCGATGTCACACAGCAATTGGAGATGGGGCTCAGCCGGCTCCCCAGGGTTGCTGGGTGTGACTCTGGAGTCTGTGCCTGGGGGTGGGCACTGGGGCTGTGGCTCCTCCAGCCTTCCAAGGAGCCTGTGTTCTCTGGGTGGCTGTCTTAACTTGCCCTCTCCTCCCTTCCTGTGCCCGCAGGACCCTCAGTTTGGTCTCTCTGCCCCCTGGTCAGAGCTGATGCACCTTGGGCAACTTGTTGAAAGCCTTGGGTGAGAGTTGTGATGTGATCAGTCTCCTCAAAACCCTTGGTTGTTGCTGGTGTGCAATGTGGGTGTATGGCGTGTGTGAGGGAGACAGGTGTGACTCAGCCACAGAAGCATTTGAACTGACCCAGGTGCAGGGGCGGCCAGCGGGAGCCGTGTCTCCCCCGAGCCAGTCTGTCCCCGCAGAGCCTGGAACTCCGAGTTGGAGAGGCGAGCTCCTAGGAATAGTAAACCGCTGTTTTCTTGCTGGATGTTTGCCCTCATTAATTCAGGTAGCAATTACCCATTCTGAATATTTGGCAACTAATTCTTTTTTCCTCTGGAGATGGCAGAACGGGGACTGCTCTGACCTGACTCACTGTCTCAGTTTCCGGAAGAGGTGGGAGGGGGCTGAAGGAGGGCGGGGGCCGAGGGGGAGGGGAGCCGGCTCGGGGCCTGGGATGCCCCTTTAGCTGTCCGGGTCCTTGCTACAGATCTGCGGGACGATGAAAATGACCCACCCAGTTCTGGTTCAGTTCTTGCTCTCCCGTCGCCTGGCCCGTCTCCGCTGTGGGTGCAGCTCCCCGGAGTCTGCCTGACGACGTAGGCGGCGGCATCACAGCAAAAGTTCGAGGCTGCCCGCCCAGCTGGTGTCACCTCATTCGGGAGCTGTGCCCCCTGAATCCACAGGGTGACGAGGGACCCAGAGTGCAGGGACAGTGTTCTGGGTGAGAAGACGGGCACTCACCGTGGGGTGGGAGGCCGAAGGGCCCGCAGTTCAGGGAGAGAGGCTGGAAGAGGCGGCCGGCGGCCCGGCTGCCCCAGCTCAGCTGTGCGTTGACTCGGAGTTTGCTTCTTAGCAACTGTGAAGCCCCTCAGCCAACATCTGGACTGATTTGCCGTTTTGCGCTCAAACATTTGGTTCCTGGGGAATAGCTGTCAATGTCACGATCATTCACAGAAGCGCCTCCTCTCAGAAAGGGTTCCGGTGGACAGGAGGGTTTGCAGTTCAAGTCTGAGGGGCCTCTTGAATGGGACCACCTGATGGGCAGGAATGCATTTTGGGCAAGTGGTAAATAGACAAGTCAAACAAAGGTGGCTCTACCTTTCTGGGGGACTGGGGGTCAGCGGAGCTCAGGCTGTGGGGAGCTGGACACAGACCTGGGCACTGCTGCCTAGTCCACCAGAACTGGGGGCCGGAGCTTCCCCCAAACTGCCCCTGCCCCGTACTTGCTCCCCTGCAGGGACACGCACAGGACCCTTGAGGTGCAGACCCCGCTCGGCTGGCAGTTTCAGGGTCTCTGAAGGGTGCTCTCCGCCCAACTCTCACTTCAGATGAAAATCTCTGATGGGGCTGGAAGGCCTCCCGGCCACCTTCTCCCCGCAGCTGCGTTCTGGGGCCTGGTCTGGGCCGTGGGCGAGGCCTGCTGCCTGAACTTCCGTGTCCTCTGCAGCCACCTCGGGTGGGTATCAGCACTTACAGGCGGGTGCCAGCTGGCTGGCCGCGTGCCCCCTCCCACCGCACAGCTGCTGGGGCTCCTTCAGCTTCCCCACGCCCCTGACCACTCGGCACGTGCCTGTCTGTCTGTCTGGCGCAGCTGGGCCAGCCCTGCTGATGCGGGGATTTGGCTCTGGTCGTTTGCACACAGTTGCCCTGCTGCCCCACAACTTATGGTCATTCAAAGCCAGGGGCCTTGTCTTCTGGTGCCCGGGGCTTCCCCTCCCCAGGGCGCCGGTTTCCCTAACCCGTAGTGGCTGCGGTTCCTGCCCCGGCTGGCTCAGGGAAAGTGCAGGAGCCTTGGATGCAGGCCTGCCTCTGAGTCCTGCTTCTTCCAGTTACCTGTGACCTTGAGCTGGTTACATAGTGCTTTGAGCACCACTTCCTTTGCTATGCCTGTGTCTTTGGGGTATGCTGCCTACATTTTTGGCATCAGAGAGGGCCAGACGCTTAGGGTTCCTGAAAACATGATCTTGGGGTGCAGGGGAGAGTTTGCCTGCAACCTGGACAAGTGGCCTGGGGATCTCCCTTGAATCCCCCAGGAGCCCATGGGGGACAGAGCACTGTTCCCTCCTACCTGGAGCCAGACAGCATCCCCCGGCGGGCATGTAGGCTGTGGCTCTCAGGGCCTGTCAGAAGGGGTCTGGCTTAGAACCCAGGTCAGGGGCGACTCCCAGGTGTTTTCCAGGTCACCTGAGGGGTGGCCTTAAATCAGCTCCGTCATGGAATTTCCAAGCTGGGATGTGCAGAGGCTTCAGGTCTAGCCCAGCTGTCCAGATGACTACGGACGCAGGTCTGAAGCTGTTTCCTCTGTGGCTCACAGTTCCACACAGGCTCCCTTCAGCTGCCTTGGGAAATGCAGAAACGCCAGGTGCAGGGCTGTCTATTAGAGTTTCCGTTTACATTACCTGGGGCTTTTCTGGCCAGCTTTCCCTCCCCCACTCCCCCCCACCCCGCCCTGCAGCTGGGACTTCAGTCCCCAGGTCACGTCCACCTGAGGGATGTGCTGATCAGGAGGCTTGGTGCTCACTGCAGGCGGTGTACACCCTCCACGGTGACTTCCGACCCAAAAGGCAGCTCAGCAGGATGGCTTCAGAGGTGGCCATCCTTGGTCTCGGTGGCCTCGGGAAGCCATCTGAGCTTGAGGATAGTCAGACTTCCTTGGAAGGGGTGGTGAGGACTAAACAAACCAAGAAACAGAAGGGGTTCGGTGCAGGCTGGACAGTGGCAGTAATAGTACCATGTGTCCTGGCTCCGGGACGGCTTGTGGTGTCACCTCACTTAGATGGCATGGCAATCTTGTAACATGGAGAGCATGGTTATTGTCCTGCCCATTTTACTGATGGCGAAACCGAGGCACAGAGAAGCAAAGTCATGTGCCTGAGGTCACAGAGCTGGTACAAGGCCGAAGGGGGTGTTTGCCCCCAGGCAGTGGGGCTGCGGGCCTGTCCATCCCAGGGCAATCCCTGTTCCTCATGCTGCCCAGGACATCACCATCTTTGGAGGCTGCTGGCCAGTCCTCCCTCCCGGCATGCCCCAGCCCTCGGCAGCTCCTGTCTCCTGATGTCCCCAGCGGCTCTCAGACAGCTGGCGTGTCCTGCCGCGGACCCCGTGCTATGGTTAGTGAAGGGTCTGGCCCAGGGAGGCCAGCTTTAGCCCTGCTGCCCTAGCTGTAGGCAGCTGGCGCTGGGAAGGGTGTGTGTTACCAGCCCCATTTACTACCAGGGACTTTAATTTTGTCACCAGTAAGAAAAAAAGTGACTCCTCATGATGAGTGTTCTTTTATTAAAAACATTTTTGAAGATAATTTTTTAAGAGCGGTTTTAGGTTCACAGCCACACTGAGAGGAAGACAGAGATTTCCCGTGTGCCCCCTGCCCCCACTCGTGCACAGCCTCCCTCACTGTCAGCACCCCCACCAGAGTGGGGCGTGGGTTGCACTGCGCCTCACAGTCACCCGAAGCCCATAGTTCACACTGGGGGTCATTCTCGGAGTTGTGCATTCTGTGGGCTTGGATGAGGGTAGAATGGAGTGTCCATCATTCCAGTATCACGCAGAGTATCTCCACTGCCCCAAACATCCTGTGTTCCACCTTTCACCCTCTCCTCTCTCTCCTTAACCTCTGGCAACCACTGATCCTTTTACAGTATTCGTAGTTTTGCCTTTTCCAGAATGTCGTATGTTTCGAATCACTCAATATGCAGCCTTGTCAGATTGCTTCGTTCCCTTAGGAATATGTATATAAGGTTCTTCTGGTTTTTTTTTTTTTTTTTTTTGGCTTGATAGCTCATTTCTTTTGAGTGCTTTTTAGTGCTGAATGCTATTCCATTGTCTGGATGCACCATAGTTGATTTACCCACTCACCTGCTGAAGGACATCTTGATTGCTTGGTTTCTTGGTTCATAGCTACCAAATCCAAGCAAGATGGATTTAGCAGTTATGAGTAAAACTGCTATAAATACCCATGTGCAGGTTTTTGTGTGGATTTAAGTCTCCAGCTCCCCCGAGTCAGCACTAAAGAGCATGATTGCTGGATCCCCACATGGTGTGTTTAGATTTATAAGAAGCCACCAAACTGCCTTCCAAAGTGGCCGTTCCATTTGCATCTCCACCAATGACGTGTGGGAGTTCCTGTTGCTCCACATCCTCAGAGCATTTGCTCTCGTCCGTGTTCTGGATTTTGGCCATTCTAACGGAGGGTAGTGTTATCTTATTATGGTTTTAATGGTGTTAGTGTTCATTTTTTAGCCTTACCTACAGTCCCCTGCTGTGGGCCTGGTTTCTTTCAACAAAACTTTCTGGATCAACTTTTGCTTATAAGTTTCCAAGCCAATGACTAAGACTCATTCTCACTCATTGTCTGTTAGAGGGCGTGTGCGTCTGAAATGTAGTTATAAAGATGTAGGAGTGAAACTGGGGGACTGAGAAAAGGGCTCTGGCAGAGGCACCGAGAGCGGCTGGGACCTCGAATCACTGTGGTTCTTACTTGCCTCTGCAGGGTCCTGGCAAGAATTACCTCTTTTCCTTGTTCTCAGCCCAGTAAAGTGCCTGAGCCAGATTGACACTTAGAAAGTGTTTGTTGAATGAATAATAGAATATCAAAGAAGGCTTCCTAGAGGAGGCAGCATTGAAACTGAGGCTGAAACTTGAGTCATGTTTGATCAAGGAGAAAGGAAGGGGAACTGGCACGGGGGCCAGGCTTAGAGACATGGAAAGGCACACGGTTCCCAAACTATAATCTAGTGTTTTGTCATGAGCTCTGTGTTTGAGGCGAGTGAGTTCCTGGAGGGAAGTAATACAGCTCCATCTGTTTGCTCGGTAAACATTTGCTTGCCATGTACCCTGTCTGAGGCTCAGTGAAGGGCAGCATGAAGCTGCGGGAGGCACCAGCAGGCTTGGGGGAGCCAGTCAGGCCCCCGCGGTGTCCCTGTGGCCAGGATGGGAGTCATACAGGGAGGGGGAGGGTGGGGAGGGGGGCTTCAGGCTGGGGTCAGCAAGGAGGGCACCGCGTGGCTGTGGCTTTGAGGGGGACTGGGTGTCAGAGAGGGAGGGCAGGCCAGGCAGGGGTGCACGAGGGAGCCGCTGCTGGACGTCGGGAGGGCCCGGACTTGCCACGTGGGCGCTGGTTGGGGGCTGGACATTTTCAGGGCAGCGGTGCTCACGTCCTGAGCGAGGAGTCACCTGGTAAGAGCACAGATCCTTGGCTCTGGCCACCCACAGACGTTGACCCGCTGGAGCCCAGAAATGGGAATTTTAGTTTTGCGCGTGTGTTTTCAGCAACCCAGGAAATTTTGATGCTGCTGGTCCTTTGACATAACAGAAACCCTTCTCTTGGGGCCAGAAACTGGAAACCCTTTAAAATCCCTAACGTGGCTTTCTCCTTCTGACTTACTTCTCTTAGTATGATAACCTCTAGGTCCATCCAATGATACCACTTATGGGTGGAATCTAAAATATGATACAAATGAATTTACTAGCAAAACAGAGAGAGACTCACAGACATAGAAAAGAAACTTATGGTTATGGTGGGGGGAATTAAGGGGGAAGGATAAATTAGGAGTCTGGGATTCGTGGATACAAACTTTTATATATATAATAGATAAACAACAAAGTCCTACTGTATAGCACAGGGAATTATATTCAGTAGATTGTAATATGGAAAATAATGTGTGTATGTATAACTGAATCACTTTGCTGTGCACCAGAAGCTAACACAACCTTGTAAATCAACTTTACTTCAATTAAAAAAAAATCCCTGGTGTTGCTGCTTCTGCGGGAGCCTGTTCTCACCTGGCCCTGCCGGGACGTGCCCCGGAGGGACACGTGCAGGGTCGTCACACTGGGGCCCTGATTTCCCTCCTCAGGGGACAGTCTGACAGCTGATCATTCGTCTCATCCCATCTCATCTCATCTCAACTCATTTCATTGCAGGTGTTTTGCTCTTTCCTTCTCTGTTCTGGATTTCAGGTGGCTTATAAGGGGATAAAAACACATGAGCACAGGAGACATTAAAAGTGGGTTAAAAAGAAAAACAAAAGCGGGGACAAAGTGGAGGGAATAAGAATAAGGCCCAGCTCTCTTGGCTGTCATTCCACTGAAACGTGTTCTAATTTCTCTCCAGGTTTACGGCTACTTTGTGGGCCGCGTGAAGGATTAGGGTTTAAGCTGCCAGCGCTCCTTCCGTTGCAAAAAGCCTTACATCTCTAAAGAAGCCAGAGCCACCCAATCCGTACCCGGTTTGTTTAATGAGATGCTGTGCCTCTTAGTAGGCGCGCGGTGTCGAGGGAGCATTGTCTGCTGCTGAGAAAGTCTGGCCGCCCGGCCGCATTGCTGAGCGCGGTTGCCAATGACTTTCTGTGCCTGTGAATGCGGGGTCCCGCGGCTCTCTAAGCCAGCCCTGAATGCAGACAGCTGGCTGCAGGCCTCAGCTGGGACCCGACCCGAGGTTCTCAGGCCCCCGAGGTCCGTGGGCCTTAGGCCAGCTCTGCAGCGGCCACCCCGGACTTGGGGGACTTCCCGGAGCCAAAGGGGACAGCAGGCCCCCCATCATTTAGGGTGTTGAGTGGAGGGGAAGCAACCGTGATCACATTGTTTGTGGTCCTTAGCAGAGAGAGAACCCTGTGCGGCAGAAGCCTGATAAACAGTGGCCTCAGTGGGTGGGTGGCAGGTGGCTCTTCCGTGGCCTCCATGCAGCAGAGCTGTCTCACCTACTACTGGCTGTCTTGTCCACCTTGGGATGAGTCAGCTCATGAGTGGATGAGCATCCTGGCTGAGCTTCTATCTCAGGAAAGGAAAGCAAACTGAAATAGACCAAGCAGGACCACAGCATCCTCCCCACCCCAACAAGGAGGGCGGGTTCTCAGGTGGATCTGCCACTCTTAGGACGTTCGGCCTGAGACGCGAGCTAATTTAAGGCAATTTGGGGGAATCAAAAAGTCAGTTCTTTTCTCTGGTGATCTTCCTTTCCTCCACGACGTGAATTTCCTCAGGAACCCGATTCACATGCAGATCTGCCTGCTGTGTCTGTGTGAGGTGTGCCTTTCTCTAAACAGTAATTATTAAGCAAAACCAAAGGGCAGTCTTCTGCAAGGATGCTGTTTACAAATATTCGCCACTTTAACACACATTAATTGAGGTTGCAAAGGGTCAGGTTCTTAGTCCTTAAATGACTCCTTCCGCGACTGCTTCGAGGGCTGGGGTGAGTCTCCTGCCTGATGTGTCTGCAGGCGGCTTCTCTCCTCCTGTGTCATCTCTGTGTCCCCACCCCCGCCCTTTCCCTCTCGCTCCCACGTGGCTTTTGCAGGGCTCTTCACCTTGGCTCCGGCCGCAGTTTCTGAGACCCCCTGGCTCTCAGTCGGTGCTGGCTGGAGAAGTCACAGATTGTGAGGGAGGAGCGCGTGTTTTGGGTGTGCAGCCCGGAGCTCACTGTCCTGGGGGTGCCCTCTCAGGGGGGCCTGTGAGGCTTCGGGGGGCCAGCTTGGAAGGCTTGGGTCAGGCTGCCAGCAGCCTTGGGAAGGGTGCAGGGGCTATTTGGCAGTGCTGTGCCCTCGGTCTGCTGTGGGCCCCTCTGTCCACCCCTCTGTCCCGTTCAGGATGAGCAGAGGCAGGTGCAGCAGCCAAAGAGCCAGGCTGCAGGCCGGGGGTCCTTGGGTTGTGTGGGCCGGGAGAAGTGGGGCTGGCGGCGCTCACCTGGTGGAGTAGCCATGCGTCATAGGAGGGCTGCTGGCAGCCGCAGGGAGCAGGGGGTGGGAGCTAGCTCCTTCGTGGGGAAAGAGCTGGCCTCCCCGTGGTGGCTGCAGACGGAAGGCCGTGGGCAGAAGCAGGGGCCAGACGGCGGGTGCCCTGGAGGGAGCAGTGAGTGGGAAACGGGGCCAGGGCCTCCCTTTTTCCCTTCTCTCCCTGCTCCCCCTCACCTCCTTCCTTTCTGTCTCCATTTACTCATCACCTGCTGTGTGCTGGGCTTCCTGTCAGCACTGGGAAGCTGGTGGGTTTGGAACAGCCCTGCCCACAGGGGCCTCTCTGGACTCTGAGTTCTTGGGGCCGGAGGGTCTGTAAATACTGGTGGGGCCACGGGCCGCAGCTCTGGACTGGCCCGGGGCCTAGAGCTCCCAGCAGCCCGTGCAGCTCAGGAGACAAGGGCTGGGGGTATTTCTTGCATCATCTTCCAGCAAAGAATGGGGCCTCGTGGAAACAGTACCCCTTCCTTATGGCTGTGTGTGAGGGAAGCTTACAGACATCGACCATCTGAGTCCCATCTAGGCCCCAGGAAGGCGGCACTGTGTTGCCAGCACTCGGGGGTGAGCATGCTGTCTTGGAGGTGCAGTGATTTGCTCAAGGCCCTGTGCCCCGGCCTCTCTCAGGACCATATACTGCCAACATAGACGGGATGTCAAGAAGGGGAACATTCTAGAGGGTCTGTAAGAGGGAGGACTTCGTGGCCTTTATTCAATAGGATCTTAAAAATGAGGCACAATTACAGGTGTTTTATGTGTTAGGTTAACTATATACAAAATTGCCATTTTTATAGGTCAAAGATGGTCAAAGAGGGTTTCAGGTGGTCTGTGCAATGGTTTAAGGGTGTATGAAAAGAAGTACTATCATATGGAACTCCTGTTAGTGTTTGGGAATATGTTGGTTGCCTCTTTCTGACTGAGACAAGCAACCCTTCCCAGGAAAGCTGCTCAACACTGAGGTGCGATCTGAGGGCCCTTCTGGGGACGTGGGCAGGCTGGGGATGCAGCGTAACCAGGGAACCAGGGCCTCTGGGGGTGGGTGCCCAGCAGGTGCACTTTTAATTGTGCCCCTGTTGACCTTTATCCATACCTGAGTGTGACAACCACTGTTGGAAGGCCTGGTCCATATTTCCCTGGGTCAGAAGTGTCCTGTGACTTGCTAATTCATCGGCCATGAGTCTATTCAGCCTCTGTTCAAGTCCACCTGTTACACTGAGTGTCCTTTGAGATGAGCAGTGTTTATCATCTGCTAGAAAGCACAGTACCCTTTTTTGCCTCTGTATTAGTGTGGGTTCTCCAATCTATGATATTCCCCTATGATTAAGGAGACTGACAAATCCAAAATCTGCAGGGAATCTGCAGGGAAGGACAGCAGGCTGGAGACCCAGGAGAACCCACACTGCAGTTCGAGTCTGAAGGCCATCTGCTGGCAGAATTCCCTCTTGCTTAGGGGAGGTCAGTCTTCATTCTATTCAGGCCTTCAACTGATTGGACGAGGCCCACCCACCATCTGGAGGGCAATTTGCAACTCAGATTCCACCAATTTAAATGTGAATCCCATCCACAAAAAACACCCTCACAGAAACATACAGAATGTTTGACCAAATATCTGGACACCATGACCCAGCCATGTTAACACACAAAAGTAACCTTTCAGATGTACAGAAGTTTCTTTGGTGCTGTTGTAGTGTATGCAAGGTAGGGTCCTAGGCCCTGTGAGGCTACAGAAATGCAGACAATTTCATAAACAAGCTGGGGTTCTTTCTATTAGCTAGCATGGAGTAAGTAGCCATCCTGGAGCCATCTTAGACAACTGTGAGTGTTACACAAACATAGATCACGTCTCAGTCTTCTCTGATGTAGGTCCTAATTTTTTTCCTAACTCTCCCCCCTTCCCTCCCTCCCTCCCTCCCTTCCTTCTTCCTTTATTTAGTCAATATTTATTGGGCATCTAACACCTTCCAGGTACTAGAACAGACATTGAGGAATCAGAAACCGAGAAACCATCCAGCTATCAGCAGTGAGCTTAGAACCCGTGAGGGCCCCTGGGGAGGAAGGGGGAGGGGAGATGTCGGCCCTGTGAGCCGGGCTCTCTTCCCTTTCTAGGGCATCCTTGGCAACATGAGGTCCTAACAGGCCGCCTGCAATAGTCCTGGGTTGTCCTGGGGGCAAAGCATATCTCTTTACAACACATCTTTTCTTCTAAACAGAGTGGCCTTGGCCCCTTTCCCTGGAGGTGGGGTGGGGAATCAACAGCTTCACCCTGCAGTTGGTTGGAAATGCAGACTCTCAGTCTCCACCCCGACCCACCTCATCAGTACCTGCATTTTAACAAGATCCTGGGGTGATTTTTGTGTGTGAAAGCCTCACACATACTTCCCTAGTCCTCATTCCCCTCAAGCACACAGAAAATTCCATGTAAGAGCTGGAAGGATCGGCCCAGATGACAGAGATATTTAGCGACTGCAGGAGGTTGCAATCCATTCCTAAGCGGGGCAGGGGAGGCACCCGGGCATTCCGCTTTTGGGCTCAGAGGGAGAGAGGCTGTACCCTTCACTTGGTCTAAAATGCTGCTGGGGAGATGTGGTGTGTTCCCTGAGGCTCCCCCAGAAGCAGCCAGCCTGTGAATCTGCACCTCTGCTGACTTCTGAAGGGATCTTGAGCAAGATCCTCGACTTTTCCAAGGCAATTTCTCGTCTGTGAAATGGGGTTTTTGGGGGAAGTGCAAAGACCCACAGCACGTGGCTGGCGTGTCCTCACCGGCATGACACAGCACTGGGGAGGGCTGGAGCTCCTGGGGCTGGAGATGGAACCAGCCTGGCCCCTTATCACTAAGGGGGTGGGGTGGGGAAGGCCCCCTGCAGAGGCTGACCTGAGGATTAAGTGAGACTATATATGCAAAGCACCAGAGCAGAAACTATTGTTTGTAAAACTGTTGGCTTGTGTAACTGCCTGGAATGCAGAGCCAACAGGCTGTGGCTTCAAGGAGGCCCCAGTACCTGACTCATCCAAGGACAGATGGGGGCAGGTCAAGGAAGAGGCCCCTCTGGCTGTGGCAGTGACTTCTAGATTGTTTGCAAAAGCACCATTTACCCTGGGGTACCGAGGCCTGGATTCCTGAGACAATCTGTAAGAAGCACAGAAGTTAACCTGACATGTTGCTAAGTAGATTTCTTTTAAGAGGTGTTCTCCCTCCGAGGTAATGACAGATGTGAGTGTTGCTCTGGTGACAGGTTGTTTAGAAGCACGCAGCATCATGGTTCAGACGGCTTCCCTCTTGATCATAGAGGACAGCTTCTGTGGGCGTGGAAGGTAAGCAAGTCCCCTCCCAGGAAATTTTAGTGAAAGGTCTTCTCCTTCCGGGTTCTGATCTCCAAAGCTGGTTTTCTTTTGTGCCTTGGATGACTGCGCAAAATGGGGAAAGCGGTGCATGTGTTCAAAAGGACAGAATCTATGCACAGCACATGGTGGAAAGTTTGAAGTCTTTTCAAGAATTGAAGGAGATTTGAAAAAAAGATTCCATGAGTTACTTAGGGTATCACAGAGAGATGTGCTGGAGCCTCTGAGAACGATTCTCTAGCCTGTGGATTTCCTTGTAGCAAACAGCAATGCCATTTTGCTAGATTAGGAGTGGAATCTGTAGCTGGCCATGAAGTTATTTCAATTTTACAGGCTTTCGTTGAGTGCCTACTGTGTACATTGAGGGTCTTGTGCTAGGACGAGATGCGGGTGGGATGGTGCGATGTGAAGATACCAGGGATGTGGTCCATCCCTTCAGAAGTCTGGTGGGGACCAGATGGATACAGGAGGACTGCAGCGCAGTGGAAGCACGTGGGCTCGAGAGTGAGCGTGTGCGGGGAGGGCCGGGTTTAATTCCAGTGGTGGGGGTCTGGTCTGGGGGCTGTGTGGAAGTGGAGAGGAATTTCAGCAGGGTCCTGAAGGCTGAGCAGGGCATTAGCAGAATGCGATGCTGCAGAAGGGCTTTTGGGAGGTAAAGGTCCTGGCCGAGGCAGAGATGCAGCGGTGCCGAGGCAGAGATGCAAGTGGCCTGGTGACCGGAACACCACCTACACCTTGTGGGGTGTAGTAGATGAATCTGGAAATGTGCCTGCGGCTGGGGGCATCTTCAGCGCTGGGAGGGGGAGTTTGGGCTGGGTACCACTGAAGACTTTTCATCAGGACGGGCATGCAGCTGGCCAGGCCCACTGCTGTCTGTGGGTAAAGGTGGCATGAAATGGAGATACTGAGGCAGGGGTGGGAGAACCACTCAACAGTTGGGACAAATGGTGATGACGTCAGCCCACATCGCTGCCCGGCAAGGCCTGCGGGCTCCCTGGCTGGCAGCTCAGGCTCAGCTTGTCCCCAGACCCCAGGCGTCCGCTGCCTGGTCTGAGGCCTGGGACAGAGTGAATTGCTTCTGAGGCTCAGAGGCTTTGTTCTCCATCAACGGGGAAGGTCCTCTGTGCTGCTGCTCGCTTGTGGGCCAGAGATTCCCGTGGTTCTGACGGGACACCTCTCTCCTTCCCCTAGGGCCCCAGTCAGCCCCGCCAAGGAGCAAATTGCCTAGATGCTAATCCTCTAGCCCAGGCTGGTGTCACCTGGCCTGGAGCCCAACCCTGGGTGCTTCCCGGAGCCGACCCCACGGAGGTCACTCTTCCTGGGCAGGGCGGTCAGGAATGTGCCGTGAATAGGCTGGAAGGAGAGCTCAGTGTCCACGGGAGCCCAGGCCATTCACAGTGAGAGAATGGCCCCCTGGGAGCTCAGCTGTGGCCTGGAGCTCAAGCAGCAACCTCTGACGTGACGTGAAGTGACTGGACACACAGAACACAACACAAAGACGGCAGACACTGGAGCCTGAAGAGGTGCAGAAAAGGCATCTCGGTCTGGGGACTTCAGCCCTGCTGGGGGTGGGCACAGACTTGGGGGTACACGGGGGGCTTGGCCTTCTTGTATTAGCCCCACCTTGGGTCCCCCGTGGAAGAGAGCGCCCTGGAAAGCCAGCCCAAGGTCTGTTCTGGGCAGGAACCGGACAGCCTCAACCCCACTTCCCCAGCCATAAAGTAGGGACAATAATACTCGCTCGGGCGATCTCAGTGCACCCTGGGATTGTTCAATGCCAAAGGGTTTGTAAACCACAAATATGATTCAATTCCATGGGATTTAAAAAACTAAACAGAAACATTTATTTTGTTCCGGAACATAAAAATTGATACATGTTCACAGCGTACAATTGGGAAAATAAGAAATAAAAGAGAGAAAACAAAACTACCCATTATACCGCTGCCCAGATGTGCACGCTGTTCATATTTTGTAATATTAACTGCCATTCTTTTTTCTATGCCTGTATGTAAATTTCTACTTTTATATCCTTTGGCCAAAATTGAATCATATTCCACATATGTCTTTGAAAACATTTCTTTTTCATTTGGCAACATCTTCTAAACATACTTCCTTGTCAATACACTGTCCCATACAACATCAAGTATATGGCTGCCTAGAACTTCATCCTGTGTGGATAGGTCACATGTTATTCGGTGGGTCTCCTCTTCTGTGCTGCGTTAGGTTGCTTCCAAATTCTCTCTGTTATGAGCAGTGCTGCACTGATTGTCCGATGGTGCTGTGAGCCTCTGCCTTTTGAACTAGACAGTTTTGACAGGAGATACATTAGTGTAGACAGTGTTTTTATTCTAGAGAAACGTATCTCCAAGTCTCACCGTCTGCTCAGGCCTGGCCCACCAGTGCTTCTTCTTGAGCAGAGGTGAGTCCTTGTCCTGCCATTTTCTGGGCTCTGTGTCTGTTCGTTGATTTTTCTGTATCTCATCTCTTTCGAATGAGAAAAAAAAATGCCCCTGCCTATGAGAATGGAAAGAATTAGTGGCAGGAAGACAGGCCACTCTTTTCTTGCTGCTCCAGAGAGTGGCCATCTCATTGCTGACCAGCGAGCCATGACCGTCATTGTCCCAGGAGCTTTCTTCTCAGGCGCCCGCTCTGAGCTCATCTCCTAGGGTCATTCTCCACCCATTTCTGTTCTGTTTCTGTGGCACAGCCCAGTACGGTGGGCACTCTCTACAGAGCTCAGAGCAGACCCTACCTTATTCTCCCAGCCACTGGCTTTTCTGGTCACAGATGTAAAGACCCACTGATGGAGGACGGAGCTGCTTTCTGAAGGCAGCCCCGCCCTGGTGGTGTGATGGCCTGCCCGACGTTCATGACTCCTACTGCCGGAAGTATAAGAAACACACGATGCCTGCAGCGGCTGCCTCGTGTCCTGTGTCTTTCCTGGGACATCAGGGAAGGGAAAGGAAAGGAGATCACCATCCACTGGGACCCAACAGGACATGGGCCCTGGCCTAGGTGCCTGCATGCCAGCTGACGATTGGCTTTGACCTCAGCTCTGGCTGCCTGTCACTGCAGGGCAGACTGGCCACCTGGCCTGTGTGATGGCCAGTCAGCTGTGGACAACCCTACAGATGCGGACCCAGAAGCACCACACGGCCACAGCGTGTCACGGAGCACACAGCTCAGCTTGGACAGAGCCGATGTGGATGACAGCATGTGGGAGGTCACCGAGCAGGCTGCTGTGGGCAGTGTACAAACCCTCCTGGTCCCGGGCTGGGCTGGCCGAGCAGGCTCCGGCACTGTGTCCCAAACCCTCCCTCCGGGGCAGACCCCCACTAACCGTGCTCACCGCACTGATGTCCGCGCCGGATGTTGGCTTATTATTTTATAATGAAACCTCCAACTGTGGAAAGGTCTAGAGGGCTGAACCCTTCATTTACCCTGTCCCGTGTGGGGAAATCTGCCTGCTGAACCTTTTCACAATCCGATGGTGGCCTGGTGAGTGTGAGTCAGAGCTGGGGAGCAGGTTAGGAGTTGAACGCTGAGGAACCTCACACTCTGACGCATTTCTGCCTGTCCCTCCGGTGACGCGGGCTCCCGCTGGGACTGCAGAATTCAAACCCATTCTTCAGACACACCTGCTTCTCTTCTGCACCCTCTTCTTTCTGGGTTCCCACGGCTGGCCGATCCCCGCTCTAAGGGACACCATTTTCCTTGGTTATGTGACTCATTTCAAAGAGCCTGTCTCAGTTTTCTCCCCGTTTCACACGGATCTGTGGCTGGTCTGATCTCCAGGTTAATGGTGTTTCCCGTGAAACTGGCCGAGCTTCTCAGCACCCTGTGAGAAGTGACTCCTCGGGGTTTCCCTGAGGTTTTGCCTGCCTATTGGGAGCTCTTTGTTTGGGAGGGTTGGTTTTGGGTTCCCCTTCTCTGCCTTTGCCCCCGGCCACTGCCAGCCCGTAGGAAGGTGTGACTAACGTGGGCGGTGACTCCAGCGAGCACTGCGGTAGGAGCAGGTGCAGCCGTGGGGCCCAGAGCGTATGCTTTCTCGCTTCTTTTTAAGATGAAAATACAAAATTCAAAATAGAATATTAGGTATACAAAATGAATATTTATTTTCAACGGGCTAGACAAGTGACGGGCCTCAAATTTACCCTGAAAATGGTCTCTTGGGAGAGGGCGCGACACAGGTGGGAGGGTTTGGGTCCAGAGGATGGGCGATCACAGACCGCAGGTTCTCAGGAAGTGGCCTTTAGTGTCACTGTGCCTCACCTTAAAGGCCCCAAGTTGATAACGTTTTTACAAATAATGCACGGATATGCTCTCGTACTTTTAAGAAAATAAAGAACTCGGAAGAACGTAAGAGTGAAAAGGGTAAAGTTCTCCTTGAAGTGCTAATACTGTAGCCCAATCTGATTTTCCTAGAAGTAATTCCTCTGAGCAACTCAGGGTGCCCCTCCCTGGCCTTTTCCTTAACATCTGCGTCCACGTGTGCACATCTCCTTGTTTTAGGAGGAGGCCTAGTGATCCACTGTGTGTCTGCTCGTAGTTTACTCGGCCCATCACTTATCAACACGTATTTGGGATTATTTCAGTTGGCTGCTTTTAGAACCAGTGGGCAATGATCATCGTCTTAGCAACCTTTTTTTTTTTTTTTTTTGCACATATGGGAATATTTCTGTGGGATAAACAGCTGGAAAGGATTTGCTGGGTGTGGAATGTAAGATTTTGTGAGATCCAACAGATTGTCCTTCAAAAACACTACCCCTGTTCCCACCCCAATCAGTAATAGAATAGCACCTCTCTCTCTCTCCACTTATCAGTATCAGTTTTTACTAAAATACTGGGTGAAACATGATTTATTGGTTTCGGAGGAATATTGCTATTTTGATATGAATACACATGGCTGTTAGTGAGTGAGCTGTATCTTTTTACATGTTTACTTTCTATCTGTATTTCTTCTCTGAGTTAGCTGCTCACACACATTCCCTAAATTTTGACTGGGTTACTGGCCTTTTGAATGCATAGATGTTCCTCAGTTTTTAAATATATTCATCCTCTGGTTGTTACACATGCTGCAAATGCCTTCTACCAGAATGTGAGTTAGCTTTTGCCTCTGTTTATGGAAACTTTGGTCATAAGAGGATTTTTATATTTATGTGGCCAAGTTTGTCAATCTTTTCTTTTATGTTATCTGGGTCTTTTTTGGGTGGGGAGCATGCTTATGAAGCACCTTCTCCCCAATAGATTTAAAAACGCTTTTTCTATCTTTAATACTTTTATAATTAAAAAATAATTAGATTTTGAATCCATCTAAATTTTTTGTTTATGGTATGAGCTAGGAATCAAACTGACTTCTAGATTTTTACGCCATTTACGAAGGGGTCATCATTTCCTCATTCACTGGGGAAGTCTCTGCTCTGGTCTTCTGCTGCTGCACACACTGGCTGCAGACTTAGTGGCACTGATCAGTCACCCGTCAGCATGTTCATGAGTTGTGTAGACGGGGAGCCAGGGCAGGACGTGGGGAGCTTGTCTGAGGCCTCAGCCCGGGAGACGTCAACGGCTGGGCGCGAGGTGACCTGCAGGGGCTGGGATTAGCTTGGGGTTCTCCCGCTGACATGTTTGGGCGCCTGGGCTGGGATGCCTCAAAAGTGGGGCTCAGCCGGGATTGTGAAGGGAGCCCCTGCGTGCGGCCTCTGGGTGGATTGGGCCTCTTTGCAGTATGGAGACTTCAGGCAGTTTGACTTCTCGATGGGAGCGCAGGGCACCGAGAGGGAGGGCTACAGCCATGCAAGGAGGGAGCTGCACGGCGTCTCATGGCCTCACCTTGGAAGTCACATGGCATCACTCAAGTGGTAGGAAGTCACCTGTCCCAGCAGATTCAAGGAGAGGGAACACAGTGGAAAGCTTGTCAAAGGATTTATGGTTGTGTTTTAAAATGACTCCACCTTCCTTTACCAAATGTTAAATTTCCACTTACAAGGGATCTGTTTCTGGACTCTGATATATCCCACTAGCGTCTACTTGCCTTACTGCACAAATATGCCCAGTGCTTTAGTTGCTAGAGGTTATTACGTGTTCTGATACCTGGGGTGGGGGCAAGTCTTCCCTGATAGTTTTTTCCTCCTAATTTTTTAGAGATATATACACATATATACACACATATATAATTTCTTCTATAAGATGTTTACAATCATTTTGTTAAGTTCCATGACAACTTTTTATTTTGCATTTACAGATGAATTTAGAGAATTGACATGTTTAAAAATGGAGTCTTCCCGTCCAGGAGTAGGGTCTTCAATAAGAAAGATTTGATAATTTTCTTGAGATAGGTCTTCTTCTGCTTCTGTTAGGTTTATTCCTGTATCTTACTTTTATAAGCTATGAATGGGAATGGGAGCTTTAAAAGTTTTCTTATGATCATTGCCCTATGGAAACCTGAGTTTTTCACATTCCTCCTACCATCTTACAGAGCTCTTAGTTATAATATTGTTAGATCACTTCTTTAAACATTTGTGGTTAGAAAGTCATATTATCTATAAACAATGATTGCTTTTTCCTGTTCACTGGAAGTTCATGGAGTTTGTAGGATGGATACACATGATGATATCATTGGCTGATGTCTCATAAATTCTGTCTACATTTCTTTTTCTTTTTAACTTTTTTTTTTATTGAGTTATAGTCAGTTTACAAGGTTGTGTCAATTTCCAGCGTAGAGCACAATTTTTCAGTTATACATGAACATACATATATTCACTGTCGCATTTTTTTTCGCTATGAGCTACCACAAGATCTTGTATATATTTCCATGTGCTATACAGTGTAATCTTGTTTATCTATTCTACATATGCCTGTCAGTATCTACAAATTTCTGCACATATCTGCACTTCTTAGAACAGAATTTCAGTAGCTACTGAGTTCATCTACCCCACCACTCATATTTTGCAGGGCCAGGAAACCCAGCTCTTCAGTGGTTTGGGCACGGTCCCCAGCACGTGGGAGGCAGGGCAGACCCTGGAACCCAGGTCTCCCGACCTCAGCACTATGCCCTGCCCGTCATATCCACCTGGACCTGATTGTCACAGCCTACACTTGCTGCCTTGTGATCACTAAGAGAGGTCTCTATGGCAGTCAACAAGTACTTTGGTTACCTGTGTGTAAAATGCTGACAATGCATATTGAGCAAATGTGAATTTGCTTAACGACTTTCTCCAGAATCTTCCCGCTGCCACATCCCTTAATCTTAGCAGCAGCCCGTGCGAAGGTCAAAGGATGGCGGGGCTCTGGGGTCTGAAGTGCGCCCACTGTGCTGTGACTTGTGGCAGACGCCCCCTTCATTCAGTTGTCTGTACAGGGAGGTGATAATTTCGACTTTAGTTTTCTTGTGATGACACGGGACGGGACACACTGTAAGCTCGCCACCAGTGGACATTCTCTCCTCTTCCCCCCGCTTCTCCCCCTCCTCACCTCTGCACCACCACCTCCTCTGCTTTTTCCTTCTTACTTTGAGCATTTAGCCACATAACTGTGTGCATCTATTCCTGATTCAGCTACATTCATTTCCTTAGTCCCTGACTTTGAAAACAGTGGTGGTGGTGTTGACAAAGATCTCTTGTGGGAGGAATTCAGACTGGGTCCAGGGTCATTGCAAGCTGAGGGTCAGCAAAATTCCTCACGAGAGAAACCTCGCGGGGGACAGGGCCCAGGGAAGAGCTCACCCGACAGGCCTTGTGGACCAAGGGCCAGCACCCTCCGCCCCCGCCCCCACCGCTCCCGGGTGGGGCCCACCTGCTCAGGTCCCCTTCCCCACACGGTGTGCGTTTTGGCTTTGGTGTTATCATCTGTCTTGCAGGTACTTTCTGTTTGAGGCTCCTGGGCTGGCTCCACGCCTCTCAGAGTGTGATGTTAGAGTGGTCACAGCCTAGCCTCTGCCCTGCTGCCCTTTTCCTGTGACACCTGTCTGTGGGACTGTGCCTCATGGGGCAGAGGTGCCACTCCGCAGCGGGTCTCCCCCCAGGGCTGGCGGGTGTGCAGGCTGCGCTGGGGGCCTTCACACAGCTCCCCCCACCACCCAGTGCAGGTGTCTCCCCTGCTCCATGCCCTGGGGGCTGGAGGGGACCTGTGGCTGTCACCCCCTGTCACATGTGCCTACTTTGGAAGATGATGACTATAGATCACCTGGGACAACTGTAGAGGAGACACATGGTCCTGGGCGCCCCCTCGGCCCCACATCTCCCAGACCCCTCAGTTTTCCAGACCAAAGGGGCTCCTCTCTGTCCACACTTGTCGGCCCTCACTGAGAGGACGGGGAGAGCCAGGAGTGGCTGCCTGCTGCTTACCTTTTCCAGATCCTGGCCGTGCTGTCACCTGAGATGGGGGCCACGTGCTGCCTGGCCCCGGGAGAGCCAGCCGGTCCCAGAGGCTTTCCCACAAAGTGCGAGGCTGGGGTGCTCATGTTTGGACGAGCAGAGCCCAGAGTAACAAGAACTGCCCCTAATGGGAGCCTCACTGTTGGGGCTCACTTGGTCCTCACAGTAGTACTGCCAGGAAGATGTTACTATTATTGACCCATTCCACAGCCGAGGAAACTGAGGCACAGAGGGACTAACACCTCGCCGTACTCACACAGTGAGCAAGTAGGAGAGCCGGGGTCCCAACGCCGGCAACCTGGTTCAAACCGATGGCCTGCCCCACCTCGCCCTTCTGCGGTGCCTCAGACAAAACAAAACGATTCCAAGGGCCTGATCACTAGTGGACTTCTAGGTAACAGAGTTTGAAAAAATGAATTGCTATGGTTTCAGATTCCACACAGCAGCTCACCTTTAAGAAACCACTACTTGGGTTTTTGGTTCAATATCAAAGAGTACCTACCCACCGTTATCTGAAAAGCCTCTCGCAGAGCTGTCCTCTCCCCGCCAGCTCCGTGTTTACCGGAGGCTGAGCTCCCCCGCGCACCTCTGCCAAAGCCACAGGGCGCAGGCTGCGCGCAGAAGCAGACGCGAGGAGCCAGCTGTCTTCTGTACATTCAGACGTTCAGGAGCCCGGGAAAACGAGAAACTGCTGCCACCCTCCTCACCGTTAGTTTTGTTTTGGAAAATATGTTACTTTTCTTAAAACTGGTGCCAATATGGAAGGAATTTATAGTTGTTATTTTTGATACAAAGCAATAAACATTCAAAAAATTTTTCTCAGTTGTAATTTCTTACAGTGAATGTCTTCAAAGACCACCCACAGGGACAGATACTCATTAATTTTTAAGGGTATAAAGTGGTCCTCCGACCAAAAAGTCTGAGATGAGGTGTCTTTCAGAAAAGCCGGCCTTAGTGGGGACCAGGGCCCAGGCCTCCCGCAGGGCCCCTGGCTGCCGGCGGCTGTGCCGGGAGGAAGGCAGGTTTCACCCCATCTCTCTTCCACCTTTTGTGTAAATGACCTAGCCCGCCCCCTCTTCCCCGTCTGGGGTGGCTCAGAGATCGCTGAGCATGTCTCCTCTTTGGCATGCGTACGATGTGGGCACCCGTATTTACTTCTCAGCAATGTGCGGGACGAGAACAGCAGAATATACGGTTGGAGAGTAAGTGTGCAGTGAGTAATGCGGGGGTCATCTAGCAGGGCCCGGGGACGGGAGGCATCACAGGAGGACTTAGGGGCCAGGCTGACCCTAGGAGGTTGGGTTTGATGCTCCTGTGATCACCCCGGGTCCGGCTCACGTCTGCCTCTGCCCCACCTGCGTTTGCAGCGTCGCCGTCTGACCTCGCGGTGCTGAAAAGTGGGGCGTTGGATATGTGTCTCCGTGGGCTCTGGGACTGTGTCATCTAAAGCAGTTGCTGTGGGTGATTGTCTCCAGCTCCCCCAAACCCCCATACCTTCTTCCCACTCCCTGCCCCAGTCAATACAATACTGAGTTTATAGTCTTAGATTTTAAGTCGAAAGATAGCTTTGTGCTTCTGAGCACTAAAGAGATAGAGTACAACACCTTTAGTGTCTTTTTCAGAGGGGAGTCCTCTCCGTGAGCAGTTTCCACCTTCCTCATCTTTCGTTACGGTGTTTACCCCTGTCTCAGCTCCGCTCTGGACTCAGAGATGAACTGGGCACGGCCCTGCCAGGAGAGAGCACGGCCTCGGTCAGGAGCAGCCCAGGAGTGGGCGGTGTGTGGGGGAGAAAGCTGCCCTCTAGGTGTGGGGCTGTCTGGGAGCAGGTGCTCGGATGGGAGGACACTGGGAACCATCGCCCAGGTGAGCTGGGAGTTTGCGTCCGGGATGACCAGACGGAGTGAACAGGTAGTGAGGAAGAGGGCGGACAGGAGGTGTAGGGAGGGAGCACAGACGGCTCCGGTGGAGCATTTGGCCTGCCGTGGTGAGTACTGATATCCGGTTGACCCTGTCAAGCGCACGCTGCCTCCTGCCAAGTTCGGAGTCGCCTTGGAGAGGTTCATGGAGAGAGTGGGGCGTGAACTTGACCTTGAAGGGTGAGTAGGTTTTGAGGAAGTGAAGAGGAACAGAGAAAGTACTGGTGAAGAGGAACAGGGAAAGTACTGGAGGCTTAGGACATATGAGCGGGGGCGCCATAACAGGTGCACAAGGTGCACAGGTTAGTGTAGCTGGAGGGAAGGGGCTGTGTGGGGAGCAGGTTCGAGCTGTGAGACAGGGGGTCTCGGGGACCAGACTCGAGTTAGGGCCTTGCTCTTTGAATGCAGGGAGCCGCGGATGGTCTTAGAGAGGTGGCCTGTCCTGTGTGCATAGGGATCCTTGGGAGGTGACATTGATAGAGACGCCTGGAAATGACAGAAGGGGGACACTCTGACCCTGGAACCATAGCAGCATCTCTTCACTGTGGGCAGCAGGGAGGGACGGGAAAAGATGAAAAAATAAGCCCTTGCGAGGCGTAAGGGACGGACTGAAGTCGTATGGCGAGGGGGTGGGAAGAGTGGACGGCGGTGCCAAGTTTTCAGCCTGACGCCAGTGAAATACAAATACACTTGTGTTTCTTTACATAGCTGCGTGTGCAGACGACGGCCCAGAAGTGCTCATCTCGTTTGGCACTTAGCTTCTGGGAAGACCAGGAGGAAGAATTCTCTCAGTCTGGGAGTCAAGTTTTAGCTCACTTTGAAGCTATTATGACTTAAGAAAACACAATTAGGATTCCTGGGGTGGGAATCAAACGAAAAGATAATGAGCTTACACCCCATGTTGTCTGGGGACGCCTGTCTCCTCCGCGAGGCCCAGCGGCCCCCACCTCTGGTGTCCATGGCCTCTCGTAATGATACGCGTCCCTGGGATGTGGGCTGAGCCTGGTGACTCGCGTCTCAGGAACAGACACCGGCCACAGGCACGAGATCTCTCTCCTGTGATGAGGCTGCACTCTCGCGGGGCCTCTGCCCTGCCCTCTCCTGCTCTTAGGGAAGCTGGCTGCCACTCTGGGAGCTGCCTTGTGCAGAGGCAAGGAGGCGAGGCCTCCAGCCAACAGCCGGTGAAGACCTGAGGCCGGCAAGAGCCACGTGAGTGAGCTTGGAGCCAAACCCTCCCCTTGCTGAGCCTGAGGCGACCACAAGCTGTCACCTCGATTGAGAGGCCAGGAGCCAGAGGAGCCGGCTAAGCCGCTCCCAGATTCCTGACTGATGGCTCTGGGGCAATAAAACATATGTGGGGTTAGGTTGCCAAATCTGGGGACCTGTGTTCCACAGGGAGAGATGACGATTACACCTGAACCCCCTTAATGGGGTCTAAGAGGTTGTCCCCAAAGCCAGACTGCGTGTGTTCACATCCTGGCTCTGCTTTATAAGCTGTACAAACTGAAGCAAGTTATTCAATTCTACGTGCCTCAGTTCCTTCATCTGCAAAATGGGAGTAAGAATAACACCTATGTCAGAGGGTAAGTGTGAGATTAAGTGAGAGAGTCCCTAAAAGTGGATTCGGACAGTGTCAGTGCTGAGTGAGTACTAGGCATCACCATTATTATTATGAGTCTATCCTTTAAGGCCCAACCTGACGCTAATCCGTCTACAGTTTCTGTTGTGCTGCCCCACCCACGCTGACCTCTCCTCTTGGGGTTTTTATAGCATCTTGTCTGCACTCCACACCCTCGTTCTCCATTTAAAACCCTCTGGCTTGATCCTGGATGGTCTCAGATCTGTGAACTCTTCCCAGCTCTGAAGGGTCCCCAGAAAGACTCAGCAGAGTGCATGACACAGAGCAAGGATTAAGCGAAGTGGGCAGAGGGGAACGGGATCAGCTGTGAGCTCGTGAGGTCAGGCACGTGTGGAGTTGCCGCGTGCTGTGTGACCGTGGCCTAGCCCTGTTCCAGCGCAGAACAGGTTTGAAACCATCCAGTTAAACCGGATGAGGCGAGCAGACACAGGACAGGTGCTCGGCCACCGCTGCATGCACGAGGCCAAGGGAGCAGGGATGCAGCGGTCCAGGCAGCTCCATGCTGGGTGGGCCCGAGGTGCGAAGGGAGTGCTTGATGAATGTTTTTCAATAAATGAGGCCCCTTGTTAATTCTGGCTGACCTGGGGAAAGGTCACCGAATCTGGGCCAAGTGTTTGGAGTTCGGATGATGGCAGGTGGAGGCTTCTGCTTTCCAGCTGGTGTCTTCCCTGCATTCGGCTCACGGGCAGGCCTGAGAAGAAGGCTGGCGGCAGGCGGGGAGAAAGCAGAGACCCTGGCAAGCAGAGAGGGAACCACGGCTCCCCCTAGCACACGGTCAGCTGAGGGCCCACCTTGCCACTTGGTGCCCTGAGCAGCTGTGGAAGGAGGGAGGAGGGGGTGGCTGCACCCTGAGCAGTGACCTCAGGTGCTGAGGCTCTCTGTCCGCCACAAGCAAGACGACTTCCTGGACCCAACTGCAAACCCTTGTCAGCTCCTGCCAAGGTGATCAGAACAGCTCGTTCAGAAACCTCCAGGCAGGAGCTGCCACTCCCTCATCCACATGTGCTTTCGGAGCATCCGTTGGGTCCCGCAGGGCCCTGCAAGGCACCCGGGGTGGGACAAACCTAACCCAGGATTCCTGGCCCTGCCGGTCCTACCGTCCAGGGCAGGAGCTGGGGCGGTCCAGCCTCCCAGGGTGAGTGGAAAGGCACAGTACTTTTGATGGTGTCACAATGGCTGGGAGTGGCATGGACCTTTAGCAGGAGGGGCTCAGCCCTCCTGCGGTTCACAGACAATACCCCAGGGTAAAGCATTACCCTGGTCAACTCCCCCTTTGGGAATAACTAGCTCAGTGGGAGAGCTAAATGTTAATCAATTAACCACACAAGTAAGTGAATAATTACAAACCATACTAACTGCTATGAAGAGAACAGTACAGGAAGCTCGGAGGGGGAACAACACAGGCCCTCTCCGGGGTGGGGCGGAGGGGGCGTGAGGAAGGCTTCCTGAAAAAGCAGTGACTGGGCTGAAATCAAGGGCATGAATGGGGCACTGGGTTGAAGGGGTGAGTGCAGGGTGAGGCGTGGAGTCAGAGAAAGGGGAGAGAGAGGGAGAAGTTGGCTGAGGCTAGTCACTCCGGTCCTAAGAAGACAGGTGAGATTCTGGTGTGAGTTTCCTGCACGAAGGGGACCTGACGGCACCTGAGGCTTGGAAAGGTCACCCTGGAGGGACATGGGGGATGGACTGGAGGCAAGGCTGGGGAGAGCCCGGTTAGATGGTGCTGCGCTGCAGGGTGGTGCTGGCTTGCACGGGGGGTGTGGGTGAAGAGAGAAGACCAAGGGGACAGCCTCTCCAGATGCCAGGAGGGAAACAGGTCTGGGGGTAGATTAGATCCGGGGCAAGAGTCAGGACGGTGGCAATGACAGCCAGGTGACAGCGGCCACTTGGTAAGTCACAGACGCTGGAATCAGAACAGTTCTGGGAGGGACTGTTAGCTCCGTTTTGAACCAGGTAAACCTGAGATGCCTCTGAAATGGCCGAGAGGCGCTTGCGAAGACTTTGGCTGCACCCCGCTGGGGGCAGAGGTGCCCTTGTGGTGGAGGGAGGGCTTGGGAGAAGTTGGTACGGGAGACAGAGGCCACTGGTGGGGGCAGGCTCCCCGGCAAGGGTTTAGGAGGGGAGACATGTCTCCATCGAAGACTTGAAGCGCCCTGAAGGTCACGGCCAGGTAGAGGGAGACGACTCAGGCCAAGGGAGAAAGAGGAGCAGGAGGGAGGGACAGCAGGAGAGGGAACTGCCACAGAAGCCAAGTTCAATGGTCAGCAGGGCCTCCTGGGCTGGGAAGTTGAGTAAGAGGGTGACTGAGAACCGTGTCTTGGATTTAGAAAATGAGGTCACTGGTGACGTCGGCCACAGCTGAGGAGGCGGCTGGGGGTGGGCCGGTGGGCGGGGGGAAAGGAAACGGAGCAGGCGCCGGCACTTTGAAGAAGTGTGTGAGGGGAAGAGGGGAAGCAGGAGGACGTGGGGTTGTGGGGAGGCGAGCCTTTGCCTAATTGTGGGGGGGGGGCGAGGTTCTCCATGCCCCTCACAGAGCGCTGGGAGAGTCGCGTGTGTGCCCTCTGCTCCACACCTAACACAGTCGCCCTCACACAGGGATTCTTGCCACGTGACAGTCACCCTGATGAGGAGGGTGGTGCTGTGACGGTCCTTACTTCCCAGCTGAGGCCCAGAGTGGGTATGCAACTTGCCCAAGGCCACACAGCGAGTAAGCAGAGTCAGGATTTAACCAAGCTAATCAGGTGAACAGTTAGCCACAGAGTCTAACTGAAGAGTTGTCTTCAGCATTCTCGCCCTGGTCTGTCCCTCACCAGTCATGTGCTAGGGTTCATGGAGGGGACCCTGCAGCATCTTCCCGACCCCACGCTCCGTGATCACACCGCAGGGTGGGAGTATTTATACCCTGAAAGCTCGCACAAATTGGAGCTATTTTCAGTCCCTTGCAGAGCCAGTCGTTACACATTTACCAGCACACAAACTGCTCATCCCAGAGGACACAGAGGTGAACCCGGGAGAAGCCCTCCATCCCAGATAGAGTGGCCCAGGGCCTCCTGGCTCCCTCAGAGGGGCCTGCCCACACCCACCCTGTGGCCGGGAGATCTACCTCTGAGTCCGCGAGACCCCGTTTGCTGAGCTCTAGGGCGTCAGGAGGGAGGCAGCTCCCCCTGGGGAGCCCTCATGGCCCAGTGCTGCTGTCTGGAGCCAGGCTGCACTCATGCAGCAGGTCTGGGCGAGCTGCCTCCCTCCACCTGTCACCGCCCACCCGGGGGCCTTTCCTGTCCTTGCCTTTCCCTCCTGGAGCCCAGAGCATCGGCCCAGAGGGCGTGACCCAGACCCTCAGAGCCCTTGCTTCTACTTGCCAAAACGTAGCACGGTTTTCAGAAAAGAAAAGAGGGCAAAGGCAGAGGGCTGCCTCCTGCCTCAGGGCGAGACCCTGAGCTGTGAGGCCGATCACAGAGCACCTCCCCGCACGGAGCTCCCGCAGACCCTCCGTCCTCCCAGAGAACCTGCCGTGTTCACTCCGTTTTAGAGATAAGGGGGCTGAGCTGCAGGAAGGGGAAGTGAGTGGCAGATCTGAGATTTACTCCGGGCGGACTCCGAGGTCCCCGGCCTGGCTCCTGCAGCCCCGCTGCGTGTATGGAGGGGGGCTCGTGGGTCACACGGGCTCAGGACCATCATGGGGCCGCAGACGCTACTGCCACCCCAGACGCTACTGGGCTGGGTGGATGGGGGGGGCCAAGGCTTCCCCTTTCTGCCTTCCAGGCCCCCAGGTCCCAACCTGCAGCCTGCAGCGCCCACCCCCACGTGACCGCCGGGCTCCTACATTTCCCCATTCAGCTGATGGTGAGTGCGTGCTATTTTAAGCCCACATGGAAGTATTTTTTTTTTATAAGGACCATCTGCTACCGGCCCCAGCCCAGATGATACAGTTAGAACCTACCCACAGCATCCTCTCCCGCCTTCAGACAGTTCCAGGAACAAGGGTGAGTCAGTCGCCCAGCTGAACTCCCGTCTTGCTACCCCAAGAGGTGGCCCTGGTCCGGTGCCAGCAGAGGGGGCCGCTCACGCCCCAGGGGCAGGTGCACCGCGCTGCTTCTCAGAGACAGGAAGGGGACCCCCACCCCTCGCAGGGGTGCGCCTGCAGAGAGAGCCAGAAGAAGGCCTGGGAAAGCCCGACTCGGCGCTTCTCAGAGGAGCCCCTTTTCCCTCAGAGGCTGAGATGCAGTTCATGGGTTCAAGAGCAGACGCTGAAGCTTGTCACAGAGAAGTGGGCGGCCAGCAGTCACCTTCTCTGGCTGTCCCCAGAAAAACTCTGCATCGATTTTGGGGTGCAAAGAGGCTGGGTCTCCTCTCACTGGGCTGCGTGGGCCGGTGTCCACCCCGGGCCATGGGAGGATATTACGAAACACTGAACGCGGCCCCTCAGCGCTCACCTCTGCCCACCTCCCCTCCCTTTCTGTCCCTTCCCGCACCTAAGGGCTCCCTGTGCCATTTACCTCGATGTACAGCACAGAGACTGCAGTCAGACCTTGAATCTGGGCTCTATCCCTTATAATCTTGTGACCCAGGGTGAGGTGTACAAATCCCCCCTATTTGCTCATCTGTAAAATGGGGGTAATCTGACCTGCCTCCTGGGATGTCTGAAAGCATTGAATGGGGTGATGTAGGGGAAAGACACTGCTGGACTATTGCTTTCTCTCTCGTTATGCACTTCAGAGGGTATGTCCTTCGAATTGGCTGAGAAGCAGCAAGAGGATTTATCTGAGAGCTTTGGGTGGGTGTGTCTGAAAAGCAGTGCTTCCCTGCTGCGCGTTCTCAGTGGGCCTGGGCGCCCTCTCCTCCTGGGAGCTGGCCCTTTGGCTGCCGGAACCCTGGTTAAGAAATGCATGGGCAGCAGCTGACTTGATCCCCACGGGGTGGCCCCAGCCGGCTGTTACTTCATCACAGGCCGGATGGTGAGAAACGTTGCCTCTGCTGCTGCTCGTGGAAGGACCTGGAGCTCCCAGCCAGGGCCTTCCGTGAGGCTGCTGGCTGCCTCCCGGCCTCTCCTCTCCCTCCGGGGCTGTGGGCCGAGACCTCACAGCCGTACCCCCAGACCTATCTGGTGAGCGCAGCCCTGGGCGGCCTGGGAGTGCCCCGCGAGCAGGCGTGGGGCTGAGGCCTGACAGCTCGACTTCCTGCCCCTGCGCCTGCCTGCTGCCACTCCTCGGAGGCCTACAGTTGATCTGTGGTCAGTGCTCCTACCCGTTTCCTGCCAGCTGCTACTGGGTTTTTAGTCAGCGCCGATAGCTCTGGTAACTGGGAAAGGACCGGGCTGCGTGATTCACCGGCTCTCCCCCGGCGCGCGGAGGGACGGCACCTCCCCTGTCCCCCGGGCCTCCCCCGTGAGCCCCTGTGACTGAGACACAGAAAGCGCCCGCACGCTCATCGCCGCCTGAAGGCTGATGGTGTCTGTGTGCGTGGATGCGTGCGCGGCCTGGGCGTGTGTGCTGGCAGGGGCTTTTTTCTGAATGCACCAGCGCCGAGGGAGATGGGCCCCTGTTTTGAGAAGTCAGAACGTAACTCTAAGCTGAGCGTTGCCCCTCTCACGGGGAGCCCCGGGCTCTCTCTGAGGTGTAACCACAGTGAGCTTGCCGTGGTCCGGATGAGGACATGGTAGTCACACTGAAAATTTTATTTCCTGGCGTTTCGGAAGATGCAGAGGAAAATCCCCCACTGTAGCAAAGGACTCTTTCAAATAGAAAACTGAGAATGTGTCCCTTCATTTTTTCCTTTATGCTGTGGGCCAGAGTTTTGAATTTGTCCACGATGTTGGTGAGCATTTGGCTAAGTGTCTTTCATCAGCTCGAGTGTCACTTCTGAAGCACAGACTCGAGTTTAGAGAGCAGCCTCTCTGCAGGGTGAGGCCGGGACGGGCAGCACCCAGGAGCCTGCGAGATGTGCAGAACTTCTGGCCCCTCCCGGCCTGCTGAGCCGACTTTCTGGACGGGGGTCCCAGCTGTCAGTCTGGGTTTTAGCTGGCTCTCCAGGAGGTCTTGTCTCACCACCAAGGGTAAGAAGTCACAGACCTCGCTGGGAGATTTCATGGATGTTATTGACAGATCCGGGTTGAGACGAAGGCACACGGTGCTCCAGCGCAGGATGGAATGATTTACTCCACGTGTATTTACTGCCCACCCCGTGGTACCAGGCTCTGTGCTGGACACAGCAAGGGACCACCTGGCACCCAGAGCCCAAATCCTTGTCTTCAGGGGTCCCAGTCTGGAGGAAGCAGAGGAAGTCAGCAACAAGGATGCCGTCTAATCTGGAGGAGCTCCCTAGACAGATATGGGTGGGGTGCCCGCGGGGGTGCTGGCGGGAACGGTCGGGGACACCTGTACTATTTCATCAGGGTGGGAATTAGACGTATGGGAGAGAGAAAGTTGGGTGATAGCCTCAGATGGTTTGGGGTTTATCCCAGCTCTGAGGCTGTGTAGTGTAGCAGGCTCAGACAAGTCCTCTCAACCTCAGCTTTCTCATCTGTGTAATGGGCTGAATGATATTTCCTTTCTGATTGTGTTGAAACTCAAGTGAGTTAATGCTTGCCAAGTGCTTAGCACAGGCCTCACTCATCTTCATGAAGATGATGGCATCTGAGGGCAGTGGGGAGCCACTGAGGTTTTTTGGCCGTAGGTGACACGAACAGAACACTGTAATCACTCCTAGAAATGCCTTGTCCATTTAGGCCAGTAGAGGCTCTTTGTTGAGCATAAGACACACGGACCGATAATATTTCAGGCTGTAATCAAGTTTAAAATGTGTCTGAGAAAATATGTTAAATCCTCAAAAGCTCTCCCCTTCCTCCATCATCATATTTTTGGATCCTAAAATCAGCCAAATGCAGAATCTGTCCACTTTCCAAAGCAACGTGCCTTTGGACTGAGAACAAAATTGCAGAACAACAGTTGATTTTTTTCCCTCTGAAACAGTCCCAAGGCCCAGAATACAAGGAGACCTTGACTTCCGAAGCTCGTGCTTCTCGCGGCAGCTGACCAACCCGCTGCCCTCGGACAGGATGAGTTCTGGAGGTTCCCGGCCAGTGGCCTGCTTTCTTCACACCCTGGCAGGGGTGGCTCCGGGCCATGCCCAGGAGACAGCTGACCAGGGTTGGTTCTTCTCAAAGACGGAAAACCTGGGGAGAGAGGGGAGGAGTGGGTCATGGGGAGGTAAGCCCCGGAGCCACCACTGTCCCCGGGGTGTTCTGGAGGAGCTCTCCAGAATCCCTCCCATCTCAAGGCAGCCGCTACACAGATGTGATTCATCCGTCCTACCCATGACCGCCAGGCACTCCACACACGTCTGTCTTCAGAGTGCCTCTCTGGCGGGAGAGCAGGCGTTTGACAGATGTCGCATGATGAGACAGGAGATGAGGGCGGGCTGGAGTAAACCAAGGTCCTCACCGTGGCTCTGCTGAGCCAGGCAGAGCCAGCCTCAGCTCCCCGGGAAGCTTCCTCTCTGGCCTTAGGCTCTTCTTCCTGAGCAATCTCTACCTGCTGGCCTCGGAAGGAGGGGGACGGCGTTTCGGGTGGGGCACCTCGAAGCACCCCGACGCCCACATTTGGAGGCGACGTGGGCAGGCCAGGTGCATCGCAGGAAAACGCGTGCGGCAGCTGCACCCACATCAGAGGCGTGCGGCCCCGTGTGGGAGTCCAGGGGGCGTAGGGTGCTATTCCCGGCGCGGGCGCTGCCTTACTGTGATACGAAGCCTCCCTCTATCTCGGTTTCCCCATCTCTAAAGTGGGGCAAGATCTAACTTTTCTGGTTCCACAAAAGCTCACAGGCAAACCACTTGGCTGGTCAGGAACCTGGCCTCCCTGCTGGGCCCTGGGAACCAGACCTTCCCGATTCCTCCCTGAGAATCTATCTGGTGCTGCCTCCACTCAGGTTCTAAGAGGAGGTGATCCCATTAGAAGGAGCGCTCCTGGTTTCCAGGTAAAGCATCCCTGTGGCTCTCACAGCTCCAGCCGGCCTCTGCACCACCTCCCAAGTGCCCTTTCTGACCCACAGTTGGTTTCTGCCACTGTCCTGTTTAACTCCCCCTAAGACCTCTGTGCAGAAACATTCAAGGCTCCTGTTACCCTCCTGCCCGCCCTCCCTGATTTTCTGATGTAGACCTGCCAGCTGCACACGACAGCTCCCAGTTCCTCAGTCAAGCCAGGTCCTTTTCAAGTCCCAGTGACTCTGCCAATGCTGTTTCCTCTCTGCGCGCCCTTCCCCTCGGATCAGCTCAGCAAACTCCTCTTCATCCGTCAGAACCCAGCTTTGTGATTGTCCCCACCGGGAAGCCTTCCCTGACCTTGTATTCTGTCATCCTGAGGCTCAGAATCAGGGGGTGGGGCGCTCCAAGGCTCACTCCTGTCCACCCCTCCCAGACAGGCTGGCTGGAGTGCTTCCGGCTTTAGGAGAGCAGGAGCGAATTGAACCTGCCTTGTCCCGCTTTGCTGGCAGACTCCTACCCCTCAAAAGAAAGTCTGGAATTCCTGTTCCAGGAAATCCCTGGGTCAGGAAGGTGGGAAGCAGGGAGGGACAGCTGTCAGGAGGCAGAAGACAGGTGGAGATGCCTATTCTGGTTTCAGTCAGATTGGAGCTGGGTGAGAAGGACCGCTGGGAAGCGGTCAGCAAAAACCAGTCTGAATGTGGTCCAAGGGCCCCGGGCTGTGTGTGATCACCTGGTGCTGATGCCCAGGGTTGTTCTCGGGAAGGTGGGAGGGTGCTGGGGAGGGGCCGGCGCTCCCTGACATTTCAGCGCAAGTCTGCCCCAGCAGCAAGCATAAGGAAGGGCCCGAAGGTGATCTGATGCCAAGGATCCTTATGTCTGGGCTGAGCTGTGCCTTCAGGAAGGCAAGGAGGCCGTGAGAAAGGGGAGGCCTAGCTGAACAGGAGATAAAGCCAGGGAGGGGAGGGGCCGGCAGCCCATCCTATTCCTGTCCCAGGCTGACAGCTTGTGACATTCAGATAGCTCCCTAGGTCTGGTTTTTCCTGTTCCTGAAGTTGCTGCAGCAGGACACACGGCTCGGGCAGGAGTGGCCATTGGTGAGCGTCGCCGGGGTGTGTGTGTGTGTGTGTGTGTGTGTGTGTGTGTGTGTGTGTATGTGCGCGCGAGTTATGTCTCAGTTTAAAGAAACAGGAAATTCAGGATTTGTATCAGCACCACATCCCAGGCTCCTTGTTTCCTAGAAAGGAAGGGCAGATAACACGGAGCCTGGGCCCCCACTGAGGCTGGGGCTGGGCCGAAGGAAGGGGCTTCGGGGTTGGCCTGGCCTTGGCCTGCGGCAGCAGCTGGCTCCTGGGTGCCTGCTTTCTTCTCTGCTAGAAAAGGACCTGCTGGAAAAAGCCTGGAAGAAGTCGGGTGGGGAACAGGCTTGGCTCGAGAAAGTTCTGGACTCTTGAGTCTTGTCAGGTCTCCAGTCCTGGTTGCCTCCGTCCTGGGCAATCAGCGAGAGTGACAGGAAGGGTAACTCTGGAGCAGAGGGAGGTTACTTACGGAGGGTGAGAGGGGCCAGGGCAGCTGTGGAGGGTCCTGGGCCCCTGAGCTGGAGCCTCAGGTTCCAGAGTTAAGGCAGTGAGAGCTGGGGGGTGAGTTGGGGGAGCTGTTTCCTTCACAGCCTGGAAGCTGAGGCCCCGGATGCTGAGTGACTGGTCCAGCGTCCTGTGGTACTCAGCTGCTTGATGTCACCAGCCTCCCCTCGCAGCGACCTTCCATTAGATGGTCCAGACATCCCGACTCTGAGTCTCCGAATGCCAGGCCGGGCACCTGAGTGGGCTGGCGCCCCGCCCATCCCCCGGGCCGCCCCTCAGTGCAGGGCCTGGGGCCGCTTTGCGCTGGGGCATCAGGGCTGCAAGCACACGGGGGCCGGCTGCTCGGGCCCTGACGCAGGGCACAGACCCCGCGGTGCCTCCAGGCAATGTGGTCTGACTTCCTGGGCTTGGGGGCTGGTCTTGGAGCTGGGGCTCCTTTGATACATCTCTGTCTCTATCTGCTGCTCTTATTCTGCTCAAAAGAGCACTGACTTGAGCGTCTGGCTTGGAGGCAGCTCTCCCCCACGGGGAGGGAAAGGGCCCTGAGTGGCTGCTTGGGTCCTGAGTCCCGGCTGCTGGGCCCAGGCCTCTCCCTGGTGTGGGCTCCCTGGAACTGCACCCCAGAACTCAGACCTCAGGTCTCCCCCCAGGCCCTCCCTCCCTCCAGGGGCTCTTGGATCTCTGACCCCCTGACCTCGGTGCTCTCTGGCTCCTGGTGGTGGGTGAGCACCACTGGGAGAGGGGCCGGGGCAGAGCCTGGAGGCCAGAACAGCTCACGCTGCAAAGTCTCTGTGCACTGATTTCCCCCCAGCTTGTTCCACTTTTAAAAATAGCTAATGAGGAAATTAATTTTGTCACCCAGATGTATTTGGTAAAAACATGTCAGGGAAAGACAATTAACCTCTACACTGATAAATCCTTCCCAAATTAATGAAGTTAATATTTGAAGATGTTGAGACATTCATCTGGGGAGAGAGGCCACAAAAGCGAGGCCCCTCCAGGCAGAGAAGGAGAGACACAAAAAAGAGGAGAGACAGACAGAGAGGAAAGGATATACTAGGAGGAAGAATCAGGGGAGAGCAGGGTAGGGAGGTGGGAAGGAATGGCAGAGCAAGACAGACAGACAGATGGACAGAATGAGAGAGAGAGGCGAGAACATGTGTTTAGAGGGAACACGGCTATAATGTCTTTCGAGAATTTTCCATTTTTCCAGGTATTCCATTGCAATAGATTTTGGGGCAGAAGACCCGACAAACAAAAGCACAGGATGAAAAGAGTGGAGTACTTGTCAGGGTGGGCTTTTCTAGCCCACATTGATGCAGTCTTCTCTTGGCTCCAAGATTTTGGATTCTTCTTCTCATTAGAGGCAGCCAGGGAGCGCCGGGCTGTGGGAAGCGGCCGGCCAGCAAGAGATGGCACGGTGGTGACTGCCGTTTTCTCTTCCTGTGTTTTCCTGGAGGGTCACAGAATCCTGGCTGGAGGAACCCTCAATTAATACCCACCCCCCAACAATTCAACGCCTCTTCTATCTCTTACCCTTTTACCCCCGGGAACCAGGGAAAAGATGAGACCCCCTTGGAAGAGGTCAGCCTCTGCCTGAGTTGGGTCTTGTCACCCCAGGCTGGGATTGGAGTGGAAGGACAGGTGGCCTTATGTCAGAGAGAGGGACAGGTGGGGGGTGTGGGCAGGCTGGCACCCACGTGGGCAGGGGCCAGCACAGCCAGACCTTTGAGTTCCTGATCCTCCGCAGCCTGAACCCCCACTGGGGATCCTCAGCTCATGAAGCGAATCCCAACCTGGCGCACCTGGAACTCGGATTGAAATGGAAACTTCGTTGGGGACGTTTGGCCTTGGACCCATCGGGGAGAATGGCTGAGGCTTCTCTCAGGCTTCAGTCCAGACTCTGCTCCTGAGGTGCTGACAGGCAGGAGGCCCCTGGGGAACCCAGACGTCACATTTTTCCCAGAGGCCCAGGCTTGGCCTTCAGACCCCAGCCAAAGACGCCGCTTTGCTCTCGTCTGTTAAAAGACCCTTTCTTTATTAATTTCTTCCAACTGTGTGAAATGCAAACAGGACATGAAGCATCCATCATTCCAATCCTGTCAAGTTACTAGTTCTGGGAAGCAGAGGTCAGGACCGGGGCTGGGGACTCGTGTTGCCGTGGGGAGCCTTTCCATCCGGAGGCAAAGAAGTGGGAGAGACGCATGGGACTGTGCGCCTGCCCAGAAAACCCAGGGGCAGCGACAATGACCAGCCCACGGCAGGGCCCAGGAGGCTGAGCTGGAGTCGGGCCTGGGCCGCCTTGTTGGAAAGCCGAAGGGGCCGGAGGAAGAGTTCATGGTGTGGAGACGGGAGGGCGCCGGCAACAGAAGAGGCTGGCCTGCTTGTTTCTACACTTGCAGAAAAGCCAGCCAAGTTGCTCTCACCGGCACGGCGGGCACAGACAGAAGAGGGCGAGACATCAGGTATCTGGAGTTGGATTTCTCCTAATCTAATCTTCCCGGGGAGTGACAAGCGTGCAGGTTGCGGGGAAGCGATGGATGTCACCCACATCCAGCTCCCTTAGACCGCTGCTCGGCTCTGCGTGCCCTCACACCCTCTGCCCCAGAAAACAGAGGGTGTTTGTCTGGATCCCTGAATCCCAAATTGGGTGGATCAGGGCCTCCAAGTGGTGGCCACACACAGAGGGTTCAGAGGGACCTCTCAGGGCTCAGGCCCACCCGACAGTGTCACAGCACCCAGGACTGAGAGGACAGGAACCTCATCGGGTTTTGCAGAAGACCCCAGGGTGGGTGAAGAGGGCTGCTGGCCAAGGCTCCAAGTCCATGTTGGCCATGGGGAACTGCAGAAGTGGTGAGAAAGGGAGGCTTGGTGAGCAGGTGAGGGCTGGCGGTGCTGGGTCTGGGTCCAAACACCCCAAAGATGCCACCAACTTCTACACAGAGCTCTGTGCCCCCACATACCTCCCACCCCCAGCCTCCTGCCCCCAGAAAGTAGGAAAGACTGAGAAATTAAAGCAGGTGGAGGGGGAAGTTTGGGGGATGGTGAGCCGGTGGGATGAGTGTTACGTCTGCAGGAACCTGAGTGCTTCTCTCTCTTCTGCTCTGGACAGAACTCAGGAAACAGGCCCCGACTGCAGCTTGAAGGGCTGGATTAGAGGTACGGGAGAGGATTTTGCCAGCAGGGGTTGGGCGCAAGCTCTGAGAGCTGGGCGGGGGATGCTTTGTAGCCGTGATCTGTTCTGAAGGATGGATTCCATGACATCTGAGGGCATCACCCCGGAGTCCCACAGGTTTGAGTTCCAGCCCAGCCACCGGGCCAGTCTAAACCCCAGTCTCCCCATCTGTATATTAAAATAGCAGTGTCTACCTTGTGGACTTACAGGGATTAATGTATCTAAAAATATGTGCTTTTAGTTCAGAAATACTGTGTGAGTGTTCCCGCCCCATTACACACACGTGTGCACAGCAGGTGCTCTGCCCAGACACGGGGAGGTGCTCTGCTCCTCTCTCCCTGTGCCTTCCCACCTCCTCCTGCACCTTCCCAGCCCACCTGGCCTGGGTTGAACTGGAGCCCAGGGCACAGGGGACGGCTTACCCTGTCTCCTGATCTCACTCGCCCTGTGACCAGGATGAGAAGATTCTCAGGGAACAGGATGAGAAAAGGAAACAGTGGGAGATCCTGGGGCGAGAGTGACCAGTGAAGCAGCACCCGCTGTCTGAGATCTCCTCCTCTGACGGCAGCTCACACGGGCGGACCCTTGCTGAACACATGGGACTGGATGTCCAGCTGCCCCAGGCCCTGGGGAGAGGTTTCATGGACCCCCCTCAGTTGATCCAGCCCCTGCTCAGAGGGTGCTGTGGTGCAGGGAATTTCTGGCGGCAGTGGCTTCAAGCCTGGGCGCCCCTCGCGCCCCAAGTCCCTCAGCAGAGGACGTCTTGCTTGCAGCCTCCACCTGGGCTGGCCTGGCCTCGTGGGGGATGGAGCGATCCTCCAGCTCCGGCCTCTGCTGACTCTGGAGACCAGCCTTTGCCGCTCTGGGGGGTTAATTCACACCATGCAGGGAGGAGGTTGGTTACAAAAGGGAAAACAGTGGGGAAGTGGCAGAAGTTTAAGAAATCTCACAGGGCTCTGCCAGCTGGGGCTCTGGTTCCTGATTCTCCTGCTGAGATGGAGCCGGAGGCCGTGGCCTCTGCCTCCCCCTCCCCCCAGGAGCACACAGTGACCCTGACTCAGCTCCTTCCACAGGGGTGACCGTGGTCAGGGGTCAACTGCGTTTCCAAGCCGGTCTGGACTGGACGTCTCCTCCTCAGGGAGGTCAAGAGACAAGTGACATGCCAAAGTTCACAGGGTCAGCGGCATGCTGAGATGCACCCCAGGGGCAGGACGGCGCCCGGCTCTGCTCTGCCCGGGGCCTGGATCTCAGCCAGGTTCTTCATCTCCAGACCCCAGTTTCCTCACCTGAGACACAGGCACCGTCAGAGCTCCGGGGCGGCTGCATTGGTCTGCTCAGGCTGCCGTAACAGAACGTCCCCGACTGGGCTGACACCGCACAGACGCACGGTATCCCCGCTTGGGAGGCTGCAGTCCCAGATCAAGGTGTCTGCAGGGTTGGTTCCCACTGAGGCCCGTGAGGGAGAACCTGGTCCGGGCTGTCTCCCCAGCTTCTGGCGGTTTGCTGAGCATTTGTGCCAGGCTCTGTTCCATCGGCTTTACATGGAGCCTCGGTGGCTGCTCACGCCCCGGCGCCCGGACCTGCCTCCCTGTGTTGGCTGTCGGCCCTTCCCTGGTGCGGACTGGCCTCTGGCACCAAAGCCAGGTGCTGACTCTCAGCATCTAGCAAGGCGCCCGCTGCTCCTGCCTAGCTCTAGGGACCCCTCCCTGTCCCGACCCCAGCTGGGCCCTGCCTCTGTGACTCCAGCCTATTGATTGTTTTTTTTGGGGGGGGGTGATGGAAATGTTTTATTTTACTTTATTTTCTTATTTTTATCGCTATTATTTTCAGCCTGTTGACAGTTTAATCCTCCCCCCACCACCCCACCAAGTGGGGCTGGGCTTTGGACAAGGCTGGGGTCTGAGGTAGCTGGGCTGGGCTGATACAACTCTGGGGTGCAGCCCGTCCATTCAGGGAGCTCAGGGGCTGCCAGGGTGCCCTCGGCCAGGGGGACCCCGCATGGCATGGCTGGTGTAGGGGTGGGTCGGGGTGGGGATGGAGAGCCAACTTTCCCCCTTTCTCTTTCAAATTGAAAAAAGGGAATGTGAGGCCCCAGCCCGAGCACCTCTTGGAAACTGTCTCTGCCTCCAGCTGCCCTTCCTACAGCCACCCTGAGCTGTGATTAACGGCTGGGAGGGACAGTGGGTGGATGTCCAGGGGGGGATTCCTCCTGCAAGACATCCGGGGCACTCCTTGGAGACCTCTTTCAGGGTGAAGTGATTATGCAATGGCCCACGCAGCCAGTTCCCAGAGGAGATGGTCTGAGGCCATGGTCATGGTGACCCTCTCCCCGGCGACAGACTTCCACCTGCCCTGCTCGGTGGCTAAGAGCTTACACCCCTTTCCAGTCCCTCTTCACCAGAAATAGAGCTCTCTTCTGTCAGCTGCTGGGCCTGACCTGCTGGCCGTGTCCCCTGGAGATGCAGAAGGCACCACGGAGGGCAGTTTCCCCAGAGGAGCAGGGTCAGCGCAGCCAGGACAGGAGGAAATAGGCCCCCTCCACTCCCTCCCTCCCTCCGTCTCTCCCTCTCCCTCCTTCTCTCCATCCTCCCTTTCCTCCCTCTGTCTGTCTGTGCCTCTCTTCTTTTCAGCCCATTCTTTCTGTCTGTCAGCCCTTTCCTCTCCCTCTGTCTCTCTGTGTCTCTCCACCTCTCTCAGTGGGATTCCTGTGTTCCCTGCTCGCACACTCACCTGCCCTCCCCAGCTGCCGGGGTCTGTGTGAGACCCCGAGGGTGTGCCTGCCGGTCTGCCCTGGGGGAGGGGTCCCTGTGGGAGCAGACCTCTCTTTCCTGCAAACGAGGGACAGTGAGGAGCCCGATGGAGAAGTCCTTTCACTCAGAGGCCCATCAGCCCAGATTCAGCCCGGTGTCGAGGAGAGGCCGGAGCCCCAAGGGGACCCTTCCTCACGACCTGCGATGCTCCGCCTGCATCTTGAGCGGGGAAAATACTTTCTCTTTCCTTTTCACTTTGAGGCAACTTGGATGTTGTTCTTGTGTTGAATAAATTCATCTAAAATTTTTTATGGTTTTTGTTTCAGATGTGCTTGCCGTAAATATTCACTCCAAATTATCCGAAGAACAGTCACCGTTTGTCCCAGCGTTGACCTGCGTGTCGTCTCCCAGGGCTGGTGGCGGCTGCTCCCTCCGTGGGTAGGGCTTCAGCACCGCGGAGGACTGGCCCCCGCGGTCCCTTCCCGCCGGCTCATTACCGTCTGCTCAGGGTGACCTTGTGGCTGACTCCGAGGGAGGGGAAAGAACGAGCGGGGACGGCCTGGGCACTGCCTGGCACTGAACTTGATCGTGGTACCGCAGGCCCCAGGACGGGTATGGGGAAATGGAAGCCCACCCTCCTGCCCGCCCCGGGGCGGCTGCCCCTGCCTGAGCCACTCGGCACGTGGCCGTCCCGCGGACGTCACCTTGGAGCCGACGAGCTGATGCGTCTAATTAAGTCCTGCTCTCCAGCTGACAAGTACCAGCCCCGCTGCAGAGAAGATCGGGGCCCCCCAAGGGCTTCCCTCTGGCAGGGCTAAATACTAATGACCTCTCTTTACTCCGTGATTATTCAGGGTCAATGACGGCACCGCATCCCAAAGCGAGCAGTCAGTGCCAGGAGACACGAAACAGTGTGTAAACTGTAGTGTGCTGCCCGCCGGCCCCAAACTGTGGGAGGGATTGTCGTCGCCGGGGGAAGGGGCCCCTTTGTTACCAGGTGCGCCTCCAAGCTGCGCCTGCGGGCTGCCGACCCACGGGGAGTTTCCGGCTGGAAGGGAAGGGACGCAGTCTGCCCGGCCAGGAAGCTCAGGAGAGAAGCTCCCTTTGAAGCTGAGTCACAGGTGGTTCAGACACGACACACCTGAGCAGAGGTCGGCGCCCTTCAGGTGGTCACGGCTGAACAGACATCCACAGGGAACCCAGGATGCGCCGGGCGTCCGGCTGGCCCTGGAGGGGAGCAGGGGTGAGAGACACAGCCTGCTGTGTGTGCGGGTCTAGACTGGACCCGGGGGTTCATGTCAGAAAACTGCCCTTATAAGTGTGTGTGTGTGTGTGCATTTTGCACACTGGGGGCAGTCCCTACACTGACAGAGAGTGAGGGGACTAGCACACGGCAACGATGAAAGATCTGGTTTTAAATGACCCCCCTTCTTGGCACACGGGGTCCACGCGGCAACAGCTCATCGACTGAGACGCCCGCTGGACGCCCTTGGCTCTGGTTTCCTTCAAGAGGCGACTGAGGTGAAGGTGCCAGCGTGAGGCCTGGGGCATCCAGTGTGGCAGGTGGAGAGTACATCCCAGCGTCCTGATTAGTCCTCAGTAATGGAGGAGCGGGTCTGTAATTACGACATGAGGTCATCTTAATTAGAATGACATAAAGTAATGTCTAATTAGGCATTATCCCGTTTTTAAAGACTTGTCAGATTCAAAGGCAAAATCTTCCAGCATCTCGGTGGTGAACTTTGAAGTTCTCCATTGGTGTTCTTTGTCTCTCTGCCCCCTTGGCGAGGGGCAGGGCCGACCAGCTGCTGGCCTCCAGTGAGTGCTCGGGCCCGTGTGCTGGCCCTCCTTGGCACCACCTGCACGCAGAAGGAGAGGCAGGGGTGGGGGTGGTCCAGGTAAGGGTCAGGAGGGGCTTGTGGGGAGGGCCGGGCTCCTTCCTTTGCTCTCAGGCGCCCTCCTTTTCCCAGGAGGAAGTGTTACACGGGATGAAAGAACAACATTGGGAACCAGAATAGCCTTGCAGGACCCGGTCCGCCCGTGAACTTCCCTGTCTCTCTGACCCTATCTTTCTTCATCTGTGAAACAGAGCTGGTCTGTGAGTGGAGGTCGAAGAGGGTGGTTGGAACAGAGCAACGGTTCTTAAACAAAGTTTCCAGAAAACTCTGTTCCTTAAGCTGGACTAAAGGATTTTGCTACTAAAATCAAGTAATAAAGGTTCTCCTTGGTTTGTAGAGACAGTGACATCAAAAGCTACTGGTGGCAGAGGACCCCCGTTTTCCACTTACCACAGGGGTCACTCATCCTGGGTGTCCCAGGGACACCGTCAGAGCACCTGTGTGCTAGCTGGAGGCACAGCTTCTCCCAGGCCTGTCGGGACTCTGGGCAGTGAGGGCCTCCCCATCCCATCCCTCTCACCCTGGTGACCTCCGGCAAGGCTGCCACGTTGGCTTTCCCGCCAGTGGCCCCTGGCCAGCTGGTCACAGTGTCTACTGGCCCGCTCTTTGGGTCCTGTCCCTCTCCGAGAGTGACAGAGCCCTCCTTGTGTCCCCCACGTTCCGTGGGCTTCATAGAGGATGATGACAGGGTGAGGGGCAGGCCGACTGCATCCTCGCTTGGCCAGGAAGGTGCTCCTTCCTCCGAACCAGGTGTCCCTCCGCCTCCCACCTCACCCCGTCCCTGCTGTTGAGACTGGGAAATGCAGCCTTTAACACCTCGGGCTGAGAATCTGCATTTGGGGTGTTTCACCTTTGAGGGCTTCCCCCCAATAATGGGGAAGTTCTCCCCTCACATCTGCATGAATGAAAGGCTAATATCAGAGGAGGTCTTTCCAGACGTCAGAGATCTCTCAGAATGCGAACACCAGCTGTTTCCAAAAACAGACTAACTGGAAGCCCAGCTCACCTACTTTGGGTTAGGTTTTCGTACTGAATAGGAGGTTCTCAGTTTTAAGTTTCTCTTCCATAAAGTTTAAACTGTGGCAAAATACACACAACATTAAAATGGCCATCTTAGCCATTTTTAAGCATGCTGTTCAGCGGTATCAAGTTTCTCTTCCATAATTTTTAATGTTTCATAACATGTTAGCACCTGACCATACGACCTTCTTCTATGAGGTAGAACAAAAACATAAATTCTACTTTTTAAGTTGAATGAATGAATCTGTGCTTCTACAGACAGCACCGTCCCCTGGGGGCCGTTGTCACCAGACGTCATCGCTCAGCCCTTTCCGGCTGCAGCTCTGAATCTGACCCAGGTTTGGTGGAGACCCCGGCAACCTCTACTTCTTAGCTCTGTGACTTCAGAACAATGTCTTGGTTTTCTTGTCTGTAAAATATAAATAGTGAGACTTCCCCTGGGGAGCGTAGAATAAGATGATAGTACTCAGAGAGCAGCCAGCACCCACTGGCCTGGGAAGGCTGCGTCTCGCTATGACTGCCCTCGGGTGGCCTGCAGCAGCCTCTTAGCCAAGCAGGACGTGCTGAGCGGGCCGAAGCCTGTCGGAGCAGGTTAAAAACAAATGAAAGTAACCCCAGCGAGGGAAACTGGGTGAAAACTACCCAGGCCTGAAGCCGATCGCTGACCTCCTGCTTGGTAAAGTCGACCTAGACTATCCATTTCCCCTTTGTGGCTTCACTTAATAGGAAAGTCCCTGCAGGTGTGAGCTGAGACTTACAAAGAAGGTTGGGAGATAGCAGCCTGGAAAAACAGTTCCACCTATAAACACCTGTGTTCACAAGTGCTGTATTTGTACAGCTATTTTCAAACACTGTTTACACACACCTATCCTCTCACCCCGCTCCGGTGCGTTGCCTGGCATCTGCGGACCCGCTGGCCCGGGGCCAGACTGCCCGTCGGAAACGGCTCCCCCTTCCCCCCGCCGCTCGGCTCGGAGCCCAGGTCTTCCTGGGACCTCCTGTGGCCTTCGTGCTCCCAGGGTGACCTCTGGGAGCTCAGCCCAGTCAGGTCTGAGACCTCAGTGTGGCAAGGAGGGCCTCTTGGGGGCCTCTTGGGGGACAGTGACCCCAGCTGGACGAAAGAGGACACCTGCCCTTTTCTAAGCTGGCCCAGGTCACTTTGCATTTTCACACCCACAGGAAATTTGAGCCCCTCAACCACCTGATTACAACAGCCATGCAGGACTGCCTGGGGAGGGGGGAGCCGCCAGAGAGCCAACAATGAGACCTTTAGAGGTCCTGTGGACAGAGGAGGAAATGCGTTCAATGCGGCCCTTTTTCATTCCATAAGGACTCTAGAATTTGTTCAGAATTCCACCTGACTTCTGACTTCCTTCATGTCTCACCTTGGTGAGTGGTTTCACCCCTACCTGCACAGGAGACTCACTGGGACCTTCTGAACGTCCGACGTTCAGGCCCCAGGCCCAAAGATGCTCGTTCACTTGACCCAAAGTGGGGCGCGGGCTCCAACCCATTAGAGTCCCCGATTAGTCTAAGGTATGGTGAGTTAAGCACAGCCTCCCCGGTAGGATGGCTAGACATATTTATTTACAATAACCCTTTGACTTAGAATAGCTGTGCTTTTACAGAAAACTTGCAAAGATGGCACCGAGAATTCCCCCGCCTCTAGCCTGTCCCCGTCTCGCTAATGGGGACATAGCTGAAGTCACTGATCTCAACTCAGGCTCCGGTGTCCATCCACCACTGCTAACTAGACTCCGTGGGTTATTGGGGTAATGCCAGCTTTTCCTGAGTCGTCCTTCTGCCCTTGGGGATCCTTCCTCACATTGAACTGTCACGTCTCCATGGCCTCCCCTGGCCTGTGACAGTTTCTCAGACTGGCCTTGTTGTCTGTGACCCTGATGGTTTTGGGGGCACATATTTTGTAGAGTCCCTGAGGTTTGGGCTTAGCTGATGTTTTTCTCGTGCGGAGACTGGGTGATGGGTTTTGGAAGGAATACCCCAGAGGCCAAGTGACATTTCCATCCTGTCACAGGAAGGCAGGTCTCAGCACAGGACTCATCACTGCAGATGTGGGACTCGGTCACCTGGCTGATGGAGGCAGTGTCCATCCTCCAGGTTCTCCACGGTCAGCTCAGCCCCCTTCCTACATGGTCCTCTTCGGAGGCGAGTCACCGGGCACGCCCACACCATTGCGGAGGGCGGTGTCCACTCCATCTCTTGGAGGGAGTGGTATCTATGCCAAGTCTGTAGAATTCCTTTGTCAGGGTGCATTATCTTTTTTCCCCATGATTTATTTTTCCACTTATTTATTTATATTGGTGTGGACTCACAGATAATTAAACTTTGGATTATAACCCAATACTCCGTTACTTTGTTGCTCACAGTGATCCAGAGTTGGGTGCCGAGAGCTCTTTCCAGGCGGCAGCTTTGTCCCTCTGAGGTGCCCCATCCTTTTGGTTTCCAGGTACTTCCTCACTGAAGAAGAGAGGCCCGGGCTTTGCAGAGCACCTGCTGCCTTCTGCTTGGGCATGTCATTTGCATTTTCATTGTTTAATAATAACCACTCCTTCCTTTCCTTAACACACTCTCGCTTCCTCTCTGACTCACAGTTTTCACTCTTGTCCCAGGAGAGGCTTCACGGGGTGGTGGAAGGACCACGGGTGGAGAGCCAGGTGGAGTTTGTCCCCCAGTTCTGCTCCTCCCCAGATGTGTGACCTAGAACAAACTCCTTCACCTCCACCAGCCTCCAGTCTCTGATCCGGGAGAGGAGCCAGCACTGAGTATATCAAAGGAGGACTGTGAGCCTTGGGGACCAGCGTAGACAGGGCCAGCTTCACGGGAGGTGCCCGTATAAGTAGCTTTGCCATTTTATTCCTGCCTCGGGCTCTGCTGCTAAGTGACCATGACCTTTTTGATCTCTTTGATCCTCAGTTTCTTTGTCTGTAAAATCAGGGGACTGGACCAGGTGGTCTCAGAAGACCACCCCCCTCTTCCCGATGTTCCATGTGGGCCCAGATGCAGCTGGCTGGTGGGAGTGGGCGATGTGGGGAGAGAGCAAGAGAGGGGCCAGCAGTCATAGCACTGGGAACTCAGCAACCCAGCCTGCGGCCAGCCTGAGTCTCATACCGGAGTCAGCTTGGCAAATCTGCCAGTCAAACAAGACAAAACTTTACGCTGGAAATGTAAGCCCACATCTGGGCTGCAGCCCTTTCTTCCTGGCCACTCCCAAGTGTGTTTCAGCTCTTAGCATGTCCTGGCTGGCTTGGGCACAGGCTGGATATCCCAAGCCAGTCTGATTTGCTGGGAGGGAAATGTGTCTGCCCTCACCAGCACCCACATATGCACGCATGGGTCGTGTGTTCTCAGGTATCTGGTCTCCCATCTCTGTGTGGCCATTTCTACCCAGCGGGGATACTTGTCAGCTTCTGTCAACAAGTGGGATTTGGGCTGGGGTGTGAGGTTGGGTTTCTGGTGTGAATTTCTGAGGTTGGTTACAGGTGCTGAAACCAGGACCAGGGCCTGGCTGTAGGTGGGGTGTGGCCACCCCCTGGGCTTCCTGTGGGAGCCGAGCCTCGGTCACGGATGGGGGCCAGTTCACCAGAGTAGGAAAGGGGCAGGTTGGGGTTGGGGGGGGCGAGTGGTCTCTGGAAATGGCATGGGCAGGGCCCAGGGGAACAGACCCAGGTTCCCACAGCTTGTCTAGTCTAGCACGGGGTGGCGGTGGAGGGGGGCCTGCTTAGAGCAAGTTTGGGCTTTAGTCCCAGAGGAAGAAGTTCAAAGGTACTTACCCAAACTGGGTCACAGGTTAATGGGAGCCCAGGGCTCTGGCCAAGGTAGTGGATGTCGCAGGATTCAGGGCTGGGCAAGGGAGTGAGAGAAGGAAGAGGGGAATCTGGCTGTGAGTCCTTGGTGATGAAGGGCTCGGAGAGATGGGGGCTCAGGATGTCCAGTCAAGGGAGGCGGTGGCAGCAAGGACAGGACCCAAGGGGACAGGTCTACTGGCCTCGCATTTGTACATATTGCATAAATCAGTACTGATGTATCACCACGTGCGCATAAAGATGCATCCAATGAGACGTTTGTGGAAGTATTGTTTGCAATAGGGCAAAATCGAAACAACAATAATGTGCATTGACATGGGATTTGGGATCTATAATGTGTATCTATTCAGTGGGATACTCTGCGGATATTGAAAAGAATAAGGTGGGCTTGTAGGAATCAGTGGATTAACACTGGTGAAAAAAAAGAGAAAGCTTTATTTTTCTCATGTAATCCCACATCTGGAGGGAAGCAGTTGCAGCTTACCAAGGTCTTCAGGATCCCAGTGCCTTCCTTTCTCATGCCACCTTCATGAAGCGTGTTGGCTCTTAGATCCTTACGTTTATTTTCTCATGGTCCCAAAATGGCTGATGCAGCTCTAGATCACACCCAAATATAAGGACTAAGGAGGGAGGGCAGGTCAGTGCCAGACACAAATATCTTTTTCTTTAATCTGGACATTGAGGGCTTCCCAGATGCTACCTGGTCTCTCCTTCCCCTGGCATGGGCCATCTCACCCCCCAATCTCATTGCCCAGAACAGGGTCTCAGCTGTCTGTCCCAGCAGCAGAGAAGGCTGGAGAAGTGAGTGGCTTTCCAGCCACCATAGCAAGGAAAGGGTGTCTGAAACAGCTGTCAAGCTAGCCGGCAAGCAGCACTTGCGCTGCGCATGGGAAGGGCTCAGCGGGAAGGGTCTCCGGGGGTCCTGATGGTGGTTGCCTCTGGGGAGCAGGATGTGAGATCTGAGGGGAGAGCGGCTCGATTTTTTATTCTATGTCCTTTCCTGCTCTGACCTTTTGGTTACCAGGTGTATACGTGACTTTTCCATTGAAAACATACTTGAAATCAAGTTAGAGCCTGGGGAGATGCAAGGGATGCCCTATGGCAGGCGAGACCACTGATTCAGGAGACAGTCTGGAGACGGCCCGGGGGCTTCTGTTTGTGGGGGGCATGGCTGTTTTTGGGGTGCCTGTGGCCAAGTCTAAGGGTGAGTGTGCTGAAGACTGGGTGTGTGGGAAGACCCTGGTGCCTGGCATCTGGGGGGTGGAGGATGGGGCGGGGGTCCCCCAGTTCACCAGCAGGCGGGATAGAAGGGGGGCAGGTGCAGGGAGCTGGGAGAGTTGGATCCCCCCATCTTTCCAACATTTACTTGGTGAGTGTTCGTGACTATCTTGCTGCCTCTTCTTCCAGAAAGCAGTGTCGAACCGAACTTTTCAGGAAAACCCCTCCCTGCCCTGCTGGAGACACTGACATATGTTTCTAATTCTGCTGACCAACTTTGACGGCACAGCATGAAGCAGACATGGGAAGAGGATCTGAATCAGTCCTTGGATCAGACACCTAGGGCGGCACTGGAAGAGCGTGAAGGAACGTGCGCTTTTGCTTTTCCTGAAGGTGGTCTCACTTAGGGCGGGCAGGAGGGCATCTGCGCCCCCACACATGGCTGCGCGGAGGGAGGTCCAGAGAGGCGCGGAGGCCAACAGGTCAGCACCGCCTGAACTTTTCCCTGCTCGGCGAGTCGTCTGAAATGACTCCTCACGGGGACATGTCATGGCTAGATTCAGGATAGGATTTCCTCTGTGGACCAGAGAATGGAAGAGTCTGACCTTGCCCTGGTTTTAAAATTGACCTGCAGGATTTTGCTGAAGGAAAATGGTTCCCTGGCTCTCCATCAATCAGTCTAGGGGAGGTTTTATATCTAAGATGGGATGTACTCTAAGTATGAGCCCCTAAAATTCTCTTTAGTAGAGCATCACTCTAGAGAGAGCCTGGCATCAGGTTCGTGAATACAAAAGCCAGCAGAGGGTGGCACTCCAGTGCCACCCCGACAGCTTGTGGGCATTGATGGTAGATGCCAGAAAGGATTTATAAAGACTCATAGATTTTTCAGGTAGCCAGTCCTTACACTCACAGAGCACACAAATTACCTGGTTCTGAAGACCTACAGCAAATGTATCAGTCGGAGCTCACTGCAGGAAACAGAAACTGCTCTAGGTCTGTTAAGCAGAAAGTGTCTTAATACAGGGAATTTGCTCTTTACAAAACAGATGGAAGGGCTGAAGGAGCAGGTTCTAAGCTGGGTCACTGGAATGATTCCTGGAGGAATATGGAGCTGGCCACCGGGAGAGCTGCTGCCTCCGATGTTTCTCCCCCCAGTGGGACTGGAGTCAGACGCTGCCCCAGCCTCTGCTTCTACTAGAGAATGGCCGCCTGAGGTTGCAATCGAGGTGTTAGGAAGTCAGATCAAGACCCCAGGAGCTGGAGGAGGGACACTCTCATGTTGCTGTTGGAAACCCCCACGTGTCTGCGCCCAATTTGCAGCAGCAACAGTCCAGCTCTGCAGGCAGAGGGCATCTGCCTCACTTCTACCATCTAAAGTTGTCACTGAGTGCAAGCTAATTTGCACCCAGAACCTTAGCTGCAAGGAGGCGTGGGAGATGCTCCCAGCTCTTGCATTGGATGGAAGGAGAGGCCAAAGGGGCTACTCCAGAGAGTCCAGCTCATGGGCACGGCCAGTAGGTGCTGGATGGCTAAGGGAGACTTGTGCAATGTTGATTCTTCAGGAAAAGTTTGAGTCACAAACAGGTTATGTTTTGGGTGGGTAAGTTATGGAAATCAACCATTTCTCCCAGTTTCCACATGTGGTCTTATACGCATCTGGTCTTAGCTCTACCCTATTTTGAAATATTGCCTTGAACAAGCCTCAGTTGCTCCAGTTGTCAAATGAGGTCGCATGACAAGTTTGAAGGTGGTGTCCAGCTTTGGGGCGATTTCTCATAGCATTGTTCAGTGCAGGCTTCGGGTCTTGAGTTGGGCAAGCCTCGTGAGCCTTCCGTGAACAGCAATCCTTTGTTCCCGGGTTTTCCAGACTTCAAGTGCACTTCTCTGGTGGCGGAGGGGGAGTGGTTTCTGAGAGCTCATGAAAATCAAAGCAAATTAAGAGGAAGAAAACTTGTGGAAAGCTGGGTAAAACCCAAGCAAAAGTGGATCATTGCCCAAGCAACGATGTCTGGGAAGGCCTGTCTCATATGCCATTCTCAGCAGTGGCCTCCTTTTGCAGATGGGAAACCATGGCTTGGCCAGCTCGGTGACATTAGAGGTGATGCTTTGTTGACCGCATGACAGCAGTAGGGCTGCGAGGAGGACAGGCGTCCGGCACTTTGGTCCTGGGTTGCACGCCCCTGACCAGCAACGGTAGGGGCATTGTCCCCTCTGAAGCCCACCAGTGCCCTGCTGGGTGCCCTGGTATCCAAAAAGTAGTACAGGGAAGGGAATTGAGGGTTTAGGGTGGGGTCCCCTTCTGCCTGTCTACCCACGGGCTCCAGTGACATGCTGGTAAATGTTTAACAACTGACCAAAGGAAGGACCAAAGAAAAAGCCCATGTTTGCCCATTTCTGTGGTGTAAATACTCTCACCACGCTGATTCCTAGCTACCCAAGAGACACCCCGGGGTGTACATTTAGAAAGCGACGCTCACATTTGGCCATGGGGATGCCACGCGTGGCTACGGGGCTCTGCACACGCCGACCTGGGTGGCCCTCCACCACACTCGCACGCGAAAATCACCCCATCGCTCATGAGAGAGGTGGGAAGAGTGATGACCAGCCTGAAGCTCATGGAGACTGAGGGGAGCACAGGCTGTGGGATTCGGGGGGTCCCGCCCTGAGGAGGCAGTGATGTCAACCTGATGGAAGACGGTCTGAAGCCACGTGCATTGACTGTTCTCCAGGAGGGATGGTTTTAGGGCACCACCCTCACCACTTCCTACCCAGCACCAGCGACCCTGAGGGCTCACCCAAAGTCACACAGCTAGTGACTGCCCTTTCCAGGCTCTTGCTGGAGCTTCAGAGGGCGTCATGCTCAGGGACGCTCCTCCCCTGAAGGCCAGAGCGCTGGGAGGGTGCTGGCCCGAGGCCCAGAGAGGAGCCCCAGACTCCCAGATGGCTTGGAGTCATCTCGCCCCCTGCCCCCCGCCCCTACCCCACCCGGAAGCTTACGTCATGTGCAGCCTGGTCCCCACCCCCTCCCCTTCTCCCTGCCCCAGGGGTCCCAGGGAGTACAGGGGACCTTCAGAGGTGGCCCCTGGGGCATCAGAGAAGCACCACAGAAACCACTCCCACCAGTGTGGCTGAGCCAGGCCAGCACTGGGGAGCAGGGTTGGCCTGGAGGAGGGGGCAGGGTGCCCCTGGCCTTGCCTGGGTGACCTGTGATGAAGGACACCAACAGGAAGCGACTCTCCACCACAGTGGGACCCCTGACCTCCACCTCACCCTGTAAAAAGTTAAAACACAGTCATACAAAATGCAAATGGCAAATTGACTGAAAGTAGAGATGCCAGAGCCCATGGGTTGGATTTGACCCCAGGTCACGCCAGCTCCCAGTAGTGTGAGATTATCAGTTTCTCCTCTGCTCTCCAACTCGGTTCTTCATTTACAAAATGCTGACCTTCTAAGGTTGTCGTGAGGATTAAGTGACTGTGGACACTTCGATCACAGTGCTGGCCTGTGTTAAGTCCCCCCACATAGCAGCGAATCAGTAAGTGTTAGCTATTTGGTGTCGTCTGTGTTAAAGTCAGTGGCCTCAGCACATTGGGGTTCCTTTAAGTTTTTGAGGAGTTTGGCTTGTTTGGAAGGAGACTTTGTGCTTTTCGTCCTGCCTGCTGGCCAGGCCCCTTCCTGTTAGCCCTGTGCAGGCAACGAGGCACGGAAATCCACGCTTAATGCAGTCTAGCGTGTCCTTTGACCCTCAGCAACCTGGCCGCAATTGCTAAGCGTCTTGCACCACGGCGCCCCTGGGAGTGTGGCCTCTAAGACTGTCACTTGGGCGCATCGACTATTTAAGGGAAGGTGCTGAGAAGCTGAAGAACCCAGCTGGGCCTCAGTTCCACTGCATTTGGGATTCCAGATCTGCCGCTTCCAAGCTCTGTGACATCAGGCAGGTTGCCGCACCTCTCTGAGCCTTGGCTTCCTGTCTGTAGCAATGAAATAAACTGTAGTCACTGATGTTGATGTCAGTTGTGAGAAGGAAGGAGGCACATTTGTAAATATTAAATGACATCATGGAAACGTACCAGGCCCGGAGTGGAAACACAGCCTCTCACATCCTAGTGCCGAGCGCTGTGTGACGTGGTTTGGGGCATTATGTGACCTCAGTCTCATGACACCCGACAAGGAGTCACGGGTTGCAGCACCCAGGGTACAGATGACCTGACTGAGGCTGAGGGCCTGGCCACCTGCCTGAGGGCCGCAGCGCCAGGCCACAGCTGAGTGGGTGTCGGCTGGGCTGGGCTCTGAGCGCTGCGGCTATGAGGAGGCTCTGTTGCCTCCCATTGTGTCTTTCTTTCTTTCTGCCAAATCTGAGGAACTCGGCCCAAGAACCACCAACCACAGTCCTGAATGGGCCCTTTCTTCCCCAAGGACACCTGGATGGAGGTTGGGGCATCCGGAGGTGGCAGAGTGACAGCAGGTGTGGAATGGTTTCTGTTTGCTTCTTGGTTCTCAAGTGTTTCCTCTGATAACATTCACAGGGAGCAGCGCCGCTGGACGTCCCAGCCCACCCCGAGGTCGGAAGTGCCCAGATGGGGAGGAAGAGGATGGGGGAGGGGGAGGATGGGGAGAAAGAGGGGGAGGAGCTGGAGGATGGGGAGGAGGAGGAGGAGGGAGGATGAAGAGGAGGAGGTGGGAGGTGGAATGTGGAGAGAAGGAGGGGCAGGAATGAGAAGGAGTGGAAAAGGCAGGCCTGGGCACTGCCCAGTGCCTGAGCAGGGCCTGAGCACACTGTTCTTGAAGGTGTTTAGTAAGTGTGGCTTCCTCCAGGCTGAAGAGTTCTTGAGGCATTTGCAATGTAAAGGGTGGCCATCTTCCATGACGCAGGGGGCAAGATACCATCAGAACAAGAATATATTTAGAAGACAGGAAATGAGCCCTCCAGCCTGCCCTTGACTTCGCAGCAGGCATGCTTTTTTGCCTTGTGAGCCCTCCCAACCCAAGGCGATGGGAGAGGACATGGCTCTGGTCTCCTGCTGACGCGTCCTCTCCCTCCTCTCTCTGTCTTTCTCTGTCTCTCCCTCCCAGCAGGCTTTGCTGGGGTTGTCCCAAAGTGATGGGGAGAAATGACATTTTGTTAGGAACTGAGTCACTTTTCTGGATTTTTTGAGCCGTGTCCCTAATTAGCAAACCTGTTTCAAGAATGGGAAAGTGCATGGGGCTATTTTTAAGTGTTCTCAGCATCAGTGTTCCTAATTCCTGGAACAGACACCAGTGGCTTTCTCTTCTCAAGTGCAGATAAACACTGAACAGCTGCATGACTTTTGGCAAATGAGACTTGCTGAGAGCGTCAGTTTACTCATCTGTGAAGTGGGGCTACCACTCCCTACCTCGGGGGGGGGGGGAAGGACAGACCAAAAGACCCTGTGTATTTTCTCCCCGCCCCTGGCCCCCAGGGTGCGGTGCCCACGGGCATTTAATGTGCTCAAAGTTCCTCTTGTTATTTTTATAAGACAGACGGTTCCAAGACCAGCGTGGGGACTGGGTGAATTCACCCATGTGCTAAACACAGGTGTGTCTACCAATTTAAAATACACCTTGGGTCAGCTATCGGGGGAACCGAACTGAAACTCATCGGCCAGGGGAAACTTGTCAACTTCCGTCCAATAAACAAACATTTGCCAGGCTCCACTGTGCCCCAGGAGGGCATCTGGAGAGAGAGCGAGAAGGTGGCCAGGACCTTGTCCAGGGGTGGAGATGGACACAGATGATGACCAGGGGGCACCTAACTCAGCCCGGGGTGTGAGGAGGCTTCTGTGCAGACGTCATTGTCTCACTGCTGTCTGAGGATACGCAGGATGCGGGGCTGGACCGCGGATCGGGGAGTGTTTATAGGTGTGCTCCACGCAGAAGCAGCCACTCAGAGCAAGCAGTGTGGGACGCATTACATCCCAAGAGAAACCCTTCTACGTGTCTAATGTAAACACAAGCTCCTCTCAATTTCCTGTTCCTTGAGTGCTGGGCACTCCGCTCTGGGCTTTGCTTGGCCCTTTTCCCAATAGCTCTGTGAGGTCTCTGCTGTCACCTTCTCCAGCTTACAGGTGGGGCCAGACCCTTGTTGTCCTAGTTCTTACAGCCGAGAGTGGAGCTGGGATTTGAACAGAGATCTCAGTGACATGTCCCTTTGAGTTACCAAGGTCCACCCCCGCTTGAATCCTTCCTGATCTGCGGCCCTGGAGAGATGTGATTTTGCTGTGGTCGCTTCTCACCCCGAGAACGTTGCCCACATGCTGACCGTAGTGTCTCCTGGGTGGGATTCTCCCGGGACCCCCGGGGGACAGAGCTCTCCCATCTGCTTTGCTGTCTGCCTCCGACATCTCCAAGTGCTGGGGCAAGATGGCAGGGCCTGCTGGTTCTACAGCGGCTGCTTCTGGTGCGGAGGCCTCAGAGTCCACGAGGTCCCCTGTCCCCCTCGGAGTCACGGGCACCCAGGCCAAGGCCGGGAGATGCACCACCCTCGGTGTGAGGGGCGGAGAACTCCAACAGCCAACTGAAGGCCTGCCTGGGCAGCGTGTTCGGCTGGGGGTGGGGGTATGTTGCCCTGGAATGTTCTGTGTGCTTAGAGAAAACACTTTGAAGAACCTTTAGCATATTTATTGCCCTCTCCATTATAACTCAACGTGTCACATTGCATGAATTTATATTATGTGTGAGATACACAATTAGCTACATTAAATATTGTACAATTGATGTCTTGGTTAATTTCCAGCCTTACAGCTTTCTTATCAGAGGTTCAGAGTTGAACTCAAATGAGTCAGTGGAGCTACGGGTTAGCGTTTCTCATAAGGCTGGGGTGGAGGCACGTGGAGGCTACTGTTGGAAAGAATCATAGGTGCGCGCTGACAGCAACTTTTAGCACTGGGACTACAGCCAGCCTCCGTGTTCTTGGGTTCTGGATCAGTGGGTTCAATCAATCTCGGATGGAGAATATTCGAAGAAACAAATTCCAGAAAGTTTCAACCAGCAAAACTTGAATTTGCTATGCCGGCAACCACTGACACAGCCTTCGCATCGTGTTAGGGTGATAAGCAATCTAGAGATGATTGGAAGGAGACAGGAGGATGTGCATAGGTCGCGTGCAAGTACTGTACCGTTTTATCTCAGGGACTTGAGCACCGGAGAATTTTGGAACCCTCCCCCGAGGACACGAGAGAATGGCTGTATTTTTGAATGACTTGGCAAGTCCAGATGCAAAAGTCTGAAGGCATCTCAGGCTGGGAGGCTGGTGGGCTGGTGAGAAGGGCCCAGAGCGCTGACCTGCGTGTCTCAGTGTAGCTCGGCGGGTGTCCCATGTGGGAAGTAAGGAAAGTCATGTTTCCCTGTTAAGGAAAAAAAAAAAAATGCAGCCATCTGCTAGGATGCTGAAGAGGGACACGGAGCAGTCATGGTCTCAGCCAGGTGAGAGCCACTGTGCACAGGTCAGAGCAAGACAGTCGCAGGTGGGAGCCAGGTGAGGGATGTGCAGACTTTGTGGAAGTACCGACGTGCCTGAGGCCTGCTGACTTTGCGTCATCAGAGGACCACCCCGGCAGCCTTGGTCTCAGGAGAGGAGGCAGAGGGTTGGGGCCAAAGGCTTCCCCTCTGGGTTCAGGTGCTGGCTTTCGTTTCCTTCCACGCTCTGTAGCTGAGTGAGGGTTCTGGAACCCTGGATCACTCAGGCACCCTGGGGGACTGACAGAGACCCTGAGGCTCGTCCTGAGGTTTCAGGGGATGTCTGGAACCCTGCTGGACACTCCACATTTGGTGCTGGGTAACAGAGGAGCAGGGAAACATGGGGAGTGCCCAGAGGCTGGCGTTAGATCTGCCTTCTCCTTCTAGCTCTGTGGCCCCAGACAAGTCATTGCACCTCTTAGAGCCTCAATGTTACCTTCTATCCAACGGGGACAATCATATTTATCATGAGAGCAGGGAAGGGTAAACTAAAGTGCCTGGCACACAAGAGGGATTTGAAAAACAGAAAATACTATTAATGAAACATAACAGTTTGGGAAAAGAGCCTTGGCTTCTTTAAGAGAGCTGCCTTGGAGAGATTTTTACAATCTACTGTACTGTGCCAAAGAGACAACTAAATTCCTGTTTACATATAAACCTAAACCCTCTTCTTCTAACTGTGCCACCACCTTAAAAGACATATATTTATGCTTTCGGTTTTAGCTGTTCATACGTTTAGAAGTGGCGCACACTTCCAGAGTGATTATGCTAATGTACGTAAGAGGTTTAACAACTGCACTGACTCCACTAACCATCTATTTGAACCACATTGTGCAAATAAGCTGTTATCTTAAATAAGCTGCTAATATAACTCAGTAATCACTATAATGCTTTTTGGTGAAGTTGTGGTGTTATTACTGAATTTAGCCCTGAGTCTCAAATACTGAACCTTGGAGCAAACGCCAGCAGTGCCCAGTTGCTGAGTTCCTGGCCCGGAGGAGCTGGACGTGGCTGTCCTTGCAGCCGGGGAGGGGCAGCGGGGGCGGGGACCGTGCAAGGTCCTGGGGCCCGACGCCCGCAGCCGTCAGTGAGCCGGCATGGACGGTCGCACCTGCCAGAGGTGGCATCGCCTTATCAGGCGCCTCACTGAGAGGAGGAAAAGGAGCTATAAACACTGCACAGCCTGCACATTCCGGCCACAGTGGAGCTGCAAGGCAGGCTCGGCCTGACTCACGAGGTGGAATGCAGACCGGGAAGGGTGGCAGGCAGCGCCTGGGCCTCTCTGTGGGGCAGGCCCGCCTGCGCTGCCTCCTGGTACTTACAAGGCGAGTGGGAACCTGGGGGCGGGTGGAGCTCTTCGACTGGCTGCAGGGGGAAACTCAGTTTATCCTCACATCTCATTAAAGAAATAGGAAAACAGAACATCAAAGTGAAAATGGAGGATTTAAAAAATATAACAACCCTTCCTTCTTCCTTCCTCCCTCCCTTCCTCCCTTCCTTCCTTCTTCTCTCCTTCCTTCCTTTCTTCTGTTAATTTTAATGGTTGGAAGCACTTATCCTAAAAGGAAATGGGAACCAAGCTGGGAGAGTGCTAGGTATCAGGTAAAACAGACTTTAAAGACAGTTTTGGAAGGGCTAGTTAGCCAGGTAGTCTGAAAGCAACTGTGACCTGCAGAGTTCGACGCCCTGGCCAGCACATTTCGGCACAGCTGTCCTGCAGCACAGGTCGCTGGACTTCCTGCCAGGGAGGAAGAGACGGTTTATCTGTTTGCCAGGGAAAGCATCCCGGCTCTGGAGTCGGCAGAGCCAGGTGAAGGGTAGCTGAGGCCGCTCACTTGCTCTCCCGGGCCTGGGTATTAGCGGAGATAGTGTACCCTCTAAGGCCGTGTGTTGATCACCTATTAAGTGACGGCACTGGGAGGCACCTTCTAAATGGCAAAGTGCTTTGCATGTTTAAGACGGGATTAGAGTATCTTCCAAGGCTGAAGGGAGAAGGCCTTGCTCATGCAGCCTGCTTGTCAGGACATATGGAGGAAACTAATACATATAGATTTAAACATATCTGTGTGTTTACTGCTTACCCTGTGCCAGACCCCAGTGGAACCTCGCACCAGCCCTACATCACACTCATTTGCATAAGGGCTTGCTATAAACAATCTCGCTGTCACACACAAGGACATGGGGAGTGTCCTTTGTCAAGCGGAGAAACTAGCGCTGGGAGAAGCTATGGCACCTGGCCCCAGTCCCTTGTTGAGATGCAGAAGGGCTCAAGAGAGAGGGGCCCGTCTGCAAGGCCACGACCCTTCTCCCTCACCCGCGGCACCGGAGAGCTGCACATGTTTGTCTTCTCTTCTCTGATTTAATCCATGAACAACCCGGAGCCTAGAGGTGGGGTTTCCGCATCGTGAACCACCATGGCCCCAGGATCTAGAACTTCGGGGCTTTTCCTTCTTCTAGAACACTGGGTGCCTCATGTGCCCTTGTCCCTGTCCCTTGCTTCTGGACCGAGGACAGAGGGAGTCAGCTGGATGTCTCTGAGCGGCGGTCCATCTGCAGCCGCGGTGCTTCTGCAGCCTCCAGTGCTCTGGAAGAACTGCCTGTTCTCTTTCACAAACTCAGAAACAGAGAGAAGCCAATTGCGTTTGGTCTGGAGGTGGCCTTAGACGGAGGGCTTACTTCAGTGTCTCAGAGTAACCTGAGATTTAATTTACGTTATTGACCCAAAATGAAGCCTCCAAAGCACATACAAAGTGTGTCCTCAGGTGGCTTCCCTGTTGGCCGGGAACCCTCTTGAAACCTTCCTGTGACCAGGCCCAGCAGCCCTCCTTGTGGCCCCAACGGGCATACCAAGGCAGACGCCACGCCTTCGGGACTGAGTATTCACTTCCCCATTTTACAGACGAGGGTATTCGGGCCTGGTGAGTATTCAGTGACTTGCCAGAGGCCAGAGCTGATAACTGCAACTGATCCACAAGACTTCTGTCTTCCAATCCAAGGCTCTTCCATAAACGAGCAAGTGGGGCTTTATCCGGGATGGACTGTGGTTTCGGGGTGGTGGGGAGCTCGGTCTGCCGGATGGTGGGCAGGGCAGAGGCTGCGGGCCCAGAGGATAAGCACTCCGCTTGGGCCTCTGACACGAATTTGCTCTGAGGGTGAGGAAAAGCCTCAGCTTTCTCATCTGGAAAGTGATGCTATGGAGGATATTGCTGTCTGCACTGTGTCTCCCAAATTCACAGGTTGAAGTCCTAACCCCCAGGACCTCAGGATGTGGCTGTATTTGGAGGAAGAATTTTTGAAGAACTGACTGAGCTAGAATGAGGTCAGTGGGCCTAATCCAATCTGACCGGTGCCCTTACAAGAGGAGATTAGAACACGGACACACACAGAGGGGTGACCACGCGAGGACACGGGGGAAGGCGGCCTCCTACGAGCCAAGAAGAGAGCTCTCAGGAGAAACCAGCCCTACTGACACTGTGATCTCAGACTTCCAGCTTCCAGACGGTGAGGAGGTAAATCTCTGCTATTTAAGCCCCCTGCCTGTGGTGCTTTGTCGTGGCGAGCCTGAGACGCCAACCAGACGGAAAACACCGGTGCAGAGAAACGTCACTTCTTGCTGCTGCTGAACTCTTGAACTGTCCAGGGGTTAGGTTGGCTTGGATTTGAGCCAATGAAGTTGGGTCTTGAGAGGTGTCTGGAGCATGAGGTCTGGGAATTGGCACTTACTGGTTCAAGGGCCCCACGGCCTCCAGGCTGCCCCTGGGGAGGAGCTTGCGCGGGTGGCTTTCTCTGCCCTGGGCATCCATGTTCCCAGCAGGTTTTGTCCAATGAACGGGGCAACGCGACAGAAGCAGAAGCACTGCGACTGCTTAAGTGGTGTTGAAAGAACAACGAGGAATGTTGGAGAGGGTCTCACTTCGGTGACGGGGGTGCAATGAGGCTGCTCCCTGATTCCTGTCAGTGGGGCGGGAAGGAACGCGAGGTGTCATCTGGTCCAGGCTGCATTTCCCAGGTGGAAATTGCATCCCCAGAGGGAAAGCGACTTACCCGGGACAGGGCTGACTCAAGACCACCCACCTCCTGAGCATCACTCGTGAGGCTTTCACTCGATGGTACTCATCTGGAGAAAAGGAAAGGAGAAAAAGAGATTCTCTTCAGATTCAGAAATGCCTAATGCAGAGAAAACAAGACATTTAAACCCAAAAAATCTCCAAACGAAATAGCTTGTCTGTTTAAGTTCATTCTGCACTGCATGTAGAAGTTATTAGAAATGGTTAAATGTTATCATCCGTTGTGTGAGGATAACCATGAAGGTCAGGAAAAAAAAAAAAAAAGAAAAAGAACTCAACATGCTTATCTTGACTCATCTGAAATTCTCTTCACTACCAACATTGTTTATATTCTCTGGGAGCCGAGGCTCCAATCACACGGGTACTTTCTTCAGGTGCATCAAGGTGGTGGGGGGAGCAGGGATGGATGTGCACCACTGCCTGCCATGGAAGGTGCTGGAACCCTCTGGTTTTGCTGAGCCCCTCCTCGACCAGGGGCCCTCAGCCTGGGCCTTTGCTCCTGCAGTCCTGTCTGTGAAGGGGACGTCAGCAAGGGGCTTATTCTGTGGTTTGGAGGGAAATACAGCTGCTCACAGGCCAAGTGTATGGCACTTAACAGACCCGCATCACCCCTCAAACACCCTGGACTTACCCTTAAGAGATTGTCTGATAAATGGGAGTGGTGACCCTTGTCAGATGGAAGCAAAAACTGAGAGATTGGAGGAGGGCGGCTGCCGAGATGCAACTAAGTTCAACCAGTCACCACCTTGCTGATTGGGAGCCCACTGTGCGGGTTACAGCTGTGGGTCTGCAGGGCTGCTCACCTCATGGGAGAGGAGATGGAGGGACAGAGGGGCTGGGGACCCACAAGCCCGGGGTCATCCAGCTGGGGGATGGGCTGAGCTGGGATTCACACTCAGACCTGCCCTGTGGCCAGGCTAAGCCCTCTTCATTTGACCACCTTGCCCCCTCTGTGGGTGTTTCCTGGTGCCTGTGACCTGTAGGCACTACGTCACTGGGACTTGGAGAGGAAGCCGATCTGACCCCAGATCCGGGGCCACTCACAGCCCCGTACCAGGAGTCTCTCCCGAGAGCCAGGGGTGTGGGGCTGGTGGGAGGTAACATCAGGTACACACATCTTTCAAACAATAAAGTGTACGTCTAAAGAAAGCAATGCTTACTCATTGCTCCAAATTTAAAAATGCAAAAAGAGTAAAACGAAGAGAAGAAAAAGAAACTGTATTTTCACAATCAGAAGTTCACCGCTGGGGGAGGGTAGAGCTCAGTGGTAGGGCACGTGCTTAGCACGCACGCGGTCCTGGCTTCCATCCTCAGTACCTCTGCTAAAACATACAAAATAAAAATAAACAAACCAAATTAAATAAATAAAAGTAAATAAACCTAATTACCTCCCCACCCAAAAAATTAAAAAAGAAGAAGTTCACTGCTGTCACTCTTTGGTGTATTTTGTTTTCATCTGTTTTTTTCCTACACAATAATTTTCTTTCTTACCTGGTTGTGATTATCCCTTGGTCCAAGGCCTCAGCAGACAGGATCTAAGTGTGTTTTATACCTTCACAGCCATGCAGTTGGTGTTCAATATATGGTTTTAAATAAACTTGTAGAATAATAATACATATTCAGTTTTGTAGTCTCCTCATGTAAAATTGTAATGTGTTTTTCCCACATTTTTACTGTCTTTTTCTAACTAGCATCTTTTAATAAATGCATATAAACCGTAGCTGAACGTACTTCACCACTTCCCTACTGCTGGGCACTTAGGTGTTTTCCAGTTTTCCAGTTTTCCAGAATACAGTTTATCCTTAAATAATAAAGCAATGAACATCTTTGTACATAAAAGTTTTTTCCCCATAGTTCACTTAGATGGAGTCCCAGAAGGGGCTTAACATGTCAAAGCATATGAACATATTTATTTCAAACCCTTTGGGTACAGATGGCTACCAACACTTTTCACAGCTTTGTGCCACTGGATTCTCCCACCAGCAGGACGAGTGGCTTTGGCAGACAGAACATGAGACCTGGGATCCAACCATGGGGGCTGGAGTCCTGGTGTTGTCACCTACTTGCGGGTGACCTGACTTTCCTCGATTGTAAAGTGGAGGTGGTGGTGATGGGTGAGGATCAAATGAGAAGAGTCTGCAGGTCAGAGGGCCTCGTGACCACAGAAGGATGATCAGAAAGACGCAACGTTGCTGACTTAGAAGATGGGAAAGGGATCCGAGAGGCCAGGAATGGAGTGTCCTCTAAAAGCCGGAAGATTCAAGGAATTTAATTTCCCCTTCAGTCTCCAGAAAGAAATGGGGCCCTGGAGATACCTTGATTTTAGCCCTGGGAGACCTATGTGGGACTTCTGAGCTCCAGAACTGTAAGTTAGAAAAGTGAGAAAAGTTTGTGGAAGTGCATTGCAGCCTGTAGGACGCATGTGAGTTCTCTGGTAAAGGGACTTGCTGTCAGGTGGGCATCAAGCCTGCAGCATCCTGGGACAGAGGGTAACAGATTCCCAGAGCTTAGGGACACACCACCCCGGGACTCAGAGCACAGCACCCTAGGACTCAGAACACAGCACTCTGGGGCTCAGGGGTGCAGTACCTGGGGCTCAGGAGATCAGTCCCAAGACCGCCGTATTGTGTGTCCCTGCCCACCTCCTCAGCCTGGCTGAAATCTGAGCTGCGGCAGTGCTCGTGGCTCCGTCTCAGTTCGCTCACCCTCCTGAACACCGAGTTTACCCGTGACTTCCAATGCGCTGTTTGCTAAAGGCTCACGTAAAGAAGCACTTGGAAATGAGCTGTGTAATTTCTTTTTCTGGTGAGATATACTAAGGTCAAAACTACCCTAACAAATCAATTCCCAAGGTGGCAGAGGCACAGGAAGAGCTGTGTTAGCCGGCTGGGGAGGACTTTGACTGTAGGGGGTGCAGCCAGCAGAGGGTCAAGGGAAGGAGGGAATACACTTCTTCTGGGAACCTGTTTCATTTCACCCCGCTTCCTTCCCTCCTTATCCCCCCTCCTTTCGTTCTTTTGCTCGTTTATCCAACGTCCACTCGTTGCCGAGAAGGCGCTGATGTACGTACAGGGCTGTGCCGCTTGCAGGAAGCTCCGCTTTGAGGAGCTGGGGTTTTGGGGCCAAGTCATCCATCAACATTCCCGGAGGTCATGATTTACTTAGTCCAGGCCGGGCTCTGGAAACAGACTTGGGTCAGAGGGACAGGCTGACTACTTTTAAATGTCTGAAGGAAGATCAAATCAAGAGAGATTAAAATAGTTACTGATGGGCTAAGAAGTTGAGCAGAGGTCAGAGGGTGGAAGGTTCACCATGGTGAAATTTAGCACAATAAAAGTGAGAGGTCTTATTTACAATCAGATCACTAATAAATGTGGAGTAAAGAAAAGAGTGATGCTTGGGCCAGTTCCAGTCCTGACTCTGTCACATGTTAGCTTGAGACGTGGGACGCCTTCGTTCTTCTGAGCCTCACTGATCTTATCTTTCTATGTTTTTTAACTGAAGTACAGTCAGTTACAATGTGTCAGTCTCTGGTGTACAGCACAGTGTCCCAGTCATGCGTACACATACATACACTCATTTTCATATTCTTTTTCATTAGAGGTTATTACAAGATATTGAATATAGCTCCCTGTGCTACACAGAAGGAACTTTTTTTAAAATCTATTTTTACATATAGTGGCTAACATTTGCAAATCTCAAATGCCCAAATTTATCCCTTCCCACCTCCTTTCCCCCAGTACCCGTAAGATTGTTGGCTATGTCTGCGAGTCTGTTTCTGTGTGTAGATGAGTTCATTAACGTCCTTTTTCTTCTTCTTCTTTTTTAGACTCCACATATGAGTGATATCATATGGTATTTTTCTTTCTCTTTCTGACTTACTTCACTTAGAATGACAATCTCTGGGTCCATCCATGTTGCTGCAAATGGCATTATTTTATTCTTTTTTATGGACGAGTAGTGTTCCGTTGTATAAATATACCACAACTTCTTTGTCTTCACTGACATTACCTTAATGGGGACGTTACCATGACGTATATATAATTCAAGAGGCGGTCGTAAGGATTGAAGAGAACATACACTCTGAGGCACATAGACTCGCTGGCGTGTACTAGGAGCTCAGTACATAGTATTTCCTCCCCAGCGATGGGAAGTGCCTAAGAACGGAGTGGCCTGCCTCCCGGGGTGGAACGCGGCATCACTGAAGAAGTTGAAGGAGAAGTTAGATGGCCCCTCGTTGGGAGAGTGGAGAGGGAAGACTGGCACGTGGGGAATTTCCAAATCTGATGGTGCCTGGAGTCCGGCGGATGGGCCAGGCCTTTCCCAGCAAGCGGGAAGATTTCCACACGGAGGAGCAGCAGCCCCCTCGCCCATCTGCATCCTCACCGTGTTGAGGACTCAGCTAGAAATCCATCCAAGTTAAACTGAGGGCGTGTGGGCACAGCGGTCGGAGCAGGGCCATTTCCTGTGGAGGATGGTCCTTGGTTAGGATCCTGCTGGGGGAGGAGACAGGCCCTGAGGAACCCTGGCCATGACCTTCCATCACAGCTGACGCCAAACCCCGAGAGCCAGGTCCCACTCTGACACCAGCACCCCGGCATCCTGGTCGGAGAGGAAGACCTATGTACGTGGAAAGGTCAATTGACTTTTCAAGTGACTGAGCTGCATTAAGAAGATTGAAGTGGAATGACCTTGCACTAGGGTTGTTGGACGGCCCTAGGCACCTAGAAATGGGGGCCAGAAATCCAGGCAGGGAGCCCGATGGGTTGACGGGGACTCCAGTGGCTCTTCGCTGCAGCGAGGAGTCGGTTTGAGAAGAGGCAGGAGACAGACGTCCGGTCCACGTCGTGAGGCCTTCCCTGCCCAGCCCTTGTCCCTGGACAGTGATTTCTCGACGGTGGGGCTGCCGGCTCTTCCTCCTCTACTTCCCGTGGCGTCTGGACAAGGCGGGGCTCAGTACAAGTTGCAGCTTGAATTCTCCAGCGTGCTGGAGGAGGCATGAAAGGCGAGGAAGGGTCTGGGCTTTGGAAGGGAGGGATGGAAGGATAGAGGACACGGCGGAGGAGGATGCTTGCCTGTGAAGACAGGAAGGAGGGAGTCCAAGACGAGGCTGACTCTCTTCAGGCTGGGGGTGGTGGGTTCCTGGAGAGAGGCTGATGATCATAGGGAGGGGTCTGCCGACACAGACGGTGTGTATTCCCTGCTTCTGCTGACACTCAGGAGCCCCTGGGGGCACACTGGGCTGGCTGGGAATAGACAACTTTGAACAGACGGCGACCATTGGAAGCCACGAGACAGTCCTCACAGTGACTGTTTGCTGGGTGCCAGCCATGAAGCAAGCAGTGTGCAGGGCTTTGTGCACACGATCTGTGCTTAAACCAGCACACAGGGAGGCAGGTCAGGACCCCCCACCCTGAGGAAACTGATGGAGCGAGAACGTGGACGGTTGGGGGTCAGCGAGGAGTTCGGGGACAGCACCCGAGCCATCCTGTTCCCCAGCCCGTCCCCAGTTGATGCATGGCAGGTCTGGAGAGCAATCTCCAGGTGGAGTGAGAGCCATTCCCTCTGTGGCTCCACCCCTCCCGCTGGCAGGGGACTCCGGCCAGAAGCTGGTCCCTGGGGAGGAGGTGCAGGTAGCTCTCAGTGCCCAGGGGGGGCCTTGTGAAGGGTGGAGGTGGATGCTGAGCGACGGCCCCCTGCAGAAATCCTCCAGGCATCAGAAGAGGAGGATTCGCGGGGCGGCTGCTGGTCACATGAGTTCAGGGTTGTCTTCCTAGCCTCAGTTACGACGGGTCTCCTACGTTTAGCATCCCTGGTCATTTTAGCCAAAGTTCCCAAATAGTAAACAAGATAAGACTGTCCCAGATTCTTCAGGTCCTCTTGGCCTCCTGCTTCTCCTCACTCTAGACCATTCTCCTTCCATCCGAGGGACGGGAAACATTAACGTCAGCATGTGTGCCAGGCTGAGTGAGCCCTGAAGAGGAGTAAAGGTAAGAGGCATGGACTTTGGTTTCTTTGTAGTTGATGCCGGATGAGGAAACTCTAGAAGGCATTTAAGCTGGACACTATGAGTGGGCGGGTTTTGAAAGTGCTGTGACCATGGGGAAGGGCTTTCCTGGAGGCAGGAACAGCATAAGCAGTGCGCAGAGGCGGACTTGTGAGGGAGGGAGGGGGACCCTTAAGGTGCATGAGAACTGTGTCAGCAGGTGAATCCGGAAAGGTGCTGACTCCTGGAAGGTCTGGAAGCAAGACAGGGGGACGTGCACTTCATTCTCTGAACAAGGAGGAGCCACTGAAAGGTTCTGGTGGCTGTTACGTGTGGCATTGTGCCCCCCGCAGAAGGTATTTTGAAATCCTCAGCCTTAGTACTTCAGAGTGTGAGCTGACTTGGAAATAGGGTCTTGGTAGATGTAGTTAAGCTGAGGTCATAGTGGAGTGGGGTGGGCCCTCAATCCTGTGTGACTAGTGTCCCTAGAAGAGGAGACAGACACAGGGACACGGGGGTTGGGGGGACCACATGGTGATGGGGCAGAGAGTGAAGGGCTGCAGCTTCTAGCCCAGAAGGGCCGGGGGGCTCAGCTTGGCTGCTCCAACAGTGTACTGCAGACCGGGTGGGTCACCACCAGCAGAGTCGTGTTTGTCACAGTTCTGGAGGCTGGACGTGTGAGATAAGGGTGCCACCGTGGTCCGGTTCTGCTGAGAGCCCTCTTCCAGGTGGCAGACGGCCGTGTGCCTCGTAGACCCTCACAGGGTGGAGAGAGACCTCGCTAGCTGTCAGGCCCGCTCTTGTAAGGGCACTAACCCCACTCGTGGGGCTCCACCCTCATGACCTTATTACCCCTCAAAGTCCCCACCTCCAAATACGTCACCTGGGGATTAGGGTTTCAACATCTGCATTTTGAGGGGACACAAACATTCAGTCCACAATACTAAGAATTTCTGGGAACCACCAGCAGCTGGAAGAGGCCAGGAAGGATGCTCTAGCGCAGGTTTCGGGGGGGCGTGGCCCTGCTGACGCCTTCATTTTGGACGTCTGGCCTCCAGAACTGTGAGTGAATCAATCTGCGTGGTTTTAAGCCATCCAGCTGGTGGTGCTCTGTGCAGAACCCCCAGCAAACGACAGCAGTGGTGTCCACTGGTGCTGCTAAGGCCCGTTCCCGGGCTTGTGCCTTGGCCCAGGGCCCTGCAGGGTTGGTATCGGGCACTTTGCTGCTCACTGCCCACCTCCGAGGTTGCTCTGATGGGGCAGCAGACCACGTCCTCCTTACCCGAGCTGGGCCATCCTGTTCCGATAGCATGGGGGGTTGGCTTGTCAAAATCTTGGGGTTTTTTTTGCTGGTGTTGTTTTCTGGGAAAAGATACAGACTTTGGGAAGAAACAATATTATACCCAGCAGAAGATATTTTTTAGGTACACAGTGTTAAAATCCCAGTAGGGGAACGCGTGGGGGTCCCTCCCAGTGGGACCAAGGCCAGAGAGGAGGGGAAGGAGGTCCGCCCAAGGTGGGGGCACTGAGGATGATTCTGCCTCTCTGTATCCGGTCGAGGGGAAACGCCATGTGCTTTCGGCTTTACGTGGTTAAACTGAGGTCCGTCTAGCTGTTTCTACACGTGTCAGGGAGAGCAGACAGCTGCGGGGCAGGTTTCAGCTGATCACTGCAACCTGTCATGACCCGGCTTGGCCAACTTTGTGTGAGATGAGGTCGTAGCTGCATCTATTGAAAGTGTTGAAATGGCTTTCCCATCCCCCACCATATCCTGGCCCCACTTCTCACTCCCAGTCCCTTCTTTTCAGATCCTTCGTCAGCCTGTTTCCCCAGAAAAGGTGGGGGAAAAAGTTGCCCTTGCTGAATTCTGATCGAAGGGCTGTCTGTGTCCTGCACACTGAGGACATTGTTCAAGACGGTGCACCTCTGAAAATATTGGTTCTGTAGTAATGCCAAGATGTCTGAGTTAGCCGTCAACCAGAACTCCTTGTGCAAACCCAGTCTGCCTTCTGACAGGTTCAGTCAGTGTGTGATCCCTCGTAGAAAATGGTCACAGTGCTGTGGGCACGTCTCCTCTGTGCCCCGCCGGCCACCCGCAGCCCCCGGGGTAGGGACCACAGTCCTGGGGCAGAGGTGGGTAGTTATGACACAAGAAAGGGAGGGGAATTCTCCGACAGCCTGGGAGGTGACACCTCTGTTTCATACTGGAGTGTCTTGAGAGAATATCGCTAACCAAGGATTAAAAGGAAAAGTGTTTCAGTCACTGGAGGAGACCCACTGTTTACACTTGAACCTTTGATGTTTACATTCTGTGACTCTCATGAATGAAGTCAAGATTTTGAACCCCGGGTATCCACTGGCTCGGGCCGGAAAACCTAATGGCATTTCCTTTGATGTGATCACTTGGGAAACCAATGTTGCGATTCTGAGGTTCTAAGCAAACCCTGCAATCTGGTTTTTTTTGGTAAAATAATTCTATACAGCTATGTACACTGACAGGTGAAATTTAACCAGGGACGAGGTTATTTAGGCCATTCATTTACTTGGGATTAGCAAAGATTATTTTCAAGTTCTAAAAATAAATGAGTGCCAAATTTATGTAAACCTTAGATTAACATTTAAAAAAATTTAAGCACGGCCAGAAATGATTAATAAAATAGGCTGCATCTTGGAAGTAACTGATTTAATATGCAGAGTATACGGAGGACAGTGATTTGATAGCTTTATCAGATACCTTTCCTTCTGTCTTCCCTTGCTGCCACTGCCACCCCGCCCTGCCCCCAAGTTGCTTAAAAATGACTATTTTGAATTCTGGATTTACAGCAAGGAGGAAGTGAATAGAGAAATACGTAGCCGAAGCAGTGGGCCAGGAAGTTGGAGTCTAAGCCTATTGCTTCTCTGCTCCTGACTTACTGTGTGACCTTGGCCAAAGCAATGAACCTCTGTGGGCCTCAGCAGCTCTGTCTGTGGAAGAGGACTGTGGCTTGCCAGCTGCCATACAGGGGTAAGAGAAATAAAAGGACTTGGAGACATTTGGATGGAAAGCCACAGGGGAGTCACAAACAATCCTCGCTTAGTCCCCACGCTTCTGATGTTGGCCCCTTCTCCGGACCGATGTTTGTCATCCGTGGCACCATGTGGATTTGGCCTGTTACTCAAAAAAACCAAAAGCAAATATTAACTCAAAATAATGCAATTCGAGCAACACTGAGGCCCACTAGCCTGGAGAAAGAAAATATCACTGTATTTTAAAACAATGGCACATGGATGCTTCCAGAACCGCTCATAAATTCCCGTTTTGTGGCAGCAAGAACGTACTTGAGGGATGAAGGCCGGGGCATCTCAGGGCAGCTTTCTAATCGTGGCAGATCTGCAGACCGTCCCTGATGGCTAACACTCTTCATGGCTGATAAGGTGCTTGTTAGAGAAATGGGAACTAAATTTATAGTCGGTTTTGTGGAGCCAATTTACATGTTGTACTGCCGGAGCTGAAAACTAAAGGAAATGTGCTCGAAGCCAAAATTGGCTTTGTGGCTCCCGTTTCCTCAGCTCAGCACCACCTGCCTCCAATCAAACTGTCCAATTACAGGAAACAATTGTTTTCTTGCTTTCTGGGAAGTGAAGAAATTCATCCAGTAAAGGACCGATTTCTACATGTTTCTCCCCCTGCCTCCCCCCGCCGCCTTTTTTTTAAAAAAAAAAAAAAAGAAAAAAAGAAAAAAATAAACAACGGATCCAAAATATCAACACTGTTTTGGGGGTGAAAGTGTTTCCCTAACAACTTACTTTCAAAGTTCAAAAATCTGAATGACGTGGTCCATGAATGACAGTGTTACTGACCACAGACCCCTGATCTGTAATTACCTCCCATAATAACGTTATTAGCCATTCAGAGGAAAGGTTCTCCCTTTTAAGACGGGAGGCAGTAATTAAAGGCTGTGAATTTCACAGGTGAAATCTTGCAGAAAGTAGGATTTTTTGAAGTCAAAGATTTGAGTGCTCCACCTCTGGTTAATTAAACTTTCTTCTCAAAATAAAATTTGGTGTTTGAAACAATGAAATCGGTGGCAATGATCCTATTTATCTCTGAGCCCAAGTCTCATTTCTTTAAACTCTAATTTGACTTGCTAAAGCTTATTTCTCTGAAATGGTTAAAATAGCAGCAAAGAAGTTGAAGAGAAAATAAAGCACTGGCCACGTGTAGATGATACTTGGTATGCACTGAGCACAGATGATAATCACAGCACCTACTTCGCCTTCTTGGCAGGTAACGTTTTAATGGAACTAACAAACAAACTTCCCTTGACGTGTTTCTGTGTCATCTCCTGGATTTTCTTTTTTAAAATAGAAACAATGCTCAGTATTTCAGGATTCAGTACAAATACTGACCTCATGAAAAACCACTTAAGGGCACTTATCCGCATCATTTCTCTGTGAGGCATTCACACTTCCTGACGTTACCTCCCAAAGCTGACATGTACATTGATTTTTGCCACGTTTGGAATCCACTTAATGCTATGTCAAGGGAACCATCCCACTCTGCTCCATGAGTTCTCCTAGGTATGGACGTTAGCTTCTAAGAAGTACTGTGCTCCTCCTCCAGGAAGCCTTCCCAGATCAGATCTGGTAGAGGCCATCTCGCTTTCTGCCCCTGCTCTAGTCCTATTTCAGCCTCTGTCCCAGGCAGTGGTTTTCACTTCTGCAGCCCTTTGGGAAAGCAAACTCTTGGGGGACCAGGCTATTTCTCTTCCGTTTGCTAAAAATGAATGAGTGGATGATTTTCCTTCTATTTATTTCTTCCGAGCTCTCTTAGAGAGCTCGTCTCTTCTGCGTCTCCCCCAGGTAGTGGTGGGACACCAGGACTCCAGCCTGAGCACCTTTTCTTTTCATTCTTCAGTCTTTCTGGGTGACCTCATGCACCCTCATAACTTCACCTATACCTTTGGCCTATGTTATCCCTCTGCCCCGATGTGGTCTGGGGTGTGGCGCTAAGCACACAGGCTCCAGATAGAGTCCAACGCCCTGTGACCCTGGGGTTGGACTGTACACTTCTGGAGTCTCAGGTTTTTTTTTTTTTTTAACCAAATGGGGGTGTGGGATACCAGCGAGGTCAAATCTTTCATCCCGAGAAACCATTCCTCCTCCGTCAGCCTCAGCTGGGCTCCGGCATCGCGGCCCGAGTCGCTCCCTGCCTGCACGCCCCCTCTCCTCCACACCAGCCTCCCGTGGCTCGGGGCCACCTGGCTTCTGTACCCGGCAGGGACTGGGGCTTTTCAGTCAGAGCCACTGGAAAGCGAGTTTCTCCAGGGCAGGGGCTGAGGGTCACGTCGGCCCCCAGGAAATCTTTACTAAATGAATGGATCTGGTCTCAACAACAGATTCTGTGTTCCTTCCCCAGCCGGTGCCCTTTATCCACTAGAAAGAATTTCGGATACTGAAAATCTACTGCTTCACAGAGATCTGGTGACTCAGGGGATAATTGTGGGCATGGGGGCTTTCCAGCAACCTAGTTAGATGAAACCACACAGCCACCTTCCCACCCCACGGGGTGACCTATTTCTCAATTCTTGTAGTCTCAGCCTCCCTCGCTTCAGAATTCTGATGAGTTCGGGCCATTTCACGGCTGGTATTTGATGAGAAAAGGGAATTGAGGTGTCAGAGGTTGATGTGGACCTGGAGGAGCTGATGGGATGTCATTCTGTTCTTTCTGACAGTGGGAACCAGTCTGTGCAAAGGGGGCTTCCTGTGCCCCCTCCTGGGCCCCCCGAAAGGTCTGCTCTCGCCGGGCGGAATGAGCTGGGAAGGCCGCCCCGACACACAGTGCAGGAGACTGATCGTCTGGGCGCTCGTAGCCTCTCTGGCTGAGCTTCCCAATTAGAATGCAAAATCTCTCACAGTCCTGTTTCCACCCAGATCCTCATTTGGCTGTTTTAGAGCTGAAGTGAAAACTGACCCCTGTGTCTTGCCTGACTGAGTTCGTCGCCGAGGCATTCGGGTTGGCGGCTGCAGCTGCTCTGGGCCGATGGGCCCACGTCCCCTCCTCCCACGGCCGCGGGGCCGAGGGGGCAGGTGGGAGGCACCGGGTCTCTGGTGCGCTGTGCTTTCGCTGCCCCCTTAGCAGGAAAGAGAAGTGGAGACACCACAGAGGGCAGATGGCTTTTCTCCTCCGCTCTGGCCTCAGCTGACTCTTACTCAGCTTAAAGTCCCCTCCTCTGCGTATCCTCTCCTGACCATTCCCGTGGGCTGCCCCCTGCCGCCTCCCTGGCACCCTGATGCCCCCGCGGGGGGAGCGCCTCAGGTTTTCAGCTCATGGCTCAGCCCCCGTTGCCCGGCGGCCCTGGAGGGCAGGCTGTGGGGTGAGCTGAGCGGTGCCAGCCAGTGACCGCTCAGTGCAGACTTGTAAGGAAGGAAAGAAACATGCCGTGGTGATCAGTCCTCTGCCTGGTGGACTATTCGAATCCTCTGCAGAGTTTTAAAAAGTAACGCAGGAGCCCTGAGCTGCCCAGGACCCATGGAATCAGGGTCCCCAGGCATCAGCCTTTAAATAGCCCCCCAGGCAGTTTTTCTTTGCAGCCAGAGAGGGAGGCCACTGGAAATGGGCCTGGATCTGGGCTTCCCTCCTGGGCTTTGGTTTCCTCACTTGAAAGGGGTGGGGGCTGTCGGCTGAGATTGCCGGGTTCTAGACGTGGCATGCGGAGCACCTACGAGAGGATATGAATTCAGTGACTTTTCGTCTTGGGGCTGCAGATGCGTGGTGCACAGCGGGCTAAGCCCACAGGGTTTGGAGTTAGGTAGGGCCTGGTTCGGGCAAGTGACCAAATATTTGAATCTGGGTGGGCTGCTTGACTTGTCTGCGTCTCAGCTGTCTCCCCTGTGAAGTGGGTTTCCAAGTATTACTCACATCGCAGGGGTGTGAGGATTAAATGAGCTCACCACTCAGGTGGTACAACATGATATCAGTAGCTATTAGTCACCGTTATTCATAAGGTGAACGCTGGTGATGCTTTCAGAAGGAAAAAGTGAGATAATGACAAATGCGAACTGCAGCTCTTTGGACTTCTCTCTCAAAGTGCACCTCTTTAAGGAAAAAGCACGTGCTTCAGTTTCTGACCTTCACAGATCAAAGTATTGATTAGACTTTGTCCACTAGGTAATACATCTCTGGAGAGGAAATATATTCTCACTTGCTAATTTCTGTCTACAAGGCAAAAAGGCTTCTTAAACACTTACATTTTCAGGGCCGTGCACATTAAAGCACTGTCCTTCGTTGTGCTAAGCTTGTCCTCCCTCCCCTGCCATGCGCTCTGATGATCACACTGCTCTTAAGGCTGCTAAATTGTGAGGCTAAATTACCAGCCCTGAGTTTCAGCTGCTAGACGTCGGTGACTGCGGGAGAGACTCTGCTTGGGACCGACTGCGAGCCAGGAGTCGGAGCTGGCGACCTGCTGGTTGAACCCCTTGCGGGCCCCGTCCTGGTTTCCCCACCAAGGTTAATGGAGGTGAAGAAACCGCCATCCAAGTGTGCGCATTTAGCTTTCCAGTATGAGATAAATGGACCCATGGATTCCATGGGTCCATTGAAAAACCAGTTAAATGCTTAAAAACCATGGGAGAAAGTTATGAGTGATAACACAAGGCTTCTCCCCGAGGGCACCCCATTATTTCTGGCACTCCCTAAAGTCCCCTCCCAGACCGGGTCACTGAGGGTCACTGGCAGCTTCCATCCGGGGCTACAGCCCACGAATGGATGAGCGAGTGTATTATTCCTGTCACTCTCGGCCTGGAGAAGGCCACTGGCCAGGGCAGGGAGCTACCTCCGGGGCTGCCCCAGCTCCCGACCTGCAGGGGGCCAGCAGGTGCTGGGTTTCCTGCAGAGACCGATGAGTGAACGGCCTCTTCCCATGGGTCCCCGGCTCTGAGGCTGGCCAGCTGGCCAGCATCTCCACATGGATCTAGTGGGTGGTTCTGCAGGCTCCCCTCCCCTGGGGGAAACCCCACCTCGGAAAGATACCATGGGGTCCCCTCTATTCTCCTCCCAGCCCTCCCACATGAAACACCTCATTACAAACCACCACCTCCCGGGGGCCCATGGATGCGAACGGGCGCTGATGTGTGACTGTAGGGGAGCGTGAAGCAGGCTGGGTCTTAGCTCCACAAGCAGAAAATTCCCTGTTACACGAGTAAAATCCAAACCCAGCTCGTCCAGCAACCGGCAAGGATAGCATGACTCGTCACGTTTTTCTAGAGAGCCGTTTGGCAATAATGATAGAGTCTTCAAAATGTTCACAGCCTTTTCCTCAGCATTTTAACTCCTAGGAATTTATTCTCAGGAACTATTTGGATATGTTTATAAAGACCTATGCTCCAGGATTTCATCTTAAAAGGTGTCTCCCTAATGTAAGGGTGCAATTGGAAATGAACAACCATATTGTCCAAAATAGAGGAATAACTAAATAAATCCTGGTGTTTACTTATATATAGTAAAATATTAAACCCATTAAAGGCACACTGAAGAGTAGTTAAGGGTACAGAAAGATGTTTACCCTGTAATGTTAGGTTGAAACTGTTGCGTGTAAAATTGTAGCACAGTGTAAGCCCAATCACGTAAAATCGTATGTACACATGTATGTATATTTAGCTGTGTGTGTATCATAAAACCAGAAGGAATGCATCAGGATAGGAACAGAGGCTCTACCTGGGCACTGAGACAATACAGATCATTTTCTGTTTCTTCTTCATAGTAATCTATTTCCCCCTAATTTTCTATAATGAGCACGTATGACCTAAAAATACTTTTAAATGATTCAAGCAACAGGAGGTCACAGAAGCTCACTGAGATAATCCTACCCCAGGTCTCCTTTGGGGGCGCTCTCCCAGGCCAGGTCCCCTGCTTGTGCCCCTCCTCCATCTCTGAGGCCTCAGACTTTCCCAGGGAGACAGAGAGGCAGCAATGGACCTGTGTGAGCCTGAGCTCCAAGCCCAGGAGGGCTGTCGTCCCTGCGGTGTCCTGGGAGCGCTGGACGGCAGCCGGTGAGAGCGGGGGCTCTGAGTTCCGCCAGGTCTGCACGGGCTCCCAGCTGCACGACTTACACGCATGGACCTCGGGCAGGGATTCCTACGCCTTAGAGCCTTAGTTCCTCATCTGTAAAATGGGGACACCAGGACCACCTGCAGCAATGTAAACGACGTGTGACAAGAGCTGAGTGTTGTCCCTGATGTGGAGTAATTGGTGTGCCTGTGTGTGTGTGTGTGTGTGCGCGCGTATATCTTTTCATCTGATAAATGGATCCAAAATACTTTTCATCATTCACTTCTTAAAGCTTTGAATTAATTTCTATAAGAACAGTGTTCTGTAGCTTGCTGGACCTCTGCCAGGTGGGGAAGAGGGGTCTCTCTGTGCTGAGAAAAAGAAAGGTCACAGAAGGGACATCGGCCTCTCCAGGTGGACAGAATGTTGTTACCGTCCTTTCCTCACAGCCGACGTAAGGGGTCAACCCTTAGCATCCTCTGTGTCCATGCTCCTCGCAGCCGCATGGCTGGACCACGGCCTCCCGTGCTAGGCAAACAGCTGAGGGGAAAAGTCAGTAAACAGTTGCAGATACAGTCTCATCTCCTCAACAAGGGGCTGAATGAGGGGAGGCTGATGGCACCACCAGCTCCTCCTCTGCCTCCTCCTCCTCCTCGTCATGGCGATGTAAGGCGCGGATGGAGATGAAGTCCAGGTGTTACCGGGGAGCTCAGAGCCTGGTGTGGCCCACACTCTCCCTTTGCTTCTGGTTCCCTCTTGGACCCTTGGTGCTCAGAGGCTGTTATTTGTACATCTGGCCTCACCCCTTTCTGGAAACCGCTGCCGTGGCTGCGAGGTGAGCTGGCTGGAAGGTAGAGTCTCGTGGGCCCGGCTGTAATTCCCAGCGACTGAGGCTGTGATGGGGCTCTCAGGCCATCCCGGCTCCAGGCGCACTCCCCACGTCTCGGGGTGATGCCGGAAAGAATAACAATACAGGAGGCCAAATGCAAATTGTTTTAAAACACACAACAGGGCTTGGTTGGGGGGCGCCAGAGAATTCTCGATTTCAGCAGAGAGTTCTTTTGTGCACTTTTACTTACTATCATCCAATAAAAATGCAACTGTTCGTAGCATCATAAAAGTGTAGTTTTAGGAGATGCAGTCGAGGGGAGCAGGCCACAAGTTTCACCTGATTTGCCAAACTAATTTTAGCTGCTTTTTCCAAAGCCACATCAAACCTTCAAATCTGTGTATTTTGTTTTTCTTTGTGAAACTGTTACTCTGAATGTTTAACATCAGTTTGAAAAAGTGATGTTTATCTTAAGCCCCTCAAAGTGCCAGAGGCCTCTAGGGTATATGCTGTGATTCCTTATTTCAAGGAGCTACTAGGAAAGGCAGCAAAAAACAGGATGCCAATGGGAACACGTGTGGCCCGTGCCGTGGGTACCGTCAGCGATCAGGAAACAGATGATGTTGCCTGCCATGTAACAGGCGTCTATTCCGGTCCAGGGCCAAGTTCATGGCGTGCAACTTGTGCAGCAGCACGAAGCCCTGAGCATGGAAGAGTCCTGCTCTTGGTTTAATGCTCTGTGTCACTGTTTTGAAATTCTGAGTAATTGGGAGCCTGGCACTTTGTATTTTTGTTTTGCACCAAAGCTGTTTCCTTTTCTTTCTGGACACACAGCTCGACTCCCTCCCTCACCCTCCCTGCCATCAGGAATGGCCATATGACTAAGTTTAACCAGAGGGACGTGAATGCCATTTCACTCCTGGCCCATTGGAGCCTCCACGCATGATCTTTTTAAACACACATGTGCACCTGGTGATGCTCAAGAATTCTGAGCCTGGGTGGAGGTCCCAGTGCCCTGTTACTGCTGGGATCCAGCAACAGTGCAGCCGCTCATGGAGTCCACAGGCAGCTTCCAGGAGATGCTCTCAAGGAAGGAAAGCCAGGCTCTTCCCCTTTGGTAACTGGGGTGTGGCCTCCCAGTGGCGCTGGAAACCGTGTTGAAGATGGCGTAGCTGCTGTCGGCCTGGGCCAGGCTCCCTGAGTCACTGCATGGAGCAGAACCCTTTGTGCTCCGCCTCCTGGTCTCAGCCACTTGGAGCTGCCCCAGACACCCACAGCAGCAAGAAATAAACATCTCTTGTGTCCAGAGGCTCCAGACTCAGGTCTGTGGTTTCTGCAGCTCTGTCTGCTGCCCTGCCTCTTTTTCAGAAGAAGGAAGCCTTTCTCCGAGTCTCCCAGCAGACTCCCTCCCTCAGCTGATTGGCTAGAATTAAGCCTCACGCGCATCCCTCCACCAACCCCAGCGAGCGGAGGGGAGTTGCAGTGACTGGCTTGGATAATGACGCTTTGCTCCTAAGGGCCAGGCAGGCATTTGGCTCTGCAAGCCCTTGGCTCCTGAAACTAAACACGCCTGGGCTGGGAACAGAGGGGAACGAGAGGGACTTGCCGCTCGGTAGGCGGCAAACTGTTTGCCATGGGGGAGGGGAAGAAAGGCTGTTGGTTTTGTTCCCCAGCTTTACTGAGACATACTTGACACATGACGTTGTGTGAGTTTAAGGTCTACAATGTAATGATTTGGTCCACATACGTGCATATTGGGAAGTGATTACCACAAGAGAGTTAGTTAACACATCCATCTCCTCATATAATTATACATATATATATATATTTGTAATGAGAACATTAAAATTTACTCTCTTAACAACTTTGAACTATATAATACATGTTTTGTTGCTGTTTAAACAACAAATATTTGGTTTTAAGCTTCTGAAGACAGAGAGTGACCATATCTGTTTCTTTTGGAGCAATGAATTATCCTCTGTAAGTTCTTATGCATTGGGAGATGAAAAAATGATACATTAATCCATTGGTAAAGAGAAACCTTCACTATAACTGTGAAGTTTTTATGGAAATTCAAATGATCCATGTAGATCTTCTACAGTAACTACTAGTTTAAACCCTCAGTTTTCCCACCTCAGGTAGACACAGTGACATACAAAGAAAAAGAATACACAGACACCTCTGGGAATTGTGAGTAAAATGGCCTGTTACAAATGAACTCAACTATAAAACAGAAAGACATAGAAAACAAACTTATGGGTACCAAAGAGGGAAGGGGGAAAGGGCCAAATTAGGAGTTTGGGATTAGTAGATACAAAACAGATAAACAGGACCTACTGTATAGCACAGGAAATTACATTCAATATCTCATAATAACCTAGCATGAAAAAGAATGTGAAAAAGATTATGTGTATGTGTAACTGAATCACTGTGCTGTACACCAGACACTAACAGAACACTGTAAATCAACTATACCTCAATGAAAATAAAAATAAACAAGTAAAGTGAGCTGTTAGGCAAAGAGAGGTTCAAGCAGTGACTGAGCTCCGCTGGAGTCCAAGTTTTTGGACAGACTACTTTCCCTTTTCAGTAGAGATTGTCAAAGGCTGCAAGTAACAGCACATCTGACTATCTGACTGCAGTGGAATAAAGAATAAAGGGTTTATTTTTCCTCACAGACAAGAAGACTGGAGGTAAGTGGCTGCTGGCACTGGTTTAGAGGCTCAGTGTTACTAGTGACAAGCTTCTGCAATTTTCTTGGATTTCCCCTAATAGTTGCAATATGGCTGCTGCAGCCCCAGCTGTCACGTCTGGAGCAGGATGATGACAGTGGGGCAAGAAGAGACATTTTCAGCCCTACTCATAAAATCCCATTTTATCAAGAAAGCAAAGTTGTAAAGACTCTGGCTGTGAAGCAGTCTCTGGCTTCGTTCTCAAGCCCAGAACTGGGTGACTCTCCTCTTGCAACCAGGGAGGCTGGGGAGTGAGGAGCAGAATTGTCAAGACCGCTTAGACCCATCATTGCCATCACTGGGGCTGGCCGGTGGCTGCTCTGAACCCAAGTGGGATTCTTCTAGCAAGAAACGAGAGAGAAATGGATACGGACTAGATAATACACAGTGTATGTCACAGACTGTCAGAAAGTATGAAGTGAGGAGAGCGGTTTATAAAAACATGGCGAGTGAGATCTGAACTTCTCCCAGCCAGGACGAAGTGGTTCTGGGTCTGGAATACTTGATACAAAGAAAGCCCAATCAAAGTGGAAACCAGAGCAGAGCCTGCATCTGAGCTGATGCGGGTGTCGGAACTGAATCCAGCATCCTTCTTGCTGTCAGCGTTTGCCCTGCTCTTATCCAGTCCCTGTAACTTAACTGGGTTGTCACAGAGTCTCCGTAGTAGAGGCCAGTGAGGGTGGTAAGTTATCGTCCGGTCAACTAGACGGTCAATGAGAAGGACTGGATCTTCCATTTGTGCCCTTTATGCCCAAGTGTAGCACCTCACATGCTTCCCCGTGGCCTTCCCTTGTACTTCCTTTGTCCTCTCCACTGTCCTGTGTCACAGGGACAGCTCAGCTCACTTGTCACCCCCACCAGGCATGCGGCTCAAGAGCAGGGTGGCCCAACAGAAGTGCGATGTGCGCCACACGTGCAACGTTAACCTGCCTCGCAGCCACATTTTAAAAAGTGGAAACACGGGAAAATACATTTGAAATTGTGTTTCAGTTAACCCAGCATATTAAAAACATCATTTCAACATTTCATCAATAGAAAAACTATTAGCAAGATAGCGTTCACTCTTTTTCCTACTAAATCTTTGAAATCCGGTTGGTATGGTACACTTCACACATCTCAGTTCAGACTGGACACATTTCTGGTGATCGATGGCCACATGGGCCTGTAGCTACCGTATTAGAAAGCACAGTTCTCAAGGATGGACCCCATTCTATTCATCTCCTTGTCTCTAGTGCCTGCGGAAGAATAGGCCCTCAGTAAATACTGAAGAACAGATAGGACCACCCCGTTGGGAACAGGTCTCCTCAGACACAGGCACTTGGGAGGTAGACCAGAAAGCCCTGAAGCAGTGTGGCCGGTAATTCAGAGTTTGCCCATGTGGCCACGCCCCTTGGGCGTGGCTTCGTTAGCAGCTGACCCAGATCGAATCATGGAGCCTCTTTATAAAGCCCCTGTTTCCCCATCTGTAAAGAGAGATAGCATCTACCTTACAAGGTGTCAAGATTACATGGGAAGGTGCACACAAAACGTAGAGTGCTCGGCATGCAGCAGGCACTTAAGAGGCAGTACTAGGTATTCTGTGACTCACATGGAGGACTTGGGTTTCAGTAGCGACAGTACGGTTTGGCCGGAGCGGCGCTGGTCCTCCCATAGGGGATGGGTTCGTCCTGCTTTGGGAACTAGCCTGGGGGCATCTCACAGCCCTTTATGGTGCTTCTCTTTTTGGCGGAAGCTGGGGTAAGTCACGTGCCCACTGTAAGGCTTGGTAAGCAAGGGCAAATGCCAGATGAGGGTGGCCCTTGCTCCAGCCGTTGCTAACTGTCCATCCCCCCTCCACTGCCTCAGGGTTCCGCTTCCTCTGGAAACCTGGGGTCAGAGCAGGGTGAGGACCTGGGTGCCCGTTCCCTGCTGTCTTTTGCTCCCACTGGGCCATCCTTATCCTCCTCTGGTCTTCCACTGACTTCTTTTCCTCTAAACTGACTGCTTTGATATACGGTTGTTTTATGCAATGGAAACAAGTGTTTCATTATTATGCCCTGTTTTGAAAGTGAAAAGTGGGCAAAACAAGCCAGATGCATAGTGACATTAAGAAAAGCAAAGGCTAACTTTATTAAAAAGCTTCTTTGTGGTATCAGGCAGGAAGTAGAACGGCTTTAAATGGCAAACATTTCTCAATCATTTAATGCACCAGTAATCTCAGCATTCTTTTTCTTCTGTCTGTTCCTTCAGGGGGAAAAAAAAATACAGTGCCCAGATATAACTCAGACAAGAGAGGGCGAAGTGAGTCAGTGAGCTGTCACAGAGCCCCTTGGAAGGCTGGTCGCCCCTTCAGTGATGCTTCCTGTCTTCCCGGGAGGACCAAGGATGGCTGTGTGCGTAAAGGAAGGTGCAGGTACTGTCAATGGCTGAGCCTGGGGTAACCCACTGACTTTTTGTTGGTACCACCGGCCAACTGAGTCTCTCAAACCTGTCACCATTGAAAACACCATAAATGTCCATTTCAGACCTTGGTTCAGAAGTCTATCTACTGGGGATGGTGAAACCCCATCCTCACATGTAACATTTGCTCCTCTTGCCAAACGCCATTGTCTTTATTTCTACCACAAGTTAGGCTCTTTGCAGAGAAAATAAGAACACAAAGAAGCATGAAGGGCTAAATCCTTTCTTGAAGGGAAAAAAAAATCGCATTTGTTGGGTACCAGACCAACAGAAACGAAAGGGGAAACCAGAAGATTGGTGCCATTGATACAGTCTTGCTTGGTTGCAGTTTTAAAGACTTATTTATAGAAGTCAAACAGGATATGGCGCATGGGAGGTGTTCAGTAAATACTCTTTAATTGATTAAAACACAGCAATATATTTGAAGATCTCGAAGGAAACAGGTATACTTTAAAAAATTTAGCAGTTGGCTTGAATCAGTAACAAAAATGGTGCCAGATGGAAGCACGTTGATTAGGACCAAAAGCTTGACTGATAGGAAAGAGCTCTCAAATGTCATGATTTTAGGATCTTTCCTAAAAATTCTCAGGATGGGTTTCCCACATTTTCTCATTAACCTTTGCTCAAGTTCTACAGTGTTGGGGGCAGGTGTTCTAACAAGGCACTAAGGCAGGCAGAGGTGTGCTTTCAGGTACGGCTGAAACTCACACTTCTGAACTTTCAACATCATCCTTTCTTATCCTGGCTCCACCCGCCTCCCTCCAGCAAAACCCCTCTGTTCTTGAACCCCAGAGTGGACAAGCTGGTTCCGTCTCCTGGCTCCTATTCCTGGTGGGGTGCTGGTCCCTGGTAACGTAATTCTTGGTTTAGTGTCCGTCTTTCCCCTGTGATCTCCTCAAGGACACAGACCCAGTGCCTCCCACAGTGTCTGGGAGGCAATGGTTTAACAGACGCTGGTTGAATGAGTGAAGGGCAGATGGATCCCTTGGCGTTCAAACAGTTTGTTCTTGCTGTTCTTTGCGGTGTGTTTCTCGTCTTGCTTCCTGTCGCTCCCTTTTCTCCCTGAGATTAAAAAAAAAAAACAAAAACCAAAAAAAAAAAAAAAAAAAATGAAGTCAGACTTCTCACCTTGCAAAAGGTTAGTCCCATTTCTAAAGCCCTTTTGTGAGTTCTTTTGAGAGGCTTGAAATGCTTCCTATATCCCTGGGGAGACTCCTAGCTGAGGGGTTGGCAAACGTTGTCGCGAACCAAAAGAACGTGCCCTTGAAGTCACAAGAAAAGGGCATTGTGTCCCTTCTCTTTTAATTTCACTCCCTGTCACCGTCCTTAGTCTGGCAGGGAACTAGGTAGACTGGGAAAGCTTGATCCCCACCCCCCACTTTGTAGCCAGATGGGGTTTTTCCTGCTTCGATTTCTCGAAATAATCTGGCAACGGAAGGGGGCTTTAGCAGACCCACAAGCTAGCCGGGGTACTGGCTCCGTGCTGATTTCAGATTTCACTATTTTTTGAAATTTATTTTTTAATGTTTTTTCATTTATTTTGGGGGGGGCAGGGGGAGGTAATCAGGTTTATTTATTCTAATGGAGGTACTGGGGATCGAACCCAGGCCCTCATACCTGCTAAGCGCACGCTCTACCGCCGAGCTACACCCTCCTGCCGTGCTGACTTTAGGAAAGTAGTTTTAAAGCCGTGACAGCAAGTTCTCAGGTGAGGCTGCTGTAGAAATGTCACAAACGACAGCGACTTGCGGAGACCAGCATGACCTCTTCGGCCCACATGTCTCCGGAAAGTGCGCACAGGCCGCCGGTCCGGTGAAGGTTCCTCCCTGTTCCCGGCCACCTGCTGGTTCTCCTGCCCGTCGGACCCACGATTCCCTGTTTGATAACCGTCCAATGGTTAAGAGGAAGCATTCGTCATCTCAGCACCTGGTTTCAGGAACAAAGTTCTCTCCTCCCAGCCGAGTGAGCTATTTCAAAATAACCTTTGTTCAGGGATCTGAAAAAGCTGAGTAACTCGGCAGCCGGGACTATCCCGCTAGCCGGACTGGGGCAGGCGGGGGGGGGGGGCAGGGATTCGGGGTGAGCAGGGCTTTAGCAGTTGCCAAGGAGACTGTCAATCCTTTAAGGAAACCTGCTGGGGTGGGGCGGGGCGGGGGTGAGAAACCGCAAGAAAATCATCTGCTTGTTAACAATTCGTTAGCACCCAATGCAGTTAGCAGGCTCCAGTCTTTGGAGGTTGCTATCTGGGGGCACTTGATTCTGGAAACAGAGAAATGCATCCGATTTGTGAATCAAAATCCTTCAGGGGCCCTTGGAGCCTGACCCTAATTTTGCGTGTGTGCGTGTGGGGGTGGGGCTGCTCTTTATCAAACTTGCACGTGGGGTGCGGATGCAGCACTTGGGGGCTGTAGGATTTCCCGGCGGCCACTGTGAGGAATCCTCTGCTTAGCAGCCGAGGAGTAGGTCGCCCCAGGTCCGGGTACTCAACAAAGGGACGATGCGGTCAGCCCTCCCGTGCTGAGGACCTGCCTTGTGCCAAAGGCTTTACCCACCTCGTCTCCACTGGCTCTTCTGACACATTTGTAAGGGGCTGTTGTTAACTCTGTTTTACAGATGAGGAACAAAGATCTAAAGAATTGAAAAAAAAAAAAAAGCACCTCTTTGAGGCCACAGAGCTAACAACTGTTGGAGCAGGGACTTCACACCAGCTGAGTCTCCTGTCTTTCCTCTCAGTGCGCCTCTGGGGGAGCTGATGCGGGAACGCACTCTGCGCTGTGGCCAACAGGCAGTCATGGGGGGGGGGGTGCCTCATCAGCAGCTCCTAAGGCCCCTGGGGGCACCCTCGTCCACCCTGGTCTCAGTTCCCAGCTCCGTCTCACCTGGGAGCACCTGGAGGGGGGAAAGAGGTTCTGGACCTCAGGCATAGGCCACCTCGGGCTCTGCCACGGGCCAGATGTGTCAGTCTAACCAGCTGACCCTGGAGTCTGGGGACAGCTTAATGTCTGAGGCACAGACAGGGCTCTGACTTTGCTGAAGGTTTTACAGCAGAACCTCCACGAAGAGAAGCACACCACACTCTGGTTGTTTTCCTGAAGGCTCAACAGATGTTAAGTCTAGGAAGTCAGGCGCTGCTGTTTGACTGAGTCTGAGCGTTCTGCCGTGACTGGGGGTGTGTCCAGCTGCCTTGGGGAAGTGACCCAGACCGTCCTGGAGCTGTCACTACCTCGTGAGGGCTGGGTCTCTTGACAAGGGCTTTTTTTTTCTTATAGGGAAGACTCCAGACTCCATGGACAGACTCCTTTCCACCAACCATATGTCTCCTTGCACCTCTTTCCAAGGGTTTAGATCCAGCCCTGTCCCGTGTCCCTAAGGAAAGGCTGTCTTATAAGAAGGAGAGAGGCAAAGCCAGAGGCCTCCTGCTTCCTCAGCTCCTTACAACACCTAACGACATGTGTGGCCATCGAGGGCCTCTTTTCTTCTCGAAGCACAAGTGACAACACTGGGGGAGGGGCTGTGGCTGCTGTGGGGGCACCAGGCAAATCCAGCTCTAACACATCTGGCAAAGGCGCATCTGAACATCTGTGGTGCAACACTAGGGCACAGGGCGTGCGGAGCACGTGCCACCAAGCAGAGTTTCCACAAATGGTGGTGGTTGTTGTTATCATTGGAACAATCTTAATGTCTAAACCTCAACTTCCTAAGTCCTTTCTGAGCTCAGAAGCATTGGAAGGGGTCAGCTCCAGGGGCCTTTTCCTCCTCACCTCAGCTGGGAAGGGTCTGTCTGTTTCTCCGGCAGCTCTTGGCTAGTTTGGCCACAGAATCCATCTAATAGCCACCATGTGATTGTGCTCCTTAGAGACCAGGTCTGATCTTCTGCTAGATTGGAGCTCACAGAGATTAAGGGCTCAGGACCACAGGTCAGTAGATGTGGAGCTGGGATTTGAACGTGGACCCATATTCCTTATCCCAGGGAAATGGGAAAAACAGCATTATCCACCAAGCTTTAGGAACTCCCAGGAGGCGCAACCTCTTGCTTTTGCTTGAAGGTGGGGACCAGCCGGTCACGGGAGCAGGATGTGCCTCCTTGTCTCCAGCACATGGCATCTTTGATAAGAATCCCCCGGCTTGTCGTCTTCCCGACTGGGGGGGCCTGCACAGTTCGGAGCATCCCCTGGAGACATGGGTGTCCCGATCAAGGGGACAGCCATGGAGGAAGTGCTCAGAGGGCGCTGCGTGAGCAGGAAGTGGGAGCAGTTTCTAGCACAGAGGATGTGGCTCATGACAAGGTATGAGAAATGAAAGTGGAGGAGGAAGTGAAGTGGGATCTGTAGGTGCCTCGAGGACAAGGAAGTGGCTTTATCGCCAAAGGTGGAAGCAGAGCGCAGCAGCAGGCTGAGGGCTGAGCTGGGGCGGGAGCTGCTCCTTCCCTTGTCTGCTCTGCAGGAGGCGGGACTTGGGAACGGCGGGGGTGGGGGGGGTGGGGGGGTGGGGGGGTCAACGTCTGCTGTATGGAGATTCTTTCAGGACCGACTCTGGAGGAGAAACTACACTCCTGAAGGCAATGAAGCAGTGAGTTCAAAGAGGCTGAGCAGGCTGACTGGAGTCTGTGTTTTAGTTCTCTGGCCCCGGGAGGTCCTAGGAGAGGGGCTGCTTCCCTGGGAGCCGCTCCAGGGAGGAGCCGCTCCAGGGAGGAGCCGCTCCAGGGAGGAGCCGCTCCAGGGAGGAGCCGCTCCAGGGAGGAGCCCTGGTTGCTCCGGAGCCTGAGATGGCTCAGAAGGTCTACGGCCCATGGAGCACCAGTGATGCCCTGGAGTTTACAGACGGAGGCGAATTTCATCCTCACAACAATAACTCCGAGAAGGGGGCAAACGCTGTTACCGATGTTCAGAATCACAGTCTAGGTAGTTTGTCCAAAAGTCGAGTTTCTCTGGCAAGTTGATTTCAGCCAGGTCTCTCTGCTGCCAGAATCAGGATCCTTTTGACCAAGCTGAAAATTAGTCACATCCAGGTCTGGCTTAGAAAATGCTCTCCCCTGCATATGAACAAGGAGCAGAACCAGGGATCATCTGGGGACCAAGGGGCCCTTTGAAAATCAGATGAAAGCGAGTACATATGCCCTTCGCTTTTCGGGGTTGAGAGCCCTCTGAAGTGCGTCCGTAAAGCTCTTCATGTCCACAGACCCAGTTCAGGAACTCCTGAGATAAGGAGCCAGAAAAAGCCAGAAAAGAAAGACCCCTTAATGGAAATAGACTTAAAAGTCGAGCTGTCAGTCCAGCAGACACGTTCTGAACTTGTTGCCTTGAACGAAACAAGGTTAAACAGACACAGTTGTGCCCCTCACATGATGCACATTCTTCTTGTTCATAAGCACCTGGGAAAATGGACAATTCATTTGAACATTCTACAGGGATATGTTTGTTTCCTACCATAAAAGCCGAAGTATAACATAACGTAATAATCCATAAGAAAGCTTATCTGTAGCACCACTTCCTTTTCCTGTCTTACTCGGGTATCTCACACACAAGGCTGTCGTCCCTTCTTCTGAGCCGTTTAGGGATGACTTCCGGGCAATCATCCAGCTCCATTTTGCAAGATCGTTACAGTGATCCAAAGAGGACTTGCATCTCATTGGAATCTAGTTCCTTGTATATATTTTACTAAATTTGTTATTTATTTTAGACCACTTTTGAATAACACTTAAAAATGCTCAGGTGCAGAAGGCCATGCGCTATCAGAGATGGGAACTATATCAGATGGGGAAACAGCAAAGTAAGAGGGTTGGGGCTGGATGGTCTCTGACAGTTTCAAGGCTACCTGTTGAGTTGGTGGCAGAGCTGGGACTAGAACCCTCCTGTTCCGACTTCTTTCAAGGCTCGGTTCATTGCAACCCGTCTGTCAGACCTACAGACATCAGCGCATATCTGTTAAATGTGTGGCTGGATGGAATTTTCCTCTGACCTGACTTTTTCTTCCCTTCTGTTCTAAAGTCCTGGCAGGGAGGGAATCTTTGCTTGCATGGGGGAAGGCACAGAGGCTTTGCTAGCAAAGAGACCCTGTACTCATGATGAAGGCCATGGCCATGGTCAGAGAAAGGTGCACTGGGCCAGGACGTAAGGGTAGGACTACCTCTGCCTCTGGGGATGAGGCAGAAATAATGGGCAGCAGCACCCCAAGGGCTCTGGGGAGCAGCTCCAGGATGGGGTGGTGTCCCTGGGGGCCAGAAAGGTCCAGAGGCATGTGGGGCAGGGAGAGGAGGCCTGTGGACCCCAGAGGAAAGGACTCCCAGGTGCTCCTTGAAGGAGACCCTGTTGATTAAAAGGTGAGTGATGGGAGGAAGGAAGCAATGTGGCTTGGTGTGTGATGCCTCTGTGGGTATTTGGGTCCATCTGGGATGGAGCAGAGAGCTTAGCTGTCACATGTGAAGTGCCTCCGTGAGCACACTTTGGACCAGGCACTGTGGGAAGTGATGCAGGAGCAGAAGTCAGGGGCTCCACTTTCAAGTTTCTAACCTCAGAGGCTGATGTGCTCAGGCACCAAACTGAGCCGCTTAACCTTCAGCGCTTTGTATTTTCAGACATTTCCCCCTTTCAACTGGATTAAAACCAGGCTTGAAATTCAGTTCATGGAATTGCTACCTGGGCAACCTTGGATAAGTGAGTTCCTTAACTTTTTTAAGCTTCAGTTTCCTTGCTGGCCAAATGGATCTTCTTCCTGTCTCTGAGAAATTAGAAATCACCCACTTTAAAAGTTAAGCTAGAATTCAAATTCGAGAAGCAAAAGAACCTGGCTCCAGTCCGATCCCAGCGTGATCCTGTCCAAAGAAAGCGTGCGTGTTTCCGGAGGAGAACTGGCTGTTCTGGAAGCAGACGGGGGGGGGGGGGCGGGGGGACTTGGGGACAGACACTGATGTCACCGCCTGCAGGGTGAGCGTCCCACCTGAGCCTGTCATGTCCAGCGCTGACAGTGCCTTGATATGGAAACAAGTACACCCGACGTCAGGATACATTCAAATCAGGACAGACTCAGCTCTCCCTGCTCTGGCTCCAAGCTCCCCAAGCAAACTCCTAGTTATAATTTGCCTTCCCGGGTAATTTGCCTACAAAGGGTGAATGTTTGGCCATAGGAAGTGAGTGCTGGTGCCCTGGCAGTCGCATTTTGTTCTAACAATAAATGAATACATTGGCGCTCTGGTTTCTGTGCTTTGGTTTCCTGTGGGTTGGTGAGCATGAGTCAGCATTGTTCTCACACGCAGCTCTGACCCCCAGTGCTGCGCGCCCCCGTCCTTCCACCAACCCCAGGCCGCCCTCTTTCCTCCCAGCTGCTGCCTCTGACCCTCTTCGCTGGCCACACGAGGGCTCAGAACCAATCCGAGTTCCCATGGGATGGTCTGGGCCTTGGCCCGGCCCCAACAGCTGCACCCCACTGGAGTTCAAGAGAAGGGACTGTGCCCACAACTGGAGCCCAAGGCCTACTGGCACTTGAAATGCTAATGGAGTGAATGAATGACTTAATGCCTGCATTTATGTAGAAAGATAATAGAGAACAATGCTCTCTCATTTGCAGGGGTGGGAGGGTCCGTATCTGAAGTCAGTGGAAGGAGCATTGGGGGGGGGTATGTGGGTTTTAGACTTGGCTCTTCCTCTGACATTCTGTGTGCGCGTGGGAACATCATTATTTGTAAAATGAAGCCGTCGGAGTCGGGACCTTTGTGTTATAGATGGGAAGGTACAATATCCCACGTCTTTAGTTAATATTAATCTATAAATGTAGTTCATGGAACTTCGGTAGAGAATCCTAAAATTCACTTGCAAGTGTAACGGACCAACAAGAGACAAGATGATTTTAATGGAAAAGAGTATGATGTGGGACTTGCCCTCTAACTATTAACACTTACCGAAAAGCTTGAATTAAAAGTAGTGAGGCAAGGACAGAAAGTGAATCGATGGAACAAACCAGAAAACCCAGAAACTGATCCATATGGAAAGTTGGTCTAGGATGCAGACAGAATTACAAATTAGTGGGGAATGTATGGAGTGAGGGATGTTTGCTGTTTGGAACATTTGGTTATCCATATGGGGAAAAAATGTTAAATTAGATCTTTACCTCACAGAGTATGAGGAGGTCAATCCAGGTAGATTAAAGACTGATATGGGAAATGTGGAAATACAGGAGAGTATCTTCTAACGCTGGGATGGGAAAGCACATTAAATTAGATACGGGAAGCAAAAGCCATAAAGGAAAGATTCATAAATTTGGTATTATATTAAAATTGTGTACAATAAAGACAAAGAAAACCATGTACTGGGGGAAGGTATTTGTGACAAATATTACCAGTAAAGATAAGTGTTAGAAATATAGAAATAGGGAAACAGTATGGCAGTGCCTAAAAAAACTAAGCATAGAATTATCATATGATCCAGCAACTCCATTTCTGGGTATATATCCAAAATACTTGAAAGCAAGGACTCAAATGTATATTTGTATACTGGTGTTCACCGGAGCATAATATCCAAAAGGTGGAAGCAATCCAAACATCCGTCAATGGATGAATGGATAAGCAAAATATGGTATTTAGATACAATGGAATATTATTTAGCCTTAGAAAGAAAGGAAACTCTGACACATGCTACATTGCAGATGAACCCTGAAGACAGTATGCTAAATGAAGCAAGTCAGTCACAAAGGGACAAATATTGTATGACTTCACTGACACGAGGTCCCCAGAGTTGCTGAATTCATAGAGACAGAAAGTAGGATGGTAGTTGCCAGGGGCTGCGGGGAGAGGGATAGAGAACTTTGGTTTAGGAAGATAAAGAAGTTCTGGAGATGGATGGTGGTGATGGTGGCATCACCATATACTTAATGGCACTGAATTGTACACTTAAAAGTGGTTAAAATGGTAAGTTTTATGTTGTGTGTATTTCACCACCACCACACAAAAAATAAATAAATACTGATATATGTCACAACATGGACGAACCTCGAACTTTGCTAAGTGAAAGAAACCAGTTACAAAAGAGCATATGTTGTGTGATTGCATTTATAAGAACCAGGCAAACCTAGAGGGGCAGAGAAAGGATTAGTGGCTGCCTTGGGCTGGGGGAAATCAGGAGACAGGGGTGATGGCTAAAGTGTACAGAGTTTTTCTGGGGGAGGGTAATGAAATTTAGTACCCCCCCAACCAAGAAATTTAAAATTTCTCAAATTCTAGAAATTGATTCTAGAATTGATCTACTAAAATGCAATGAATTGTACACAATAAGTGAGTGAATTGTACAGCATGTGACTTGCATCTCAATAGGAATGTTACCACAAAGGCAACAAGCGCAGAACAACGTGGTGATATCTGGCCAATGTGGAGAGATACGCACTTCGGTTCCGCAATTCTACATCCGGGGACACACACTACGGACCTTCTCACTCCCGTGCCTGAGGAGTTATGTGCCGAGACACCAACGCAGCGAGTTTTTTTAACAGCAAAACTTGGAAACATCCTAAATGTCAACCACAGGCTAAGGAATAAGCAAATTGCCATAAATTCAAACAGTGGGATACTATTCAGCAGTTAAATGTGCTGTGGGGGACTGTCTTAATATGGATAAGCTTTTCAAATAAAATATTGAGTCAAGAAAGCTAGTTTGTGAAAGATAAGTAGCATGTGCCACTTATATAAACAGGCAAAACAATATTCGCATCATTGAGACAAAAGGCTTCACATATATCTGTGTTTTTTCCTAAAATGACAGGCCTGAAGGAAATATGTCACCATATTAAGAATTATCAAGCCTCAGATATTTCTATGGGTATTTGTTGCATTATTTATGTAATTTTCTGTATGCTTGAATATTCCACAATTCAAAAAACATTATAGAGACACATAAATTGCCGTAGGATAGAAGTCACGTACATATTCACGTAGTTTGGAAAGTACACGCTGTGTACATTTCATTCACGGTGACCCAGCTAGCTAGGAAGTCCGCGTGGGGACAGAGGAAGAGTCGAGAGTCACCCGATACAACTAGTCAGTGGCGAACGGTGATCCATCGTTCCCCGTGTGAGCAGCACAAGGGCGTGTCCTGGGCCCCGTTCACCTGATGCCTCACGCCTGGCACAGGGTGTGGCACAAACGGCTGCTGGTGGGTGAGCTGTCACCAAAAGACACTCAAATAGGAAATGCTGACTCTACCCGGAAGCACCGATTGGGGTTTAGAGAAATGAAGACGTCGTAAAAGTCAGCAGGCTCTGCCTCTAGGTCACAAAGCTAAGCTGATAAGATATCCAGCCTAGGACCATTGTTCCAGACTAAAGGGTCGTTACTACACGTCCCGGGACCACCTTAGTAGGGTCACTTACTCTTGTGGAAGAAACTTCTCTTATTTTTTTTAAATAAAAATTATATGTATTTGAGGTGTAGAATATGATGGTTTGACACACATATATATAGTGACATGATTTCTACACTCAAGCTAATTAACACATCCTTTTCCCAGGGGCACCATATTTCTTTGTGATGAGAGCACCTGACCTCTCTTCTCTTAGCAAACGTCCAGTGCTCAGCACAGTGTTACCAGCTGTGTTCGTTGTGCCTTGTGTTCCCGCTCTAGACTTTTACCCTATACAACTGCAACCCTGTCCCTTTGGACTAACGCCTCCCCGTTTCTCCTACTTGCTTACCCTGTAAACACTGCTCTGCTCTCTGATTCCCTGCATTTAATTTTGTTAGATTCCACATATAGATGCATGTAGTTTTATTCTTTCTGTGTTTGGCTTATTTCACTTAGCATGATGTCCTCCAGGTTCATCCATGTTGTTGCAAACGGCAGGATCTCCTTTTTTTAAACGCTGAATAACGTGTATATATATTTATATGTACATTTCATTCTTGAAAGATACTTCTTATCCATGGGTGCAACCGTAACCTCTCTGATGTGTGACTGTCAATAACTGCAATAAAGTAATTCTCATCAAGATGCCATCTGCATCCCTTTCTTAAAAATGAAAAAAAAAAAAAAAACTCTTATTCCTTTCAGGCAAGTTTATCAAGTAGGCAGGAGTGAGGGCCCCTGCTAGGCTGAGCTGAGGTGCTGGGCTTTAATTGAAACTGGCAGAAAAGAAGAATGACTGCTTCTATTTTGCTGATGTGGATTCTCTTCCTGCTGTGGGCAGAGGGCAGCTGATGCTTACAGAAATGAGAGATGGGAGCTAGTTTTGTAGGCAGAGTCCGTGTGTGCGACAATAAGTGAAGAGAGAACAATAGTTTTCCTCTTCAAACTAAATTATTTGATTTTTCCCGCATGAGCATCACTTGAAGCCTGCTACACATGCCGTCAGTGAGCCCAGGGCCGTCTCATTGCTGGTTCACCAGAATCTTCCAGCCCTGGTCTCAACTGAGTGCAGGAGCCCCGGGAAAGCCTGCAGCGCCCTTTACTGAAAGCCCCCCACCTCTGTGCAGAGGAAGGAGTGGAGCAGTCATTGCCTTAGCCGCTGAGATCCAGGCAGAAGATTTCCCAATGTTGACGGCTTCAAACGATGACTGAGAATATGTTCATTTTAATGCAGAAAATCTGAAAACAGTGCCCAATCAGTTCAGTGGGGAAGAGAGTGATATTATTTTAATAATATGGACTTTATGCAAAAATTTACTCTCATCTAGTAATAAGGACGAGTGAAAGTTTTAATGTGTATTTATTGAGCACACAGTACTCGCAGTGTGTGAGTTCTAAGGCAACACAGATATAGACCGCCTTTTCCTTTCAGTTCGCTGAAAGCTGAGTCCTTTTTTCATCATGTCTGTTGGGCTGAACAATTACATTTGTTCTAAATTGAAATTAGAATGTCTAAGTGCTCAGCCCAAGTGTATTAGAAAAATTACCTTGGTAGAACACTTACTTCCTGTTGAAATGCTTCTGGGAAAATGGTTTCTTTAAATTGGCCTTGCGGAGTCTTTGAAAATATCCTCAGTTGGGCAAAAGCTTTATTTTGAGAAGGTCACACATCTTCTCTTGGCTTTCATTTTCATCAGTGGAGGGAGTGATATATGGCAGAATATGAGAGTAGACTTTAGTGTTTAATTTTAAAATACTTTGGGTAAAATATTGAGGTGGGAAGCCCCATGAAAAGACTGGCAGGACCCCCAGGCAAGGCCACTATCTCACTTTTGTGCTTCTGTAAAATGGCTTGCTTCTAGGAAATCTGAACTTACCCCTAAGATTCCATTGGTTCCCTAAGCTCACTCCTGATTGGTCCATTTCTAAAACGCTCATTCCTGATTGGTCCACTTTGTTACACCTTATTTGCATAAGATGTTGCAAAGTCTAGTGTGACAGCCTATAAAAGCCTGTGGAAGCATACAGAAGGGGTCCAGAGCTTGGAGTGTTAACTCCTCTGGGCCCCTGGGTGTAATAAACCCGAGTTCTCCAAGCCTCCGAGTGCTTCTTGGTCTCTCGCCAGGATCCAGGTTGCTGTCACACTGAGCTGCAACGCACTTTGCTGCAACAGTATTTCTTTCATGTTGACTGGCCTCCCATTTGAAAAATCACCCATTCCTGGGAGAAATGGCTTAGGAGGATTTTGACTCTTGATAAACCCCCCAGGGGGGAAGGGATTTTTCTCTCTGGATGTCACAGGTCACAGGGCTGGCAAGTCGTAGGTGGAGACTGAGAGTAAGAGGCGGGGCTGGATGCTTTCAGCTGGAGAGTCCACTGACCAAATTTACAAGGTGCCCAGTTCCTCTGGGCTGGGACAGGCAGGCAGCCAGCCATCCCCCAGGCCCTGGGGCTAGCACACATATGCATGGCTGCTTTAAATGGTAGAATCAATGTCAAATCCACCAAGAAGTCATAATGTGTGACCAGAATGAAAAATTGGAGTTAAACATTCAGAGCCATGCCTTTAGTTCATTCTCTGACCTTAGCAGTTAACATTAATTTCTTTCCTAAGTAGGTAATTTGAATGCAGCTCACCGGAGAACTTTTTTTTTGTTTTTTAGTCTCTGTGGTTCCTTTTATGAAGCTTTTCTTTTTTTTTTTTTCTCCCACTAAGTGCTTAAAGAGGCACGACTTTGAGAAAATAGTCCTCTCTCTGGGATTCATCGCAGCCAAAGTCATCAGAAAAGGCGTCCAGCAAGGTAGCAGGAATTCAGTAGCAAGCTAGAGGGGGTAGTCTGCCTGGAATCAGGGAAGATCCGTGGTTTCCTGGTCTGAGAGTCTGGCCTGATGGCACCAGGAAAGATCTGTGATATTTCACCACCATTCTGACCTGGAGGGTCTTGTCTGTCTTTGCTCAGCATCTTTGCTCAGCATCCAAACCGGCAGCGAGGTACCCTGACCCGGCTTCCGCCGGCTCCACCTCCGGAGCGCCCTCCTCGAGGTACCCGGAGCCCCGAAGTCTGTGCCCTGCCGCCTGGCTTCTGAACGGCCTCCAGGGTCCACCCGGGCCTTCTCCTTGGCCCCTTCCTGTAGTTTATTCATTGACTTTGAACACTTTCAGGGCCTCTTCCTTCAGGAAACTCTGCCCTCCGTGGAGACCACGTTTCTCATCACTGATGTCGCTCGCGGTGGGTCGCTCTTCCCCGCCAGCTCCTCGTTCTCCTGAGCCCTCTTGGGCACGGTTGTCTATTTGCTTCCTTGCTCCACATTTCCTCCCCCAGGATTTCCTCCCTGAGCCTGTTTCCGTTCTTATTTCTATGCAATCAATACTCTTCTCCCTCTCGATTCTGGCCCTCGACCTCACCTTTCTTTTCTCTTTCTCTCTCTCTCTCTTTTTAATAGAGGTACCGGGGATGAACCCAGGACCTCATCGTGCACGCTGAGCATGCGCTCTACCACTGAGCTGTACCTTCTCTCCTCTGCCTCACTTTCTATTTCCCACTGGACTTTCCCCTCTAGACACCCTGTCGGCCCTCCATCCTTCCCTGTATCACAAGCTCCTCATCCGGCCTCGTGTCATAAAATGCCAATGCTGATGGCTGCTCCCTGTCACCTTCTCTCGCCTCTGTCTCTCTCCCCCTCCTTGTCTCTACTTGCTGTCTCACTAGCACAGCCTTAGCCCTTTGCAGGGGCTTCAACCCTGGTCCCCCTACTTCTATTTCAGCCCTCCGCTCTGTCCCATCTGCTGCAACTTTCATGGGGCCTCCCCGAAAGAGCAGCCCTCTTCCCTGCCTGACTTCTGAACGTGTTAAAGACGAAGACAGTAAAATAAGACGGAGGCTGTGTTGGAGGATACGGCTTTGCATGTGTGGCCTAAGCGGCGTTTCTGGAATGACCTCAGTTTAGGCCAGTGTAGCCATCCAGCCCTTGTAGCACTAGCTTGGGCCTGGCAACCCCAGGTCCGACTAATGGCCCAAAGCAGCAGCGGAGAAGCATGTTCTCAAACAGAGACGAAAAAGTAGGGTGGAGCTGAACCGAAGTCATCCAGTTGTGCATCTGAAACACCAACCAGACAGGTCTCTTGTGCCCAGGCAGAGAGAGGCTCCTGCGGGAGGCGCCTTAGGAGAACAGACTGTGTAAGCGCTGATTCCCTTGGTTTCCTGCTCAGGTACCTTCAAGCCCTCCATTTTTCCATCCCCAGTTTTATTCTATAAAACTCTGTTCTGTCTAGATTGGTCAGCATTCAATAAACTTGACCTCAGGTGTTCCTTCTTCAGGTATGTTAAATTGGAGTCACAGAAAGTCTTCAGAGACTTCAAGGACAAGTTCAACTGCCACAGCAATCCCTGCAGGGGCCACCACCACAGCCACAGCGTCTGCATAACAACTCTGTGTGACGCTTTCCACACACTGCCTCATTTATTCCCCAGTGTCAGAAAATCTAACCCAAACTGACTTAAACAGGGAATGTACTGGGCCACGTAATTAAGTAGTTTCTCGGACCTAGCTCCTCTCTCCAGGCTTAAAGCTCACCGCAGGGGGTGTCTCTGCATTGCTCTCCTTAGTGGTCCATTTTCAGGTCCCCAGGAGTCACAAGGTGGTTCACAGGCGTGACAACCCCATGGCCTGTCTCCTCATCTTGAGAGGGTGAGCAAGTCAGCTTTCTGCGTGATCAAACACCAGCCCTGGCTTTATCAGATTGACCCTGATTGGCCTGACCTGGGCCACACGCCCATCCCCAGCCCCGCTTGGGAGATGGAAGTACTGATTAGCTTAGCCCCAGACCCCGAACCCTTGGTCAGTGACTCGCAGGAGAGAGGTTGTTCCTCCAAAGTGGACCGAGGCCCTCGTGCTGTAAGAAGTGGGTCCTGGGGGAGGTAATAACCCACCCTCCCGGACTTCAGGCTCCTCACGCCCCCATACACGTGAACCATCATTAAAATACCAAGTCTCAAAAAAAATAACAGGACACTGTGAACTCATCTACAAACAGAAACAGACTCGCAGACATAATAAACAATCTTATGTTTACAATCTTATGGTTACCAGGGACAGGGAGCGGGAAGCGATATATTTGGGAGTTTGAAATTTACAAATGTTTAGCCACTATATATAAAAATAGACTTTAAAAAGTTTCTGCTGTATAGTACAGAGAACTATGTTCAATATCTTGTAATAACCTTCAATGAAAAAGAATATGAAAATGAATATATGTATGTATATGCATGACTGGGACACTGTGCTGCACACCAGAAATTGATGCATTGTAATTGACTGTACTTTAATTTAAAAAAAATGCTGATTCTCATTTAGGGGACTCCTTAGAATGCAGATTCTCATCCAGAGGCCTTGGGTGGAGCCCGAGGTTCAGAGTCTGTACCCAGCTTGTAGGTGTTGCCCACAACCCCAACCACACCGGGAGGTGAAGGGCATTGCTGTGGCTAAGGTCACAGAGTTAGCGGATGACAGAGCCACACTTGAGTCCTCGCTGGACTGATTCCACAGTTGGGTGCCTTCCGCCACTGCCTCCCTCTCTGTCTACACGGCCTGATCACCCCCGGTGGGTGAGAATCCTCTTCTCCACTGAGCCCCATCAGCATTTTCTACTGCTGTCATGGTCCTGGTGTTCCATCTCTTATGCTAGTTGTTTGGGCAGGTGGTACAATGCAAGATACCATTGTTCACTGTTTCCCCCTTGAACTTCTCACCTAGAATCCTAGGAAGGTAGTCAATGGGCTGGAATGTGGCTTTAATGAGGTCAGGGTAGAATTCCTTCCCCAACACTGATGGTGGAGTACTGTCTGGTCACAAAGGGACTGCCATGGAGACTGACCCTTAGTGGAAAGATCCAGTTAACCAATCAGCAAGGACATTTGAGCCCCTCCTCATGTTCAGTCCACACCTGCTTCTCCTGGAAAGGACCCAGAAAAAGTAAAAGACATAAAGCTGTGGGCCCTGCGCACCACCATCTCCATCAGGAGGCCAGAATAAGCCGCTTGAAGTCAGGGTGAACGAGACAAGACGGCCTTGTAATTAAATGCCTATTTGAAAGACTAGAAGTGATGCTGGAGTCAGAGATTGGGAAGAGCCAGAGTCGGCCAGGAAGCCTTTGTGCAGAAGGTGGGGACCTCGGTTAAGTTCTGAAAGACAGGCTGGATTTGGAGGGAAGCAGAGGGCATCTTAGGCCAGGGAAACAAACCGCTCAGAACTCTCCCTTCTTCGGGGCTAAGAGACAGAACATCTCTGTCGCGGTGTTTGTATTGGGTGCTCTGACGTCACGGTAGGTAACTTCCATTGCTGCCAAAAGGGACTTGATATTTGTTTAGACTTTAAAATAAATTGGCCTATGACATCAGGTGTAAGGAATCTCATTTGGACAGTGACTCGCTTTGAAGGGTCAAGTTCTTCTGCAGCTTAAAAAAAATAGGCTAATTCAGTGAATCAAAATGAAGTTGAAAACTGAAAATTAATTTAATGTTTTACTTCAATGAAATCTAAAAGCCTGGGAACCACAGACCTTGGAATGCAGGGGCGAAAGGACAGTGAGGAAATGGGACAGTGAGAGGTAGCTTTGTTTATGCTTTGATTCATTTGTTCATGCCCCTGAGGAAGTATCACAGAGCCCACGGGGCTTTTTTTATATTAGTTAGTATCTGCAAATCTTGAACTCCCAGTTTATGAGCCCACAGTTTTTAACTTCAGCCACTGCAGGCTTTTGAGGAGATTTGGGGGAAAATTGTTCTCTGGGGGTGACCATGGAGGCTGGGTGGGTGCTGGCTTGGAGGAAGCCGGGACACTCGCTGTCTTGTGGAATCCACCTGCAGACCCCATTATGTTGCTTGGGATGGGCTGTCTCTCAGGGGAGGGTCCCTCAGGGATGAAGAAGGAGTAAAGAGGCTGCAGAGAATCAGGAATCAAAACAAATCCATTAGCCCGTAGGGACATTTCAACGGAAGAAGGGTAAGGAAGAGTCACACCCGAGGCTCTCCAAGTACCTGTGGGTCCAAGAGGAAGTGTTCACAGGGCACTGCACACGGGCCAGACGCTGTGCTGGTTATATATCCCAGCCTACTGAATAACGGTGCCTATTCCACCAATATGAGGTGTGTTTTAAAGACCACATGAAATCACGAAGTGGTCCAAAGTCATTCTTCTTTCTGGTTGTTTTAGGCAATCGGTAGTTGACAAGGACCCTTGGGTAGATTTGCAGTGTCAGATGTATACAGATGTGTGCATGGGTGGCAAGTAGTGGGAAGACACTTGCATGACCAGGATGGAGGCGATGTGACATTTCTAGGGTGGAATGAACCAATGCAATTGCAAGAGCCAAATAGAAGTTTGGGGACCCACTGACTTCCCCCCTGCTTTTACTGATAAATAATTGACACCCATCTCTGTGTTAAGTTTAAGGCATACAGCACGATGGTTTGATTTACACATATTGTGAAATGATCACCGCAAAAGGCTCAGCTGACATCCATCTTCTCATACAGAGACAATGAAAAGAAAAGAAAGAAGAAAAGAAAAAAGAAAAAAAATTCTCCTTGTGATGAGAACTTTCAGGATTTGCTCTCTTAACTTTCCTAAGGATCGTACAGTAGTGTTAGCTGTGGTCCTTGTGTTGTACATGACATCCTAGGACTTATTTATCTTATAACTGGAAGTTTGTACCTTTTGACCCCCTTTCTCCAGCTCCTTCACTGGCTTTTGAAAATTCCACTTGCGAGGCTGATACTGTCTGTGCCGCTGATCCCAGCGAGACATACCCCATTGCGAGATCGTTCCTGGTTAAGTCAGTGTGTCTGGCAGCTGTGGCTCAGGGGTGAGGTGGGTGGGACTTAAGGTCAACACTTGGAGGCCTGGTTTGGACTCCTGACCAACATTTCAGAGGCAGAACTCCGTGATGCCAACTTCTGGAAGCAGGTCTGGTCACAGAACGGCCCTGGGGCAGAGGCGGACGGGCTTGCAGGATGTGAAGCCTGGCTGCGCAGCTGTCTGCTTCCGGCTGGGCGGTGGTCTGAACGTGAACCAAGATTCCCGTCCTTCCTCCATCCACTGGGTAAGTTAGTAATGGTATGAGCAGGTAATAATCCTCACTGCAGAATGAAGTATGTCCTAAACACAAAACTGAGGACACCGGAGGAGTGCGCAGGCAGATAAACGGTGGGTCAGCCTTTACTAGGACCGGGCACCCAGTTTCCACCTGGAGTAACCAAACCATAGAAAGGAAATAATTCCTCCAGCCCTTCTCTTCCATCCATGTGCTTGCCTGTCATGTTGAAAATGCATTCATTCTCTCCACTGGAAATTAGGATTTTCAAGTAAGACACTAAAAATCAATAAGGAAATAAATATTGCAGCCGTGAGGCTAGGTTCCCTGGGAGTTCAAGAAATAATATAGAAACCAGGCAGAAAGTGCAAGGTGTTTCCCTGTGTCACCCAGCACTTAATTTTCACCCTGATTATATAGTTATTGTTGAATGTTCTTTAACACCTGGAAAATTGACTTGACTTTGCTTGTTAACAGAGCGTAGACTGTGGGGTGGGGTTGGGGGTGAGAATCACTCACAGGTCTTAAATGGGATTAAAACTGCCTGCTTAGATCAACAAGGAAGGTCATAAGAAAAAAAAGAAATGGACCAGCAGAAAAGGCCTGGGGAAACCAATGAGATCCTAAATATAGCACAGTGGGTCATAAAGGACGGACATTTCCAGCAGGTAAAAACCAAGCCCATAAACCCAGGTAGGCTGCACCTGTTTTCTTATCTGCCCCTTTAAAGAACGCTGTCACGAGTTTCTGGGTTCCCCACACCTCCAGCTGCGGAAGGAGGTCGTTCCTCTGGGAAGATTCTGTTTGCAGCCGCTTCCGTGCCGCCCCTAACACCAGGCTGGGGCTTTCCCTTTTCTTTCGCAGGGTGGGCTTACCCGCCGTGGGGAGGAAGGCCCTTGAAACCTGGCTTGGGATGTGTGATTGAGCTTATTTTCCGTGATTTATTTAAGACACATACATGCATGACACCCTAGTCATTTCTCAGCACTCCTTTCTGCATGGACTGTGTACACACACGCACACACACAGACACACATGTTCAGTAAAGTCAGTAAAGAAAGACTTGAGAAGGTGTGGCTGCGCGGAGAGCTACCAGGCGGGCTCAGCGTCCCCGCTCCCTGCATCCGGGCTGGGGATCCGGCAGCAGCCGCAGCCGCCGGGCTCCGGAGGGCGGGGGCAGGCGGGGAGGCAGAGCCGGGTGCAGCCGGCGGGGCCGCGGCGCTTTGGGGAGAACGGGGTGGAGAGACGGGCGGGCGCCCAGCTGCCTCGCAGGTGCTGCAGGCGCGGGGCTTGGGTGCAGGGTGCGGACGGGCGCCGCTGCCGTCCCGCCCCCTCCCCGACTCCGCGCCGCCATCCCGAGCCTGGGCGCGCGCGCCCCCCGCCTCCCCCCCGCCCCCCGCCCCCACGCCCCGACCCCCGCCACCTCCGACCCAGCGGGAGCAGGGCGGAGCATCCCTGCCACCCGGCGAGTGACACCGGTGGCCCGGGCTAAGCGACCCATCCGTCCCAAGCCCGCCCTCAAGGGCCCGGTGGGGCTGAGCTCGAAACCTCGCCGGCCGTGGGGACTCAGTTTCCCTTCTGGAGGGACCGGGGATGCCAGCGCCCCTACGCTCGTGGTCAGTGAGGCTGCGGCTGGGCCCGGCCCTGCGTCCTGCCGCCCCTTCGGGTGCCCAGGTGCCCAGGTGCTTGGCGCGGGCATCAGCGGCTGAATTCCGGCCCACCCTCTGCCTTATTCCCAGCGGCTCTAACCAAGTCCGCAAAACATCTCCTGTGATACGAGTTTTTAAGGGCCCTCATCGCCGCTTGGCCCGCGGGGTCACCTTGCCCACCTCAAAATGAGCAACGAAATAGCCCTGATCAAACCGTGCTCAGCTGGGTTTGTGAACCGAGCGGTTGAGGCTTCCTCAAGGGAGTCGATGCGCCTCCCGCCAGAGTCTGCTCGGCTGGTTTGGGGAGATCATAGCATCTCTAAGATCTGCTACTTCACCGACAAAGCCAGCTCTCTCCACGGGCCCCTCCTGACGCTTCTGCTGTGAGCGAGGATGCAGAGCCCGGTGGTGGGCGGGTAGGAGCAGTGTGCGTGCCTGTGGAAGGGGGCGGGGGGAGACGGGGTTTTGCCTGAATGCTGCCAACTTGCCTATCCTGGGACCCTTTGAAGGGCTTTGGAGGGGGGGGAGCAGGGCGGCTGAGTTTCAGAGACCAGACTGCTTTCATTTTCTTGGTTGCCTTCATCAAGATACCACATGCTTTGACACTTCCTGCCCAGAAACCTTTGAACCATATTCATTTTTGCCGATTGTGTGCTGCACGCTGGAAAAGCAGGTTTTTAAAAGTCCCTTGGGTTGCCCAGCGCTGTGCCAAACCATGGACAGGTGGACGGGGTGGAGGCGGCCTCACCCTGCTCTGTGGAGGCCAGAGGGTCAGCGATTCGGGGAGTGGCGTCTTGGGCCTAGAGAGACCTTTCAGACGTCACGATTCCATCCTGGTGCCATCTTACCGGGCGGGAAGGACCTGACCTAGTTTTAAAGAAGTCAGGAAGAATGCCCTGGGTCCCCCAGACAGGCGCTGTTGTCGGCATTAGTCAGCCGCCCTCTGACTTTCAGCGCCAAGCCCGCCGTTGTGACTAAGTGTCTCACCGCCGTGGCCAGTGCCGTGAGAGCCTGCCACGGAGCTTGTCAGTTCTGCTGTTTAGTATCTGGGTCAAGATGGAAAAAAACTGTTTTTCTGTTGAAAGGTTTCTTCCAAGTCATTTGTGAAGGCACACTTTTCAGTGTTCAATGAAATAATAAACTCCTGCTGATGATGGAAGCTGGGGAAATTCCCGCCCCGCAGAGGATGCTCCTGGCTCCACAACTTTCCATGCACACGTCTGCTCTGATCGCGGTTGCATCAGCTCCACGTCTTTCCTGGTTACTGTCTTTGTGTGTTTCCAGCCTGGCGGTGGTGGCAGAGCTGGGCCTCCTCCCCTCCTGGTGTCTTCCCTGGGTCTGCGTGAATGTGGTTTCACTGAGGGGAGCTCGCCCCATGGGGAGCTCGCCCCATGCGCTGCTCCCTGCAATGTGGCGGAGGCAATCTGGGTGCCCAGAACCCAGCCAGTGGCTCCTTTTTCCTATGCTTTGGCCTGACTGTGGGTGGCCTCTGCTGATGAGATGCCTCAGCAGGACGCGTCCAGAGGAACTCCTGCAAAGTGGTGCTGGGATCCTGGGGGCCTCACCTGCACACGACCCAGAGAGTGACATAAGAGCCGTTGACTCCTGTGGTCTCTGGGAGGGAAGCGGCCTTCTTCCCCCTGCTGTAGTCCCAGTTGCCCAGTACGATGAAGCATTACCGCACTGGGCGTTTCGAGATTGGGCGCCATGTTGAATGGATGAAAGATGGAACAAGTCTGGTGTGTGACTGAGCTGCTGGGTGGAGGTGGTTGGATGCTACTGCCTCAGAAAGGGTTGTGGCTTTTGAGAGTTTGCTTAAAATGTATATAATGATGGTTGTGCTTCCAGAAATCCTCTTCCCTTACTTTAAAACTCTTTTGTCTTCTGTTCAGCATCCAGAGCTATCTAGTTCCACTTCTCGAACATCTGTGTTTAAGGGTGTTCACTGGGGAGCTGGGCGGTCTGGGTTGGAGTTCAGGCCTTGCCAGTTATGAGTTGTGTGACTTAAGTGTCTTTGTGCCTTAGTTTTCTCATTGGTCAATCGGGGATAATAATAGTATGAACTTCTACACAGGGTTGTGCGGATTAAATGAGTTAATATAAGTGAATGGTTTGGAATGGAGCCTGGTCGACTAAGTAGTATGTAAGTGAGGGCTTAGTTATTATTTCACTCTTGTGTTGTTTGGCTAAGCTGTTGATCTTAATCCAGCTCCTGGTGTGTGACTTGGAATTTTCTTGTTTAAAGAGAGAGAGAGAGAAGGAAAAATATAATTGACCTATTTCCCTATCAGACCAAATGGAAACCATTAGCTAATGTACGTTCCTGGATTCTCAGTTACTTAAGGGATTCCTACTGGAATAACTGAGTTAACTTCTTGTGAGTTTTTAGGTCTTTAGACAGTTTGGAATGGTGGGGCTTGAGTAGAGGTCTGGAGAACTGGATCTGAACGTTGGTACCATGGCTGGGGCTCTGTGGAGGGGGACCTCCTCCGGGGGGTGCTGGTCTGGGCATAATCGGTGTTAGCACCAAGTTTATGTAAAATGCAGTTTCAGGAGATTACTGGTCAGAACTATCCCTGGGTCTTATGAATATGAAAAATGAGGAAGTTTGGTGTTTTGTCAGTTTGATGACTCAGTACCAGCATCTGAAAATAGTGCACCTTGTCAAAGCACACCTTAGAATACCCAGATGGCGCCAAGGGCTGGGCAGAGGGTTGCTATCTGTTTCCGACCAGTGTGGGTGCTGGGCAGCACATCGGGCTGGGGCACATCCAGCAGGATGCGCACGGGGGCCCCAGGTGGCTGCGCCGGTTCTCACTCGCAATGCCCTTCCGTGGCTGGATACATTCTCCCGTGCGGTTCCTGCTGATGTGCTCCGAGATTCTTTCTCCCCCAGGAAGCCCTTTCTGGCACTAATTCTGAGTGGAGGGGTCTAGGGAGTGGGCTCAGGGAGCCTGCATTTTTAATCCCGGGAGAGAATCGCTGGAGCCAGTGCTGACTCAAGGTTGGTGATGGAAACCCCTGGTTTGCACCACGTACGCGATGCGCCGTAACTCAGAGCAGTTGTGCTTCGGGCTCAGTCCTGCTTAAGACAGAGCGGTTTGAGTTGTTTTCCTAGAAATGGTAACAGGCTTGCCCTGAGTCATTCATACCCTTGCCAAATCGCTTTCGTTAGCAATCATTCACATTTCCTAGATCATCTTCTACGTGTGGGCTTCTTTCAAACATGACTTCCGTCATGTGGCCTGTGCAGTGACCAAAATTATGACCTGGTGTCTCCTCGCTAGCACCATGCCAGCTGGGAAACTCAGAAGGATGCCAGCTAGAAGTGTCACCATCTTAAGAAGGATATTAGTGATGACAGAGAAGAGAAAGGTTTAAATAATGGCTGCTATTTATTTACTTTTATTTTTGTTGAAGTATAGTTGATTTACAATGCTGTGCTAGTTTCAGGTGTACAGCACGGTGACTCAGTTAACCATCTATATTCTTTTTTCAGGTTCTTTCCCAGTATACATGATAACAAGATATTGAATGTAGTTTGCTGTGCTGTACAGTAAGTAGGTCCTTGTTGTTTACCTGTTTTGTATACAGTAGTGTGTATCTGCTAATGGCTGCTGTTTACTGTGCAATTACTACACACATGCACTTGCTAAGGGCTGACCTCCCCTATCTGTAGTCTTTATAAGTAGAGAATCCACCTGCCTCAAACAAATAAGGACAGTGGAGCTTAGAGAGGATGTGTTAATCTTGTGGTGGATTTCTGGGAGGGACGATGGCGTGTGCTGATTCTCCAGTGTGTCTTGTCCCGAGCTTCTCTTTGTGGCTGCCATTTTGAACCTGCCTGGGTCTGGGGGCAAGGACGGGCAAGGAACAAGCAGTGTGGTCCAATGGCAGAGCACCCAGGCTGCGTCAGCACCTCGATCCTGGTGATGGAGAGTAATAGTTGAGTGATTAGTTTTCACTGCTGTTCCCTGAATGTCTCCTACTTTGAAAACCTCAGGGGATGCGTGGCACGGTGGGGCAAGGAACACAATTCTTGGCTTCCAACTTTCAAAAGAACTCAGGGTGTAGACAACAAATTTGGAGGAATACTAGTTCGGACCTGGTTTTTGTTCTGTGTTGCCCTGAGATTAGATAAAGGTTCTAGATTGGAGAAAGGGACAAAAGAACTGAGAAGTTGCTCAAGTCTCTGTCTTCACCCACATACCCCTCTCCAGTGCTGAGTCGTCGGATGGGGGTCCATGCAGAAACCCCAGGTATGTTTGAGAACTCCCAGAGCGGGGAGCTAGCACCTAATCACTCCTGAAATTCTCCCGGGAGGGCCCAGGAAACTAGCCGTAACCCTGAGTCTCCCCGGCCCCATCAGGTGGATAGTTCTAGCGTGTGTTTGGATGGGGAGGCCTGAAGCAGCCTCCTCGCAAGGCCCACCTTGTGCCTGTAGGACAAGTAACAGCAGAGGATGTTGACTTCAGGGCCAGAGAAGCCTAGGGGGCCACTGCCCCCGAAGAAGGTCCACAACTGGGACAAGGAGGGTGGAGGGGTCAGTTGCATGAGCTGACACCAGGAGGCTGGATGGAAGGAGGGCACCTTTGTGGATGCCACAATGTCTCCACTGGTGCGTGGCAGTGACCCGGGTCAGAGGACTCACGCCCCCATCCACCTCATTGTCTTGGCAGGAGGCACAGAGCTGGAGGCCAAGATTTGCAGCTGCTGCCCGAGTGAACGAGCGATGGCCCTGCTCTCAGAAGGCTCCAGCCGGAAGAGCTCTCGATTGTGGTCGGGATGTTGGGCACACCTTAGTGACCCGGCTGCGAGGTCAGGGGACGAGGAGTCACAGGAAGCAGGAAGCCTGGCGTTTTACCCTTTACTTACAGCATGGCCTCAGTCTCTCTGGATCTCAGGTTTTTTCATTTATAAATTAACATTGGGTTAAATTATTTCTAATGTCCCTGAGAGTTCCAGTTTTGGAAGACCAGAAAATTTAAATCAACTCCTAAATTCGTTTCAAATGGAGAAAGGAAAGTATCACCTGAGCTCCCCCTCCCCTCTTACTTCTTTTATCACCAGCCTGCAAGCTTTTCATTTCTATCCCGTTTCATGCTTGCTTTTTATGTAGCCCTGTAAGCAGTCACTTAAAGTACGTGGACAAGGTGACTTGGTCCTGGTCTGTCCCCTGACTCACTGGTGACATTTCTTCTAGGTGACTGCCTAGGAATTCTAGGTATTCGCCTTGGTCCCTGGTTCTCCAGTTTCATTTGTTTGGTCTTAAAATAGTCACATGCTTTATCATGTGCTGACCTACTAATGTGAAGAAATCCCCAATGTCAATGATTAAACAGGGAGCCCCAGCAAGACTGCAGTGTTCTTGACCCCGCTGACAGCCTTCCTCATGGGGACATCCGTCCTTGGATGTAAGTTTTGCACTTTTAAAAAGAGCCGTGGAACCAGCGAGACCAAAACCAAGAGTTTTTGGTACTTATGTTATTTCTCAAACGAAGAATATCTCAATCAGAAAATGAATTCTACTATTTCATATTTTCACTAATGATCTAATTGTGGAATAATATATTTATTAAGTGCCAATGAATGACTGAATGAAGATGGAAAGAGATACAGTTATACCTGTATGTGGGGATCATCTTTCTCTGCAGACGATGCAGATAATGATCAATAGTTCAATGATACAAAAAGCCACTTTGCCAAAATAGCAGTCCTTTTTTCTTGTGATTGTGACAGCCGTCTGCCCTGCCCCGATGCAGTGTTAGGTGCCCATCTGTGTGCTCCTTGGGCATCTCAGCTCATCTCTCCTTTTCCTCTGATTTCTGTTAACTTGTCTTCTTTCCACACCAGGCTGTGGACTCCTTTAAAAGGGAAGTTGTGTCATTTATTATTTTCCACCAGTGCCTGACAACTGTTGAGTGGCTGGAAGGATGGGTGGATGGGTGATGGGTGAGGAGCAGAGATGGGGAGCAGAGACACGTGGCCATGACTTGGCACAGTGAATGGATACCAAGTAGCGCGTGGAGTTGAACTGATGCAAGCGAGCTGTTTGACCAACTGGGAACAATCCACAGAGCACAAGTACTGCTCTCTGCCAGAATCCCTGCTTTCAGGCAAATTTTAAAGAAGGTGAAGACAGTTCATCACATGAACAACTCACTTGTCCCTGCTGGTTAAGCCGTATTTGTCCAGATACCGACTTGATCAATGAAATGATTAATAAGTCGGGACTGGTTCATGTAAAAGAGATATAAAGTAGGTTAAGGGTGGGGAGGGTAGAGCTCAGTGGTTAGAGTTCATGCTTAGCCTGCCTGAGGCCCCGGGTTCAATCCCTGGTACCTCCATGCAATAAGTAAATAAATCTAATTACCCCACCCCCATAAATAAATAAATAAATAAATAAATAAATAAATAAATAAATAAATAAATAAACATTTAAAACCTTTAAAAAATTAGTTAAAAAGGTAGAATTAAAAAAATGAAATAGATGAACAGTTGTAAGATGGATGTCTAACTTGAAATTCTGTTACGCTTCTTTCAAAAATTCAAGCTCATTATATTATAGATTACATAAATACTATACATATAAACTATGTATTATATAAAATATAGCAGTGGTTCTCAAACTTAGCTGTACATTAGAATCACCTGGGGAACTTATACAAATTCTGATTCTCAGGCATTGTCCCCGACTCCCTGGGGATGGGAATTAGGCATTCAGAGCTTTTAAAGCTCCCCAGGGAATTCCAAAAGGCTTTGTGACCTCCTAACCTGAACTACAAAGCAAATGGGGACACGAGACTATAAATTGCAAGAAGAAGTTGGCTCAAATAGAGCAAGAACCTGGATTGAAACTTAAAAATGGACCCTTTGCAAAAAGTATCTTCAATGAAAAATAATTTTAAAAACTCATACACACGAAAAATAGAGTGGAAATGCTCTACAAATCAATTTTATTGGTTTAAATTCGTTATTCACTTAAACCATTGTTTTATACCCTACTTCGTTGGATTCCACGCCCTAAATCGAGCTTCCTCCGTGCTCAGAAGGGTGAAGACTTTTCTAGCACAGCGTGGATGGGGGAAGCGGGGTGGGCAGGAGACTCAGCTGCCATTCACTTTGGGAGACACCGTCTCCGATGCCACAGGGGCGGCAGGCTGAATCTCCTAATACCGCTCCCACCCCTGGGAATTAAATTCACTCCCCGTGGAAAGGGATTCAGAAATCCCGACCCTGCCTTCCAAACAGCAGTGTGATTTCACCAGGGTGATAAATTGCTCCTATCAAAACAGACATCAAGTCTGCCAGGGAAATAATGGGTTCCAACAGGACCAAGTGGAACATCTTATGTGTGTATGAGCAGGGGACAAGTGGTGAAAAATCAGTGACTGTGTGTGTGTGCGTGCGTGCGTGTGTGTGTGTGTGTGTGTGTGTGTGCTTGAACTCCTTTCAACCTCTCTTAAATGGTAAGAGGAACAGAGAGCAGATGAGAAGGATAATGTGATTAGCTTTAAATGAAAAAAGAAAATCTACCATAAAAATGGCCCGGGGAGCACGTTTGTCAGAGGGCATGCTAGCGGGCCGGGGGTCGCGCTGCCGGTGGGAAGGTGTGTGGGGTTGTCTTTTACAGAGTCTCTCTGGCAGGATTCCTCGGGTGGAGAAGCCCGCTGTCAGTGCGCGCTGATTTACCGCAGACCGCCAGGCACTCCTCGCCGGAGAGAACCCCTTCCTGCCCACCCCGCCCTAATTACCTGCAATTCTCACGTTCCTGGGGGTGAAGTCAGAATGCCCCGGTGAAAATGCAAAGGTTGTCTGCACAGAAAGACCCATTAAACCCTTACCAGCTAGGAACCAATCTTAAATCATTTTCCCCAAATAGCCCCCTGCCCTCTTTAGTTGGCCGAGAAAGGAATGGAAGGATGGACTGGTTATGTCACTTCTCTTTTCCTGATTTCCTAACACATGATCTTGTACAGACCTTTGGCCTAAGACAATATTCTCTTCCCTGACTTACAATGTGTTTCCGGTTCCTAGGGCTCTTTCTTGGGTCTGGAGATCTCTTGGCTGCCTCCTCCAGGACTTGGCTCAGTGCCCTAGGAAGTCTTTCTGAGTTCCCCACTCCCCACCCCAAAGGCTTAGCGGCTGCTTTCCTAGCCCTGTGTAGGTCCTCTGACACTTACGGGAGCAGGGCATCATCTGAGTGCACAGGCGAGTCATTGGTTCAGGCATTTATCCAGCAAGTATTTGTTTTTATATTTATTTATTTATTTACTTATTTATTTATTCTTTCTCTTTTATTTATTTATTTTTTTTAGCATTTTTTTTTATTGAGTTATAGTCATTTTACAATGTTGTGTCAAATTCCAGTGTAGAGCACATCCACAAATTTTGAAATCCCAGTCTGTCCCTTCCTACCCTCTGCCCTCTTGGCAACCACAAGTTTGTATCCTTTGTCTGTGAGAGTGTTTCTGTTTTGTATTTATGTACTTTTTTTTTTTTTTTAGATTCCACATATATCTCATATGGTATTTTTCTTTCTTTCTGGCTTACTTCACTTAGAATGACATTCTCCAGGGACATCCATGTTGTTGCAAATGGCGTTATGTTGTCATTTTTATGGCTGAATATTATTCCATTGTATAATATACCACCTCTTCTTTATCCAGTCATCTGTCAATGGACATTTAGGCTATTTCCATGTCTTGGCTGTTGTAAATAGTGCTGCTATGAACATTGGGGTGCAGGTGTCTTTTTGAAGTAGGGTTCCTTCTGGATATATGCCCAGGAGCGGGATTCCTGGGTCATATGGTAAGTCTATTCCTAGTCTTTTTTATTATTTTAATTGAAGTACAGTCAGTTACAATGTGTCAATTTCTGGTGTACAGCACAATGTCCCAGTCATTCATATACATACATATATTCATTTACATATTTTTTTTTCCATTAGAGATTATTCAAAAAGTATTTGTTGAGTTCCTACTTTGGGCCAGGCACTATACCCAAGATAGAATAAGAGGGAGTCCAGATAGATATGGAGCCAGGAGAGACTCAGATCCGGACATCCAATTCCAGTACGCTTTCCGAGGCTGCAGGGAAGCCCCCGCTCTGGGGCTGGTTCTCTGTGCAGAGGATGGGGTTGGGGGGAGGCAGGGAGCCAGCTCTCCTTGCTGAACCCTCTTATTGCTTCCTCAGTTGAGTGAGAGGGTTACAGTAGATAACACTTCAGTTTTCTCTGCATTCTGAGAGTCTGTGAACAGTCGAAATCTAAAACAGGGATACGTTTAAGACCCAGAATTGCCACAGCAATACTGAAGAAAAAGAAAGAGGCTGGAGGAATAACCCTCCCATACTTCAGACAATACTACAGAGCTACGGTCATCAAAACAGCATGGTATTGGCACAGAAACAGATGTGTGGCTTAATGGAACAGAATAGAGAGCCCAGAAATAAACCCACACCCCTACTGTCATTTTAAAATGAGGAAGTTGAGGCTGACAGTGCTTGTGTAGCCAACAAGTTAAAGATTTACACTGGCAAGCGGGTGTCCTGGCTGTGGAGCCTAGATGTCTCTGGTTCCATAGTGACCTGTCCCTGCACATCTTTCCCAGGTCTGAGCACTAAGGTATCAGATCAATCCCCCATTGTCAGCCCTGTAGATGGTTTCCAGTTTCCCACTGTTATAAACAATACCCTGGAGAAATCCTTGTGGCCAGAAATTTGCACAGGACTCCTTCTTTTCTTTAGCGAAATCCTTAGCTGTAGAATTGCAAAGTCAAAGGCCAGGTTAACTCTTGAATATATGCTGCCAAGTTGCTCCTGTCTCCACAACTAGAGGTGCAACAATTCACACCCTCCAGAGGTGTACGAAGCACTCCAAACCTTAGCAATGAGCAGACAATGGAAACTGATGAAATGCTGACGAAAAGTTGAAGTGATCAGATGCATCCAAAGAGACACAGGCATACTGAGCATGAAGGAAGACAGCCTACCCCAAGCCAGCAGGCTCCCAGTTTTACTGGCACAAAGGACCCCTGGTTTATAGCAGGTAAAAGGACCATCTTACAGGTTATGGGTTTTCCCCTGTTCTACCATCTAAAGCTACTGACCGTCAACAGATGCTGACTTTTCATTTGCCTTGAATTAAAAGGTTTATGCTGCCTTCACTGTCTTTTTCTGCTGTAGCCAAGGCTGGTGCTTCAGCCAACTTTTCCCACATTGAAATGTCAAATGAAATTCCAGAGCCATCAAATGAGACCTTTATTCCTCCACCTGCACATTATGACTCTAATAAACACGTTATCAGCTCATGAAAATGATGGCAAACAGGTGACTGAAGGATTTGATAAGTCAGCAGCAAAGATGAACAGTTCTTTTCAGAGAAAGCTGTGAGAGGTTCCTCTACTTAAAACAATTGTGGCATGTGAATTTACAGCACTTAAATCATTATCGGCAATTAGTCCTTGTCAAAAAGGTTGCAGCTGGCTTCAATTACAGGTAAGATTTTTATAATTTGAACTTAGTAGTGCGTCTGATACGTAGGGCTTGGATGAACACGCTTTGGGAGATTTACAATTTGAGAAAAACTTCAAGGCATTTCAAAATTCAAAAATTCATTATTTTCAACACTGCTTTGTTAGTGACATTTATTATTAAGCTTCCAGAAACATTTCCATAGACTTCATCCTCCAGCTGTTTTCTTCCCTAACAGAAAAATTACTGATTAAAAATTGCTTTTATATTACAAAAGCACCACACGTACATTATAGAAAAAAATCTATCTAAGCAGCACAGAGGATACAAAATAAGAACAACTCTTTCTAAATATCTCCTCATCCTCAAACCCTCATGCTCCCAAAGATAAGCACTTCTGCTTTTAATTCTTCTAGAAATTACCACCATAACTTCATCTAGAATTATTTTTACCCTTATATCCTGATCAATTAACTTTGGGCAGTGTGCATTCATTCTTAACTAGGGAATAATTAATTTGGAATTCAATGTAATGGAATTTAAGTTTAATTTAAAATTAAATAGAATTTAATGCCAGTACACAAGCTTCCATCTCTCTTTCACATGTTGGCTTTTGCCGATTCTGGTTTTCTAAAGTTTTTTCTGCAGTTTCGAAACTTTAATATGCGTATCTATTTCTTGATCCAGTATCTGTAGATTTTCACCATCTAAATAGGCGTGAAGAGTATCTCATCGCTTTAGTTTGCGTTTCTCTGACGACAGATGAGGTGAGCATCCCTTCATATGCTTACTTGCCATCTCTGTATCTTATTTCATCAAATTTCTGTTCAGGTCCTTCACCCATTTTTTTCAATTGAGTTGTTTATTTTTTATTGTTGAGTTTTAAGTGTTCTTAGTATATTTTGGGGCAACAGTTCTTCCTCTTGTATATCGTTTGCAAGTATTTTCTCCCAGTCTGTGGCTTGTCTTCTCATTTTCTTGGCAGTGTCTTTCACAGAGCAGAAGTTTTTAATTTTAGCGAAGTCCAGCTTACTATGTCTTTCATGAGTGATACTTTTGGTTTTGGAGCTCCATCAGCATCAGGTATTATCTCTTGATTCTCCATTAAGAAAGGTGAGAGATTAGCATCTTTATTACTCCCGCCTTCTTTACTCTTTGTGCATCTGTGCCATTATGTTTTTACGCTGTCAGAATTGAAAATATTTACCTGTTTTACTACTGTAACTATAATTAAGTTTTCTATGCTTCTAAGGAGCAATTCTAGAAATGAAAATTTAAAGAACAGCATTTATATTCTTATGATTATTCAATTTTTTAAACTACAACACAAATCAAGGAAAAGTTATTTCTATATTACTGAACTGGTGCTATTTGAAGGGTGATCTTCCAAGAGTTAAGATTAAGTCTACTTTTCTTTTCCTAAACTCTATCTATTCCTCAAAATTAGGGCACCTGTAAGTTTGCTTCATATTTGGAGCATGTATGTTTTGTATTGCTATCTTCCTCTCCTTCTCACTCACCTGGTGTTTCTTTTCCCTTTTTCTTTTTCTTTTTCTTTTTTTTAAAATAAATGTTGACTGCAGGGACATATGTATCCATCATGCTTTTTAGACCTTTCAAGACCTTTCTAGTTATCATACAGTGTATGCAATTGGATTTGTTTCTGTCTTGAAGCCTTCTTCACAAGCCATCTTACTTTCTCTTTTAATTGGTCCATTGCTTTCTAGACACACTGCATAGCTGTCAGTCTTGAATTTCTTTTCCATTGGTCTCCTCTTTAGGTTGCTGTGAGTTAAGTTTTATAGCATCTTTTTTCTTGAGTTCCCTTTTTCATTTGACAGAGTGTAGCCTCTCTGTGCCCCAGTTTCTTAATTTAAAAATTTAGGGTAAAAATAATGTCATAGGGTTGATCTGAAGATGCAAGGAGTTAAGTACATGCAAAGTACTAAGAAGAGTGCCTTGCAAATATTACTACTCTGCAATTTTCTCATAAAGGGAAGTAAAACCTTTTCAGTCCTACCACTCTTAAAATACCTTTATTTTCCATCACTCCACTTGGTTAAGAGTTTGGAATATAATTTTACTTTCAAAATAACTTTCCTTTAAAATTTTGAATGTCTTGCTCCTTTGCCCTCCAACTTTACATTCTGTTGACAGGTTTAGGGTCAGTTTAGTTCTGGTCCTTTGTAAGTAATCTTGTTTTTTAAAATTTTTCTGGTGGTGTCTAGGGTTTTTGTTTTATCTCCAGGGTTCTGAATTGTTAACAAAGAATAGTAGGGTTTTTTTTTTTTTTAAATTTCCTGTCACTCATCCTGCTTGGCCTTTGGTGTACCTACTTGAAAAATCAGATTTCTCTTTAGATAATATTTTTTCTGTTTTGTTTCTCTGTTATCTCCTCTCTATTGTCATGGTTGTCCATTTCTGGAGATCTCTCTATGTATGCCATTAGAAATAATTTTTTTCTCTTCTAATACTTCCCTTTCCACTGGAATCAGTTGTTCATTTCTTTCTCTTGACTGTTTTATTTTATTTTTTTCCTTCTCAAATACCTGCTGATTTCTGGTTGAATCTTCAATGAATGAAGGACTGTGCTGGTGAGCAAAAGTAGTTGATGTGGTTTCCTTTGCAAATGTGTTGGTCTGTAAAGCAGAACCACCTCCCTCTTGACCTGGAAGGCTGCCTGCAGGCTCTGCCCACACAGTGGTTCTAGTGACAGATGTGCCTCCTTTGATGTACTAGAGCAGAGAGCAGGCGGGCTTGGGACCTTCCACGACTAGCACTTTCTCCGAATGATCCCAGTTCCTTGGAGTTAAAAAATGTGTCAGTAACATAAGGGCAATTATTTAGTTGTCTCATGATATGAACCTGTATGTTGACTGAATTTTATCTTCTCTCACTGTGGAAGGGAGAAGGCAGTGAAGCACATTACGAGGGACTGACTTGTAATAAAGGATTAGATGGGGACTATGCAGATCAGCGTAAAGGTTTATAGAGATGAAGCCGTGTGGCATGTCTCCATTCATGGCTGCCTATGGTTTGCTCATCTTTTTGCTGTTGTTGAAGCTGACAGCATGATGGCCCTTCACGTGTGCCCCTCCACTCATCCCTAGTAGCGTCACTGGTCAGATCCTCTTAGCTGACTCAGTGAGGTGGTCTTTTCCTAGGGGGTCTCCATCCTTGGGGTCTCCTTAGTGTTCTTATACTCCTAGAATCTCCCCCTGTGCCAGCCATCCCCTCAGTGCTGATGAATCTCCATCTCTAGCCCAGATCTCTCTCTGAAGTTCCACTTGGGGGTTCCCACAGGCTTCTCACACCCAGGAATCGAAAGCAGAGGTGGGCATGTTTCTCTCTTCTTCCCAAGTTCCTTTTGTTTTGTGGTCCCCTATATGTCTAGGTGCCCAATCCTGAAAGCAGGAAGCGTCTTTCTTTCTTGATCTCCTGCATCTTAGCAATTATAAAGTCCTGTCTTTCTTAGCCAGTTTGGGTTGCTATAACAGACTGGGTGGTTTAAACAACAGATATTTATTTCTCACAGTTTTGGAGGCTGGAAGTCCAAAATCAGGGTACCACCATAGTCAGGTGAAGGCCCTCTTCCTGGTTTGCAGATGGACCTCCTTGCTCTGTCCTCACATGGCAGACAGAGAGATCATCTCTTTCCTGTCTCTTCTTTTAAGGGCACTAATTCCATCATGGGGGCTCCACTCTCATGGCCTAATCACCCTCCAAAGTCCTCACCTTCTAACACCATCACACTAGGGATTAGGTCTCAATGTAAGATTTGCGACAAACATTTAGTCCATAGCACCATTTTGTAATCTCTGGCATCTCCCCCAGGATGTGATGTAATTTTTAATTTTCTATCTTGATGTGTGTGTGTGTGCATGTGTGTGGGGTGCATTTCAGAGACTTGCACTTAATTTCCCCCATTTTGATAACTCTTACCTCCTATTCCAAGAAGCCATGTAGTCACTCCGCCAATTTCCAGAGGTAGTTTGAATTATATATTTGGGGGTTGGGGGAATAACCATGGTTGGGTCTGTGGACCCAGACCTGGGCAGGTCTTCATTTATAACTGGACCCATGGCTTTGCTTTAACAAGGGGGTTCAGGAGGATCACGTCTCAGAACCCCAGTTATCAGTGTCATCTCAGATCTTGTAACCTGCAGTCCTCAGCGCATCTGGGCAGTCCTCGCCGTCCAGTGTGTGACTCCCTGAGCACGCGGCAGGGGCTCTCTGGGGAGCTGGGGAGTTATTTACAGAGACACCTGCTGTGATGCTGTAGATTCTTCCTCTCAGGGACTCACCTGTCCTTCAGTCCATGGGGTCTGGGTCTGAAAACTGGTTCGGGTCCAGATACCAGGTCCAGTGCTGAGACTGGATTTTTATTTTTATTTGGGCAGTTCATTCAACCTCTTGATCATCTTTCCTTGCATTTTCTCTCTCTCTCTCTTTTTTTTTTTTTTTTTTTGAGTGTCTAACTTGAGTGACCTCCCCGTCATGCTGTGTCCGTTATTCTCTCTGGCTCAGGGCCCTCTGGCTGCCCCTTCGGCCATGTGCCCCATTATAATTGTGTCCCCGTTGCTGCTAATTAAATGTCACACTAGCTTCTATTATTTCAAGATTCCCTTAGGGAGTCCAGTTCTGTAATAATAGGATTATTCAGAGCTCTTCAAGGGTGCGCCTCTCAGCAATGCTTTTTTTTTTTTTTTTTTTTTTGACAAATTGACAAATGGAGTGTTTCCCAGGCTCTCTTGATGAACATGACTGGTTGGTTTCCAACCTCACATGATATTTCTACTCTGGAATTCTACTTTCCTGAACCTCTTCCTCCCTGACTCCATTGTCTGGGCAGCAGCCTGGTGTTTCTGCTTTCTTAGTGGGGACCACTGCTTTCTCCAAGTTACTAGGAGCTGTTCCAACAGCAGGTTAGCACTGCTGGAGGCCTGGCTGGAATTTAACATGCTATTATGGGAGAGTACACCCACACGGATGAACACTTTTGCACACTTAGGCTCTGCCCAGCCCTATCAGCCCCATATGCACCATGGTTCTTGTCAATGCCTCACCAGGTCCTACAGAGTCTTGCCTCCCAGTTCAGGTCTAGCACATTCCTCACTGGCTGCTGCTGTGATCTGTGTGTGGGAGGGCAGGTGGGCTCGTTTTAAAAGACAGAAGTGGCATTTACAATAGCTAAGACATGGAAGCAACCTAAATGTCCATCAACAGATGACTGGATAAAGAAGATGTGGTATATATATATACAATGGAATATTACTCAGCCATAAAAAAGAGTGAAATCATGCCATTTGCAGCAACATGGATGGACCTAGAGATGATCATACTAAGTGAAGTAAGTCAGAGAAAGACAATACTATATGATACTACTTATATGTGGAATCTAAAAAATAATACAAATGAACTTATTTACCAAATCAAAACAGACCCACAGACATAGAAAATAAACTTACGGTAACCAAAGGTGAAATGGGGGAAGGATGACTAAGGAAGGAGTTTGAGATTAACAGATGCATACCACTATACAGTAAGTAGATAAACAACAAGGATTTACTGTATAGCACAGGGAACTATATTCAGTATCTTGTAATAACATATAATGGAAAAGAATCGAAGAAAGAAATATACATATAAAACTGAATCACTTTGCTGTGCACCAGAAACTAACACAACATTCTAAATCAACTATAGTTCAATAGAAAAAATTTCAGGCTCTCCCTCAGCTTTGTGGATCTCCAGTTCATGTATAAAACATTCAAGGGAACTCAGTCCTTCCCAAGTGGAAACTGTCTAGTACACCCCTCATGTGTGGGCCTGGCAAGAAATCACAAGTTGAACAGGTACTGACTGCATTAATTTCCTCATATTAAAAAAAAAATCTCTTTAAGGAAACCACAAATCTTAGAGTTATCCTTTGCACAGGAAAATCACAGAGAGGCTGGCTGGCATGGTCACTGTCTCTTTTTTATATGCAAAAGTCAATGCATAGAGCAATTAATCTTTTGTTTATGTGAGACTTTCATATTCAGATGTTTACTTTTCACACCCAAACTCCCTACTCTTTTGTGCACTGAATAGTGGTTCTGGATTTCTAATTACTCAGTCTCCTTGCAACTTTTGAACCCACCTTTCTTCTCACCTTCTCCTTTTCTTTCAGGAAGTGCTCATGAAAGCAGAATTCTTATTTTCATTGATTTGAACTCCCCATTGTGCAGGATGCTCTGTTTGGTCCTGGGCGATTGTAGTGTAGATACAGTTTCCTCAAGATTCCTACGGGGGAGGATCGGCTTTTTGTAACCACTCCTTTCAAGCCAGATTTTTTTTTAAAATAATAATAAAAATTATTTATAAGAAGGCTCCCGGGGAGTGGCTGTTAGGCCACACAACTTGTGTGGAGGATACCTGAAGTGTTCACTTCCCTTCCTTTTCACGTGTTTCCAGCTGATTTCTTTTTAGTTGTGCTGCGTTAATTACGTTTGGTCACTCTAGGAAATAGCCATTCTTGCATTCACGGCCTTTGGAAAGTAATGAAATCAACAGGGGATAGGGTTGCCTGCTCTGAGCATTTGGTTCCTGGGCGGAAGGAAGGGACGATAGCATCGTCATCTTTGAGTTGTCTGGGTTTGGCACTTACTCAGGGCTCAGCTGAGAACTGGAGAAATGAAAGAATGAGTGAGTAAAAGAAGGGATGGGTGAACAGCAGGGGGTCATTAAGCGCTGTTTGTGTAAACTCTGCTGTGGTGACTGGACCGCAAGTGCAGGCTCTCTCTTTGTACCAGCACTTCTCCATTTGGTTAGAATTTCATTCTTATTTAAATCTCCCTCCGGCTCTCCCTTCCTTTTTCCCTCCCTCCCTCCCTCCCTTCCTTCCCTTCTTCCTTCTCCCTCTCCTTTGGGTCAGGATCTCAGTATCAGTGAGCCATTAGCTCACACATGTTGAACCCTTAGCTTCACAGCTCCGTTGAGACTTTCTTCCTCTCACCCACTATGTTGACACCCTAACTTTTACATAACGTCCCCAAACAGGACCAATTTATGTTAGGGACAGTGCCTGAGGCCCACAATACTTTTAAGGGTCTATGAAATGTTTTAACATATATATATTTTTGAGTTAGAATAGAAACAGCAATCTTTAGATTGAAGAACATGTTTTAATATACAGTAATGACATATTTATATTTTTATGAACACATAGTAAAACATAATTTTTAATATCATTTTATGGAGAAAAGAGCCAATGGAGGGGGGGAAACATGCCAGGAGCCCATGAGGTCATCACGAGGCCCTGACACGAGGCCCTGACCCGAGGCTTCACATCTTTTGATGCAGCCTGTGGTTGACAAGCCTGGCTGGACGTCACAGTTCCCTGGGGATTTATTTTTAGAAAGCTTAGCCCCACCTCATTCTTAGGGATTCTGAATTAATATGTCTGGGGTGGCTGTCAGGCACTGGATGTTTAAAGCCCCTCAGGATATTTGTGGTCAGGGCTGAACCGATGGCTCAGGTGCTAGGTGCTTACAGACCCCGTTGTGCGTAGTGATCCCCTGGGAGCCTGGCACCTGCGGGCCCTGAGTCAGCTGGCCTGGGGGAGGGACCGAGGCCCTGGGTCTCTAACAAGTTCTCAGGTGTTGAGGAAGCTGCTGGTTCTACCCGCCCGGTAGCAGGTTCTGGAGCCTGGGCTCTGAGTGGAAGGAACACGCTGTTCTCTGCCTGTGGGTTCTGGAGCCTGGGTGGTGACTGTCGCTGCCCTTCACTGAGACCCGCTGCCTGCCGGTCACTACTTCTAATCTCACAGCCGTCTTATGTGGGAGGTGGTATTATCTCTGTTTTACAGATGAAAAAACTGGGGTTCAAAGAAGTTAAGCCTGGAGGCTTACTTTAATGGGTGGTGCTGGGATTCCAACCAGAGCTGAGAGGCGCCCCGTCCGTGGTCCTTCCCTGGCACCACGCTGCCTCCAGCACCCTGAGTGGCCTCCCTGATGGGATGCTGACCGCAGGCAACCAAGGGGCCATGGTATTCACGCCCACGGTTTTACATAAAATAGACATAGCTTCAAAACAAAATAAAAGTCAAAGAGTGGAAACTAAAGTACTCAGCTAACCGTATTCTTTTTGGTGTTGCCTAATTCCAGCCTGATATGTACCCTAATGCCCAATTCATTCCTCCAGCATTGCAGCGGAGAGCATCATTCCCCTGCTCACATCCTGGCTAAACTCTCTGACCAATGGCCAAGGCCCACTGCTGTCTGGCTTTACAAGCAGCCCTTCATTCACTCCCCCAGTCACTCACTCAGCAATGATTGTCAAGCACCTGCTCTCAGGTAAGGTCCTCTTCTGTGTGCTGGGCCTCCTGCTGTGTGGAGGGGCCAGTGGTGTTCGGGTGATCTGCACAACTTATAAATTACTAGTTTATTCCACACGAAATTTAATTTTCTCACCATAAGTTCAGCAGAATAACTAAATTGTTCTACTTAAGATTTCCAGAAGATTTGTGTTCTATTAACAGTGACGATCTAAGTAATGAAAATACAAATGCGGTGTTTTCAAAGTCTACAAAATTTGAATACATCGTCGTTAATGTATACATTTAAAAAACTTAAAATTCAAGATATGAAAGTTATTTTTATATATGCCTTCAAAGAATTTTTTTCTTCCAAATTTGTTAAAATTACCTGCACAAAAGCAAAGCCTGGATTCCAATGAATAATTTCAACGATTAACATCAACATTATTTTAACATAAATGAAATCTTTCATTGCTTTTTGAAGAGTAAATTAAAAATCTCATTCTTATTATGGTTTTTAATAGGAGAGAAAAATCTTCACAAGTCTAGCATTCCATACTCATGGGGTTGCCCCTGTAAAGAGTTAGTATCATTTTTTTAAACTGAAGTATACAGTCAGTTACAATGTGTCAATGTCTGGTGCACAGCACAATGTCCCAGTCATGCATATATATACATATATTCGGTTTCATATTCTTTTTCATTAAAGATTATTATAAGATATTGAATATAGATCCCTGTGCTGTACAGAAGAAATCTGTATAGATAGAAATTTGTATAGAAAGAAGTAGATAAAAATCTATTTTTATATATAGTGGTTAACTTCTCCGCTGTGTTCCTGAGCTTGGCTTGTGAGCCCATGTGGCCTGGGCTCCCCCAGGCGTCAGAACATCCCACCCACTCCGCTCGGGCCAATCGGGCCAAACACATGACAGCGTCTTGAATGTGATCTGCTGTTACCTCTGCCTCCAAGGCCCATTTTCTATCTACTTGCTTCCCCCACACCCTCCCAAACCAGCTCTAGCTTCTTTGCTTCTGTACAAGAAGAACTTTCCTACTTTCCTTGGAACCACCACCCTGCATGGCAGCATCAAGCCAGAACTGTAACAGAAAACATCCCTGGAGAAATGGAGAGGAGTCTTGTTTTGGTACCACTGGTGTCCCTGCCCCCCAGGAGCTCCTGGTCTGGGGCCGTGTTTCTCAAACTCGAGAAACAGAGTGACTCTTTTTAAAAAAGGACAAAAAAGCCTCCAACACCTGGTGGTGTTTTGAACAAGTTCTGTTTGTACAAACACAACTAGGAGTCGGCCTTCTGATGCTTGCAGTTCCCACATTTCTATAAAATAAAACAATTTTTCGAGTTAGGTGTGAACCAAACTGAAATCCACCAAAGTTCAAGTTCATGTGATGATGCTTTGCTGACGCACATGGGTCCCGGGGCTGGCGGCCGAGCCAGGCCCTGGTGAGTTTGGCCTTGATCCCTGCCCGGCTTGGGGTGACTCAGCCCTCCCACTGGAGGCCTCTATTTGAACTGCTGTGAAGCTTCACTCACACAGGACTCTGTGATGTCACTCGACCTTTCACTCTGCTCTCCTGCATCACTTGTGTATCAGGTCGGCCTCAGCTCTTCTCCCCAGAGCTTGGCGTGCCGGCCCCACCATAGACGCAGAGGCGGCGGCACGGGTGCTGAGACGGCCTGGTTATTGCGAGACCCGCCAGGTGACGCAGAAAAGGCAAAGACAGCATCTTCTTTTAAGACGATGATCACAATGACAACAGGGAATTTTACCTTTTTCTAAGAAGAGCAATAGACCGCTGAGACTATGTCCCGGGATCTGAGCCTGCCCAGTGTCAGTCCAGTGACTCGATGGCACGTGCTCCAGGCTGTTCCCATTTCAGGCCTGCTGCTTCCTTGTTATTGGTTCTCTCCATTCTTCTTTGGGTGTGAAGAACGATGGCCCCAGACTTAGGTTCTGAGCACCAATCTTGAGTCACTTGCTTTGTGCCTTTGCCTCCCCCTCCCGTCCCCCTGGAATCCTTCTGTCCCTTTATCCCTGTTGAAATGCTCTCCTTCTTCAGGAAGACCAGCTCAGATTGGACTTCCTCCAGGAAGCCCTCTCTGCTGTCGACTCGGTTCTTTTCCGTCGTGGCACTGACCTTGAACAACCATGTGGGATCGGTGCATCTCCTGCTCTGACTCCGGTCTTCCCTCCATGGGACCCGGCAGTGTCAGCATCTGCCAGGTGCTCATGGCGCCTTTGGAATTTAGCTGGATTTGCGGGTCTCTCTTCAGCATCTTGGATCATCCACGGGATGAGTGAAACGCTGTTGGGCGAACAGAGACTCCTAAGCTGAGTTTCATACAACTTTGCAACACTGACGTGGTGAGGACGACCCAGGAGGATTCTTGAAAAGGGGCACAACTGTCATGAACTGTGTGTGAGTGTGTGTGTGAGTGTGTGTGTGTCTGAGGGTGTGCACATTTCACTGCATCCCTGAGGTGAGCGTACCTGCAGGCAGAGGTGAGGACAACAGGGAGACATTCATTCTACCCAGGGAAGTGCCCCCTCGCCAGTTCTCCTCCACATTCCTTCCCCATTTTGTCTCCTCCTTCCCCCTGCGGGATTAGTGGTGAACAACAAGGGGCAGTGCGAAGCTCTTGAGGAACTTTTCTTACTGGCAGTGTTTAAAATGAATTGTATGCAGTGATTTACTGGGTGGACTGCTCTGCCACCATCTTTTGATGTGTGATACCCTAATCACACCCTCAGGGTGTTGCCAGACACAGGGCGTTTCTGAGCATCTCTTAGTCCCAAATGGTATGATTATATCTCAGACTATTCATAACCCTCCAGGGTTTTGTTTTTGTTTTTTTTTAACTGGTATAAATCAATCAATTATTTAAGGCAATTGCTTTGATCATTACCAGCTGCCAGTGTGTGGTGGAGAAGCTTAGCTGTTCTCGGGGAGCTCCCTCCCCGCCCAGCGTGCGGCACAGCCCTGCCCTTCAGCGGGGACACCTTATCATCACGCGTCCTGCTGTGGCCAGCAGTTCTCAAGTCGGTCACTGGGCGCCCCTTGGAACACAGCACCGTGGGCTGCATGGAATTCCCGCAGGTGGCCCTTCATCTGAGCAGCTGCGATGTGGGTGACCCGTGCCCCCTTCAAAGGGCAGCCCAGGTGGAGCTGCTCCTGCCTGCCTGGGAATTCTCAAGGTCTGGTTTCTGAAACAACACTTAACATTGGTTGGACGAAAGGAATCTGGGGGTGGCTTGGGATCTGTATAAATTAGCATTTACATCATATTAATGAGGTGCTAATTGCTCTTGCAATCTTTTGAATGCAAATTAATCTAGTCCTGTTTGCATCGTCAGGTACCCAGTGTAATAGCTTCTAGCCTTTCCATTGTTGTCCAAGTGATGATCGGCGAGCCCGTTAACAAGGAACGTGTCAGCTCACCACTGCACACTGAGTGCTTTGGAGGGGGATGGGGAGGGCTAAAATGGGAGTTTGGGATTTGTGGATAATAACTACTATATATAAAATAGACGGACAACAAAGTCCTACTGGCACAGGGAAGTATATTCAATACCTTGTAATGGCCTGTAATGAAAAAGAATATGAAAAGGAATATATGTATATATGGGTACGTGACTCACTATGCTGTGCACTGGAAATCAACACAACATTGTAAATCAACTAGGCTTCAATTTAAAAACAAAAAGGAAGAAAAAGTTAAATTGACCCCAGGGAGGGGGTGGAAAGATTGTTCCACCATTGTTAGGGTCATTTTAAAGTCACAGTCTCTCCTAAGGAAAGGGGTGTTTGAAAGGTACTGCCGTTACATCCTTGGGTAGGATTTGTGTGGATGGGATCAGCCAGCCGGCCCTGAGCAAGCAGCACCGGGGGTCCCGGGAGGCTGAGCTCGCGAAGCCCGCGGAGGTCCGCTTCCTCGTCTGTCTCCTCTCTGCTTGACTGTCTTTCTTTCTTCCTTTCTTTCTTTCTTTCTTTCTTTCTTTCTTTCTTTCTTTCTTTCTTTCTTTCTTTCTTTCTTTCTTTCTTTCTTCCTTTCTTCCTTTCTTCCTTTCTTCCTTTCTTTCTTTCTTTCTTTCTTTCTTTCTTCCTTTCTTCCTTTCTTCCTTTCTTCCTTTCTTCCTTTCTTCCTTTCTTTCTTCCTTCCTTCCTTCCTTCCTTTCCTCCTTCTTTCCTTCCTTCCTCTCTCTCTCTCTTTCTCTCCTTCTCTCTTTCTCTTTTCTTTGCATGCATATATTTTTGTTGAAGTACAGTCACTTCACGACGCTGTGTCAATTTCTGCTGTGTGACATACTGAGCGGTTGGAGGGACTGGGCCACTCTGGCACCAGAGGCGAAACTAAGACTAGGTGCCCTTTCACACTTAGCAGAAAGTCCTCCCATGTTTTGAACCCAGCAGAAATTAAATAGAAATTCTACAAAAAAACAAAAAAAACCAAAAACAAACCGTGACTCCATACAGCCCCACGTTGTCCGATCTGCGTGCACCCACCGTCAGCCCTCAGGGAGGTGTTGGGGACGAGGGGACTCAGCCCACCGTCATGGTGGTGGGGCCACGGGAGCCATGCCAGGCCAGAAACTGCTGTCTCGGAAACCACAGACTCAAACAAAGACTGCCTGTCTTCATTTATAAAGTGTGTGATGTTTTGTTCAGGATGGATTTTGACTTTCATTTTTATGTTTGAAATGATTGCATTAAGAACGTCTGTCTTGATGATGAAGAGGCGGGTTCTTCCCTGCACAGCGCCTCCCTTTCCGCCCCTCCTCCTGCTCGGAGCTGAATGGGCCGTGGTGCTGAGCTGCTGGCAGGGATGACAACCCTGGTTTAGACGGGGTATCGCATGGGGAGTTTGGGACTCCGGGTCTTTCCTGGGCTTCTCACCTTTTTATACATTTGGGGAAAGTCTCAGCGTCTCTGTTACCTCGGAATGTGAGGGGCAGGTCATCCGCCTGCGTGTTTATAGAGGGGGCTATTTTAAATCTCCTTAGACAGAGGTGAGGTTTTATAAATAGTAAAAATAATTCTCCAGATAAAACTGGAGTCACCTGAGAACACGTGATGTCGGAAATGCACTTTGAGTTTGGGTAGCGTCTGGGCTTGAACTTGGCGTTTCCAGCTTTTAGCTTAGTTATTCAAGATCATTGAGCCTGTTTTCTCATCAGTAAATGAAAATAGTGCCTATTTATAGGGTTATTACAGGAGCCAGTACAACAATTTGGGCAAAGAGTCTGGCATCCTCTAGACTCTGCAAGTTTCTGGTTTCCCTGTTCATCTGAAAACCAGACCTGTGTTCAGAACTGAATTCTTAATTCACGCTCCAGCAAACGGACGTTTGGTCTTTTATTGATTCCATCACACAGTCAGTGGATTCTAGCTGTTGGAGGTCACTGTGTTTCCCGGGCCCTGAGCCCCGAGACTCCTGTGTGGTCTCACGCTCCGGCAGGATCCCCACGCAGGCCCCCCTCTGTTATTCCTGGGTGAATTCGGGGCTCCTTAGGGGTGCAGAGGCGGCCCCCGCTTTTGTCCCCAGAGGGTCTCCCTTCATCCTCCTGTCCTGCTCAAGCTGTTTTTGGGAGACCTTTGCACGTCGCAGAGCCCCATCCGGGCTTCCTGATGGCTCTGGGAGGCACCCCGCCGCTGTGGGGGAGGGGCACCCCGGCGAGGGAGGCCTGGCACCACGGGAGGCGGTCCTGCTGTGTCCAAGCCACCCTGTGTTCTCTGCAGGCATGGGGAGGGGGCGGGGAGGCTGCTTTCCAGGTTTCGGACTGTGGGGACTTTACAGCTCAGTCCTGTCTTGTGGGGCTTCCCTTGGTGGCAGATACCACAATCTAGTGGCCCCAACCCCATGTCCAGTCCCCTTTAGGTTTGCTTCCTTGCAGCGGGGAGTCGCCACCTGGTCCAGTGCCGCCCGAAGGGACGAAAGGAAGCGGGGTTTGCTCAGAGTTCCTGAATGCTTCTGCTGCGGGTTGACTTCCCTTTTCTTTCTGATGGAACAAACACAGATGTGATAGGTGGGGCAGTTCTCACCAAGCGGAGACCAGGAGGGAGAGGCCACAGCTGTCTCAGAACGGGGCTGCTGAACCAGAAAAATGAGCCCCTGATTTGCTTAAGCCACTGTGGTTAGGTTTTCTGTCACTTTCAGCCAAAAGCTTTCCCCTCTGGTACACCACCGCCTCCTGGGATCCAGGGCGCCCCAAGAGCCCCGGGAGGAGAAACCTGAGACCAGGCCTGTCTAGCACTGCGATGGTCGCCCCGTGATCTGATGCCGCAGCTTCCCGGTCTTCTGCAGACCTGAGATGAGTCACCTGGAGGCCCTTTGGTTTTTGATGCAGATGGAGCCCTGGAGGGTCCTCCCCACATTTCCGCCAGACCTGACCCGACTTCTCAGTCACAACCGCAGACTTTGCTTGGGCTCCAGCTGGGCCCTCCGCTTCTGGAAATGCATCGTGAACTCTCAATTAGGAAAACACATGGTTTCCGCAGTCAATACCTGGTAGGCTTCACGGACGCCACCATCAAGTGCCAAAATACGGCCTTGTTCGAAGAAATTCTTAAAAACCCACCCCTGTCCACTTACAACTGGTTGATGGGATGGCAAATGGTAACCTTTGTGAAACTGGAGGGAGAAGGCGTTGCAGAGATGGAAGGAGTCACGAGCTGTGATTTTTTAAGGACGGTGCCTTCAACGGGCCTGAGCATGTCGCAGGGAGGGATGTCACATCCTGTCTACTTTCCAGCCCTGCGGAGGTGCAGTGATGCAGATGGTGAGGTTGGGGCCCCCAGGCTGCCCATTCCGTGCCCCTCCCTCTTTGATTCTGTGGCACCACCTAGCCCTGGGGCCCCTCTGGCCTCCCTCGCCCCTCCTTCCAGCTGGGCCCTGCCCATAGCCAGCTGTTGGCAACTGAGCTGATCACTGAAGTGGCCACAGGGGAACGGAGAGCTGACCAGGACTCTCTTCCCCAGAGATCACTGTAAGTTTTACCTCCAAGGCATGCGTAGAATTTCCAGGTACCGGGATAGACTTGGCTAAGGGGCTGTGGGGCTGTGGGGCTTTGGGGCTGTTGAGCACTGGTGAGGGGTAGAAGAATGGCACTTTTTATCAGATGGTAAAATGCCATAGCCCTCTCCAAAGTTCTGGTTATATATAAGGGTGACATATGTTTATCTAGAATAGCTCCTGATGAATCTGCTTTTTAAAAAGCTCCAGACAAAAACAGTCTTCTGTAGGTTGTGGCAACTGTGGGGATGCTAATTTTGCAGAGAGCCATACACTGACTGACAGGAGGAAAAACAACCATGGGGTAGCAGGCCACTGGCTCAGAGACTGAAACTGGCAACGAACAAGATATGATGTGGGTGCTGGGGACTCGAAACAGATACCATGAAAACAAATTTGGGAAGGGATTCCAACCAGAGGTCACATGGCTTCAGCAAGGGTTCCAGGGGCCTTGGAAGCACAGAGCCCCAGGAAGCTGAGCTGGCTGCACTCTCGAGGGGAGAGACTGGTTGGAAGGATGCTGGGAAGGAGATGCTGCCTGAGTGGACGCAGCAGCACTGGTACAGCTCAGGCACAAAGAACCACGATGCCGTGACCTCCAGAGTGCTCCAAAACACCCATAAAAATCCCCTCAATCCAACTGACACCATACTGGTCTAGGAGAAGGGGCAGGTCAAGAAGAACCCAGTCTATGGATTTTTCGATTTCGTCATTATCCTTGCAGTTTGCCTGTCTTTGCCTGCCTTTGAGAAATTTGCTACTTAAAGTTCCCAATGAGGCTCAAGGGACCGCACCATCAGGGGTGGGGGCTTTTCGCTCTGCTTGTCTCCAGATGAAGCCTGATGCTTTGCACATGGTGACCGCCCAGGAGTATTTGCTGACAGTGGAAAAATCCACCCTGGTGGACTGGAGTGAGGCAAGGTTGGGGTCCAAGGGAAGACAGCCCCTGCTCCCCCTTCAACAGTGCTGGAGGCACCGGCTTCTTGTTGGGAAATGTTGTGCTGTTGGAGTCTTTCTGCCCCCAGTAGAGTCAACCCTCTTGTGTCAAACTGGTGAGCGACAAAGCATTTCACTCCCTGGGTCAGACCTGAGCCTCTGGGGCCACTGCCCCTAACCAGTGATTATAGCAACAGAAGAGGGATGGTTGGAGCTCATTTTCTCAGGGTTTTCCATGAAGTGTCTTGGTTGGGAACATTTGGACACCATTCCAAGTGTGGTTTTGAATAAACTGCAATTTTTACTTGATCTACATTTTAAAATGAGCCCCATTTGTCGAGTTCATTTGTAAACTCAGATGGATCTTTCCCTGCCCGTGGCCCACCTCTGAACAAGCTTCCGTCGCAGCAGCAAAACCCTGGATTCCCTCTTCTGTCCTTTTTACGTGGCTCCTCCCCGCTGATAAGATGGGGGCACCTTCTTGCCACCCGCAGCTTTCGTAGCACCTGGCATACTGCCAATTCTCAGAGGCATTTTGTTGGAAGCGACTCCCATGCTGAAGAGTCCTTTAAAGTGTATCTTTCATAGTTGGTGTGAGGCAGACGCCTCAGTTACCCAGCTATTGCCAACCAAGAAATTGACCTTGACTTCAACTGTCTCTGTGTTTAGGGCAAAAAAAAAAAAAATTTGTTTTGAAGCATGTAGATAACCACCCTCTGCTTCTCTGTTGGCCAAATAAACAGGTCATTGGTCTTTCCAGGTACAGTGTAGCCTGCGGGCGATACTGGGTGAAGCCTTCACAAAATAAGAACGTGCACATAATATCGGTCACCTTGGCTGCCCCCTCTCCACGTGTCTGCATGTGTGCGCATGCGTGTGTGTGTTGTGTGCAGACTGAGAGCCGGCACGCACGTGGCAAGACATGACGTGGCAACTCTCAGCCAGGCTAGTTCCCACGCTTCTTGCCACGCTGGGTTGCAGATGTTTCCAGAAGAAGTAGGATTATGTACAGAGGTTTATAAAATCCTGGAAGCCTGCTATGGAAAGAGAAAAGAGAAGCTCATATTTTTATTTAGCAAAGTCTTGGAGTAATTAAAATATTTTTAACATGATAGAAAGTTGAGTTAGAGTGTGAATTTAACAACATTAAATCAATTAGCACTTAGGGACTACCTTCTCTGACGGGTGAAAAGATGAACCAGGAATGGTGTCTGCGCTCAGAAAGCTGATAATTGGTTAAAGGAAAAAATACAGATAGACACAGATGTATAGAGACAGGCAAACAGAGAGGAAGACAGACACAGTGTACATTTAACTGAGTGTCTACTGTGCGCCAGGCTCTGCTGCCTTCATCACAGCATCACAGTGAGTCTTCATGACTCCCCTGTGCGGCTGGTAATATTATTGCCGCTTTTTCACGTCTGAGTAACCGAGGCACAGAAAGATGACAACAGGTGTTAAGGCACACACAGCCCGTGAGCAGGAGAGCCAGAATCCAAGGCAGACTGGAGGACCATGGAGTCAGTGGTTCTCCCAGGTGCCAGGTGGGCACTGCATCCTCTGCATTTCCACTGTGGGCTTGCTCATCCGTGCGGTCAGTCTAGGAGGATGCACTCAGCCATTTGACTGAGTTGGAGAGGTGTCGGTCATCGGGGGAATTTGGGGGCCATTTGGAGCCTCTGTCTTGCTGGGGGATGAGGAAGCTGACTTTCTGGGTGTGCTGCTTGTGCAGGGCCAAGGAGTGGGGGGGGTGCCTGGGAAGCGAGTGAGGGCAGACAGGCCCCTCCTCCCTGGGGCAGCCCTGGGAGGAGGTCCCGGCACTTGGAGGCAGAACCAGGCACAGGCTGCCCGAGTGCCCAGTCTAGTTACTGAACGTGACCATGTCTTGGCAGGGCAAGGGATTTTAGAGGATGTTAGGAAAAAGCTGAAGCACAGGTTAAAACCAAGTTTGATCAGAGTACTGAAGGTTAAAACCTGGCCAGAGATAAGGAGCGGTTCAGGCTTTGGAAACAAGCATGTGACGTAATGAAAGGTTACAGATTGATTAGTTTTCAATTAGAATAACATTTTGGAGTCAGGATATAGGTTCTCTGGCAACAGATGTGTCAGAGAGGGTAACAATAAAAAACTAAGATCAGAAGGGAATTAAGTCCAGCTGATGGCTTGTTTCAGATAAGTGAAAACACTAAAATATATATGAAAAGAAGGCAGCTAGAAATCCTTTCCTTCTGTAGTCACGCATTGCTTGCATTCATGGGCTAAATAATTCATGCTGTGATTTTGAGGGTCTTGACGTGAGCCCCCCTTGAGAATGTTAGGACTTTGCTCTGTCGCTTGGTGTATTGATGATAACAGATTTCCTCCATCCAGAAGACAGAGTCATTGTTATACACAGGTCATACCACATAAGAAAAGTTGTTGCCATGGAGGTGATTACAGATGCTTGGAGACAAGATGACAGTTAAAAGAGGCCAGCTGAATGTGGGGCACAGCCCAGTGTGATGAACAGATGCCTGAGCAATTGCAGATGTGGGTCATGGAAACCGGAAGCTCACTTGTCCACTCAGCTGAGGGACTTTCCGCTCTGGGGGAATAGTAGCACCTTTGCAACTGCCTGGTAAAGCTGACCTTTAAAGACAATGTGTGCACTCCAGCCGGGCCGCAGAAACTGATGCAGGAGGGCTGCTGGGCAAAAATGGGGCAGCCCCCACTTACTACTTAATTTCTGAAAGCTGGGAAGTTTCCACAAAGAGGAATGTACAGGAAAAAGTGCATTTATTAATTCATTCAGCAAAGCACTGTTAAGAATTAAAATAAATAAATAAAAAAAAAAATTTTTGTCTTGCAAAATTCTTTTTTTTTTAATTGAAGTACAGTCAGCTACAGTGTGTCAATCTCTGGTGCACAGCACAATGTCCCAGTCACGCATATACGTACGTACATTCGTTTTCACTGGAGAATTTAATTTGTGCCTGGTTCCTGGCAAGATGTTGATGCCTCCCGGAGGCACAGGCTTGGTCCTCTGCTGGTTGTGGGGAACAATAACTAGACACACTATGATGTACACAGGGCAGTGCAAACGGCAGGCACACCGAGGCTGCCGTTAGAACCAGAGGGCGCCCTGCAGAAGCTGTTGAGCTGAGGTGTGCAGACCGGACAGCTGACTGGAGGTGGAGCAGAGGGGCTCCCCCCGGCACATGCAGTGTCCCTGACTCGGGCAAATTCTGCTCAGTCTCTTGCCTTTCTGAGATTTTCTATTTCGCTTGGGCTCCATACCACAGAATCTGGGATCCAATTATTCTCATAAATTCTAGTCTTGCCTCCTCAATTGCTTTCACTCCTCCATAGGGTGCAGGGAGTGAGATTGGGCACAGAGAGCGCTCAGTGGTGGAGCAATTGGAAATGCACGGATCTTTGCTTTTAAATATGAAAAGCAGCTCCATTAATACCACACTGTGACGGGGACTAGTTATCAAATGCTGTAAAATTCAGTTGTTAAAGGTTGCTAGACAAGATGGCATTCATCTGCAGTAATTCAGGGAGCAAGCAGTCAGAACTTGAGACTGTTTGAAAGGGTTACTGTAACACAGCTGAGATGGAAATGTTGCCTTTCGAGTCTCTAGGGAGCTGAGATACTGAATATTTAACCATTACTTACTTCCTGTAACAATTATTTGTAAGTGAGTGCTTGGATGTGTTGAAACAATGTCTTCTCTGATGCGTTTGACACTTCCCCCAAAATACTATTTATAAATTTAAATTGCCGTGTGAGAGAAGAATGGGGTTGCTGGGCAAAGTTAAACCTCAGCCCAGCATGAATGATTTCAAATCAGTGAATTCTGGGTTAATTTTACCTTAGTTCACAGTGATAGGTTTTGCTTTGTCAAAAATGTGAAACATGCTTGGGGAAGGGGAAGTGGTGGAGGCAACATTTTGGAGGATTGATGGGGACAGTCCACGGGAAACAGATCTTAGGGCCGTTTTACTTCCCTCACAGGGTGCAGCATAGAGCACATGTGTAAACCTGGGAAGCCTGGAGCACCTGAGCTCCCAGCTGCCTGCTTCTTGCTTGGTGCCTCCATCTAAGGAGCAGCAGAGTCAGAGCCTGGCCTCAGGCGGAACGCAGGACTTTCTCCAGACCCTTCAGCAGATGTGCTGAGCCCAGAAGGGCTAACTGCCCACTATGCGGGGTGCGCTGTGCAGGCTGCCCAGAAGCCAGAGGTCCTGGCTCACAGTGTGGCAATGGCTGTGCTGGGGAGAAGAGAAATGGCTCTCTTCCCTGCCGTGAGCATCTCAACGATGCTTCCCTCACTAACCGTATTAAGCGTCACCACTAGAAGCATCATCACGAGCTGAGCATCATCCAGGCAGAGATGTAGTTGCTGGCAACAGTTCTCTTCTTTAGATTTGCTCTGACTGTGGGTCAAGAGGTCTCAGATCCATTTTTGGGGGTGGAGGGGTGGGGTGAAGGGATTAAAGATCCAGGAGTAAAAAAGGTACTAGTGAATAGAAGAAAATGTTGCAAAACAACCTCCTCTCCTTTTTAAGAAAATCATGGTCACCTTGACTTCAGATTTTTAGGGTGATTTTATTTTGGGGGGGCCTAGGCTGGAATAAAACTTGTCTCAGATGACTTGACCTTGAAGTAACAGACAAGGGCAGTACGATGGAATCAGCTGTTTTGTGCCAATATTTTTTCCGAAGGAGGCTTTGAAGTCGTCCGCGCACATGCTCTGTATCCCATTGTCACCTCTTTCAACATCACTTGATTGGGATACAGATTATTTCTGTGACGCAGAAACACTTGGACATGTGAGGCAAGGCTTCACTTTTATGGCTGAGTTTTAAAGGGGAGAAACGCTGATGTGCACCCACTGATAGTCACCTTGGGGTCATCTGGTCGCATCTCTAGCTTGCGCACCTCTTGCTAAATGTCTTCCTGTTTGCAGAAGCACGCGAGGGTGGCGAAAGAATTTCACAAGAGCCCTGGCCCATTTCTCTTATAGTTCTTCCCATATTTTACTGTCTGTTTTTACTGATAAGAAATGCCTGTGTAATTTGGGTTGCAGCTACATCAGGGAACAGTCAAAGAACTAAGTCCAGAGGGTCCTTCTTTTTTAAAAATGTATATTTTGGCCTTTGTAATCTAGGTACACTTTGTCCACTTCACCTGAAGGTCTAATTCACAGAGACACCACTCAGAGCCAGGGGACCATGCCTGCTCATTTGCAGGACTGGTTAACACCTTACCTGCCTGCTCTCAAAAATGTCCTGCTGTGGACAATATATACCATATAAGTACCACACTAAGAGTGTACGCTCTGCGGCAGCTCTGGCATATCCTGCAACACTCCAAGTTTCCTGGTTTCTGCGTAATGCTTTTGCTCTGCATTTCCAAAGATGCATCTTTCCAGCTGGTCCTGTGCGGGAAAACAACCCCTTTAATGTCAGAGTCATTCATGGTAGACTGACCTATTTTTCTGTGGACCCCTGGCCCCTTTAGAAAACAAACAAACAAACAAAAAATGTCAAAATGTACCCGATGCTCAGCTTTCAACCGCACATGCAGAGTAGGGAAGTGCGCTTTCCCAATTTCTCACCCCCCCGGGTGCCTGTGCCATGGGGATAACGGCGGTCTTCATGGCGATACTCAGAGGGCGCTGGGAACGGCCGGGCGTTGGGGGCGCTTGGACAGCCTGCCTGCCGGGGGCTGCCTGGGGCGCTTCCCTCCCCAGGAACGTTCCTGCGTCGTCCTGATGCTCGACAGAGCTTGTTGCTCTACCCTGCCATCTGTTGCAGTTTTATAATGTAATTTCCCCAGATTCCTTGAGGAATGTTTCATCACCAAGGCCCCCTCTTGCAGTGCCCGGGGGAGCTGTTCTGTCTCTATTTTTCCCCTGCGCTTTTTATTGCTCGGCGGTTAATGAACTTCTCTTGGCTGTTTCCGCTGCCAGCCTTGAGAGTCCGCCGGTGAAGGTTGGTTGGCTTTCTCGGCGCTCAACTGGACTGTTCAGTGGCAATTATGGGTCTTAATCACCATGAGAAATTGGAGGGAAAGGTGAACCTTCCAAAAGTCTGTCAAGGCAGCAGCAGGAACTGAGTCTGGCAGAAATAGAGGGGAGGGAACGAAGGGCCATTCTCAGCTCGAAGGCAGAATGTGGCGCTCGTTGCAAGGTCCTACGGAAACAGAGCCAAAAGGAGAAAAAAAGAGATGCCACGCTGACTTCTCCCTTTGCTGGTGTTGTTATGTAACACCGTTGGCATTGAATCCCTTCTCTCCTGGGTTAATAAATCGTTAATGGAATGCCTGACTTTAGACCAGGCAGTGTGTTGACTTTATTGCAGAAACTTCCTGTTAAGCATGAATAATTCTGGACTTCAGGGAATTCTGAGATTAGTGGAATGACCAGCAGTAAAAGGACTCTTAGGGAGATAAACCTGGGCGGGGGGGTCCGGAAGCTGACGGTTCAGCAAGGAACCAGCTGGATCCGATGAGGAGAGACAGAAGTCTCCTTCCCTGGATGACAAGTCTCGGGAATCAGAAAGAGTTCCGAGTGGCCAAAGGGAAGTTCTGATGGGGAGAGAGAGAAGGTCAGAGAAGGACGATGAATTCAGTTTTAGATGGGTCTGAAGAGTTTGAGGTGCCCGTCAGAACAACGAGAGATACGGGGTGATGTCCACCAGAGCTCTGGATTTGCAGGGTGGACCTCTAGGATGAGACGAGCCTGGGATACAGACTAGGGGGTTACCAGCTTACAGACTATGATGAGGCCATCGGTGTGGGTGAGCTCACTTTGTAAGAAAACAGTAAGTAATAACAACCAAGCTTTGTGGGCACTCCCTCTGTGCCCAGTGCCCGGGGAAGCCCCAGCCCACGCCATCTTCAGTAGACTCCTGAAACATGCTATTTTTAACCATCGCTGTTTACGGAGGAGGAACTTGAGGCAGAGGGCAGTTAAGTAGCTTGCCCAAGGCTGCACAGCACAGTGGGAGGCTGGGGACAGGGTTGGAGTTTGGGGCGTTTGGAGGAGAGTAGGAGGGAAGGGGTGTTGTCCAGGAGGCTGAGAAGGAAGTGCGGGGACCAGAGCAGCGTGTTGTGCAAACCGGAGGGGCAGGGCCACTCTCTCACAGCCTGGCTGTTTCCCGGGTTCCTGATCTGAGGGCCGCCCCCACTAGCTGCTCAGTGTTGACACCCTCCTTGCAGACACAGAGGCCATAGCTCAAAATATCCCTTCTGTTAAGAAAGCACAGGATGTGTGCTGCTGGCAGGCTGTGAGACTCCCTCCTTCTAACCTCCAGGAAAGGGAGGAAAGCTCTCTACCTGGCTTTGGGAGCTTCTGAGGCTCCCAAAAGCCCAGCCCAAATTTGCCAGCCTGGCAAGTGAAATCCCACTCACCCTGGGAGGCTCATTGCAGATGGCAGCTCCTCCGGGAAGTCCTCCAGGCTCTCCCAGTCAAAAGGGGCTCCTCTAGCCTCCACACTCCCCCGGTGCTTTGTGCGAGCAAATAACTTATCACAAATTCTTTTCCGCCATTGTTTGCGTCCCTGTCTTAAAGTCTGCAAGTTCAGAAACTATACTGTATTTATTCGTGTGCCTTGCATGTAGTAGGTGCTTAGTAAATGATTGTATTAGTAGGTGCTCAATTAACAGATTGAATGAAAGGAGCAAGGTCCTAGTGACTTTCTTCCTCAACTTTCCCTTTTCTGGCTGATTCTGCGACCAGGCTCTCCCTGCAGACTGTCCTTCTGCTGTTTTTCTTCTCTCTCTCTGTCCCTAGTGTTCTTTTGTTTCCTCATTCATGCCTTCGTCGGCCTGACATATATCAGAATTAGCTGTGTCTGTGTGTCGGGGGCCCCTCTAGACTCTAAGTCCTTGAGGGCTGGGTTCTTACTCTCTGCGAAGTGCCAAGTCAGAGACAGCTTCAGTCTTCTCTTGCCCATCTCCCCGGCCCACGCCATGCTCCCCGGGCCAATCAGCTGCACCCTTTCCTCCTATCCTAATGTGGGGAGCAGGTGGCCCAGCCTTGCTCCGTGTCCCCTCTGTGCTTCATCTGGGTCTTCCCAGACCCAGGCTCACACATGATGGGATGATGATATGGGCTCCAGCTTTGATCAAAGCCGGAAACTGCAGCTGAGACCTAAATTGGCTGATAAAGGAGCAAGGATTTACTTCCGCCAGTCTGTAAACATGCGGTGCCAAGAGCCTTGGCCACAGCTCCAAGCCAGAACCTCGGAGCTCTTCCTCAAAGAGGGACACACCATGGGGGGTGGCAAACAGGTGCGCGGCGGGGGTAGGAGGGTGGCTCAGGGCTCCCGGTGCCTGAGAGGCAAGCAGTTGCATTTGTCATGTTGATTTTCTGCCACGTTCCTCCCACTCCCTCGCTGAGGACTGGAGGACGAGGTGAGAGAGAAGCAGAAGAGAAACAGCAAAGGAGCGATCTTGCGCGATTCTGTTCCTTTATCTCCAATGTCAACATTACGAGTAAGCTCACTGGGGTAATAGTTTCAGTGGAAATGCGTAGTTCCACTGGACACAGTGCAAGAATTTTTTGCTCATGGAATTTTCACTCAACAATAGGGGGAAAAATTGTTTTCACATAGGCGGTTTTGGCTCCAAAGATGGATTTGACAAGTGTTTCCCCAAATGCCACCAGGACTGAAGTATGCAGCTGCCATGGAAATTTCAGAACTCTCAAAAGAACCCCAAATGCATTTAAAAAAAAATCACCGAATCACATATTTAAACTGTGCTTTCTATTGTTGTGAACAACATTTGAGCATGAGGATGAGGGAGACCTCAGAGATCTCGTCTGAGGAACCTTAAACATTCGTTTCACCGCTGGAATTTTCAGCACTTTCATTTACCATCATGGCGAAGTGAGAGCCGTCTGTCTGGCCAGTTTCACATCCTATTCGTTGTCAGTTTTACTTTCTGAGCCTGACATCGATGTTTGGGTTTTCAGAACAGAAAGATGATCTTGAATAGGAACCTCGTGTATCTTTGTAACATTTTTAATGAAGTCTCACTGCTGGTCTTTGCAGCCCGTGTCAAAAGCCGCCCGAAGTGTCTCTCCCCAGATCTGATGTGATTTCTGGTCAGTTTAAGGCAGGTGCGTTGCAGCACGCCACCGAAATCAAAGGAAGGCCATGTCTTCTACTCCGCGTCACAGTGTTATCAACTCAGCCTGGTGACACCTGTCCCCGCAATGACACTGGATGGGACTGGTTGACCCCTAGAAGAAGAGAATGATGTGACCCTTTCTTACGCTCATGCTGGGGACTTCCACGGGGCCTTGAAATTCTGTCAGAAATGACTCAGCTTTCTCTTGGTTTTATTTTTCAAGCTTTTCCCCCCACACTGCCTTGATCTTGGTTTTTTCTCTCTCAGTTCCTTCTGGTTAATCTTATTTTCTTCCAAGTGTAAAACTGTGCTGCTCCTTTTGAAATTAGTTTACATGCTGAGGAAGCTTTTTAGGTGACTTTCTGCTATGATGACCTCCAGCCGGGAAAGATCTGCTGGATGCTTGGAGTCTGCTCTGAGATGAACTGGCAATTCAGTTCACACACATGAAAGACTTATATAAAAGGCTCCCCAAATATTCCCACTGACTGATTAGCACTGCTTACTGGAGGGGTCTTGGGCATCCTTGTAAGGACAGAAGCAAGACATGGGCGATGTCTGTGCGCCACCCCAGGCAGGTAGGTAGTTGGATTGAGAAGCAGAGCGAGAGCAACTTTTTATTATAAAAGGACTTTTCTGTCTTGATTTTCAGTGTTGCACCTGTAGAACTTTGCCTCGATGTCCCCTTTTTTTCTGATCTCCCGAACTGGCGTTGCTACTGCGATCCCTACTTAGCAAAGTGGCACAAGTCAGATTCAGCTTTCTTTTGACGATTCAAGTCGGGTTGGGAAGATCACTGTGGTTAAGCTGGAGAAGCGGCAGAATCTGTAGAAGTGTTTGATTCTCGAGACTCAGGAAGTACTTTCGCTGGGTACGGGGAGACCTGGAGAGCGGGGCGACGATTCTGGATCTAACTTCATCCAGGCTGGGTGTGCTGGGAAGCGCCCTGCTCTGCAGTCTCCTGCGGAACATTCAAACAGACATCACTGGCAACTGGTTGCTGCCTTGATGGCTTTGTCCGGTGTATTGAATAAGCTTGGAAATCCGTGATGAATGGGAAGGCCGGCTGACCTTTCCACGTTGCTCTGTTACCTGAGAGGCGGGTCCTCGGCGCCCGGGGCGGCGGGGCACCGGGCTGGGACTCAGTGTCCACCACAAAGCTCTTACCGACTGGACGCCATTGACGAGCCCTTCCTTTATTTGTTCTAGAATGAAGACACAGCTCTATTTTTAAATTGGTGTGTGTGTGTGTGATGTCTCCCTCGTTCCCCGGGGTGTGTCTACACTGATGTGGTTTGTGCTCTGGATTCCCAGGAGCAGTGGAGAGTGGTCACTTTCTCTAAGTGGTGTCTGAAAAACACTGAAACAGGTCAGGACACCATGGTAATTGGAATTTCTTTAAGAATAATTTTAAAAGAAAACATTTGCGAACTTGGAACAAGAATATTTTTATTAGAAGATCTTTCTTTCTGACATGAACGAATAACCAAGGGATCTTTCCATGGGCCCTGAAATGCTTGTCTTAGAGAAATTCCCCAACGACATCCAGGCAAGACCACGTGGGGGCACCTGCTCTGCCGGCCTCCGAGCTGTCTCCCGTGCACGGGACGCATGCGTGCTTCTAGAAAGCACCTTCCCAGGAAATAGTTTCTCTTTTCTGCTTTCTTACTGTAGTGAATTCTTGCATGCGCTACCTTGGTGAAACTGAAAACCAGTTTCTCTTCTTCCTCTAGTGAAGGAGCAGTAAGTCTAATGAATTATTCTTAGAGCTCTTTATTAAATTACCCAGTTGACTTTTCCCTTTAAATGTGAAAATAATCACCGTTCCTTTAGCCTTTCTTCCTACATCTTAACCCCATCTATTTTAATCGCTTCTGGAGATGGAAATTGCCCTGTCCTGCCTCTCACAGTTGCAAGGGCCGTCAGTCTTTCTGAACCAGAGCCCAAGTGATCTGTTTGTTGCCTTCCTGAGCCTCTTCGGGGGAGCATCACTCTACGGTGACAACGAAGCGTGTGGGGCAGGAAAGCACGCGGCTTTGATCCCACCATCCATGCCCACTGAGCACTTACTAAGTGCCAGACATGGTCCTGGAGCCCAGAGTCTGCTGGGGAGCCTGCAATACACACGAACACCTTCGGGTTGGAGTCTGCAATCGTACATGACGATGATAGCTCATAATCGGAATTTAAATATAGCCAGAAACAATCAGGACTAATTCTAAGTGCCAAGAACATGGTGGGAGAGACCAACGAGGGGGGGGGGTGTGTGTGTGTCCTGGGAGGTCCAGCCCCACTCTTTCAGGCCCTCATCCCCGACCCCGTCCCTTCCTGGGCACCACCCCTTGGGCCCCTGATCGTAGTCTGTGTTCCTGCTGCTTCAACATTCCACCCCACCATGGGCCTGAGTTCTCTGAGGGCGAAGGCCATCTTCCTTCTTTGTCTCCTCACTTCCCAGCAGCCGAGGGAGCAGCGCAATGCTGAGGAACTAAAGGATTTGGCAGCCGAGATTCCAGGTTTGAGCTCAGGGGCTGCCAGTTATTCGCTGTGTGGCCCAGTTGCTCTGAGGCCTTGGAGGTGGGGTTCCCTCATTTATAAAATGGAGACAGTGGCCACTTCATTCCCATTGACCCCGTGTGGCCTGGCGAGGCCAGGACAGGCCTTTGGCACGCCTCCAACACTGTCACCACATGCCAGTGATTTGCCCAGCGTACTTTAGCTGCCAGACAAGGAGTGGTGAGTGCAGGGGCGGCTGGGCGCCATGTTTGTTCTCCCTAGTCTGTTTCAGCCGGCTAATGGCTGTGGGAAAGACGGCGGGCGTCAGAAGGAAGGACAAAACACAAATAACGGTGAAGAGGATGGCAGGCAGGCGTGGCCACATGGAGCTGGTCGCAGGAAGTCCAAGAATGTGGCCAGACAGGCACCTTAGAGCTTCTGACCCCACTGGATGTGTTTGCTTGGGCTAGGGACCAGGAAAGGGAGCTGGCTGGAATGTCAGGGCCAGCGGGAGGCGGCGAGCATGGGACAGGACCCTGGAGGTTCTCCAGGACAGCCCAGAGCTTGTCTTGAGACAGCAGGCTGTGGTTCATGAGCCTGGGGTGGGGACTGGACGGCCAGCCTCTCAGGACAGCATCAGAAACTGAGGCCATTTACAGCAAAGACTTTGACTCAAACACAAGTGTCGGGCTCAAATCCACCCCAAAGACTATTTTGGGGAGCCCCAAGTGCACGTGGCAGTACTGGTCTCTCCTGCCTGTCCTGCTGACACTACCCATCACCGAGAGGAGGCTTAGGGTTGAAAGCAGGAGGTGGGGATGCTAAAAAGAGAAAAGGAAGTGGAGAAGTCAGAGGAAGGGACCAAACAAGCATGGTCAGACGAGACAACAGATGCGGCCCTGGAACAAGACGCCATGAGGGGACGGTGGCCCTAAATGATTTCTGTTCTGGGAATTTGCTGTAAGCGGGGCCGGGGGCGGGGGGTTCTCCTTTTACTTCTCCCAGGCCCGGCTTCAGACATCATCGTGCAAACTGGGATTTTACTGTAAGAGAACACAGGCTCACTGCGGGGTGAAGGTGCTCTCCTGCACAAGGACGTCCCAGAGCGTCTGCGCTGTTCCACTGAGAAGAGCCCCCGGGTCATTTCTTTCTGAGCCGTTAGGGCGGTGGTTAGTTTCTCTCTCGATCACTCTCCAGGCTTTTCTTTCTCCCTCCTGAGTTCCATCACAGGTGCCAGGTATTGGGGTTAAGGTGAGTAACTGAGTTTGAGTTTCTTCCAAAGTGACCGAGCCAGGGATGGTCTCAGATATTGGGCAACAGATACCTCAAGTCAACGGTCATCGGTCACTTTATTTCTCTCCATCTACTCCACGGAGGTGACTTCTGAACTAGAAGGCAGAGCAGAGGACATGTGAGAAAGGGAGAGGGAGTTCAGGTTCCATCCAGCAGATGCAGAGGAGAGATGCTGGATGTCTGTCCCTCATTCTGGGAGTTTGTTACAAGTTCAGTCAAAAAGAGAGGCTGCCCACTTCAGAAGATGCCGATCATCATGGGACTGACAGGCAACCGTGCCGCTTACCTCCAGGGCGAGAGATGAAAGGCGCGGGGACCTGGCAGGATGAGAGGCACTGGGTGAAGTTAGGATTGGTAGCTGCCAGGTGGCACACAATTGGGCACCTGGGCGGGGGTTGAACAGGTGAGAGGAGATTTGCTTTAATGCATCTGAGCTTTCTCTAAGTGGTGCCTGAAAAACACTGCAACAGGCCTGTGAGAGTCATGGATGAAGGAGAAGCTTGCGGTTGGAGTGAGTCCACAGTCGTTAGAGGGAGACCAGGCCTCGAGGTGGGGCGAAGTCACCTCTCCCTTCCCGAGCCCTGAGTTCCAGGGCTGCCGCAAGCCTGGAGCCACCGCCTCGCCTGGCCCGCTGGCCGCGGGGGTCCTGGCCCTGACAGTGGTGACCCCATGGATGTGAAAGGCAATTCCTCCTCCTCCTGTGCACACCCGGCCGGCCAGCGAGCTCTTCTCTGCAGGGAGGATTGAACTCTGTGGGCTGGGGGGTGGGGTGGGGTGGGACAAGGCCCCAAGTCCCAGACGCCCCTTTCCAAGTCCCAGACTCCCCTATGTGGGCAGCCATGCCCGAGGCACACTAAGGGCCCTCTTTGTCATGTGGTCCTGTGTTCTTGCCCGGACTGCTGTGCTGGGGGCCCAGGTCAGGAATGGGGCTGCCCTGCCCCTTCCCCATGGACAGGAGTGGGGTCTAGAGACAGGGTCGGGGTGCTCCAGAAGCCTCAGGGCCCACGGGCGCAGATGCACCTGCTGGGGTTTGTGCTAGAAGGCCGGGCAAGGGGCCCTCTCTTTCAGGATGAGGCCAGGGCGCTGGTCCCTTACCAGCTCCGTCCTCTTGTTCCCCCAAATTCCCTCTCCTCCCCTCCAACCGGCCCCTTTCTACCCAAGTCTGTGTGAGGTCCGGGGCTGGATGCTCTGGTGTCAGAGCACTTTCCTGACCTAAATAAGTTCTCTCCGGTGCACAGGACTCTGGTGTCACTCTACCTTCTGGCTCTGCAACCTGCAGGTTAGAGACACCCCCTTTTCAGCCAGGGCTCCAGGAAACCGCCCTCTGGGCTTCCCTGGAGCTCTGCCCTGTCTGAGCTGGGGGAGGAGGAGTGAGAGGCTTACGACTGGAGAATGACTTTCCCAAGAAACAGGGTGAACCCCCTCTGTGGTCCCCAGGGGTGTTAAGTCACTGAAATCAGAGCAAAATTACATTGGTGAGCTAGCCTGGAAGTACTTTTTCCAAGGGACATTACAGTCTGATATAAAGAATACTGACTAACAAACGTACTTTTTGGACACAATCTTTTTTTAGCCACTTACAATTTAAAAAATTGATTTGGGACTGTAAAAGTAATAAACTGGATTCGAGAAGTTGGAAAAGGAGTGATGTGCATGCCCACCATCCCAAGACACCCAGCCTTCTACTTCTCAGCTCGTTTTCCCCCCAGGCAGCAGCATTTTCCATCTTTGCGACCTTGCTGCTAATTGAATCCAGTGTATTGAGATGCTCTGTGTTGCTGGAGATCCTGTGACCGCCTTTGACAGTGAGTGAACAGCTCGATCCTGAGTGACTGGGCCACTGGACACAATCTGTGTGAGAGCCAGCAAGTGCCCAGCACTGGAAGCTTCAGCAGTAGCGCCCTTCAACGTTCTAGAAAGGGAAGGAAAGTTAGGTGTCAAGTCACAGGGAGTGGAGAAATCAAAGAGTCTTGGCATGTCCGCACACTGATGATGTTAACCATCACCTGCTGGAAAGTACGGCCATATGAGGAGCTTGGGATCTGGGAGGACGTTTGGTGAGTTCTGGCCCATCCCCCATCCCCTCCTGCACAGCAGACTTGAGCCTCTGATTCTCCCTCCCCTTCTTCCCATTCCAGCTTTTCACCTTCATGTGTGCACCTGGGGGTCAGGCTGTATAATAAGAGGGGTCTTTAGACAAGTGGCTTTGTGGGTGCTGTGGCTCCTCCCAACTCCCTGGCTCCATCCTCAGAACTTGGGATGAAGCTTTCATTCCACACGTTTGCCTAGATCTTTTCTCTGATTGCCTGAGATATTGCATTCTTTAGTAGCAGAAACATTGTCTTCTCAAAAATTATAATTTGGGTGCAGAGACTTGCATGAGATTATACACCCGAGTGGCACTGGGGAAGCATCGCTTTGGATTGTTTTGCAATAAGCCTTATTTTCTTGGGGAGGAGAGCTGCTTCCTGACACGTGAGGAGGTGGTTCTGGTGACTCCTGCCTCTTTACCATCTAGGAGCGGTGGACCCCGACCGAGCTGTGATTCTGGTCCTGTGGCATTAAAAGCTAAGTCAGGCCCCAAAGTACACAGGAGGCAAGAGGAGTCCCAGGTCTGAGGTTGTTGGAGACCACGGGGAGGGAGGAGAGCTTTCCGCTAGGGAGGCGATGGCTCAGCAAATGTCATCAGGACAGTCTCGGGGTGAACTTGGAGTGAAGGGAGGTGACCAGGAGCAGTGGCTGGTGGAACGTGACAGGCACTGTCCGGGGAGAGGGATCTGGGTCACCTCTGTAGATCCTCACAGCAGCCTCTCCTGCTGGCATTACGATCCCATCTCGCTGGTGAAGAAATGGCGCTCAGGGAGGGTGAGCTCACCACTCAGCTGCTACCGGGAAGAGCTGAGCTTCCTCCTGGGTCTGGTTGAGACGGTTTGAAAGGACTCTGTGGCCAGCTTCCTCCTGTGTGCCAAGCACGGGGAGCGGGTGGAGGATGGGAGGAGGGAGGAGAGAGAAGAGAGCTGCGAGCAGTCGGTGTGGCTAAGGGCTTCCCTGCTCGTCTGTCTTCAGGGCGCCTGCTGATCCCCGCCGTGCAGAGCCTGGGACTTCACGCCGGCGCTGGTGCGGCCCCGCCAGCCCCGCGCCTGCCGGGGTGGGGCGTCTGGTTCCCTGGCGCCCCACGCACGGCCCTCCACGGCTTCCTGCACTCTTTTCAGAACAGTTAAATGTGATCCAACTGGGCGTCCCAGAAACAAAGAATTTAAGATCAATTACCCACCTAACAGGTAACGTGATTCGTGGGCTCTGCAAAATCTCTCTCACATTTGAAAGTGCAGGACAAAGTGAATGAAGTCAGCTCAGAACCTTATAAAGCTACTCTGAAATGCATTTTAATACTTTGAGCTGTGTTCTGCAACGAAGCTAAATTTAGGGATGGAAAACTGGAGCAAAACTACCTATTTATCAACCCCCCCTTTACAGTGACCTGGTGCCACATTTTGGGTCGGTCTCTGGACAGTCGACATGTATCACTGTCCCAATCGAAACCATAAAACTTCCTTTTTCTGCAGTGTCTTGTCTTTGTTCGCTTTCCTGTATCTTCCATTTTTGAGCTCTTTTTCCTTCTCATCCCATTTCTTTACTAAATATGTATTTCCAGGTTTTTGCCCTTTCCCTTTATGAAAACTACTTGATTTCACCGTGGTTCTTTCTGCATTCTCAGGTCCAGAGTAATTACTGCCTGCCAGTGACTCTTTTTATTAATGCTTACGCTAAGCCTTACTTTAAAAGCATGTATCTTCATAAAACTGACACCGCAAAAAGGGCCCCGTGATTGTCAGGCCTGAACAAGAGACGTGCCTGCTCTGAAGGCTGAGCGGTTCCCTCCTTCCCAAACCAGGGCTGAGCGCTGAGAAGAGGCAAGGATGTAGCACCGGCCTTTCTGGCTCTTGACGGAGGGAGGGGCACGCTCGTCAAACAGGGCGCGCTGGATCAGAAGGGACATTGTGGAAGTGGGGATGTTTCTCTCTAGGCAGCCAGTTCTTAAATTTTGAAAACTGTAAACGTAGATCAGGATCTGACAGGCAGGCAAATGGAGAGCGTAAGTCATTCATTCATTCGTTCCATTTAGAAGATTTGTCTGTGATCGAGGTGCTATTTAGATCAAACCAGAGTTTAGATATTTACACGTCTTTAACTGCAATTCCACGTCCTTAAGAGAACAGTGGCCTAAGGAGTCAGACAGCATCTGAACTTACTCATCGGTGCTGGCTGAGTTACTTAACGTCTCTAAGACCCCAGTTTCCCTGCCCTCAAGCTGTTTGTACTTGATGGAGACACAGAGGACAGCTGAACAATGACACATGTAAAACACGTAAAATCACAAGTGGGTGGGTGCTTCGGAGCCTGGATCACGATGCTCGAAGAGGACATTACAGGCCAGGGAGAGGGCAGAGTCGTCCTGGAGGAAGTGAGGGTGAGCCGATCTGAAGTATGGGTAAGAGCTGATGGGGGGAGGAGAGGGTGCTCCGGGTAGAGGAAGAGCATGTGCAAAGGCCCTGCAGTCACGGGGAGCGGGGGCACTGAAAGGCCAAAGTGTTGGCAGGGAAGGTGGGGACCAGAACATAAAGGGTCTCACAGGCCAAGGTCAGAAGTTGTGCTTTACCCTGAGAGCACTGGAGAGCCAGGAGTACGTTTCTGCATGTGTGCGAGTGTGCAGGTGCTTTGGGGTGATCAGGGTGTGACATGCATCTAAAAAGGCCATGGTGGCTCCAGGTGAGAGGAAGCAGAGGGATGCTGGTGGTCTAGGAGGGGGTCTCCCGCGGGGGTCCAGGTTAGAGCCAGTGGCAATTTGTGCAAGGGTGTGGTACAGAGATTGGAGGGAAGTGGATGGGTTTGAAAGTATTTTGGAAGTAACCACAAGGTTGGGTGATGCTTTGGTTACGGGCCTTGGGAAGAGGGAAGCGGAGAGATTGACTGTGGGCTCCAGCCCCACAATTGGGTACATGGGGGCCATGCCCCAGCCAGCCAGGGAGCCTGGAAGAGGGCAGGGATGGGGAGGGGGAGACTTCAGTTACGTTTCACCGAGTTGCCTTTGAGATGCCCTGAGGAGAGGACAGTCAGGCGGGCAGTGGGATGAATGTGGAGTACAGAGAGTTTGGGGCTGGAATCCTGTGCTCTGAGCTGTCCGTGGTGGGAGGTGTGGCCAAGCTTTTCCAGACACAGAGCCCACCAGGAGAGGAGGAGAGGGTCTGGATTTGAGCCTCGAAGGGCTCTGGCATCAACTGGCTTGGGGAAGGTCTGGGAAAGTGGCAGAGAAGGGGAGGCTGGAGCTTGGAGAGGTGGCATCAGCCAGTCAGCAAAGGTTTCCAAGATGGAAGTGAGGTGGGCAGGGCTGAATGCTGCCCAGAGGTCAAATGAGATATAGGCGGAACATTTTTGGTTGGATTTAGGTCATTGACAATTTTTGATCACACATGGATTTTGTAGAACACAAAATTTCAGGTCGTATTAGAAAAGATTGTTTCAAATAGAAGCAGGATTGAATGAGATAATCTCAGCAAAGCACCGGTGCCTTCAAAGCTCTCGAGTAAGGGAGCCCTCTCTCCCATTTTCTGTGGGAAGGAGCGTTCTTGTTGATGTATCAGATTTCATTGCCCCTGGAACTGCGGACACTCCTGGCGGGATGAATCCTGCTTGCGGAGCTGTCCTCTGCCCTGCAGGATGTCTAGAAGCCTCCCCGGCCTCTGCCAGGTACTGCCACACCCCTCAACCCCAGGAGCAACAACAGAAAGTAACATCATCAAATGTCTCCTGGGGGCAGACGGCAAAGCTGCCCCTGGTTTAAATAAAGTAAATTTTAGAAATGCACGTGATAGGCTCGTGTTTCTTCTTACTTTTATAAACAAACAGCTGTAAGGGTTTGGCATCCTCGAAACGGCTACGGTGTCACAAATATAAGTCACAGGAAGGGAAAAAAGCATCACTGATTAGATATTTGAATATTTTAGTTGCCACCAAAGAAGCAGCTACGGTGAGAGACACAATTAAAAATACGGATGGGCTGACTCTAAATGTTTCCTAAGTCTTCAGGAATCATGAAAGCAGACGGTTTATGTCACATGGGAGGGAGAGGCCAGCTCTCCGTGGGGAAGGCACAGTCCGTACCTGGGGGCCCAGTCTGCCCCTTGGCCCCCCTACTTGGGAGCTTATGCTCTGCAACAAACTTTAGTTAATATTTATGAAGAGACTTAATGCCCTTTGGTGTAAAAAAAAGAAATCTAAATGAACATCGCTCATAGGATGGTGCCCTATCTCCCGAAACATATAATCTCCTTTTTGGGGTTGGCAACGTTTGCAAAATAAATCTCATCCAGTGCCACACACGGTCTGCAGTATTTATCCTTGACACCCCGTGCCATTGGAGTTCTTAATGCCTGAGAGCTGACTTCAGCAAACAGATTTAACAACCTAGTTAAAACCAAATAGTTTTATAGAGATGCTGCAACATCTTTTTTTAAGTTACGGCAGGGCAGATTTAGAGTGGCAGACAATAAAAGTCCTGCGTTGCTCAGATCGTAAGTGTCGCCGCAGAACGTGAACGCAGAACGCCGACTGGAGAGGCCGCCCGGGACAGCTGGCTTCTGGGGTCTCAGGCTCCGTCCGCCGGGTGCTCCTCGGTGCCAGAAAAAAGGGCATTTCAATTTCCTGCTAGAGCGCAGCGTTGCAGGACACATGTTTAATGTTTTTTTTTCCCCCCTCTAAATGAACCGTAATGAGAATTGTACTCACAGGCCCTGATGATGCTGTGAGGAAGGGAGAACCCTCCCAGGAGGGCGGTTGACACCATTGGCCTGGAGAAGCCAGTCCCCCTGGAGTGGGCGTTTCTGGCTGTGGAGCTGGGGCAGCTCCCAGAGCCGGACTCCTGAGCCCGGGCTGGGGGAGTCACAGCCTTTGCCTTGTCTTTCTTCTTCTCTGAATTAGTTTAAAGAATTTATTCATTTATTTGCTATAAGGAATTGGCTTGTGCAGTTACAGGGTCCCATGATCCCTGCAGGCTGGAGACGCAGGGGAGCTGGTGGCGTGGTTCCATCCGAGTCTGAAGGCCAGAGGTCCAGGACCACCAAGGGCAGGGGAGAGTGACGTCCCAGGGCAGCAGTCAGGCCGAAAGGGCCCACATCTCCCCACCCCCAGACCCTCAGTGGATTAAATGAAGCACCCCCCCCACCACTGCTTTACCGAGTCCACCAATTCAAATGCTGATTTCATCTGGAAAGACCCCGACAGACACATCCAGAAGTAATCTTCCAGCCCCCAAATCTGGGCACCCCGTGATCCAGTCAAGTTGACACATACAATTAACCCTCACGATGGGTGTTTTGGGGAAGCTGTTTTCGTGCTAAGAACGCCAGGGTGTCTACCTTGGAATTGGGGGGATGATTGCTGACGGGAAACTTGGGGGCTTCAAATGCAACTAGCTCATGGGACGAAAGGGGAAACTGAGGCCCTGAGTCTCACACTAAGTAGAGGCAGAGGGGGGCCAGGACCTCAGTCTTCGGGACCCTAGGTTAGTCATTATGCTAACACCTGGGTTGGTGGCTGGGAGTGGCTCCCCCTAAAAGGCAAAATGCGAGATGGTGGAGGAGCTCCGGGCCAGCTGGGCGTGCCTAGGGGGCCAGGCCTAGGTGGGTTGGCTGGTTCCAGTGGTGGCCAATGGTGGACAGTCCCCTGTGGCCCGTGAGCCAGCTGTGAGGTGATAATGCTGCCTTCTTCGTTCCCTGCTGAACTATCCCCATTCCTCTCCCTTGTCCATCCGTCTGGGGTTACCCACCATCCACATCCTAGGAACTAGGTTGGTCACCTCTCGCAGGGACATCTGCCCGCGAAACCTTTTTTCTCATTTGATTCCCACACTGATTTGAGAAGAGGCCTCCCGAGGCTCCTGCAAAGCCCTGGGGGAGGTTCTCGGTGCCCAGATCCTCTGCAGAGTGACCCTGCAGACCTCGCAGACTCCCCCAGACCTGACCCTCCAGCCGGAAACCCGGGGAAGCCTGCGGTTGGAGCTCCGGGCCACCGAGGTGGGGGAGCCTTCCTGTCCCCGGTTCTGGAAGATGATACCCTCAGCTTAGCAGCTGGAGCAAACGCACAGAAGGTGCTGGCATGTCTGCAGGCACACCTCCTTTCACGGCTCTTCACAGATAATGCGTGGGTTTCTTTTTCTTTTTTTTCTTTTTCTTTTTTCTAACAAATAGAAGGTTTATGGCAACCCTGAATTGAGCAAGTCTATCAGCACCATTTTTTTTTTTTTTTGCGTCTCCACGTGAAGAACTTATTTAACATATTTAAAGGAAGATCCTCTTTTCTTTGCAAACATGAGTTTCTCCCAAAGAAGTTTCCAATGTGCTGGTTCCCTTCATTCTGGGGCTCTTCAGTACTTTCCAGTAAAGTTTCAAAAACCAGCAAATATTTGTTGAGTGTGGAATACAGACTCCCTGTTGTGGAGACTGGGAGGGAGTGTGACGCAGCCCTGCCTGCGAGGGGCTGCTCCCCCAGAAGGAAAGACAAGCTGAAGCCAGGATGGGTTGACGGCCAAGGAAGCAGCCACAACTTATTTATTTATTTGTTTATGTAATTTTTTTTTATTGCAGTGTAGTTGATTCACGACATTGTGCCAGTTTCTGTTGTACAGCACGGGGACTCAGTTATGCATGTACAAATATATCCTTTTTCACGTTCTTTTCATTATAGGCTCTCACGAGATCCCGAGTATAGCTCCCTGTGCTCTACAGGAGGACCTTGTCGTTTACCTGCTCTGTATGTAGCAGTTTGTACCTGTTGATCCCAAGGGTAAATTGGGAGTTTGGGATTAGCCACAATTTAAATAAAATCCTGATTTCCCAGGGCGGTCAAAGAGCCCCAGGTTTGAAGCGCTGTGCTTTTGGAGGTGAGCGGAGTCTGTCCGGGACTCCAGGTCTTTGAATTGGCTGGCGAGGCGGATACGTGCAGGAGCAGGTCTTCTGTGGTTGTGCCTCCGGTGGAGGGGACCTGTGTTCCCTTATGATTATTATTTGCTCAATATTGGCTTCTGTCTTAGAATTTCAAACCGTTTTACCCTCGAAATGGTCTTGTGCAGGAGTTTCTAGGAAGAGATGCATTGCCTTCTTCCTCGGGAGGCTCCAGGAAGCTAGGCTCTGCCAAGTGGGGACTGCCCATCGTCCGGCCGAGGCGGCTGTGTGTGGTTCGCGGGTTAACAGGGCGGGGAGCCGCTGGATGAGCCCCGGCCGCGGGGCGAGGCCGAGCGGAGCTGGCTGTTAGGCTTATCATGGGCTTCGCCAGCCTCACGAGGACCCTGCAGGACAGGGACGTCTACCGCTGTGTCACACACGGGGAAGACGAGGCCCAGGACGGCCGGTTCCTGATGTCGGGAGCATCCTGTGGCCGACCCCGGCCCGAGCCCAGCCCTGTCTCAGCACCGCCCTCCATCCCCTCTGTCTTGGAGGACGTGTCAGCAAGCGCTGATGAAATGATCACTTTAATTTTCAGGTTATGAAATGCCCTGTTTCAGGACGGACTGCAAAGTCGGTGTGAAGAGATCAGATGTAGGGGAAGGCCGTGCTCAGTTTTATCGAGAGCGCGACTTTCTTCTCTTACTTTCTTCCCCTTCAGATCGAGGTAGAGCTCTTTCCTGGAAATACTTAAAAAAAAATTAACCTTTTTTTTTTCCCTTCCCCCAGTATAACTTGTAATTGGCTTTGATGTCCTTGCTCCAGGGCGTTCTGAAGTGATTACACCCAGAGCACGAGGGAGATGCCAAGGGCATGTGGTCACTCGGGAAGGAACTGGCCCTCTCAAAAGTGGGCAGCAGGGGTCTGGATCTAACTCGTGTCTGGAGTGATTGTGCCAGCATTTTATTTCTTTGCATAAATGTCACCTGGGCCTCGGCCATCCTTCTTGAGGGCACCCCAGTCTCCCCAGAGATGAGGGCGCTCTCGGGGGCACCTCCTTCTCCCTGCACTCTGTTCCTGTCAAGCAGTGCTGAATCCTCGCCCCTCCATCCTCCCTGTCGTGCTTTCTCCCCCCAGAATCATCGCCCCAGGGGGCCTTCTCTGGCCCTTCAGTGGGCTGCCTGGGGGAGGGGATGGACAAGGTGCTCAGAAGGGTCCCACTGTACCCTTCCAGGCCTGGACCCTCCCTGAAGCAAGAATAAAGTGGATGAAGGTGGGGCTGACAGAGGGTCCCCAGAATACAGAAAAGGCCAGTAGAGGGTGTGGAGTGGGATCCGAGGGCCCCAGGACCCTGAGGAGAAGCAGGCAGGATGGGCTTGGCTTGAAGCCCCCGCCTTGTCTCAGACCATGGCCTCCTGGCCGGTGGGGCCTGGTGTGACCTGCACGCTGGGATCGCGGGGCCTCCTGGACAGGTGTTGTCCCCCCGCCAGACCTGGTCCTGGAGCTTGAGCCCTGTTTGGGCCTGAAAGAATTAAGTTGCATCTAATTGAGTCCTGGGGACCCTGCCTTCCCACTAGCAGAGACAAGACTCGGAAGTTCCGGTCTGCTCCGGCCACATGCTCCCGGTGGAACACCCCCCGAGGGGCTTCCGGTATCTGAGAATTTGCTTGGGGTGGGGCGCACATAGACCCTCCTTGGCCACTTTTAGGAAGGTTGCCCAGGAGGACCCTCTCCCTGGACATTCTGTCTGTTGCATAGAAGGGCTTTCTTCTTCTTCTTCTTTTTTTTTTTTAATTGAAGTGTAGTCAGTTTACTATGTTGTGTTAATTTCTGTCGGACGGCATTCAGTTAACACATACATATTCCTTTTCATTTTCTTTTTTATTATAGGTTATTGCAAAGTATTGAATATAGCTCCCTGTGCTATACAGTAGGACCCTGTTGTTCATCTATTTTATATATAGTAGTTAGTATCTGGAAGTCCTGAACTCCCAGTTTATCCCTCCACCGCACCCTCTTTCCCCACTGGTAACCATAATTTGTTTTCTATGTCTGTGAGTCTGTTTCTGTTTTGTAAATAAGTTCTTTTGTGTCATTTTCTTTAGTTCCACCTATAAGTGCTATCATATGGTATTTTTCTTTCTCTTTCTGGCTTACATCACTTAGAATGACAATCTCCAGGTCCATCTATGTTGCTGCAAATGGCATTATTGTATTCTTTTTTATGGCTGAGTAGTATTCCATTGTATAAATATACTACAGCTTCTTTATCTATTCATCTGTCAGTGGACATTTGGGTTACTTCTATGTCTTGGCTATTGTAAATAGTGCTGCTATGAACATTGGGGTTCATGTATCTTTTTGAATTAGAGTTTTTGTCTTTTCTGGATATAGGCCCAGGAGTGGGATTGCTGGATCATATGGTAAGTCTGTTTTTAGTTTTTAAAGGAATCTCCACACTGTTTTACATAATGGTTGCACCAGGCTACATTCTAGAAGGGCTTTCTTGATTGTTTTGGCCAGATGTGACAGTTTTTGAGGGCCCACAGCAGGTTCCCATTTCTTTGCCCTTTGGGAGGGTCCTCGGGTCCTTGTTGAGGGGCTGACCTCTCAGCCAAGAGCAGCTTCTCTATTCCAGTCCCAGCTGCCCCTCCTGGCTCTGCCCAACTCCCTGGCCTCAGGGGCTTTGCTGATGGGTGGTGTCAGAGACCTCTGAGCAGGGCCTCTGAGCCACTTCCAGCTTGGGCTCTGTAAGGGAGCTGGAACCTTGTCCTGCTGTTGGCAAGCTTTGAAGACAAAACCAAACATGTGCTGCATTCTCTAGAAAGAAAATCCAGCCTTTTCCTGCAAGTAGCCTCTTCTAGGTACCGAGAGGAAGGAAGTAATGAAAGGTCCACGCAAGCTACTGAGTATCCAGGGCCCCTCAGCTCATCATCACGACCTGGTGTCCAGACATCCCTGCCACTCCTGCTTCCTGGGCCAGCTGGGCACTCCTAGCTTGCCCCATGCCCTTCCCCTGGAATTCCCTCTGGCTGAGCCCAGCTCACCTCTCTCACTCCTCCTCATTTAGTAAACGTCTTCTGTGCAGGCCTGGCTGCACCGTCTATGCCCACCACTGAGTAGCTGTGTGTCCCTGAGCGGCTAGTTAACCCCTCACAGCGTCGGATTTCTCAACTGTACAAGGGAAATTTACATGGCCACCTTCGGCAGGCGAGGAAGTGCCCGGCACCTAGTCAGTTACAGCCACTGTTCTGTTGCTTGTTGTCGTGTCCATGAGCGAGGCGGACCCTGGCCTCTCCACCAGGTGTGAATCCAGCCCAGTGACCAAGGTCCGGACCATGTCCCTGAATCTGTTCTCACTGCTCACCCGGAATCAGTTTTGTGTTCTACCTCGGCCTCAGGAGAGAGAATTGAAAAAAAAAAAAAAGAATTAGAAAAAATAGGGGTTAAATACTACTCACAGCTTCTCTGTGGCTTCAACTGTTTCTGCCCCTTCCGAAGGAGCCGGGGTGTGGATGCTTATCAGCTGGCTCTGCGGCGGCTGTCACCGGCCGCATTTTCACGTGGCTGTTTGTGTTCTGTGTGTCTCTCTCTCCTCTGCATGTCAGCTGCCCACAGCGGAACAGAGGAAGGAAGGAGGGAATAAATGAAAAATTCTGTGCTTGTGCTCTGTGACCCAAGATTTTCAAAGTGATTAATATGCCTGGCTGGCCCCTCCTTCTCCAGTTAAGCCTGCTAGTTCTCTATGGTGCCACAATTCCTTTCTTTTCATTTAAATAATCTCACAACAAAAGTGGGCACAGAAATACATAGAGGAATATGTTTCATGTCGCTTTTTTTTCTATCCATGTTGGGAGGACTGTGTGGATGTGGACCCCGGTTAGTGCTGGAGAGTGTAAAAGGATCAGATTCTGTATTTTCTGACGGCTCAGTTTCTGTTTATAGCACTGCAGTGACTTTCCCTCACTGCCAACAGGGGGGAGTTTAAATGACTGACCGAGGAGGAAGGAATTCATTCCTGTCTGCCATCCTGTCTTGTTCTCTTGGTCTCTCTTCTCCTGTTCGGTTCCTAACACGATCTTTCTTTGCCAAGGACGTTTCTCACAATTAAGTGCTTATATCTACTGCTCCCTGTCCTATCTGTTTGGATAGATTTAGGACAGATACAAATGCTAAAAATAGCCTCGTTTCCCTTTCCTCCAGACAGATATCCAAGGAAGATGGTTAACTAACGGCATTTGACTTGTTTTAATTATTACAAAGTTACCCAGCTTTAAGTTCTATATTCCCCTAAAAGTCTAGATATTTTTTTAGGTGTTCATAGAACATTTTTAATGAGTTACTGGATGAACATTTTATCCAAGATTCAAAACCCAACAGGCATTATTTAATTTTCAGAAGATAAATTTAAAAATAAAAAATATAATTTAGTGCCTAATAAACTGAAGTCCTTCGAAAGTAGAAATTAGGTTTTCATGTTTATATTTACTCTTACCCCCTGACAGTTTTATAGCAGTGAAGGGAGTTGTAGCAATGAGCATTGGTGCTCAAATCAGTTCATCTGATCTTCACTTCCTTATTTATCTACACATTTATTTTATTTTGTTTTATTTTATTTTCCTGCTTTTGTATTTTTTAAGGAAAGGATTGTTGAAATAGATCTTGCTGATATTAAGGAACCACTTATTATTTGGTATTAGTGAACTACTCAGTTTCTTTTTGTTGTATAGAGATTGAGGATAGGAGGACACTGGGAAAACCCCAAGGAAACAAAGGGGACTTTGATCCCGACCTGGAGTCTGAGTCTGTGTGAAACGGGCGGTAGTGTTGATAAGAATTTCTTGCTTTAAGCCAGTTTCCTCCTGGTGAAGTCTGGGCTTGAACTTCCTCCGCAACGTGTGTTTGCAGGTGGGCAGAGAAGCCGAGGGCCCTGGCCACCAGCCGTCCCACCCTGGGGCCCTTTCAGGAGCCACCAGGTCTACAGGGAAGTGCAACGTGGAAGTGAAACTGTAGTGGGAGCCCCCAGCCCCAGGGTTCTATTTTGGGGCTTCTCATCTTTGGGATGCTCACCTGTCTGAAAGGCTGGCTCCTTGTGGACTCCCTCAGGACCTTTCTCTCTAGAACCCAAAGTCTTTGTCTGCAGCCTCATCTCATTGGTCCTCATAAGACCTCTTGTCATCAGAAGCAAAGATTCCTTCAACTACAGTTTTCCAGAGATTTTGTCCCAAGTTCCGAGCTGGTGGAACTGCCCTGAGTGCTGGTCTTAATGCCGGGATGTAGCCTGGGTCTGAGGCCCTGGCACCAGGGCTGTCTGATCTGGTGGGCTGGGGCCCCGGGCTCACATCTTTCCTGCGTCACCAAAGTGGTGCACTGAAGCACAGACGATCTTTCCTGACCTTCTCACTCCCTCATCCCCGAGAAGGGGCAGAAGTTGCACTTGAAGCAGTGAAAAAGCTGTTAAGAGTATTTGACTTCTATTTTTTCCCTCCATTCTGACTTTTTGATTATCCATTTCAAGGCAAAGCATAAGAGGGGAGTTTGATCAGAGAAGAACCAGTGTGACCTGTATAACTTTCGCCCCCTTCAGATACAATTTTGGAAACATCACTTTTACATTTCCAATCAATTTGTTACATGTGCGTATGCCTCTTGAAGGTAGCCTCCAAAATTGCATAAACTTGGGGAGCAGGGATTACTTCGTCCCAAGAGGTTCAGTCAGTCCTGCTTCCAACTGTCAGCCCTGGAGGGAACGGGGAAGTTGCTCCTGCAGCTGTCCCTGACTACAACATGGTGTCGCTGGTGCAACCCGCCTGTGCAGCCCTGAGGATGCCTGTCCATGACGCGCTGATGCTCAGTGTTCTCCCCCCCTGCGCAGGCTGGGGTGATGGTCCGTGGGTGGCCTCCCAAGGTACAGTTCTCTTAGTTCACAGAGACTGGCTTCACTGGGCTTTCCCTGGAGCAGGACTCAGGGCCTGGGTGCCACGCTCCGAGGAGTTACCAGCACAAGCTGTGCCAGCCCAGCCCCAGCCCCCTGCACCCTCCCCCCGCACCAAAAAAAGCCTCCAGGTCATGTATTGAGCCCAGGCCAACAAAAAGAATGACTCCCAATGACTCCCTGCTGAATTGCTCTTCAGGACCCTTGAAATCTTTTCTTACAGATCTCAGGACCACCACTGTTCTTTCTGACAGATCCTTAATTTTGCACGTCTGGCTCTGTATTTTATTTTCTCAATAAGCTTTGGGCTTTTTTTTTTTTTCTTTTTTACAGATATCTCAACCCCATTTTCAGTGGCCAATTCCTCATACCAAGTGGGAGGAGACATTTGCTTTTGTTTGAAAGCAAAATATTCATTAGGTCCTAAAGGAGACCCTCCAGAGACTCTTGGCTGAACAAAGAGGAGGTGCTTTGCAGAGGACTGATATTCTCACCCTGACAAAGAAGGATGTGTGTCCATGGAGAAGGGTGGTGCGTGGGGTGCGTAGCAAATAGCTTTTGACATTCAGTTACAAAAGGGTCAAAATCACATAGATAATGGTTTGGATATAGCATCCATGACCTGTGGGCTACAGAAGCCTTAATCTGTCTACAAACTCTGTTCAGTATCAGAAAGTCTCACTGGTTATCTTCTGGTAGATAGACCCATATTTTTAAAGTGTCAAAATTGGTTTCTAAAATTTAAATAATTTCTTTTCACAAGAACAAATTCTTGTGAAAACTGAGGAGGATATTCCTTTAAAAATAACTGTTGGGATTAAAAGTAGTCCTATGTTAAAGGAACAATTTTTTAAAGGGTTAAAATCCTGATTCTTAGACACACACAAATGAATGCCTGTCAGAGATTTTATTTAACTCATCAATTAGTGGAGGAACCAGTTAGATGTTACAACCGCTTCAAAGAGAATTCAAAACACACACAGAGGCAATCAGGAACACTGGTGATTTTACAAATAGATGCAAAATTGACCAAAATCCACAGAGCAGTAATCAATTGCCATCACCACTAAACACAATTTGAATTTCTATGGAAAAGAATCATTTGATATCCTATTAGTTTCTTACAACTATTTCTAGTTCTACAACTATCGTAAAATGCCTCAAAAACAATAAAAACTGGAGAAAATCTAAATGTTGAACTAGACAAGACACCAGAAATCTTTTTTGGGTCCATTTCCAAGTCTTAGACAATTTTATAGGCACTTGACTGGTTTTAAGTTCAGAAAAGGGGTGATGGACATCTGCTAGGATAGCTTAACAAAGGTGGTTATCGGCTTTGGCACCTAAACTTTAAATCAACAGCTGTATAATCAAAATAGTAAATTTCTGATAGGCTAATCTCAGACGACGCTTAGCCACTCTCTCCTTATGGCCAGTGTGTTCCTCAGTGTCCGTGCAGCGTGGGGGAAAGGGCACTGGATGTGGAGGAGGCGATTCTGCCCTCAGCGATTTACCTTTATTAGCACCAACTCGATCTCTCCGAGGCTCCGTGTTCCCCCTGGAAAGTGGGGATATTTTCTCTGTGTACCTCACCTTATCAGACTGAACGAGCCGGTGCGTGGTGGCGGGGAACAAGTCCACCTCTTTCAGGTCCTGCCAAGGGGTTTCAGGTTCACGTACCTGATGATCGGCGCCGCAGCTCCCCTCGGCTGTCTCATGGCCATCTCAGAATGAACTCGCCAAAACCCAGCGCGTGATCAGCTTTTCCACTCCTCAGACCTGTCTTCTAGTCTTGCTCGTTCGCATGAACGACACCACCACCCACCCAGTTACTTAGTCCCAAAACCCCGGGTTCTTCTTGGGTTGTCTGTTTCCTTCCCCCCTCACATCAAATCTAACAACAAGTCTAAAGCTTCACTTCCAAAGTGTCTTTCCAATCCCACCCTCCCCATCATTTTCAGAGTTAGTGCCCTGGGCCAGACCAGCATCAGCTCTTTTTCGCGTAACTGTTATTGCCTCTTCATCCTGAGCTGAACTTTCTGCATCCATTCTTTCCCATCTGAATTCCTCTCCCCCCAAACAGCCAGATGACCCTTTAAAAACTATATAGCAGAGCATATCACCCCTCTGCTTGAAATATTTCAATGGACTTTTATTGCATTTTTAATAAAAATCTAAACTCACCCTCCCCCACCTCCCCAGGTCTCAGAAGGTCTACGTGATCTGCCTGCCGTCTGAGCCTCTGACTTTTTATCTGTGTGTTCCAGCCACTCGACTAGGCCAGGCTCATTTCTGCTGTGAGGCCCTCGTTTGCTGTGTCGTCTGCTGAGAACGTTCCTTCTCAAGACTCTGGTCTTGGGGCAAACGTCACCGTCTCAAGGAGGCCTTCCTTCTCCACTGCTGTTGGACTTGCTGGTTTCGTCTGGCCCCTGAGTTTATATTTCCTCCCCCTCTTTCCTGCGCCCGTCCCCTCCTCCTCTCTTTTTCTCATTGCTTTTTCGTCTATTTCCCCCTTTCTTCCCTCCTCATCTACAGTGGACCAGGCATAGCACACAGGCTTGCCTACAGTTTGCACCTTCTACTGAAATCATTTCATGTGCCCCATTCTTCATTTTAAAGGCAATGAGTCCGGAGGGGAGGGTATATCTCAGTGGTAGAGCGCGTGCTCAGCGTGCACAGGGTCCTGGGTTCAATCCACGGCCCCTCCTCTAAAAAGAAATAAATAATTAAGCCTAATTACTTTCCCTCACCCCCCAAAGCAAACAAAAAATAAAGGCAATAAGTCCAATTATTATAATTTTTATCTCTAAAAAGCTCTGCAAATCCAACCCAAAGGAATTGATTCAAACATGTTTATAGCTTTTAATACTTATTTCTTAAGTCAGTGGCTCTTAATGAACAACAACAAAAAACCCCAAGAATGATAGCAAAGCTCTTCAGTCCTCTTCTAAACGCAGGGCTTAGCTCCTATCCTTCAAGGAGGAAATTCTCTAACAGTAAATTTCTATGATGGGTAGGAAAATGCAATGAAAAGTATTCTATGAAAACAGGCTGCAACTTAGGTTCATGTGTCCTTGAATTTTGCCTGTTTTCCTTTGCTAGTCGTTGCATAGGCAGCCTGTCTTTTACACAATTATTATTACTTTTCTCCCCCAGGAAGATGCAAAGTCTTCCTATGATGCATATTAATTACAGACTCCTTAAAATAATTAGAAAAAAGAGGTGAGATAAATTTAAAAATTTGTAGAATATTTTGACTATAGAAGACCTTTGTAATTAAACATCTTTCTTTTTTTTAGCCTAAAAATATTGCCTGAATCAAACAAACAACCAAACATAAAAATGGACAGTCAAGAAGGTTGAACCCGTTGCTATTGGATGAACCCAGTAAAGCTGATAAGATACACTCTTGCCTGCCGTCTCCATGGGCTGCTCCCCGTGCAGTGGAGTGACGTGTAAATCCTTCCCAGAGGGCCCACCCCACAGCATCCTGTAAAGTGTGAACATGGCTTTAATTCAGCTGAAGTTTACAAATGATCTTGCTGTATACGTTAGCCTGGTTTGCACTGACTGGACACTCAACTGTGCAGAGTTTGTGTTATATCTGGAATGCGGCCCTGACACCAAGAATTTTTGTCTGTGAATTTAGTCTTGAATTTTGGCAATTTTCTCCATAGACACTTCACAAGAACAGCCTTTGTGTTACTGCCAAGTACTGAGTGCATCTTGAAATGCACTTGAACCTTATGAGCTACGTGCCTTCTCTCTGCAGATCTGTGTGTAGATGACATAAACATGCGTGTCTGAGGAGGGTGAGTCAAGGCAGGTGCTCTGTAGTTTGGCTCAGAGTACAGTTCTGGGGATCACTTAAAATTTTTTTTCCTGGATTTTATTGCAAAGATTTTTGTCATTATGATTGTTTGGATTTTAGTTTTGGTTTTGGTTTTGGTGTCTCCACCTGCATGTCATCCTTCTGTTAGGACTTGTTCACTCCATGAAAGCATGGCTGGCATGTGTAAGCTGGAGCCCAGGGAGTCCCACCATGACCTGACCTGGGGTGGGGTCGCGCAGCCCTCCAGGGCTCCAGTGTTCCCAGTCATATTCTTTTCATCCACAAGTCCAGCCAAGGATGACCAAGGATGTGCTATGAATCAGGGCTGCTCTAGGAACAGGGGGTATAAAGATAAAAGTGTCATCTTTTGCAAGCCTCTTGGTTCAGGGGCAGAAATAGTTTGGCATCACACCATCTTCACCCTAATGCAGGAAGACCCCGAGGACACAGGTGAGGTGACAGCCCAAGTGGACAGGACCCCTTCAAGCCAGTTCTGAGAGCCTCCTCCAGAGAAGGCAGGTAGGTGATTTAAAAGATTCCCCCAAATCTTACTAAGAATGAAAGAATCCTGTGGTCTGGAAGCCGAACAGCATTATATCTGTTGGCCAACTTGTAAATTAGGGGAAAGAATTCTATTCCATCACAAGCGGATCTGCGCCCTCGTTCAAAATCTCCCTTCATATGTGGAACAGAGCTGTATTCCCACAGGATGCTGCCCTGTGCGGTGCTCCGTGGAAAAGGGTGCTGGGGTCCAACAATCTAGGGACGCTTTTCTTGCTCTGCCCCCTCCAAGAGTCATGATCTATAAAAGTTCTAGAGGATGTGGAGACCTACCAAACCTTTTGGGGGCGGGGTTGGAGTAGAGAAGATGAGATTATTAATATTTATTTTCTAAACCCTCATGTTGTTTGTTTATGTAATGATGATGTCATTCTTTGTAAGTTAAAAGAAAAATCCCTATAAAATAATCAAAGGGGGAGACCTGAAAAAGCTTCTGAGAAGGCCTTTTGTAAGGAAACCTAGCACTTCCCAAGGATTTTGGTCTACGCCACCCTTAGCTGGTTTTCTGGAACGTTCTCTGGGCAACACTGGTCTAATAACATCCATCTTCCTTGACCACATAAACATTAGAATATTTCAACTTTAGAGTTAGGAGGCAGTTAAAACAGAACCCATACGCCTGATAAAACAAGGCCTAAGGAGGTTAGACCTCTTGCCTAAGGGACAGGGCTCAGTGGTGGCCGAGGTGGAGGGTCCCCACCCCCTCATCAGGAGGGAGAAGCCCACAGGTAGCCCACCCCTCCCACCGTAGCATCTGCAAGAAGGCAGTGCAGGTGGGTTCTTGCGGGATCTCAGAGCTCCAGCTTGCTGTGTGTCCTCAGGCCTTCCCGAAAGATAAATGTATTTTCAGATCTGGATTCAGGGACCTGCTGTCACTACCCTGGGCTATGAGAACACAGCGTCACCCTTTTCTCCCCCGACGCCACATCCTCCGCCAGGCGGTTCTGGCAGGGGCTGCCCTGCATCTGAGCCGCTCTCCCAGGCATTGCAGCCGCATCCTTACTTCCCGGACAGTCTTCCGCCTGGCTTCCCGGAGACCCCGCTGGCGCTGGGCGGAAGCAGGAGTCATGACAACGACTGAGAGTGTCTCTCACCCAGCCCCTCACAGGGCATTTCGGGGAGAGGGGGCTTTTGTGGGTTTCCACCAGCTTCCTCTGCCAAACGAGAGCGCCTCCTGCCCCCGGTGCTCCAGCTCCTGTGAAGTCCAGACTTCTGCCTCCATCCCTGTCCCAGGAGGGCGACAGGAAGGAGCTGTGACTGCAGGCGGGGGACAAGTGGCACGGCTGTATTTCTGTGGCCGGCAAAGTCCAGGCAGCGGAGCCATAGATTTTAATTTTGACATTTCTTCATTTGAAAAATAAAAAAACAGAACAGAACCCAAGTGGCAGGCCTGCAAAACCGGGTCTGAAGTCCCTGCAGATGTCACGAGCCAGGACAGGGTGAACGTGGGGCGGGCGGCGGGGGGGGGCCGGGGCCGCGGGCGGCAGTCTCCCCGTCGGCGCTCACCCCAGGCATTTATAAAAGGCAAGTGCCGCCTCGCCTGGGGGCCCCGAGCGCCACGCTGCGGGTGTGATTTATGAGGGAGAGTCTGGCCATAAATCATCCGCCTTTGTTTTAAGTAATAGCTTCAGTGCAGCAGGTCAGCTTACGTGCAAAGAGAACAAGGAAAAATTGCGCTGTATTACGATCTACGAACATCATAGAATTCAATTTCAAACTTGAACCAAGTTTCCACTCTGGCCAAGTGCCCTACGTGGAGTTCTTTGGAGGGCAGAGACCAGAGGGTGACTGTTGGGGGCCTCCAGGTCTCCAGGGGATGGCTTGATGGGTCCCAGGTCAGGGGCTTCAGATCTGGGACCTGAGGGATTCGTTCATTCTGGTGCTGACCTGACACCCAGGGGTCTCAGAGAATCGTTAGGAGCAAACCTTGGGCTGTCTTTATTGTCACCACCGTTTTTGCACCTTGCTTTGTTGCTGTCCCAGGTGTTCCCTGCATCGGGAAGGGGGAAAGTCAAGACTCCAGGCTGATTCTCATCAGCCCCGATGTTTCTGGGGATGAGAAAAAAAGATCTGGCTCAGGAACCTGCAGCCTGCTCTCGGCGTTTCTGTGATACACTTGTTCTAGCGATCGGGACGTTTGGTCCTGTCTCCTGTCTTAATGGTTCATAATTATCTCACACCTTGTTTCCTTCGAGAGATGAGGCTCTAACTTTGGTCCTCTTGTATTTCACAAAACGCCTAGCATTTTGGGAAATAAAGGATTCTGGGCTGTCCTTGTTGGCTAGAATCAAATGTCTCTGGAGATAGGGGCGAGCCCTTGCATGGATCATCAAAACCCTGGGGATATTCAGAGCCCTCATTTCAGCTCAGAAATGTAGCTCCCTTTCCCCTGAAGCCTTTTATCATAAATACCACTAGAAAAAAAAGGGGGGACATAATAATATCACCTCTTTGTGCTTCTCGCTGCCTCCTGCCAGTACTGAAATGATCAAGAGAACAGAAAAGTGGCCAAAAACAGGCAGAAGGAAAGAGATGCAAACGACTTAGAGAACCGTAAAGGGGAGGCTCGCACCACCCGACTGGCACCTCCTGAGCACCGCCTGTGTCTTAGCAGAGGCTTTTCAGTGTGGTGATGGCGTTGGGGGGGGGGGGCGGGGGAAGGGCAGCCTGCAAACTCGTTCTGCCGCACCTGCGTGTGTTTTCACACCAGGGTTTCAGGTTGACTTGGGAGATTGTTCTTTCCAGGACAGAAGGGAATTCCTACCTGTTCACTGACAGGAAGGTTTCTGACAAAGAACTTCATCTGTAAACCAGGGCGCCAGAGTCTGATGTTCTTGGAGATTTTTATTCTTTTTGCTCTTAAAGAAAATCTTTTTATTCACTACAAATGCTCTGTTTTTAATACAATTTTGGAAAATCACGGGTGTCTGTTAGAGGGCAATGTGGCCTCACAGTGACCTGCTGATTTCTCTATCGTGGTAATTGCTGGCAGGGGGAACCAGGCCATGTCACCAGTGGATTCCAGCTAAGACAGAGACCGTGCGGTACAAATCCCAGAGGGGAACTGAGGTTGAGCTGAGTAAAGAGGAAGCCAGAAAGATTCTGGAACTGCTCGTTCCTCCAGCTACCATTTACAAAGTGCACTGTACTTGCTGAGAACACAGTGATGAGGGCTCCGGCCCCTGGGGGAGAAGGGCTGTTGTAATGGTGTTGTAATGGACGCGTCCGGGGCCACCACAAGGAGACCAGGTCCTGCGGGGAGGGGACAGCGCCGGGCTAGGGGACTTGACCCACTTTTGAGAGATGTGGCCTCTAGGCAAAAAGTGAGGGAAGGTGTTTTGGTTGTACAGATGGATGCTAGGATTTGTACAGAAAAGATCTGGGTAAGGTGTATTTTCTAAAACACAGATATGATACAAAATCAAACCCTCTTTAACCTTAAAGCGTCGGTTCTTGGCACATTTGGGGAGGCAGTGAAGTGTGAATTGCTCAGAAGCATAACTTCTGGCATCTTTTCTGTGCGCACAACCGTGAGCACCACCTCCCGGCGCAGAAGAGGGCCTCCGTACATGTTTGTGGAAGAGTCAGTCGACCTCTTCGGTGTTTATTTCCTTCATCTTCTTTTATCGCTGAGCAGTTAATAGCAGTAGAATAAAATGTCACCGTAGCTGGCCTTCGTGGGCCTTCGTGGAGATAAGGGTGAGATTTTTCCTAAGAAAGTTTACTCTGCTGATAACAGCTACTTTTTCTCTATATAAATCAGGATGGTTCTCCTAAGGGGACAGACGGTTTTGCTGTGATTTTCTGCCCCCCTTGACCCAATGGAAGAAAGCAGTGGTGTCGATTTTTGAGAGTGAGCATTTAAAATAAGAGAAGCTTGTAAGCTGTGGGTTCCCTTTAGGCCAAACTCAGAAGGAGAACACAGGTTTCTGGCTTTTCAGTCTTCTTACTTTCCCACACGAAGAAACCACAAACAGGGAATTAGGACCGAAAGACTCAGGCGGTCCACGCGCCCCCCAACCCCCCGGCTAACCCTTCCTCCGCGGGCAGCCCCCGAAGGCACTTGCTTCTCACAAGAACCGAACTGAGACCCCAAATCTGAGAAATAATCATAGGGCACTTCTCTCCCACTCACTGTGGGCTAGTCACTCTTAATGTTTTATAAGAATTAACTCATTCAATTCTCACCACAGGAAACTGTGATCACCATTGTACAGACGGGGCATCTGAGATGTGAGGTTGCAGACTTGCCCCGGGTCCTCAGCTGGTGCACACCAGGGTGGGCTTTGAGTCCCAGCCACCTGGCCACCGGGTAACATGCAGACTACCCACCTCTGCTCTGAACAAGGCAAAATACTCTGAAATGGATGAGACCATCACGCTATAATGATGCTAATATGTTTTATGGTCAAAAATAATATAGAAATAGATGGCGCTCTGTTTTTCAATTTAAAACAACCTTAAATGTTGTTGTAAGAGAAGGACAGGACAGTTACTGCTTTTTTCCTACAGTTACTGAGGTATAAGTTTTGAGATCCAGAATTTTATGAGACTTTTAAGGCTCCAGAGATAAGAAGCCTTAAGCACTGACCGTGAAATGAGAAACACTGCCAAAAAGAATCCGTCACTCTCCTATCGATAAAAATAGATGTTATTTATATTTTGGATGGTTCTTACATGCATATGATACAACATTCAAAGCTACCTCTAGAATGCCATGGAAGTGAGCCTCCCTCCCATTGCAGATTCCTACTCCCCAAAGCCCCTTCCTCAGAGGCAAACACAGTGAGGTCTTGTGTGACCTGCTGGAGACAGTCTCTGCGTCTAGAGGCCATCGTGTCTACACAGTTTATTTCTGGGAGGGAGTGAGGCACAAATGGCAACTTACTATGTATAAATAGTTCAGAACTCTGCTAATTTTACTCAAGCTTGAAAGCTGGAGTTCAGCATGAACTTGGTGCACGGGGGTACATTGAATCTCATCAAACTAGTCGTTATTTTTAAAAGCAATGATTTCTCTACATAAAATTTGCATCTTATAATTTTTTTCTTATTGTTTGTGACAGTTTTTGAACGATTCCCTTTTATTTTCTAAGTTAGAGGTCATAAAATCTGAACTCCTCTTTCTCATTTGCACACTTCATTTCTATTCCTTTTATCAAACCAGATGGGCTTCTCTTGCTAGAACGATGTCCCTAGCTGTGCTGGTGGACGTTCCTTCCTTTTCCTTGGCTGAATTGGAGGTTACTGGATTTTCTCTCCTAAACACGTTGCTCACTTTTGGGTTGACACACATGTAAACTGAATATGCACACAGACAGACTTGGTTGACGTTCTTTTGATAGATATTATATTTTTATGTCATATTGAGGAATCACCCACTTTTCCGTATACTTAAGAATATTTATTAAAAATGGCTAGTAATGCATATAAAATGCTTCTTTATCACATATGGAGACGATCATTTGAGTTTTTTTCCTTTTGATATAGTCATATGATGGTTTACAATGATTGACAATAAATTTTAACCATTCTTGCATTTGAGTTTAATGTTACTTGGTTGTTGTACATTTTTCTTTTAATATTTTGTCAAGAATTTTGAACTGGTATTCATAAATGAGAGCTTTCATGTCTTCTTTGTTGTTAGTGTTGCTGTTTTCAATCAGCGTTATGCTAGCTTGAAGGAAAAACAAAAGGATTGCCAGCCTCCCTTACTTTCCCGTGATCTAGAATAGTCTGAACGAACACTGGAGCTGACCTGTTTCTTAAGGGTTTGCCAGACTTCTCGTGTCAAACCGTCTGGGCTCACTGCTCCTGGGGGGGTCCCAGCTCTTTAGCAGTTCTGTTTCCTCTGGCGTAATGGAGTCACTTTGGATTCTTAATTTTTTTTGATGTGCATTTTGGTAATTTATATTTTCCAGAAAATAATATTTCAACTTCAATTCTTAGTTAAAGCCACAAAGATAAGTGGTCTTGTATGATTCCTAGAATTTCTCCCCTGATCATTTCTTACAGTGCCTACTTGTGCTTTCTAATTTGTTAAAATTAGGCTCATTCATAGCTTATTTATTTATGTAAGCTCTTGGATTTATCACTACTATTGTTTTTCAGTTTTCTAATTAATTAATTTCACGTTTTATGCTTATTAATTCCTTCCTCCTTTTATTCTCGGCTTTATTTTCTTATCTGTTTTCAATCATCTTTCACTGGATGAGCCATTCTGTATTTTTGTCTTTTTCTGTTTACTAATGTCTGCAAACCATGCCACGCCTTTTTCTCTCAGCCCTGCTGTACATGTAACCATGAGCCCTGCTACACAGCTTTTTAAATTATTGCAGCTTTCCAGTTATAGTAAAATTCCAGTTTTGGTTTCTTCTTTGACCATGAATTGAAACTGTTTGTCTCCTAGTGGTGAGGAATTTTTTTTTGGTGTGTTTAAGTTTCACTGTTAATTTCTAGTTTGTTCATTGTGATCAAGGGATTTAGTTTCATTATTTCTGCTTTTGGGAATTACTTGGTTTTTGTGTGGTCTGATTAGTTTGGTCTGTGTATACATCTTTCAGTAATGTCTGAGTTTTGCATTTTTGTGCTCTTGGTTTTTATACTGCTTTGTAGAATGTACCTATGCTTCTATTTCTTCAATGTGTCCGTTGACCCCATCAGTTTTTCTTTGGACATGTCTTTTGGTTCTGTGTAATAAAACTTTTTATTTCTGGAAATAAAATATCTATTTAAATCTATGCATTTTGCCTGACTCCATCCGGGGGGGGGGGGGTACCAGTTAGACATATGTTGGGTCTCTTGGTTTATCTTCCTTATCTTTCATTTTCTCCCTAGTCCTTCCTGATCCTTCGATTATTTAAATTTTATTTTGATTGTGCTTCTCAGCCTTTTGGTGGCTGTGTCTTTGGCTGGATTTCCAGCAGTTTCTTTACTTTTCAGAACTGCTGTCAATGTGGCCTTCATTTCTGTGATGGCTTCATTTTTCTCTCCCACATCTTTTCTGAGCTCTATCAACCTGTTTTATCTCCTGTTGTTGTAAAACCATGGATTCCCTGAGCACCTGTATCTGCTTTGAGGTCATGTTTTGGCAAGGAGATTGCTTTCTAGTTTTTTAAAATACACGTTGACAATGCCATTGATCACAATTTTCAGCTTCCTCTTTGCCACATTTCTCTGGTCAGTGTTTGTCTTTTATTTGTTTTACTTGATCTTTACTTCCTTGTCATGCAGTATTTTTTTTTTTTTTAATAGATCGAGGTGCTGGATCCTATTTGGTCATTTGTTATATCTGAAGGGGGCAAATTCCTTCTGGTCTAGCTCATTCCAAAGTGACAGAGTGGAGGGTAGGAGACTCAGCAGGAGCTCTTTAGAGGACACAGGGCCTCCGAGAGCATTCTTTCCAGCCTTTACTTTCAAAATTGTCTGAAATGTTCTGGAGCCACTCTGCCCATCATGCTGAGTTTCTCTTCTGCTTCCTGCCTCATTGACAGATGGCTTCCTGCATACATGGTGGGTCTGACTGATTTCCTGTCCAGCCCACCACATCCTGCTCTCCTTTTGTTCCAAAATCAGTCCATGGGAACTTCCCACTTCCCACCTCTGCCTGCTCTCCCCAAGAAAGGGGGTCAGTTTGACCCTTGACATCTGCCACTTTATCCTCTCAGCCTTGTCTAAAGTCCACAGCCATGGAGTCCCCTCTCTTGTTTGACCATCACTACATTTCACTTTCATTCCTTATCCAGCATGGTTTGGCGTTGCCTATGAATCTGAGTTTTGTGAAAACCTACAGGTGGATTTTGCAAGAGGGTTGAAATATCTTCTTTAATTCTCTGTATTAAAACTGGAGCTTTCCATCCTGTTTTAAAAATATTTGTGTTTAAGTATAGAGAAATTCAAATTTTGGAAAGCTTTTGTTACTGCAACATGTGTAATATTTAGTACTCTCTCTTGGCATATATTTCTTAGCAATTCAAGAATTTTTGTTAAATACATAATTTTATATCATTTATACATTTAACTTAGATGATCAAATGAAATTGTTTTATTTGGAGAAATAATGAGGGGATTTGTGAATTCTTATACTCAGGTAGTTATAGTTTATATTCTATATAAATATAATTTTGGTAGATTTTACGTGAAAATCTCTTAAAAATTTTCAATTTCTAGGAAAATTTATGCCACATGCTGAAACCCTTAAAGGGCTCTGTGTTGTAAAACATATACATTTATATAAAAATTATAATTTTTCTTTGCATGATTCAAATATTAAGGCCCATTCTCATCTCTCTTTTGTACCATCAGGTGGTGCTAAATATGTCATATTCTTAGTGATAAAAATTTCAGGAATCTTCTCCACGGGTAGTTTATGAAGTTAGGCTCTTTGGGTAGATTGATGTGATTATTCAAAATTAAAGTTAGCACGATCAGAAAGTACAACAGTTTAATATGATTCCATAAACTATAGAGCAATGCTGAGTATCCACAGTATTTTTAATGTTTCAACATGAACAGTCACATATACGTAAGTGAGTCCGTGGCCTTTTGTAAGGCATGGCGTGGGTGTGTCTTCACCCATGTTTAACAGAGAAGTTATGTAACCTTCCCTCATTGTCCTTTCACTCCTTTGTTCTTCGGTAAGTGAAAGTTTGCTTAGTGTGTTTATCTAACATCAGTGTATCTGATTTCTCCACATCGTATTTGATTATGGTTTATTACATTAATCTCAACCCTTGGATGAAAAATCATTTCTGTAATTTGCTTAACAGAAGAACCTGGAAGAGCACCCCCCATAATTGTGCCCTCGACACATTTTTTCTCTCATGTTTACACTTCTGCTCGTGATGGAGGAAGAAACGTAATAGACCTTCCAGAGGGGAGCAGGTGACTTTCAGTGGCTCTTGATTGAATTTCGAGGCTGGATACTATCATCAGTAGTTCGCATTAGCAGTGACATGATTACTGAATTTCTTTAGCGAAGGGGGAAAAAAAAAGAGAGAGGTCATATGTTACTGATTTCCAAGTCCCTGGGGAGTGCTTGCAGTTAGTCAATGCTGTATTTTTTTTAAAACAGACTTTCTGCTTAAAAATAAATATTTGTTTCTTGTGTTTCAAAACTACAGGATGACCGTGGGTGCCAATATTTGGTGAATCTCCATGATCTCTTTCTTAGTGTCTTTTAAATCATTAAAAAGCTTTCACAGCTTCACTGTTTAGCCGTCATTGTGCTTGGCAGCAGAGAGCAGGATGCGTGAGGTCCAGGTGCAGTGACGTGGTTACCTGAGCCAGGTAGAAGCCGGTTTGGGGCGAGCGTAGGCATAAAGGTGGGAGGTCGGTCTTGTCTCTCATGCACAGGCGGCTCCTACACAGAAAGGATGGCGAGGAGACCGTCTCGGCTTTCATAGCCTCCCAGTGGGCCACCTGGCCACCTTGATGGTCACGATGACCACAGTCACGACAAAGGTTCAGAATAGCGTGATGGTATTAGTTACCTGCCCAATACACCTCCGTGGTCCCTTTCTTCCCTAGGTGTTTTGGCTGTGTGTTTCTTGATTGCTTCTTCATATGACAAAAGTTTTATAAAATGATTTTCTGTTGAGTGAGTAGAAAGAGGATTCAGTCTTATGCTGTGGCCAGTGGATGCTTGTTTCAGCTTATTGGCCATTTTGGGAGGACTCTGTCCACGGTGAGACTCCGAGCCGGTGATGATACCTTGGGGGCGGGGAGGAGGGAGGAGTGGCTTCGGCAGAGCTGGGAGACCGGCAGCCTTCATCTCCCTCGAGGCTTGAGCTAGTGCACTCCCACCTTGGCAGTTGGTCCCGCTCAGCCAGGTCCTTGCACCTCTGGTCATCAAGCATGGAACAGGGCCAGTAGGGCAGACAGCTGCTGTCCACATCATCCCTGGCGGTCAGACCCAGGGCTGGGACACCCAGTCGGGGCCAGCTTGCTGCCGTGGGCTGGCCAGTGTGGCCACAAGGCTGCAGCCTGAGGTCTCTCTCTGTCCATCCCCATGACCATCTCCAGGGCGGAGAGGGAGACCTTCCGGCTGGGGCTGAGCTGCATGGTTCCAGAGAGGGGCTGGAGGTGCTGGTCCCTCTGCACGCTCTCCTCCTAGACGCTTGCAGTGATGGGCCCCGGAGCTTAGGCTGCATGCACAGCTGGCATCTGCTTGGAAAGCCGTCCTTGGCTGTCATGACCCTCCATGAAAGTGAAGGTGGATGTGGGATTTTTTTCATTCCTGAGCTCATGAGAGGAAACAGAGATGAGATGTGTCAGTGTGTAGCTGAGATTCTGTCTCATGGTAGCTGTTTGATGACTGGCAGCTATCATGGTTATTAGTAAATTACCATCTGCTTTCATCCTTCTGCAACTTTTATCAGAACTTAGCTCCCCAGAGCCTGCTGGCACTTGGGAGAACTCATCAGGCTGAGGAACAGCTCCATCCGGGGCTCTCCCGGCCCAGTCGTTGGCCCCTTTGCCGGAACGCTTTGAGCAGAGGTGTGGATCCTGCCTGGGAACAGCGTGTGAATGACCCTTCGAGGTCACAACCTGTGGAGTCTGCCCTCAGTGAGGGTGAGTGTGGACTGAGTGGTCTGCTGGGGAGCACGGTGCGAGGTGTGGAGGACACAGGGAAAGATACATGGCTCTTGCTCTAGTCGATTAATTACCTCAGAGTCAAGTGCATTCAGTGCATTGTTAATGTAGATGCTTTGATGGCAACACACGTTCGCTTCTGCAGTTTAAGCCAAGAAGGGAATTTACTGATTCACACAATTGAAAAGTTAAGGGTTGGGTCACCCGGCTCGCGTGACTAGAGCTGGGAAAATGGGTGCCAGCAGTCATCGGGACCTGGCCTCTGCCAGCAGGTGGCCTTGTGCTCTGCTGCAGGTCCTCCACATGGTGGGTCCCGGTGACTTCAGCCTTTCGTCCCCCAGATCAGAGAAACCAGAAGAAAACTTCAGTGTCCTGTTTTCCTCTGGCTTTCTGGAGAAGCTGCTCTGGTTCTAACTGGCCTGTATCAGGTCCGTCCCCTTGGGGACTCCAGCTGCTTACCAGTCTGACCCTCACCACCCAGCCTGAGAGTGGCTGGGGGACCCTGAAAAGTACAGCCGACTTCTTCCCCAAAGTAGGGGCCGTGGTGTTACCAGGCAGATATTGTAAATACACAACAAAACAGTGCCGGATCTGACAACGCTGTGACAGCCTTCTAGACCCATGGTAAGTGTGGTCACGCTGCTTAGCAAGTGATCCACACACGCCTCTCGGTTTGACCTGCCACCAGATCCGAGTCCTGAGAACAAACCTGCTGAACTGTTAGCACCAAGCATGTTGCTTGGCATGTGCAGGGGATGTGGGTGTTTCTTTAGGATGCGCTGAATGAATTTGCTATGGGATTTCAGGGAGGGGAGCGAGCATACTGGGACTGATTGCTTGAACCTGGGGAACTAGGGGGCTGAGATGACACACTTTTGGGGTCACAGCTATAGTCTTCTGAACATACGGTGCTACCATCTTCTCTTGCATGTATCAGTTTTCAAATGAAAACGTGAGACTCACAGACATAGAGAAGGGTTCCCGGGGTGGGGGTAGGGGGTGGGAAGGCATAAATTGGGAGTTTGAGATTTGCAGATACTAACTACCATCTAGAAGATTGATAAACAACAGGTTTCTACTGCAGAGCTCTATTCACTACCTTGCAGTAACCTACAATGAAAAAAATATGAAAACAAACGTATGCATGCATCTGTGTGACTGAGACATGATGCAGTACACCAGAGACTGACACAGCATTGTAAACCGGCCACACTTCGATAAAGAAAAAGAATAAGAAAATGTGTGGAGCCACAAGTTCGTGGCCTCTGGTAACAAGCTGCCAACTCTGGGAACGTTTGTCAAACCTATTTATTTATGGTGCAATAGGAGTGTGTACTTTTTCTTGTATCTTTAGATTTACTTCACGTCTCAGTGTTTCCTTGGAGGCCATGACTGATGGATTTCAGTATTTGTTCTCTGATAAAACGGTCCTTGGATTTCACTGTCTGTTCACACGTCTTTACCCTCCAGCACAGCACAGGGGGCCGAGAGGTGAGATGGTTCAAAATGGTGGAGCTGGTGCTTCCTCCTTGGGGCCCTGCAGCACCCGGGTCCTCTGCCCTGACCTTTCTCACTCCACGGGGTGTGTGTCTGTAACCTGTTCCCCTCAACTAGGTGGGCTCCTTGTCACACCGATCCTGCGTCACCTCGCCTGTACACGGCACCGATGCCCAGCACGTAGTAAGTGCTCAAGAGAATGATTAGGGCTACTTTGAGGAATGCTGCCTTTCCAAGGCCGGGGAATGAACAGGAGTTGTTTTGGGGAAAAGATTCTATTGAAAAAGAAGGCAGAGCATCTAAAGTTATGCTAGGCTGTAAGCACCCGGAAAGTCCTATTTATTGAGCGTTTATTACCCTCACCGAGTCAGGCTGTGGGAATCCCAGGAGAAGGTAGAATGAGACACTTGTCTGACCCAGGTGCCCCGGATGCAGCCAAGAAGGCATCAGAGACAAATGCGAAGTAGCACATCTTCTACCCCGCAGAAGTGAGGCTGCTGGGTGCTCGCCGCCCTTCACAGGGGCGAGAGGATCTGTGGAGGCGGGGACGGTGACGGTGACCGGAGCCTCGGGGGTGATCTGTTAGTCAGGATTCTTCCAGGGCTAGGACAGAACGCCTCCTCAAAGCAGGCGTGAGAGGATGGGGGAAGGGCTTAACGGAAATGACCTGGGAGTTCGGGTCACCTCCAGGCTGGTGAGGTGACCTGAGGCCTCAGCTCTGCATGTGTCTCTGGTTTTGTCTGAGTTTTGCTTCAGGCCATCACCACATATCTCTGCACTTACATCCACACGGGTCTGGCTTAAGGTCGGGCCCTCTTTCCAGAAGGCTCCAGCAAACATCCAGGCTTAATTTCAATCCTCTCTGTCTGTCTCTGTACCAAGCAAGGTGCTGTGTCTAAGCCTGGACCACGTGCTCTGTCCTGGAGCTGGAGGCAGGTCACCTGTCACCTGTCAATCAAGTGCATTAGCTGAATAATGACACATGAGTGAATGTGTGTATCTGCTGATCCCAAACTCCTAATTTATCCCTCCTGCTTTCCCCCCGGGTAACCATGGTGTGCTCTCTATGTCTGCGAGTCTCTTTCTGCCTATAAATAAGTTTATTTTTATCTGCTAGTTTGGATTTCCTATTCAAATCACCTGCTTGTCTCTCTGCCTTCAATTCTGCTCGCCTGACATTGATTTTCTACGCTTGGGCCAGCGAGATCCCACTGAGACTCCATCCATCCATCACCTTCTCTGGCTTCCCCTTAGGTGAGGGGACACCTGCTTCCCCAGGGTGGGTCTCTGCCTCCCTCCGCAGTCCCAGAGCTCACCTGCTCCCAGCCCTGGATCCTTTGAGAAGAAAGGGGGTGGTTTTCTGGCAGAAGGTCGCCAGGAAGACCCTGATGTTTGGATCTTTTGGCTTTCCTCCTTCCATGGCCCCTAGCTTCAGGGCCACCTGAGCATCAGTGGCTGTCTGACACCTATGACTTCCCAGATGGACTGGAAGGAGAAATGTGCTCCTAACAGCCTTCGTTTGCAGTGAACTGATCTCCCAGACTTTCCCCAGGAGCCACGATGAGGCCGTGTGACTCCCTCCTCACCCTGATTTCTTTAACCCACTGCAGAGTCTGCCTTTGTCTCTCTTCACCCGCAGTTTTATCTCAGGGGCTGTAACAGGGTAACGCAGCTGGCTCGGTACCTGGCAGGGGTGGAGTCAACGTCAAAGCCAGCTTCCCTGCAGACTGACTTCCCGATCTGTTGCACATTCTCCGGTCCATCTTTGTGTCTTCCTTAAACATAATCCGTGACCGCCTTTACATCCATCTGAGTTACTGACCAAAATCTGAATGCCAGTTGTGCTGGGGACAGACCTCTTATGCCCCAGAGAAGACTGCGCTCTGGCTTAGCAGAAATCCTTAAATCGGTGCTCACGGGTTCAGTTTTGCAGCCAGCTCTTCCTATATTCTCTTGAAGGGAACCATAAGAAATTATGTCAAATTAACTCCTGAACTCTGGAAATACCGTGTGCGAAGTATAGGCTGGGGTCTGACGGGGCCGGGTTTGATCAGAGCTTCCTGACGTGGACCCATGTGAGCCGGCGCAGATGGGAAGCGCTTGTCGGCATTTCCACCTGCCGTCTGGGAGCAATGACCCGGGTGTGGGTCCTGGCTCCACCGCTGGTTCGCCGTATGACTCGCTGAGTGTCAGTGCCTTTGTGGGCAACAGGGCAGAAGGGAAGTGATGACCCACGCAGACGGTTCCAGAAGCGCCGCCCGAAACCCAGCAGCAGTGTTAGCTCTTGTTTCGGTTACAGTTCTTGTCACTTCACTTGTCTTTGTCCCATGCACAGAACGGGACTGTGCTACGAAGAGAACCTCGTCCAGCTGTTCGAGAAACAAGCCACAGGTGATGTGGGGAAATGTCCCAGCCAGCATCTGGTCCGCGTAAAGCCTCCATCGGCGGTGCTGGTTAAATTCACAGCCCTCACCTCACCTGTCCCTGCAGTAACATTGTAAGAGAAGAGCAATGACGGCACAGTGGCTCATAGGAAAGGGACTCTGTGATGTGTGTGTGTTAGTGCGCTGTTGTAACTGATCTCCTCCTGTGTTTTGAAAAGTGTGATGGCTCCTTGATTTCACAAGTTCGGTCCTCTCAGTACACTTGGTCACAGGTTGGTAATGACATCCTTGGCAATTGGCATTCCCCAGGGATTAATGTTTGGTGCCAGCTTTAATGTTTGCGCCATAATTAGAATATTCATTATGCTAATGATGCCGCACCCTCCGTCTCATGTATATTTATGTATGCGAGGGCATGATCATCCTGTGTAGCTTACTCGGGAAGCAGGTAGGATCCTGCATCGTGCGAAACAGTCTTTTCCTAGTCAGCCGGGACCGGAAGGAGGAGGCAATTAACATCAACGAGGACCCGCGATGCACCGAGACCTGTGTGAGGTGCTGAGAATACGCGATTTCACAGACTCCTCACAGTTGTGTCCTGAAACACCCACAACTGTCCTCTCCATTTTAAGAGAGAAGAAAACAGAGGTTTGGGGCAGGGAGTGACCGACTCCACGTCACAGGGGTTAACTGATGCGTAATCCAGGGGTTGAGCCCGAGGCTCCCCCAGAGCGGTGTGAACCAAGACGCCACGTCTCCGTCCAGCTAAGAGGACCTGGGGAAAGGTCATCCCATTGTCACCTTCCTCGTGAGGGGACTGACTGGAGTCGGCTGCGATTTTTGCAAAGCCATCGGGGAGGTTTCAGCAAGAGAGGGGCCCAGGCAAGTACAAAGCACTGTTTGAATAAATGCAGGATCTCACCACTGAAGTCCTTTATTAAAGGACGAGAAGTGTGTTAATATGTACAACCAGAAGCAGGGCTCCGAGGATGCTGGCTTCTCAGTTTGGGGAATTTCTAGGAGGTTTCCAGGAGCGATGTAGTCTTTTCTGTCACTGCGACTCTGGAGGAAGAGTGGGCAGGAGAAGAGATGGAGGGCTGGGAGGGGACGCATGAGAGGTTTCGGTCACTCATTTCCCTGGGGTCAGCTCTAGGGGGGCCCGGGGTCTCCTCTCTGTGACTGTGGGAAGTTACTTTGCCTGTCAGGGCTTCTCGCCCCACCTTGTAAAATCAGACCATGCTAGTCAGGGTTCTTTCAGCTGCAGGCGACAGAAACTCAGGAAATAATTGCTAAGCTTCTCTCTTTTTCTTGGCCTGCGGACGAGCTCCCTTTCAGCAGTGAGAAACGCCCTAGTCAGCAGCTGTGGGCTTACCGTCCCAGAGCGGGGCCTTAGAGATGACACAGCTGCTCTCTCCAAGTGTCCAGGTCGCAGATGCCAAGGAAGGATCTGGACGGTCTGTGCAGGCTCTCAACCTCACTCCCATGCCTGTGGCCAAGAGGATGGAACTGTACAACTCATTTCTACCAAAGGAGGCAGGGAGCAGGGATGCTGGGCAGACAGCACTGACTGGCATCTGCCAAAGAGAAAGAATAATCCTTGTGAATTTCCAACTATGCCCAGACGTGTTTGCCCATTTTACCAGTTAAGCATTTACTAATTTCTCCTGTCCTATTTTGTTCCCTCTTTAGGGTGACCGAAATTGTTTTCAGAGTAGGTGGGAGCTCTAGCCCCCTGTTCAGGATTTCTTCAGCAAAGAATTTGTTTGCTCACTGACTGGCTTCTCTTCCCTTCAGTGGGTGCAGAAGACCCCCGCCTCCCCCCGGAAGTCACGGGCATCTGGAGTCAGGAAAGACGGACTCCCAGTGCGCGAAGGAGCCCCAGTCACTGCCACCATCAGGACAGTGGATTTATTCCTCCCTCTGCCTTGTTAAACATATCCCGGTGAAAGGAGATCAGCTTTAAACCATTACGCTTTATTACATCACTCCCTCTGCAAAAGCGTCTGAGGTGACCTACCCCCAAACACTCACTCACACACACACACACACCACACTCACACACACACATACACACAACACACTCAGACACACATACACACAACACACTCAGACACACATACACACAACACACTCACACACACACAGACACACAACACACTCACACACACACAGACACACAACACACTCACACACACAACACACTCACACACACACACACAACACACTAATACACACAACACACTCACACACACAACACACACACATACACACAACACACACATACACAACACACATACACACAACAGACACACACAACACTCACACACAACACACACATACACAACACACACAACACACACATACACAACACACACAAAACACACTCATACACAACACACACAACACACACTCATACACACATACACACAATGCACACATACACACAACAGACACACACAACACTCACGCACAACACACATACAACATACACACAACACACTCACACACACAACACACACACATACACACAACACACACATACACAACACACATACACACAACAGACACACACAACACTCACGCACAACACACATACAACATACACACAACACACTCACACACACACATACACACAAGTGGCAAGTCACCACCCAGCCAACAACCAAACAAGAGGAGTGACTCAGTCAGTTTAACAAGGTTCAGGTAGAAACAGACTTCCACGGGGACAGAGAAGAGAGCAGGTGGGTGACACATTGAACATAAAGGTGACAGAGGACCTGCGCTTCCACATCACATCCATCCCAAGTTCTCGGCATCCGGGACAAAGAGAGAGACATTCTGTGACCTTGCAGAACACCCCAGTCTGGCGGGGTCAAGGAAGCGCTCCCCCTGGAGACACACGTCATTCCCCCTCTTTTCCAGCCCTGTAGTCGCAAAGCCATTTCACGTCTGAATTTCTGCTTAAATGTCTGTGAAAGCCACCAAGGCCTGTTTCCTCAACTGCAGAAACAGTGCATGCGACGGATTCAAGCCACTCCTATCGACAGGAAACACGGTCAGGACACTGAGGGCTTCAGGCCGGCCCACCTGGGCTCAGACGCAGAGCTCACGTGGTGGAGGTTTGCGGGGCACCTGCCTTAGAACCCAGGCTGCGGTTCCCCGCGTGCGTGATGGCCAGTTTCCAGGCCCGTGGACATACGGCCTGAGCGGTTTCACGTCTCCCGCGTGGTCCATGCGCGAGCCTCCTTCCCGAGATGCCCGGGTGCCCTTGGTACTTGAGTGCCACTTCCGGGAGCGTTTCTGAGCTGTCCGCAGGCTGGAGGCTGCTCTGTCCCCATGCCTGTCTCCTCACCACTCAGCTGTCCGCGAGCCCTGCTGTCCGCGCGCACCTCGCGTGGGATCGTGGACAAAGTGCAGCAACTCAGCAGGTGTCTGTCTGCTGAATGGACAGGGCTAAAGGCTCAGGGTCTTTAGAAAATAGAAAAAGAGATCCCATCTACTCAGGTAAATTTCAGGTGAGCCTCCTGCCAAACGATCTTGAACTGGATACTGTTGTCAACATGTGTGGGGCGAGATGGGTCAAAGGTCTCTGCCAAGGGAATCAGAGGGAGGGACATTCCAAAAGTCTCAATACATTCCTATTTAAGTCACTCTTCTAGAGAGAGCCGAAATGCCGCTGTGCTGGAAGGATCCACCGGTCAGCTGGTGGTGCTTACTGAGTGCCGACCGCGGGCTGGTGCAGTCGGCGGGGTGCGCAGAGGCTGGATGGCCGAGCGGGGCTGGGGCTCCCACTCCCAGGACCCGCTGCTCCAAAGTTTCTGCCTGAACAGCTGGTTGGCAGTGGGGCCGTTTCCTGAGCGAGAAAAAGCAAGAGGAGGAGCTGGATTGGGTGATGGGCTCTGTGCAGGGAAGGGGGCGGGCAGGTCGGCTACTACCTAATAGATTTTTCTGGACCACATTACGTTTGAGATATCTACTCAATTTCCAGCTCAGTTATAACTAATAAGAAGCTGCTTAATTACAAGCGTATTTTTTCCAAGATCTTGGAATACGATGTAGTCTGCTCCTTTCACAGGGGTCTTAATTTTATTTTGACTTTTCATCAATGGAATGGAATGCTGTTTCACACGCCACCTCATGCCTCCTCCACCTTTCTTTATCTACTTTGTTTCTTTTCTCTTGATTTGGAGGAAAAATAATAAACCCTGTCCTGTTCTCCTCAGATACGGTATTTCAGTATAGCAAAAACCTGCAACACATTCATTCCACAGCCCTTGACTGACCTCCTGGCTCTGCGTGAGGCTAGTGTAGGAAGTTGAAAGGGATAAATACGGAGGGGAATAAAGCAGAATGCAGAGTGCTGTGAGGAGACAGACGGGTCAACACGTAATCGGGACCTTCTGTTGCAAACAGACATAAAGGGCAACTGGAACCCACAAAGGGGTCCTTCCAGGAGATGCTGGGAAAGCTGGACAGTGGAAGTGTCTCTGAGGTGCCCTTGGAAGAATGGAAATCCAGGAAGCAGGGGGGACAGGGGAGCAGCTAGGGCCAGGCTGCAAGAACAGTGGGTGCCGGGCTAAGGGACTTGGACTTCGAGAGGCTGAAGCTGGTCAAAGTTTAAGATAATGGACCGATGACACCATCAGGTTGGACGATGTCTTATCTGCTGATGCCACAGTAACTCTGTGTCTGGGGAGAAATTCACTGTTCTCCTCCTGTGTTCTGGTGGGACTGAAGGCTCCAGAATCACATGCAGACTCCTCCATCCTGGGGACATGGTGCCCCAGCCCTCACTCCCCCACCCTGGGAACAGAGCTTGCTCTCTGGACCCTTATTAAACTTCCAATTCTAGAAGGAATAAAAGTAAAAGCTACCGTTGGTGGTAAGATTGCTCCATGCTTTCTGTGGCCAAAGGGTGGGGGTTCCACCTGCCAGCATTTCAAAATAAGCGTTCCATTTTTCACATCTGGTCAGACCCCACACAGGTGGGGATACACAAATGTGTCAAGGATGTTTCATACTGGTGTCGTGGGCACGTGTGTGTGTGTGTGTGTGTGTATGTGTCTGGGTTTTTGTGTGTGGATGTGTGTAGCAAGTTGGCCACTTCGGCAGCCAGGGCTGACCTCTCCCAGAAGAACTCACGTCAAATTATTTTGATGAAATGCTGTGAAGCCAATTCACAGGCAAAGGACCAGTTTCATCGTGAGAGTCTTTTCAGTTTAGAACCAGAGGCTTCCAGACGGGGTGGAAAGCTACACTGGGCAGGAAACATGAACCTTCCTTGCAAACCTCAGATGAAGGGCACGTAAACCGTAAATATTTAGCGTCACTAAATGCTAGTATTTATTAAAAACACGGGGCTTATTTTAAAGGAGTTCCAGGCTGACTGTGCTTCATGCCAACCAGCGTCAGCTTTGCCGAGAGGCTTTACCTCTCGAGGAGAGTTTCAGCAGCGGGCATTCAGCGAGAGCTGTACACCTACACGCTGCAGATGGTTTCGTTTTAGAAGAGATGAAACTGCATTTGGTGGAACTGATTAAATATAAAAACACCACCATCTGCCACTTATTCTAATACGAAATGGTTTGGGCAGATGCTGACATCTTTCGGGATGATGGATTCATCCCCGACAAGAGAAGATGCTCAGACGGTCCCGGTTCACGGGAGCAATGGCCGAGCCCTACGCTTTGGTGTTGGCGCAGCAGGTGAACAGACAGCACTTTAATAATGAGAAGCCAGAATCTCTAAGCACATCGCCTGCCTTCTCCCCTGCCCCACCTCCCTTGACTTCTGGCCCATGTTTAGCTGGAAGAATATTCTGTACACACGCTGCCTCCTCTCACGTGACTGATACCAGCACTGGGATAACGGGAGGAATCAATTCTCACTTTGGTGTTAAAAACTTTTGAACGCTCCCTACATATGCTACTGCTGGGTATAGAATTGTCAGCTCTAGTGGACTGTGGGGCTGCATTAAAAAATATATTGTTTACAAAGAAGCCATGACACATGTTCCAGACGGACTTAGAAACAGCTGCGTTCGTGCTGTGAGGCATCTGTGGTGCCCTGACGCCCTGTACGAGGCGGCAACTAGTTGTGTCTTTGTGCAGGGGTATTTTTGTCACCATTTCTTCACAACCTAAGTATTTCTAGAAAGAAAATTTAGACATCAAGATGTTTATTTGGTGCTGTGTTTATAAAATATCTTTCTATTTATGTAGCAATTGTTAGATGAGAAATGATTTTTTTTTTCTCTGATAGAATTAAAATCAGAGGTGAAGCTGGGTTTTGCCGTCTCGTTCATCACATTTTAAAATAGTTGAATTCTTCATAACGTCTTAGGCAAAGTGATTTAAGACTATTTCTTGATGTTATTTTCAATTAAATGCAGCAAGCCTATATCCCAAGACATTTGTGCTACGATTACATATGTCCATGTGCCTATAATTACTCCTGTTTGTGCAGATACGTTCCCATTTTGTGCTCAGAGAGAATTCTGTTCTTTTGAATTAGGTGCTCGTCTGTCTACTCAGTTCCTCTCTATTTCCTGTTGTCTGTTTCTTCTTCTAACTGCTGTCTAGTCTGGTAATTAAAGTGGTAGGATTAGCGTCCCTGTATTTCTCTGCCAGCATCTCAAATGAGACTCGTAGTATGTGTGACTGGAACCTCCACCTCTCAGTCACATTTCCAGCATCTCTCCTCTGCCCCCTCTCTTTCCTTCTCCTTGCACTCCAGCCTTTAAACCTCTTTTCATGTCCTGCCGACATCTTTTCTCCCCCATCATGTCCATTGGTCTTCTCTATAGTTTACCGTCTTATTTCTTTCCTCTTCCTCCAGAGGATGGGACTCACAGGGGTCACCTTTCCAGAGCAGTGGGAGGCTCTGCCCGGGTGGTTTCCCACTCTTTAACCAGAGTTATCCCCACACCTTTCCTGTTAAACTTCCTTCTTCTCTCTCTCTAAACACTGATTCGTCCTTTTCTTCCCCCTTTCTCCCTCTCTTCTCTCTCCCTCTCTGGCCTTCCTGGAGGACCTACCAGGTGACAGCTGGAAACCCCAAGAAGGATGAGATGCTGTTAGGGATAGAATCGTGTCCCCCAACCCATGTGTTGAAGCCCTAAACCCCAGTACCTCCAGGTGTGACCATCTAGGAGAGAGGGTCTTTAGTGAGGTAATCAAGTTAGGTCACTGGGGTGACCTTGATTCTGTCTGAATCGTGTCCTTATAAGAGGAGACTCACCTGGAGGGAAGAGGACCCCGTGAAGACTCAGGGAGAAGAAGGCCATCCACAAGGCCAGGAGAGAGGCCGGGACAGCAGAGCCTTCCCCGCAGTCCCCAGAGGGAACCGCTTCTGCCAACAACGTGATCTTGGACTTCCAGCCTCCCTAACTGAGAGACAGTACAGTTCTGTTGTTTTGCCTCCAGCCCATGACGCTCTGTTATAGCAGCTCTACTAAATGAATGCAGAGACCGGCCCTGCCCTCCAGGGTCCCACTGGAAGAGAAATAAAGATGCAAAAGGCACCACAAGATGGTGACAGGTGCTCTAATGAAGCGCAGTGGAAAGACAGAGAGAGATTCGAGGAAAGGCCATCCGAAATAGCCAGGAAGGCTTCTTGCAGGAGGGGGCATGAGTGTTTAAATTATGAGTAAGGCTTTTTCAGGCAGATGTTTAAAGGAAAGCATTCTGGGCAAACGGGAAAACTTGTGCCACTTACGAGAGTCCAGGAGAGCTGTGGCCACAGGTGAGTTGTCTGGTCGCTCGGGTAGCGGTGGTGGTCCACGTGGCACTTGTCCCCTGCACCCGCCTTCCTTCATGACATGACACCACCTCCCGCCTCTGCCCCCTCCTTCATTCTGATGGACATTCTTTGGAATCCAAGGTAATGTTTCAAACCTTGGATCTGAAATATGAGCGGAGCACAGGTCCTTCTCTCTCTTGCTGGGAACTTAGTGGTTTAAGGCAATGCCATGTTGTTGTGACACACAGCTCTGTGGCTTGGCTGAGTCCAGCTGGGCAGTTCCCTCAGGGTCTCTCCTGTGCTGCCAGATGGTGACTGGAGCTGGAATTCATCTGAAAGCTTGACTGGCATGGAGTCCCATGTGGCTTTTCCACTCTTGTCCGGGGCCCAGCTTGGATGGATGGCTGGAACACCTGCCTGGATCTTTCCCTGTGGCTTCTCTACATGCTGGCATGGGCTTCCTCCCAGCAGGGCCGTCCCAGAATGTTCAGACGTCTTGCCCAGGGCCTGGCTTTCCCCAGAACTAGCCTTTCGAGGGACAAAGGCAGAAACTTGCACCCCAGCCTCAGAAGTCACACAGCAATGCTCCTGTCCCATTTTATTGGCTACTCCAGGCCAGTCATTGTTCCAAGCGGGAGGGGCTGCGGGAGGGCGTGGGCACTGGCGGTGTGGTTCACTGGAGAGCAGTTACCCCCAGCACTGCCCAGGTCCTCTGACTGGTTAGTGCTGAGCTCCACCTTCCTCGTGGTTAGTGAGGCGGCTCCGGGAGATCATTGTCAGGAACTTGAATTAGATTTTATCTGCTTGAGAAACCTGGACCAAAGGAGTGTCAAATGTCATAACTAGGTCTCCTTCTCCAGAGCCAGGGTGGCCGCGGACAGGTGTCACAGTCCAGAGCCCCACGGGGCAGCCCAGCTGGAGCCAAAGTTGGCAAGTAACAGAGACCAGAGACACTTCTTTGGCTGGTTTGATAGCTCCAGGGCGACTTAAAAAAAAAGATACATCTTTATTATATTTAGGTTAAATCAAAAGGGCATCTTTTATAAAGCCATGAAGCCTTTGTTTAATGAACGAGGACCCGTGAGTGTGATGGTTCTGCCTCCTCGTAGGAGGTACCTGCGAGCTATATGATTTGATGACCCGTGAGTCCTGATGGTGGGACATGCAAGGAAATCCTCTTTGAAGACAAAGTGGCTAAAATATAAGTCAAGGTGAAAAATAAACTGGCTGCTAATTCCTCTCCTGTGAAGTAACTTTCAATCCTAGTTAGAAGGATTAATTCTTCAAAGCAAGGAGCCTTGTTTGCTAAATCCTTGCAAGAGACATGGACATTGGCAGGGACAGGACAGCTGGATTTTAAGTCACAGGCAGAAGCCAAGCTTGGTCTGAACTCCCGGCACGCAGCCTCCTCTCTGCGGCGGCCCATGGGCTGGCTCAGGTCGGCATCGCTGTGTTCACAGACTCTCAGATGACTCTGCCTAATTTGCACAATTTCCCTGTGATATTAGTTTTCATTTTTTTCTCCCTGCGAGCAGATTTTTCCTGCCATCTGCTCATTTAACTCTAATTGTGGTGCCTGAACATCTTGTGCAGTAAGTGACCGTGTCCTTGGAGGCTCCTTGAAGCTGAGCGCCCTGCGACCCGCGACACCGTGTCAACATGAGACCTTATTGGGCGGGTCCTGGTGACGTGGGTGCCCCACTCCCGATTCAACAGAGCGCAGGTCCGGAATTTTTTGTCCTTTTGATCGGAAGGCTATACTGTTTGATTGCTCTCAAATTGCTTACACATCTGTTAGGACAAAAAAATTCCCTACATAATATGTTTTTAGAAACAGCTTTCCAGAGTTTGAACCTGGCAAGTGAAGGCTGAAAGAAGGAATGTTGATGTTTAAATCCCCCACGACCAGGAGCAGAAGTTTCTCAGGCCTGGCGAGTTGGCAAGACTTTGAGGCTCCTCACCGACAGGTCTTCTGGGGACAGTCCAATGCGCACTTGCTTTTGAACGTGCAGCTCCTCAAAGGGAAGACTGGCTTTCTCTTGCTCAGTGTCACTCTACCTGGTGATGCAGGTGAAGGGGGAGGAAGGAGGGGGCCTGGCAGTGACATCCTGCCCCGTGATGCTGAGTCCCCTTCTCAGAGCTGAATGGGGGAAGGGTTTCAGTTTGGTAGCATCTCTCTTCCTGCGAAACTGTTTGATGCCTCCTTGTTTGTGGGTGTAGCCAATGGTCAATTAATCTTCTCTCCCCAGGGGCCCCCTTTTTGGAGTGACTCCTACTTGTTTCTAAAAAATTCTTCCAGCTGGATTTGAGTCACCGTCCGGCAGGCTGTGTGTATATGTGCATATCTCCTGCTAGTACATAGAAAAGATTAAAAATGGTAGTTTTTTTTTGTATAGCACAGGGAACTATATTCAATACCGTGTAATAGCCTATAATGAAAAAGAATATGAAAGGAATGTATATATATGTATATCACTGAATCACTATGCTGTACACCAGAAACTAACATAACGTTGTCAACTGACTAGACTTCAATTAACAAAAAGGAAATTTCTCCCTTCCTATTTACAATTTAATGCCTTTGCAGGCCTCAATCAATTCATCCCTCAGTTTTCATACTTCCAGACTCGACACTCACATTAAAGCTCTTCTAATCCTTTGCATAATTTTTGTTGCCTTTCTCCTGGTCTTTAATCTCTTTCTTTAGAGATATTCACGAGAACAGCGCTGGGTATTTTTTTTGGAGGGGTGAATTCTTTTACCATTTCACTCTGATTTAATCTAATCTTGTTTTTTTCTGAGGACTGTATCAGCTGTGTCAAAGTTGATAGATGTTTTTTGTTTACGATCAGATTTCAGAGTTTGGTTTGCTCCGAAGCAGGGCAGAAGCAACCTTGAACTTTCAAGAAATAGCCTATACCAACTCCTTGAAGAATGTGGCCTTCCTTCAGATCAGCCACAGTGGGAGCATTTACACCATGGAAATTGGCAGACACTACAAACTGGGCTTTTTTTTTTTTTTTTTTAAATGAAGAGTCAGTCTACCTTTGTGTCACTAGTTATGACAGATAGATTTGGTACCCATGGGCTCATATGTACAATTCAGACCAGCTTATGGTTCATGAAACATTGATGTTCTATGAGATTATAATAGATGCTCATCCAGAAAAGGGTTTTGAATAATTATGGGCTAAACAGGATTAAAGATTTTTTTTTAAATCAAAGGCTTCTTATGGTCTTTAAAAATGGTAATATGCATTGTGAATGTTCAAGAGAGAGAGGGAGAAACTGAATGAGATGCCTCCCTAATTATTTAACCTGAAGAGCCTTCTCCCCCTAGAACACCAGCCTGCTATGATGGCACTGCCCCTGACAGCCTGGTTTAGATTTCTTTTTCTCCGGGAAGTATTCCGGTAGACTTACCTCGGTGGGTTCGTGAAAGCTTCCTGTTGGCGGGGCTCCACGTGAACTAAGGGAGCTCAGAGACTTCTCAGCGTTTCCTTATTCAGCCTGCATCTTCGTCCCTGCCTTGACCAGTTCTTACTCAGCGCCTCATTCCTGACAAATACGTCCTTGTCGGGAACACCCAACCTTTGGGACTTGATGAAATTTCTTTTCTGAAAGTCTAAATAAATTGTTGTGTTTCTTTCTCCTCGTGTGCTGCCTTCTCGTCTCTAAAATCCTAATTAGCTAGATATTGCTGTGAGAAGGAAGCACCCCCCAAACAATTGTGCTCATGTGTTGGGCGACACCACCTTTGATTACAGGTTGTGCCTACGTGTGGCGTGCGCAGCGGTCCTCATCTAAGGATGACACGGCCACCTGGCTTCTCATCTTGTCATCATCACTGCCTGTATTTGCACGAGGCCAGGGCTGTTAATTCTGCTTTAAATAAAAGATTGACAGTCAGGTCAAAGTTTTATGTACAGCACTTTTTTGTATGTTATTCACTTTTATTTTGATGGCCCATTGATATGAATTGAGAAGAACAATTCAAATGGAGTATTAACAAATAGCAAGAAAAGATTTTAATGTGGAAGAAGAATCAGAAGGGAATTGAGAACTCTCTGAATAAATACATACACATACACATACATTTTTCTCAAGATATTATTTCTGTGGCTCCTGAGGTCTGTGCTCTGATTATGTGCGAGTCTGTCCTATTGAGTTCTTACTGAGGGGGTGGGGGACCCGAGACCCCTTATGAGTGATCTAAACAAATGAACTTCCAAGTGATAGATGCCCTTGACAGAGCTATTCAGAGTCTGGACCTTTCACATAAATATTCATGAGATGCTGCAGAGAGTTCAGTTTGACAACAAATAACTAAAAATGGGCTTCGATCTGATGGTTTCACTCTTATGAGCTTTGTATATTATGAGCAATAAATATACAACGATATTTACTGCAGCACTATTCATAAATTCAAAAAAGTGGGAAAGCTTCAGTGTCCACCAGTGGAGGATTTGTAGAGTGCATTATGGCAGGTGTATGAAATAAATACTCTACCAGTCATTTAAAATGGTGATATTGATTTGCATTTACGGACACAGGGAATATGCACTATATATTGTTAAGTTAAAAAAAGCTACTCATGAGAGAGCCTGTTCGTACACCCATTTTTACTAACCCATGGGGCCAGTTACCCTCCGTTGGAGGGTGAAATTTATATACGTATATATGTAAACCCAGAAATAAATGTGCATAAATATGCATTGATGTTTATGTATCAAGCGTGTTAATGATCAACTTCTTTCAGAGAAAGAAATACAGGTTGTCTTCTTTGTATTTTCTGTTATCTGCTTTTTTAAAAATTGAAGTATAGTCGGTTTACAGTGTTGTGTCAATTTCTGGTGTACAGCGTCATGTTTCAGTCATACGTGTACATGCATATGTTCTTTTCATATTATTTTTCATCATAAGTTACTACAAGATATTGAATATAGTATAAACTTGTTTATCTATTTTATATATAGTAGTTAGTATCTGCAAATCTCCAACTCCCAATTTAGCCCTGTTATCTGCTTTTTTTTTTAACAACATGAATTTATTAATTTATTATTAAGAAAAAAATCAACTCGAAATCTATCGGTTTTATCTGTCAGGACTGGGCATATTTCCAAGGCTCTGAGATCCCTCAGCTCCCACGATTGGGAACCTCCTTCCCCTGCCAGCCCAGGGCTGTGTGCACCCGTCCCCAGGGCAGCCTCACTGGCCAGAGGCACCTGAACTTCGGGATTGGGAGTTGCACGTCCTGGAACTCAGCCTCTAGGAGCCTGCCTGTCTGGATTCTGCTTTATTCCTGAGCCCAGAACTGGTCTCTGGCTTTCTGCTGATTCCTTGTCTTTGAGTCATTGAAGTATCATCTGTAGCATCCTGGCTTTTCCAAGTGCCATCTGGTCCTTGTTGGCCTCCCCTGGCAGTGGCACATGGCCTCGCCCTCCGTGGTTGCTCTGCAGACCTTCCTTCTTGGAACCCGTCGGCCACTGAGACGGTTACCCCACTGCCTACTCCGCAGATGCCCAGGACTGTGCTGCGCCCACCAGGCCGGATGGCCTCTCTGTTCCTGCAGGGGGTCCTCCCCTCATCGCCGTGCCTGGCTCTGCTGCTGGGTCTCCTCCCTGCTCAGGCCTGTGCCTGTTCTCAGATGTGAATCCAGGGAGCTTCTATCCCATTAGACCGCATGGCCCTCGACAAATCAACTCAGACCTGATGCTAGATACACCTGTATGCAACGATCTGGAAAAACTCCCCCAGTTAGTGGGGACCTGTCAGAACCAATGACAGGCCCGGGGGCAGGAAACCCTGTGTGACAATCGTTAGAAGAGTTGTTTGTGGATCCTGGGCCCTTTGGGGGGTTTGGTGGAGACCTTCTTGCACAGACCTCAAGAATCATAAAAATAATACCTTGAGAAAAATGCATGTGTATTTATTCAGAGAGTTCACAATTCCCTTCTGATTCCTCCTTCCATATTAAAATCTTTTCTTGCTGTTTGTTAATGCTCCATTTGAATTGTTCCTCTCAATTCACATCAATGGGCCAGCAAAATAAAATCTGGTAACTTACAAAAAAGTGCTATACAAAAGCCTTTGATACAACATCAATCTTTGATTGAGTTTAAGCAGAATTAATAGTCTTGTGGAAACACAGGCAGTGATGATGACAAGATGAGAAGCCAGGTGGCTGTGTCGTCTTTAGATGAGGACTGCTGCGCACGCTACACGTAGGCACAACCCGTAATAAAGCGTGGTGCCACCCAACACATCGGCACAGGTAATATCCTTCTCACATGCAAAACACATTTCTACCCATTCTATTGGCCCAAATAGTCAAATAACCCTTGCTAACCATAGAGGGGCCCTGAAAGGCAGCCGGTCTGGGAGACAGGCTTCTTCAGGTGGCTGTGCAACACAGAGAATGATTTTGCACCATGAATTCATTTGATAATTACAACTTGCGGTAGACGAACCAGGCCTGATACAGATGGAGCAGACATTTAAAGAAAATCACTGTTTTTTAATATGGAAGAAGGCCCAGGGGGCTTCAGTGGGAGGTTGAAGGTCACATGGCTGGTGGGGGAAGGGAGGGCCAGGGTGAGCCCTTGCAGGCATTCTTTACCATTCATTTGTCTGTGTCTTGTCTAGCAGAAATTCATTTATTGATGGGTGACCACAGAATCAATACATTCTTTCAGGTAGGATATGTACTATGCCTGAGGTGGTGCGGAGCAGGTGAAGTCAAGTCAGTGGAAAGGCCAAAACCAGCCTGCAAATCACCAGGTCCGGGTCCTCGAAACTGTGGGTTTGTCTTCTCTGGTCAAACTGGAATCATATTTCAGGGATTGCGCTGGGTCAGAGCACAGCCTGAAAATCACACAGGGATGCTTCTGCGGGGCGGAGCGGCCCTCTCTTCCTGCCCGGGAGAACCTGGTCTGGGCGAAGTTTCCATTCTCTTCTGCATCTCTCTTTGTCACTCTGCTTTTGTCACGGCCCGGCCAGGACAGGCCTCTGACTCTCTGCCAGGCAGCTCTGCCTCTTCCTTTGGCTTCTTCCAGTGTCCTGATAAATAACACACGACCTGCAGCTCTTCAAATGAGGCCACTTTTTCTAAGCAACACCTCCGTGTTCATTTCCACCCTTCTGGGCTTTACCTCAGTAGGTAAATAAGATACAAGGGGACCTGGTGTTCGGCAAAATTGACTAAATGGGCAGTAAGAACAAGCATGAGATGCTATTACCCTGGAGGAAGAACAAGAAACTCTCTTCTCGCCGTGGCCACGACACTTCTGGCAGTCACTCCCTGCCATTTACTTACAATCTTTTCTTTTTTTTTTTTTCTCTCTCTCTCTCTCTTCCTGCCTCTCCCCCTTCTAACATTCATTTTGTAGATCAATACTACGTCTGCAGTGTCAAAGAACGGATACAAATGCCTCTTCTCATTTAGAGGCCATTTGCAAGAAGGAAAATCATTTCTCCGACAAAAATCAGGCTTTAAAATTTTTGTCAGGGCATTAGCTATCGGAATGGCGCTGCTAGAACACGTCCACTGTAACTCATGCAACTGCAACACTTATTAAAGACTCATTAAAGTCACGCTTTACTACGCAAAGCAATTTTTGGCTATTGCAAATGTGGTTGCTTGTTTTGTATCACTATGTGGTCTATGCCATTGAGTGGAGTTCCCCAAAGAAGCCTTATTGTTAGCTGCACGGAGTGAAATTCAACCGCGTGGGAACACCTGAGAAACTCGTGTTGCAAGTATAACGTCCTTTGTTTCCTCCTCGTCAGCAGAAAAGATAAGGGATCATCCATAGAAATTTGAAATAGAAGGTAAAACAGACCCAGCGAACCACTGTCTCTATTTCCTCCACTCTTTACCCTGCTTCTGTGTCCTACGCAGCTCTGTGCCTCAGTCTCCTCATCGCGTCTGCATTGTGTGACGGTTGAGAGGGTAAGTGAAATGACACACGGGGTGTTTAGAAGAGCGCCTGGCATGCAGGAAGCAGACGATGATCATTACTGTAACTCCGTCAGCAGCCCAGACTCAAACTGGGTCCTGCGCCTCCCAGGTGATGCTTGGCAGAACCATGTTTATGGCAAACTGGTCCTTCCGTAACCAGCATCGGCCTCCAGAACAGGAGGATGCGGTGCCTGGGAATGCGCACAACCAACTGTGGGATGATTTACAAACTGGACCTTCATGCTTCTTGGAGTTCGTCGGCCATCAAATCTGCTTTAGGCAAAACCCACTTAGAGTTGTCAGGATTAACTCCAATCAGATGCTTTTCACCCATTTATGGGCAGATGGGGTCCTGGTAGAGATTCCTTATATTTTGATCATTTTATACAAAACCTCCCAGATTTTATGATTTGAACCTCATACATCAGTCTCATTGATATATATGCCGTCAGCTCAGTGTTATAGTGACCACGGTGACGTGTTTTGACAGCAACACCTGTCACCTGTACCACGACCGCTGTTTATTTGGTTGGCATAGTTATGTGAGATCCTGTTCATCCTGCGACTTCACGTACATTTTCCCAAACTCCATGGACTCTCCGAGTTAATGCTGCTTCGGATGGAGGCAGAAGGACCTCCAGTCTCAGCTACAACTTCTGATCACGAGCCCACGGCCTGTCCACCGAATATGGGAGTGCATTACATCATCGAAAAACTGGGTATCCCTCAGCCCAAGGCCCTTGGGAAGGGCGCATACACAGGATGTGTGATGAGACCCGGCTGTGGTTACGTGGTGGCTGTCGAGGTGAGAATCACGACAAAACCTGGGGCCAGAGCTCGTTTCTGTGAGAACGTGCAGCTGCTTCTCCCAAACCACATTTTCACCGAAGTAGTTAACAAGGCCGCCTGTGGACACGTGTTAGTTTCACTCGCGGCAGCTGATGCCTGGGGCCTTTGCTGTGCAGTGAGGGTCCACGGGAGAAAGCGAGGCGTGCGACCTGCCCCACATCCTAAGAAGGAGCTAGGAGCTGGGGTCGGACACCTCCAAAGGCTTTACCAACGCTTCCCGGCACCCTTACCCGCAGGCTGCAGGAGAAGAGGCCGGGCCCTGGAAGGGCAGGGGTGGTGGCTGGCCTCTGGGGAGCGCAGGGTCTGGGGCTGGGTGGGAGCCTTTGCTCCCTCCCTCGGTGGAGGGTGGGCAAGTCAAAGGCAAGTCTCCAAAGGACTCCTCAGGGTCAGCGGACTAGTGTCTGTGAACGAGGCGCCTGCAGCTCCTGCCCAGGAGACGCTGGCTGAGCTGTGCAAGCCCCTGGGCCCGTCCTCGCGCTGCCGTCAAAGCAGAACTGGAGGGAGCTTAACACAGGTTCTGTGACATTTGAAGATGTACCTGATCATAGAGACTTGCATTCTGGATGCAGAGATTCCTGAAGGCAGGAGGCAAGCTGACACGCTAGTATGATGTGGCCTGGAGAGAGACGGGGTGGCCTCCACCCATTCCAGATTTCCTAGGCCATCAGGGGGCACAGAAGAGAGGCTGCCTGGGTTCTCATGGTCCAGACAGAGGGCAAGGGCAGTGATTGGAGGCAAGGACCCTGGGATTGGTGGTTCAGGGCACCGAGAGGAAGCCATCCTTCCTCTGGAGCCCAGGGTGGAGCTGAACAGCCCCCCGAGAAAAGCACACAGGCCAACCACCGGGAGAGCGCCCCGTTAGCAGGGGTGCAGGCAGCACCCTAGGGACCTCCTCCTGCTGCACCCGCCCGAGTGCCCGGGCCCCTGTGCTGTTTTATGCCTGGACAGCTCCTCCAACTGCATCCACCTCCGGCCCCGTAACTTCATTCACGTCACTCCTTGAAGACCCCTTCCTCGGCCACTTCATCTATAAGAGCACCTCGTGTCCCCCACATCCCTCTTCCCGTTTTATCTGTCTACACCACTGCCCGGCCTCATTCCACAGTTCATCCTTTAACTGGGTACCGCGCCTACTCTGGACACGGGGCGTGTAAGGTCCAGGAGGAGAGGGGCTTTGTTCCGGCTGACTCTCTCTCTCCGTGGCCTAGAAGAGACGGCATGTATCAGGTGCTTAGGAAACAGCCCTTAGACGGATGAATGAATGAATGAGCCGGACTGATCCTCCCACCATGGTCAGGTGGTCAGGCATGGTGGGCTGACTTCTGCACGAGTTGTTCAGCTTTGCCCCTCAAACCATCATTTGTCCTTCCTGGACCTGGCCCGTGCCTCGGGCTTAGTGGGCAGGGCTGGGTTTGACCGGGAGAGGCACCTGCAGGACACTTGGAGGAGAGAGGGTCAGGGTCATTGTTCCCCCGGCCCCATCCCTGCTGGACTGTGTGTGGCAGTGGCTGGGGCCACCGGTGCCTGCCCGATATGCCCTCTCCCATGGCTGGGGCTCCATCCTCGTCCCCTCAGACCTTGGCAAGGCTTCCTGCCACAGCTACTTCCTGGTCTTCCCTCACCCGCTGATGGCTTCACCCCGCGCACCGCCCTCTGAGCATTCTCTTCATGAAGCTCATCCATGGCCCCGTGAAGCACCGTCTCTTTTTTGCAGAGACATGACCGATGTGGCAGCCTCCTCACTCACCCTCCTTCACCCTGAATGAGTCACGGGACCCTGGCTGCCATGGGCTGGCAGCAGCAGCAGTACCCGCAAGTTTGTTAGAAATGCAGAATCTGGCCTCCCCATCCCCACGGAGTCAGAATCTGTGCTTTGAGAAGATCTGCATGATCTGCACGCCAGTCCGTGTAGATGAGGGAGGAGGCGTTGTGTGAACAGGGGACCTCGCCCCGTCCCGACACCCCATGGCACTTTTGTAAACTAGCAAAGCAGGTTCCTCAAACGTCACCTCCTCCCCACTTCCCTCAGCCTCTCCTGGGCGGACAGTGAAGGATGTCCATTTGCTCTGGATTCAGGCTGCCCAGTTTTCAATCTTGCTTCTCCTCCTCATTAGCTGTGCAACTCTGGGAGAGTTCCTAACCCTCTCTGTTTCCTTGCTTGTCCAGTGGGGATGGTAATGATGCCGCCTAATGGGGTTGAGATGATTAAGTCACACGATGTATAAGAAGTGGAGGAACAAAGTCTGTGGGTATGTGTGGGAGGAACAACCCAGACCAGGAGGATAATCGGGGAGCCAGAGCCTGGGGTTGGTGCCGCCGCCAGCATCACTTAGTGGGCGCTAAGGACGCTAAGGACGCTAAGGAATGCGGGTGGAGGGGGGTGGTGGTGTCATTGTGGGTAGGAGCGGAGGCGGCACGTGTAGGTGATACACAGGCTGGAAAAAGCTTTTGTGCATTTCAGCTCCTGAACACAAGACAATCACCTGCAATGGTAATCACTCCAGCACTTGTATTTATCTGAGAGCTTGCAAGGCCCTTTCAAAGACATAATACAGACACTCAAGAGCCTAGGAAGCAAAGCCCTGAAAAGAGCGTTCTGGGCAATGCTCAGTCAGATGGAGACCTTCCAGAATAAAGTTGACTGTAAATGAATCCCTGCTTCCAAATGTCATTCTGCAGATGCACTTTGATTTCACAGCCATTGATCAATAATTCATTTGGCTTGTGACTGCCGATGACATGATTTAATATGTCCAGCTAAATTACGTTCCCATAGGAACACTCATGCATACCAAAGGAAAGAATTACAATTACCGCAGTGCGGGCCTGGAATTGAAGCAAGGCTGAACACATCCTTAGACGTGCTGTTTGAAATAAAAAAAGGGCCTCGTGATTAAATCAATGGGGGACCTAAAGCAGACAGATCTCCGTGAGCCCAGGACTAGAGATACACGCCCACTGGGGAGCACTAGCTCTGGTCAGTACCTATGAACACCCACCCCTAAGAGCAGAACCGGAAAGGCCGAGGTGAGTCATCCCCAGCATGATTAAAACTACCTGAGATGTTCTGGGTACCCCCGGTACTCACTCAGACTTCTCAGAAACTAGTTCATCCTCTCTACTGCTGGTGGCCTCTGCCTGTTTCTCTGTGTTCTCTTTTGTGGCCTTGACTGGTTTAGAAGCATTGGGCATAGCCTCAGATTGCTGAGGTTCAAATCAGAACTCCACTGATCACTGGCTGTGTGATCTTAGTGAGTTACTTGCCCGCTCTGTGCTTCAGTCTTCATGTCTATTTAATAGACATAATCATATCACTTTAACCCATGGTTGTGAAGATTAAATGAACTCTAGCGCATTTACATCGTTAGTGCGGTGCTTGCCATGTACTTAGGGTCCCATAAATGCTAATAATGCGTATTTATTATTGTCACAAATGGTTTCCTAATTGGGTAATTTACCTCCAATCTTTCTATCTCAAATACTGTTTACATGGCTGCCGCGGTAAAATCCTGGAAAACCTACTCTGATTGCAGAGACCTTAGCAGCCTCCTCATCCCTCTGAGGTAAAGATGAGGACTTCTAGAGGCACACACAAGCATCCGTCACCTGGCCTCTCTCTAGCTGTGCGGGCCTCTTCCCAGCTTCTTAAAAGTCCTGCATTTGCCAACCTGTGTGTTCGCACTCTTTCTTCCCTCCACCCGCCCATCCACCCGTCCATCCACCCGTCCACCCACAGGGCAAATACGTATTGAGGCTTACTGTGTTAGGTGCTGTGGATATATAGAGGGTATAATGATGAACAGGTAAAGAAAAAGCTAAAAAAATATTGGGGCTAATGACAACTATTCTGAAGAAATGCAACAAGCTCACGGGGGTGGGGAGTTCCTTTAAGTCGGGTGGTCAGACAGCCCTGGTGGGTAAAGGCATTGGAGCTGAGACTTGGGGAGGCTGCTATGGAAATTTCTAGAGTGAGGATGTTCCAGGCAAGGGTGACAGTTTCTGCACAGGTTTTACAGTGAGCCAGCGGTTGTAACAAACAATCCCCAGGTCTCAGTGGCTGAACACAGACAGCGCAATTCTTTTTCACTTCAGAACCCGATGTGGGTGTGGGGCGGTGCTTCCCCGGCCACACGGAAGATGTCACCCCACAGCCTCCAGGGGGCTCGGTACCTTGTGTATCAGCCGTCAGATGGGAACCAGTGAGGGCCCGGAGGACTGTGGGGAGGGGCGGGAAGGGGCAAATACCAGGCTGCACCCACTCCACGGATCACACGGGATAAATGCGAGGGGGCTTTGAAATGCAGCCTCTCTGTGGGATTAGAGAGGAAAAAGGCAGGAGGGCCAAGAAGAGCTCGGACTGCCTGAGGAACAGGAAGGCATTGTCTGCTAGAGTTTAGTGGGGGTGGGCATGGGAGTGGGGATGGAAAGACCCGAGGGCAAAGGGTTTTGTTGAAACAGGGCCTGATGGCTATTTTTAGGAGTTTGGATTTTATTTTAATCTCAAATGGAAGCCTTTATAGAGAGTTTTCTGCTGGGGTGGGGGTGACTTGAGCACGTTTATAACTGCAAGAGACCTTGTTGACATGGAGAAGGAATTGGGGGAGTGTATTCAATTCCTCTTGCTGCTGCTGCAAATTGCCCCCAAGTCAGTGGCTCCCACACGACAGTCCCACAGACAGGCTGGAGGTCCGGTGGCTGTGCTCCTCCTGGAGGGGCTTCAGGAAGAGGCGGTTTCCAGCCTTTCTAGCCTCGGAGGCCGCCTGCTTTCCTTGGCGCAGGGCCCCTTCCTCCATCTGCAAAGGGCAGCCCTGCAGCCTCGCGTTCCCGCATCACATCATCTCTCTCTGACTGTAACTCTGCTGCCTCCCTCTTACACGAACCCCTGTGACCACGCTGGCTCCCCAGGTTATCCCGGATGCCCTCTCCATCTCAAAACCCTTCACTTCAGCACAGCTGCAGAGCCCCTTTCATTGTGCCAGGTAACAGACTCACAGGTTCCAGGGATTAGGACGCGGACCTCATTGGGGGCCATTGTTCAAGCAACCGCCTGGTGTAGGGATGATGTCAAGACAACCAGTAGAAAGACGGATGTCTTGGTCCCGAACTAAGATAGTTGTGATGGGCTGCGTGGCTTTGCAGGCTGTTTGGGGGCAGAAGCCACAGGTGGTGGCTGGTCCTGGGAGATAATAAAGAAGGAACCAAAGAGAGGCCCAGGTTTCTTTCTTGGCTGTAATTGATGAAATAATGACCAGAATCATTCCAAGAGTCTATTCAGTAACCAATGATGAGTAAAAATTCCAAAATTGTCTGTAATTTGTAAGGTTTATGACAAGGAAAGAACTCATAATTATAAACTGGTTATCGCTGGATATTACACACTGATTTTGTCTGAATCATTAATTAGCAAATGAATCAACAGCTGCTGGTAGCTCATAAACAAGCTATTCTAATTTATTTTTTAAAAAGAACCATGCCGTGAAAGGGAGGACCTAGAGAGGTGAAGACCGAGAAATATTCCTTACAATTATTTTCACGTTTCAGGCTATATTTTAAAAACGGAATTTGTAAGCCATCAACGTTCACTCAAAAAGCGAAAGCAAAGGTTAAGCTACAATAAATTAAACGCTTTAATTTAAAAATTGATGTGGACTAAACAGTTGCGTATCTTCCGATGTCTCACAGACGTCTGAGGTTGTCATTGCTTTTCCACGACTGTGGGCCTCAGCTTTGACTTCCATTTTTTCCCTTCAGTCTTTTCCACTTCTGATCTGCTTCTCGAGTGCTGTGTGTTGAGCTACCCCACCATGCAGTGGCTAAAGGCAGTATCCATTCTGTTCTGGTTTGGGGCTGTGTGGTTCAGGATTTCAGGCAGAGCCAAGGCTGCCTCTCTGCTTCCCTTGGTGTAGACTGGGGTGGCTCCGTGGTGTTCATCTGGTGGCTGGTCTGGTCTGGACCATTCCGGATGGCTTCACGCACATAGGTGGAGCCTTGGAAGGGTGGCTGCATGCTTGGGCTCAACCGGATCCCCCCTCCATGTCCTCCACGTGGTCTCTCCTGCAGAGTAGTTCAGCCTTGTTCCATGGCTGCTTCAGGAGAAACGGGATTGGCAGATGCTCCTGGTTCTCTCAAAGGCTGGTTTTGAAACTGGAGTGGGGTTGCCATATGGTACTTTAATTGCTCTTTCTTCATTTAGTATGGCAGTCTCCGATTCCATCCATATTGCTGCATATGACATTATTTTATCCTTTTTATGGCTGAGTAGTATTCCTTTGTGTGTATGGGGGTGTGTGTATGTGTATCACAACTTCTTTATCCAACTATATTTGATATCTTGTAATAGACTAGAATGAAAAAGAATATGAAAAGGAACATATATACATACATATATGTATATATATATAACTGAATCACTATGCTGTACACCAGAAACTAACGCATTGTAAATCAACTACACTTCATTTAAAAAAAAAAAGAAGATGGAGTGGGGTTGTCAGATTTAGCAAATGAAATGACAGGATGCCCAGTTCAACTTAAATTTCATATGAATGATCATAATTATTTGTATAGGTATGACTCAAATACTGCATGGGGCACACTCATCCAAAAACAACTGTTATTTGTTGGAAATCTGAGTTGAACTGGGGGTTCTGCATTTTTCCTGACAACCATAGCCTGGAATCACTTCTGCTATGCCCTGTTTGTCAAAGGAGTCACAGACCAGCCGAGACCCGGGAGAGGGACAGAAAGGACCCATCTCTCCATGAGACAAGTGGCAATGGGTGTGTGTCCCTCCTTTCATCACCACTGCAGTCCTCCTGGGCTTTGCTCACCCTCTGGGACTGCCAGTGTGATGCTCTCCACACCTTTCTGACGTGGACTGAGGTGCTTGGTGACGCCATTTGCCTGAAATCCCAACAGCCGTGGTCCAGAAGGCAGCATGACACACAGTGGAAGAGTCAGACAGACCGCGGGGGAAACCCGTGTGCCTGAGGCAAGGGTCTTCATCTGTCTGAGCCTTGATTTCCCCCACGTGTGACATGGCTGGAGGTCACCATGTCCCATGGGCTGCAGGAAGGACTAAACGAGGTAATGGACGTAAGTGGGGGTAAAGGGACGTAAGTAAAGCACCACCTCCATCACTAGGAGCCGCTCCTGCCCTTATCCTTACTGTGCACGTAGAGGGGACATGGAATAAGAGAACCCGGCCTAGTGGCCGTGACCTTTGTGAGTTGAGCTAACTGCTTCCTGACGTACTTGGCTTTGGCCTCAGGAGGTCACTTCCATGAAGTACTGGTTCCTTTTAATGCAGAAAATGTCTAGTCTTTGAGTGGGTTGAGCACAAACACGAATACAGCTCTTACCACTTTTCATCAAAGCATCCCATCAGGCAAAACGTAAATATTTTAATATTTTAAAATCAGACTCAGAGGACATGGGTTTTCTTCGGCCCCACCCAAGCTGCTGCTTCTCCTTCTTCTGCTTCTGCTTCTTTTGGAAGGGGAGGTAATTAGGTTTATTTGTTTATTTATGTCAACAGAGGTACTGGGGACTGAACCCAGGACCTCATGCACGCTAAGCGTGCATGCTACCACTGAGCTATACCCTCTCCCCAACCTGCTTAAAGTCTCCTAAATTGCTATAAATATTGAAAAATTTATCATTTTAACATTTCAGGTGATTTTACCCTGTCCCTCCCACTGCTGCCATCTAAGTGGAAATATTAAAGGCCATTTCTGGGCACAAAAGTGCATCTCCACGTGGCAGCTTTGGTCCCCACCTCGGAGCTCACGTAGCCACCCCGGACATGACTGTCCTCGCCCTGCCCTTCTCTGGAGCTCAGTGTTCGCATCCCCGAGTGAAGACGTGGATAGGACAGAGTTATTTGTCATCTAAACATGGATCGAATTAACAGGCAAACTATTTGACAAAATGCATTTTGAAAAAATAAAAGCGAGTTTCAGGGCCTGTCACAGCCAATAAATTCACTTAGATGAAAAGCCCTATGTGTAATAAGAATGTCACATTGATGAAATTAAACGATCTTGTCACTTGTAACAAGAAGTAATAGAATTTTTAAAGGGAGTGAGCTCAGATGAAGCTGGTGAGTCACGGTGGCCTTTCACATTTGCAATATTCCTAAGATAATTATTAATTAACACACCAGCAACGATTTTAATGTAACATTATGGTACAGATTTAAACACCCAAATGGAAAATGCTTCTTATTAAGGGTTCTCATCCTTTCTCAAAATTAAAATGCTAAACTAATTAAAACCAAAGGTACTTTAAAAAACAGTTTGCTTCCAAACAGATTTTTCATATATGCCAAGCCAAGTATGAGCCCAGAGCTATTTTTTTTTTTTTTGCAATGGAATCAGAAATCTATTAAAAATGGAATTTCTGATAGATGTCCTAACAGCATCCCCTACCTCCTGGGTGGCAATAATGCCACTTAAGGCAGAGTTTGGCACTGGGTTGTATATTTCCTAAAAGCATTAGTCAGCATTTTCTAAAAGGTGAATCTACTTTGCTGAAGACATTTCTGTGAGCTTCCATTGCCCCTTGTGTGAAGTTCGGCTTCCTTGCTTTGACCTAGAAAGCTCTGCGTGATCTGGCCTCTACCTGTGTTTTCTGCCTCATCTCATTTTCTGTTGTTATTGTTGGATTTCAGCCGTCTCAACCTTCTTTGACTTTTTTTGGGAACATGCCAACCTTGTGCTTGCCCCAAAGATTTTATATCTTCAATTCCTTCTAGAATCTTCTTTCCCCAAACATCTCACAGCCCCTCCTTTCTCACCGTCCTGGTTTGAACATCTTGCCGAGATGATTCTAGTCTAGCCTGTCACCCTGTGTTACCCACTTTGGGGAACTTTTCATGCACGACAGTGACTTAATGTCTGTTCCTTCTTTAGCATCTGTCTCTTTCAACTAGAGCCCAAGCTCCAGGAAAGCCAGGTCCTCTTCTGCCTTGTTCAGATCTGGCTCCTGGGCACCTGTAACAGAGCTTGGACTGAAGGAAGCCTTTTGTGCCATCCATAAATTACAGCAGGAAATGACTAGCTAACAGCTGGCTGGGGAAGTCGCATCGGTTTTAAAGAACTTGCCCGTGTCTCATGGTGAGACCTTGAAGAAACGTAGATAAAAGCGTGTGGGCAGGAAGTGGGAAACATGTATTAATACACTCGGCTAATCTCTGAATCAAAGAGAAAGAAAAAAGAACAGTGACATTGAAATAAAAAGGCTGATAGCAGTGAGGGGCCTGGATCTCAATGTTAAGAAATGGAGGCTGTTGTTTTTTGATGTTTTTTTTGATCTGAACCTCTCTCTTTTTTTAAAGCCCTGATTATTTTTTTTTTCCTTTCTAGGTTTGGAAGTGTTCACGGGATGCTCGTCAAATGTTTATCTGGGAGGCCCGATTTTCTTTCTCTTCTTATCTTCGTAGCTGGTGTTAATTCACACTGATCCACAACTGTGGATCAAAGGCTTGTTTATAACATGACAAGATCGCCCTACTTTGCCCCGCGTCTCTCTTCTTCTGTGTGAAAAGTCACTCTCCCCTTCCCCATCACCTCTGCTCCATCTCCCTTTCTGACCTGGCGGCAGCTGGTCCCCAGAGATGTCTCTGACCACGTGTTAATGGACCTTCCAGTTCCGTGGAAACTGGCTGGTGTTCTGCAGGGACGTTCTTCAGGAAACCTTCTGTCTTAGAAGTTCTGGTGGAATGATCATTTTTTTCCCCATAATTTAGGATTGTGTGAGTGCCTTTTTTCCTGCTCTTTCTGAACTACACTCCCTCACACGCCCTGAAGCCCTGCATTTGTTGCTAATTTATCAGGAAGGTCTGAATCAGGAAGCCTCAGATTTGGCTGTCGCCATGTTAGAAATGGGCCTGACATGCTGAAGGTCCCTCTAGCTGGTGCCTGGTAACGGTTAGTATAAATCAAATAGCTAACGGAGAAAGAAAACTTAGCACAGCAATGATCGTTTTCTCCTCGGTCTACAAGATTAATATGGCTCTAATGCAATCTAGAACAATCAATTTTAAATCAGAGACCATCTATATCCATGTATGTATAGACCATAGACGCAACACACGTACTAAGCAGGCAATTCAACAGACACTCGGGGAACGTCTCCGGGTCCCAGATCACGTGGATGAGCCAGCAGTGTCCCCAGCCCAGAGGCCATCCCCTCTGGGCAAGAACACACATTTGTCAGGAAATACTCACCACTTCATTATGGTTCTGACCGTTAAAAAATATAGTTTCTGATTTCAGAACATTGAGCAACTGCTCTGTGTTCGCAATTTAGAAGAAAATTTTTGTCAAGAGGAAAAATCACCCAGCCAATAGGTCAGAGTAGAACGTTGACTGTCTAAGAAGCCAGAGCGGGGAGTCCCCAGCCTGTCAATGGGCCCGGGGAAGGACATGGTCCATTGTAGGAAACGAGCATCAGCCAGGTGAGAGAGCCTGGCCTTTGGAATTAGGAAGGGCCATGTTGGAGTCCCTCCCCAACCTCTGCTAGCTCTTCCCCCCTCGTTAGGTTAGTCCCGCCAGCTCTCACGATGGCTCCTGCCAACTGGAGGCAGCACCATCCTTGTACTCGTAGGGGAATGACGGAAGGGCACTCAGGTAAAAGGCAGCAGGGCGCCCTGACCTTTGCTCAGGCTGTGGAACCATCACAAACGACCACAGTTACTTTCCACGGGGTCCAGTTTGTTTCCAAGCGTGCACGTACACCGCCAGCCTTCGGAGGCGCGTCGGCACTGTGCCCGGTCCCAGCCTTCCTCCCTCACCCCCGCGAACACCCTTCACCTGCAGCTCGGTGACCATCTTACCTCTTGGAAGCTTGGGTTAGTGCTGAACCTTTTGGTCTCAATTCCTAGTGACAATGTCTGCACAGTTTAAATTTCTACTTGGTAAGTATGACAACCCTCATAAAAAAAAAACCCTTGGGAATTCCAATTTTTAAGAGTGCAAAGAGGTCCTGAGACCAGAAAGTTTTAACTGTTGATCTGTTAGATCAAGTTTAAGCCCAGCTGGCTACGTGGAGTAGGAATTCTTCCTTCTCCTTCATTTCTTGAGCTATTTAACAAAGCTAACTGGAAATCCACTTTGTGCGATCATTTTCCTGTATTTAGGGGATAAGGCAAAGCCTTCAGGAGTCGCCTGTGAGTTGGTGTGGACGGTCCTCTGTCCCTTAGGAGACTGATGGCTAACGATGCCAGTTCACTTTGCAGGGTGGCGTTCAGCTCACAAAGCAGGTCGACGACCCCTCCATCTTTCCGGGGAGGGTGCGTGGCAGTTGAGGCGGTGACGTGGGTGACACACATGAGAGTAACTGCTGTTTCTGCTTTTCTACTTGTGAGGCTCCTTCGTGGTGGCCCTAGGTTAGCAGGCCCTTGCACAGAACACCCAAGGGTGTTCCGTCCTGCGAGGCTGACCACTGACCACACTCTCAACAGATAACCATCTCCCGCCCCCTCTGCCTGGAACTAAAACTGTGAGCTCTGAACACCTTTGGGTTCTGCGGTCTTAGGCTGGTAACTGCCTTTCTACACTCTGCTCCTCTCTGAAACCAAGTCTTCCCGTGGTGGACTTTCAAAATAATTGCTTTCCGAGACTGAGTTCTCCTCTTGGCAGGTTCGAGAGGTGGTATGTGCTGTCAGAAAACTTCTCTTTTTACCCCTGGCTGGTGTGGTAACCTCTTTCGTTCTCATGTTGAATGCATGACCCAGTTTTCTTTCCTTTAACTTGGTAGCAAAGGGGAATAGGAACAAAAGAGCATTTTCAATCATTTTATGAAGAAATTCAGGTCTGATGGAAACTTCCTGTTGGTTTAGCCCATGGGAAATTTCGTCTTCTGTTGGTTTGTGCTGGATTTTCCAAATAACTTGCAGGGTTTTAATATTTTCTTCTCTATTCAGTAAGTGACATCGTTTTTTTTTAACCCAAAATAGTTGTATGAAAGGACTGGACACAGAAACAGGTATGTTCTTGGAACCAGTTTTTACCTTCCTTCCCACTACAGGATCTTTTTTAGGGAGAATTCTTGTCTGATACATGTATTATTATATTGACTGTATCATTAGAGTAATTTACACATCCCTTCCCATTCTCAGTAAAAAATAATAATAATAATTTGCATTAAGGGTTTGGCAGTTTGCACTTACATCTGTCTTAGAAACTTTTAGTTTCATTTTAATTTGAAACCAGTACCAAAAATATAGTAGACTTTTTAGTGCCTCCTCCAGGCTACCCTTGCTTAAAGCACTTGACTGGTATTAATTCATTCAATCCTCATCAAAACCCTGTGAAGTAGAGTTTATTCGCCTCCATTTGACAGACGCGAAAACTGAGGCATGAGAGGTTGGATGACTTGCCAAGGTCATGCAGCTGGTGCCGGGGTGGGGCAGGGTTTCATTCAGCTGTCTACACCCAGGGCCCACGATCATAACCATAAAGCTCTTCAAAGGATCAGTTTGTGGATTATGTATCACCTAGTAGATCGCTGAGCAGCTGCTGTATCGTGAGGATGGTAGGTCACCCAGAGGATGGCTGGTCACCTAGTAGATCAGGGCTCACCAGCGAACAGGGCCTGGAGGCACACTGGGCGCCTCCAGCCTCCAGGCCAGGATAGTTACTTATTTCCAAGCTCTTTCCCCATCACATGTACTGGGCCCCTCCGCTCCTAGATTTCCTGGAACATTGAGGGTTCCCCCATGATGCGCTGGATGGAGACAAGAGGAGGAAAGGTCTCCAGGGGAAGAACGCTGGGATGCAGGGCTCCCACCTCCCCGCACGGTGTCCTCTGAACAGAGTGCACGCAGGCCCTGCCGATCACTGCTTCTGGAAGAACGCTGGCCCAGAGAGCCCAGTGGGGACTCCTGGTGCCAGGCCCTGAGCCGGCGGCGGGGGACCAGCTCTGACCACTGGGCTTCGTTTTAGGGGCTGGAGGTGGGATTTTCCCTTCCCTTCCCTTCCCTTCCCTTCCCTTCCCTTCCCTTCCCATCCCTTCCCTTCCCTCCTCAGATCCCCTAACAGTAGAAAAAAGAGAGCACTGCCACTGCGGAACACGTGACATTTTTATTCTGTAAAACATTACACATTTTAAGGTCACAATGAATGTCTTTCGCTGTGTAAACCAGAGCCACGGCCTGGATGGGGGGTGCCATCCGAAGGCCCCGGGGCTTGGGGGGGCTGCGTAGCTGGGGCCGCCTCTTCCGGTGAAGTCCTCCTGTCTGCACAGATGTTCCGGGTCTGAAGCTTGCAGTTTGTAGCTCGATCTGCTCTTGATGCATCATTTATGGGCCTCCCGATGCCAGGGCTCGTGACGGCCCGCCGGTCCGCTAGCCGAGAGCCTCAGCTGTCTGGGGCGTTTATGACAACTGTGTTGCCACGGCCAAGCGGGCTTTGCACTGTTGCCCAGAGGTTTGCCTCTTCTCGCTCACCGCTGGGTTTATCTCAGTGCATTGCGCTCACTTCTTTTGGATCGGGGACCCTGGTTCCGGTGCAGAAGGGCGACCCCGAGCTGTTCTGAATCCCAATACTGAGCTACAAGGAACAGGGTGCCATGGAAATCGTACTGGGTGTGGACGCTCCGTTATAAGTCAGGTACCATGTCACGTGCTTTTCCTAATGATTTCATTTAATCTGCACCACAGCCCTCTGAAGGGTACAGAACTCTCCTCATTTCTACACATGAGGGAATCGAGGTTGAGCCATGTCAAGCTAGTGTTTAAGTGACAGAGTGAGGATTCACAGAAGCCCAGCCTTGGTGGTGGCACAGGGCACCATCTGGGTCCTGCCCCGACGCTCGGAGGCCAGAGCGAGGACCAGCACACTCTGGATGGCTCTCAGCACCCTGGGGTGCTGGTGCATGAATGAGAACTGGGAATTTGCTGGCAGATTATCAGGACTGAAGTCAAGCTGGAATGTGGGCAGAAGTTCACCTATCTGACCCGCAGCTCTTGGGTCTTCTGGTAACTCTGCATCTGAATCCTTGGCTGGCCGGTGCGGGAGAAGCAGGCCCGCCAGCAACTCATCCCAGGCCTGTAGCAGGTGCTCAGAAATATTTCTTCAACAAACAAATTAATGAAAAGCAAGACTGGCTGCTGCTGGCTTCTCTCCCAGGCCTGGTGAAAAGTCCTGGGCGATGCAGGGGTGGCCGGGGGCGGAGAGCCCTGGAGGGGCAGAGGAGGGGAGCCCGGGAGGATGCTGCCTCTGGCCACCAGGTGCACATCGTTGCTTCTGGTTCCCTGTCACCTCACTCACCAACCTCTGTGCCCTGTGTTCAGTCCAAGCATCCATTTTCAGACAGAAGAGCCCTTGAGCAAATGACGCAGAGGAAAGGCTGAGAGAGAACTGGGAGTGAGGATGCGGGAACACGTTCAGTCCTCATGGGTCAGTCCCTGAAAGAGGAGGACAGGGGATGTCTGGGCTGCCTTCAGCAAACAGGTGTTTGTTTTCCTTGGGTGCTGGAGAGGAGACTCATCACAGCAAATTTTGGCTTGTTTGAGATGCTAGTGACCACAGTGGAAGTGCTCTCTCTCTTTAGTAATAGAGTAAGTTTCAGGAGCCCGGCGGATCCCCTGGACCCGTCTGGACCCATCTGGCTTTAGGAACTTCTCGTCAGAGAGAAGACAAGCGGCCTTCCCCAGGGACCAGGTGAAATGAACAGCAGCAAGACCCCAAGGTCGTCAGGATGTTGCTGTCTTTTTACAATTTGTATCAGTTAATGAAATGATGGTTTTCAGCATGAAAAAGTGATCCCAAGAGTGTCAGTACTTTCTATCAACTCTTTTTATCCCTTTGACTGAACTAAAGTTTACTTGGAAAAAAGTTCTTCCCCCCGAAACATAAAACCCATGAAAAGTCACCCAAAGTTCCCTTTGTGGGACCACGTGAGGCAGGACAAGTCCACTCCACTTCCCTTTCGGGGTCACGGAAAAGCTGCACATCTTTATCGAATTTCTTCAAGTTCTTGCAGACACCTGCCTGGGATCCCTGCAGAAAAGATCCCAGAGCCCTGCCGTTACTGCCCCTACCGCTGCTCAGAGATGTGTCAGTGTGGTACCTAGACTCTTCCCTGCTGGGCAAAAGACTGGGGCTCAGATGGGCTGACTTACCCAAGCCACAGAGCCCGTCCAGGGTTTGGACACGGGACTTCCCAGAGCCACCCCACAAGGTCGGGTCCGTCCTTTGCCTACCTAGGTCATTAGCTTTTCAGCATCAAGCAGCAGTCCCCCAGCAGAGCCCCCGACCCCGGCCCTGATCTGGGCGCTGGTGCGTGGATGGCACAGGGGCTGCCCCGGCCTGGGGTGCTTGCAGGTGGGAGCAGGGCCGTGACCCTTGCTGGGATGTTGGCTTGGCTGTCCCCTTTGCCTGCCTCCTCGCACGTAGTCTCTCTGTGGTCAGCAGCGGCCCCGAGGTCCGGCCAGCACCCGGGCCAGCGGGAAGGGCAGTGAGAGCAGCCAGGCTGTGTTAACACACCTGTGTTTTCCTCCCAGCTGTCGGCTTCACAACAGGGCTGCTGTTGGCCATTGTGAAATATTTTCACACCACGCACCCAGCCACCCACTCCCCCTGCTCTGTAACACGTGTTGGCGCTGGCCATCGGGGTTGAACCACTTTATTTTATTTATTTTTATTTAAAAAGGGACACCAGGATCTTTATGTCTGGGACGGAGCCAACCTGGCCCAGTGTTGAGTGCAGAAATATTCCATCTCCCTTCTGTGCCCAGAATTATTTTTGTTTTCTTCGATACACAACCTAGATATGGCTACAGCAAGGAAATCAGTTGATTTTTGAAACCCAAACTCCTTTCCTGTTTATCAGTGTAGGAAAAAAAATTCCACTGTTGTGGATCACGGTGCCAGTTTATCTCTGTGGGTGGTGTTTGATTCATTTTCTGTTTCATCTGCTGTGTGCTTCTAATGTTGTACCAAAGAAAGTAGCCATCATAGCTTTAAGCCAAGATTAGTGGATGGATATTATTATTAGGACTGATACTAACCCCTGACACAGGAGGGCCTGGGAATACAAGGCACGTGGTCCTGGCATCCACCCAGCGTGGTCACTTAGGGGGTGAGTGGCCACAGGCGGAGGGTCTGGCCGGCCTCCCCGAGCCCCCTGGGCTTCACTGTAAGGAAGCCGCAGGGACCCCAGGGCATGAGGATGCTCAGTTGCCGCTGGTTGGGGGAGCTCTTCCTGACACTCAGCTGACTGGCTTCTTGTGTGTCCTCTGCCCCTAGAATGCTGTGTTCACGGCTGTGTGGTGCCGACACAGAGCAGACACTCAATGCATATTGCTGGATCAATGAATGAATGCGTGAGTAGGTGAATGAATGCTCTTTGGGAAGACAGCCTTCCTGAAGGGCATTCTTTCCATCGGTCAAGCCAGGCCAATGCTTCAGGACAGATGCGCAGTGGAGGAAAAAGAACTGGCCAGGTCTAGGAGAATTTTGTACCTGCCCACCCTCTGCCTCCTGCCCAACCATGTGTCGTTCCTGTCCCCACTGATGAATGAGGCAATGCAGGGAGGGTCCGCTGGAGTCAGTGTGGAGGCTCCAATCCACGCATCCCAGCTCCTCTGTCACCACTCACACGGGAGACCTGGGCTTCCCTGGACTCAGGGGTGGGCGTGCCACAGTGAGTTTCCCCGAGGACCGTGGCATCGTCTTCTGGACAATGCAGATAATGACGACACTTACACCAGAGGATTGGTGAGCAGATTAAATGAAATCAGGTCAACATCAGGCCCATGATAAGTGCACAGTGAATGTTAATCGTCATCTTGAGCTGCTCAGAACAAGCCTACCCTCTGTGACCTGCCAGATGTTAAAATATTGAATAATTGTTACTATTTCCTGAGTGTCTTCCATCCACCCAGATGTTGCCCACACTTTTCCTTTAACTCTTTGGCTTTTTGCAGGAGGACCTGGGCAACCAGAGGGCAGATGCCTTGAGCCAAAAGTAGTGCCTGGGCCTGTCTGAGGTCAAAGCCCGTTTTCTTTCCACCACGTGGGTTTGAAGAATGTTTTCATTTTTCCCTTTCTCCCAAGGACACCTGCCCCTGCTTTTGACTACGAAGCTCCTAGAGCTGACCTTTGAAGTGCAAAGAGGGAAGGACAGATGTCAACCACAGAGGGTAGTTGCCACCAGCAGGGGAGGCAGGGCCAGGGGTAGGAAACAGCAGAGAAGCAAGCTCATGGCAGGTGTTATCACGTACAGCAGGCCTTCCCTCGTGGGCTAAGCAAGAAGGAAAAACTGACAAACAGAATTTGGCTTCGTTGGAAGGTGCGAAGAGGATGGCTCTGCTTGGAGACGTTTCCACTGAGCACAAGACACGGAAGCCTGGGGGTGGCGGGGGGCTTTCCCGAGGCAGGAGGATGGAGGCGCGTCTCCCCTCTGAGATCACACGTCTGGATGTGTTGGATGGTCCCTGGCAAGTGTGAGCAGCTGAGGGAAGAGGACCTTGAGAGGGTCCGATGGACGTCCGCTGGCTGGTGTGGTTGAGACCCACCGGCCACACTCCACCGAGGGCCCTGTCCTTAAACGGTGGAAGCACAACATTGTTATTTTTTTCTTTTTGAGCCGATGTGGAAAATGACTTCTTTCACCACCTCGGCTGTGTGGTCACCTTGAGTGAGGTTGTGGCCTTCATCGTTGGCTCCTTTGGGGGGAGTGCTGCTTGGGTCCATCCGGGGCTCAGAAGTGGCAGCCACCCAGGGGGACGTCTGGACGCCCTGGCAGCTGTCGGTGCTGCGATGCCCTGTCACAGTTACTGTCCAGGCTGAGCCCGGCCGTGGTCTTCGGTGTAGCGCGGATCCGCCCCAGCTCGTCTCTCAGCCTCTCGGAATGTGCTTCCCCTGCAGGTAGAATAACTAATCTCATGTTTTACCTATTTTTCTAATTTTTTTAAAAACTTCATCGGAGTTGCTTGTTTAAATCACCCTTTCAGTAGCTTACCGAGATTTATGCCTCTTACTGAACCAAGAGAACCAAAAGACACTCTCTGGGCAGCTGCTGATGGGGCTTTAAGGACTGTGGGCTGGGATGACAGAATCTGGGGTGATTTTCAGGTATTACAAAGGGCCTTTAGATTTGCTTCTTAGGGGACATGTGGAAGGTCTTTATCGGCGTAGATGACACTACAGATGCAAGCGAAATGCAGATGAAATTCCCAGTTGTCATTTCCCAGCTTCCTTTTGGCTTTTGTGGATTTTCCAAGTGGGGTCAGCTGAGTTCATCAGCAGACAATGCCTCCTTATCATTGATGATCTTCTGTTGCAAGAAGTGTGCTTTTTCTTTTTTTTTTGAATTAAAAAAAGTGTACTTTGGTGCAAAGGAGAAATGTTTTGCTAACAGACCTGGATTTGAATTTTGATTCAGATTTCAGTGACAGTGGGACCCTGGGTGAGTGAATTTCTGAGCTTTGATTTCCTCATCTGTAGGAGGTGGTTACTAAAAGAGGCCTCAAAGTGCTGTACAGATCAGAGGTAATACACAGGGAAAAGGACAGAGCGAGTATTTTCAATTAGTTTATTTTCACCGAGGCAGAACAACTGGTCAGTGGAGAGTGAAGACGAAGTCACAAGATCGTGAAAGCAGGAGGCTGCTCTACGAACGAAAGCCAGCTGCCTCTGTGACTTTACCTTAGAAGGAAGAGTGAAGGGGCGAATTTGGGCGGCATCTGTCAGTGATGGATCAAATCACCCTGATGGCAATAAGCAAGATAACATCCCTGCAGGTCCCTGCCCTGAGGGCTGGGTCTTGGTGCAAAGAGAAGAGGCGCCTGATGAAGCCTGGAGGAGACCGCCTCAGTGGCAAGCTGCGTGCTGAGTAGAAGTGACCTCTCAGGGACGCTGGGGGGTACCTGTGTCTCTTCTTCCTGCATCTTCCAACTCAGAGCTGGGCATCACAGATGAAAGCTTCTACTAAGCTGATCGTGTAGCTTTCTGAAACTTCTCCTGGAGTGAGAGCGTGGGGCTGGGAGGAGAGAGCGATGGATGGTCTGGGCTCTTCCCAAATGCATCCCTTCAGCCCTTAGGTTTATGTTTTCTCACATCGCATGGGGAGGGTTTGGAAGGGGTGCTGCCTCAGTTCCTTCCTGCTCTGAGGGTCTACTGTCCTTGATCCCAGGATTTAATCCCTTCACTGACGCCCAGTTTCGAAGTCCTGCTGTCAAAATGCGCCCACTCTGTTCTTCATCACTAAGTAATTGCCAAAGGGAGGGAAATTAACATCAATACACACAAATTTGAAAAATACAAATAAATCGGGAGGGAAAATTCATTGATCTTTTTACTAACGATAAGGGATGACTGGTTTCTGTGGGCAAGGTTCAGAAGCTGCTTAATACCAAACACATATAGCAGTTGATGGATATAAAAATTTCTGTTTTCCTGTAGGTGGAAGATAAGAATATCAGCTTCAGAGCTGGAGGTAAGACTCTCATAGTAAGAAAGACCGTGGACCTTTAAAAATGTGGTTGAGGTGTTTCACTCATGAAAATCCTGAAATTTGCAGTAAGACTCCCTAATGTTTGCCCTTGGCTTTGATTCCTTTATAACAAGTTCACAGACACGATCTTATTTCATTCCTCTGGTGGACTAGGGGTGATCGACCCATTTTATAGAGTGTGATTCCCTCCAGTTAAAAAAATGATCTTGTCTATTTCACTCCTCATTTTGTCTTCGGTGGTTGTCACAGCATCCAGAATGTGGAAAGAACTTTGAAAATATATGTTAAGTGAGTGTGTGAATGACTGACTGACTAAATAAATGAGAAACTGATGTGCACACAAAACTAAGTCATGTAGCCAAGATGATTTGGTATCAGTGCCAAGGTTTTCATGAAAGAGACACACATTGTGTGCTCTTAAGAAATCAAACCTCAGAATGTTCTGTGATCCTATTGCAAACAATGAATGGTTAAACAGAATAGTCTGCCCTTGTGTGAACCCTTTGTTGCCCTAATAATGCTTAACAAACAGTGTTAAATCTCGGTGGCTTGTAGCAAACACTGATGTGCTGCAGACAGGGGTCTCTGGGTTGGCTGAGGTTCTGCTGATCTTACTAGCTTGGCTGGGCTTGCTCCATGGGTCTTATTCTGAAGTCTGTGCTAAAGTGGAAGCGGCTGTCTGGGTCATGTTCCCCTCCTTCTGCAGCACTGCAACACAGAAGAACAAACCAGCCAAGCATGCTCATTTATTTATTCCTGTATTTATTTTCATGGAGGTACCAGGGATTGAACACAAGACCTCATATCTGCTAAACGTGCACTCTGCTACTGAGCTATACCCTTCCCCACCAATTAGATTTGTTTGTTTGTTTATTTCAGTCATGCACATTTAAAAACTTCATTTCTTTCGTGTTTGCTCACAACCCATCAGCAGAACAAGCAGCTAGCCGATCCCATAGTCAGTAGGGCAGGAAAGTATGCTGTAGTCCAAATTGAAGGGGGAGTGACTATTTGCTAAACCATAATTCAACTTATCACTGCCAATCTGAAGGCAAGGAATTTAATTTTTAAAAGGCTACAAATAAATGCTGGAGAGGTAGAGAGGATGTGGAGAAAAGGGAACCCTCCTACTCTGTTGGTGGGAATGTAAATTGGTGCAGCCACTATGGAAAACAGTACGGGGGTTGCTTGATAAGCTAAAAATAGAGTTACCATATGATCCAGCAATCCCACTCCTGGGCACATATCTGGAAAAGATAAAAACTCTAATTCAAAAAGATACATGCAGGCCAATGTTCATAGCAGCACTATTTATAATAGCCAAGACATGGAAGCAATCTAAGTGTCCGTCAACAGATGAGTATATAAAGAAGATGTGGTGTCTATATACACAATGAAATATTACTCATCAGAAAAAAGGATGAAATATTGTCATTTGCAGTAACATGGATGGACCTAGAGTTTATCATACTAAGCGAAGTAAGTCAGAGAAAGAGAGACAAATATCATAAGATATCACTTACATATGGAATCTAAAAAACATGATGCAAATAAACTTACTTACAAAGCAGAAACAGACTCATAGACACAGAAAACAACTTACAGTTACCAAACAAGAAAGGAGGGGGAGGGATAAATTAAGAGTTTGGGATTAATATACACATTACTATGTATAAAATAGATAAACAATCAGGACCTACTGTATAGCACAAGGAGCTATAGTCAATATCTTGTAATAACCTATAATGGAACAGAATTTGAAAAATAATATATATGAGAATATAATATATATAAGAATATAATATAAAAGAATACAAAGAATTTAAAACTGAATCACTTTGCCGTACACCTAAAACTAACACAACATTGTAAATCAACTATACTTCAATAAGAAAAATTCCCAAGCTCTCCATCTGCTTTGTGGAGTTCTCGTTCTTGTATAAAATATGCAAGGGAGCTTGGTCCTTCACAAGTGGAAACTGTCTAGTGCACCCTGATTAGAATTCAAGGCCAAGCAGGGACCATTATTTGAGCTGCAGGTTTAGCTGTTTGGTATTCATACATTCCTAATTCATACACTTGGCAAGTGTAACATTTTCTAATAGCTGTAAGGACAAGAGATTCTAACATGATCAACTACACATAACATCCATGAAATTACCTTGAATAATGGAATGATGGGTTATGCTGTTATTAACACATTGTGGGTACCTGATTTGAAAGGTTAATAAAATTGACAAACATGAAAACCCTACTATCATCAATACTATTTAATGACAAATTTCTTGTTTTCATTTATGAAAACTTCTGAAAAAGGAAAGACTTCATCATTATAACCATATTTTTTGGTTCTAGTTTAAAAAAAAGAGTCTGCACAATATGTTCTGTGTTAATTTGAATGTAGCGTTATAAAATATTTTATACTGTAGGTCTATGTATAAATAAGATAGAATATAATAAGATCATTATTAATTGAAATGGCCATTTTGGGATTTTTCTGAGAAGGGTTACCATTGCTAAGGGTGAGTATTTTTCACTTGGACAGATCAAAGGAAGCATCAGGACCAAGGACAACTGCCGTGGGGAAAAGAATCTTTAACGGCAGGTTGTATTCCTGCAGAAGGACCCTCCCGTCTGGGCTGGAAATGTAGTTTTTCACCTTAAAATTGGGAAAAATGGTATGAGGAGAGGGTCTTTTTTTTTTTTTTTTTTTTTTACTCTCCAGGTCCCTGGGTAAACTTTCAGTTTTACTGATTGGTTTTAAGCAGTTGAATCTATATCAACAGGCTCATGAATGTCAATAAAACTCAAACGCATAGATGGGACCTGCTTTGTTTCCTTTTCCAGTATAACAGCCCTCAACAAATGGATATCATCAACATTAAGACTTTCATATAGAGAAAAAATATAAATCTATTTTGTTCCGGAGTGTCCAGGCTACCTCTTCATCAATAATACGAGTATGAATACAAACGCTGATACTACAGGATTGACAGGAGTAACGGGAACACGGACGCCTTTACATTATAAAGAGCACTTTGTATACGTAATCGGTTTGGTCCTTTTAGAAATCCAATGAAATTATTGAGAAAACATTGCTACTCCATTTTGTCAGTGGTGAAATGAGGTCTGGAGAGGTTATATAGGATTTACCCCAAATGTAATGGTCAAGATGTGGGCAAGGCTGTGACTTGATAATTCTGTGCTTCTGATGTTCCCTGACACCAGAATCTGTGCATGGAAGCAACCACAATGCAGACATGTTGAGAAGTGCCTTCCTCTGTCTAGGGTATTTTTGCAGCCCTGCTTGTTAGCTGATGTAAGCCAGCCAGCAACGCTGTGGGGCATGCGTGTGTGTGCATGCGTGTGTGTGTGTGTGTGTGTGTGTATGTATGTGGCTTTCTGCCTCCAGTCGACCCCGGCTCCACCTTTCAGCCTGGGGGGCCTGTCTCCATCCCCAGATCAGGTCTCAGAACTCCCTCTTCCACCTCTTAAATCATATCAGGTATGAGTCTCTCCAAGGCTGAGGATCCGACTTGAAAAGGAGCCAGCTCTCATAGCGTCATTCCTGACAGATTTCCTAATTAATCTGCTCAGATTGTCAATAATGTAATTCACTGTTGATTTCAAAACTAGTTACATGAGCCCTGCTTGTGCTGTTGTGGGAAAACATCTGAATAATTCAGCTAATAGATGGGGAACCAACCCAGATCGCTGGGGTGCGGGGGAGGGAACAGCTAATTTGAATGAGATGAGCTCAGGCAGGGTGACTCCAGCAAATTCCAGGGAGCAGGGAGAGGTGGTCATATCACCGGGGGCAGCAGCTGCCTGGTTTAATGATTGTCATTTCGGTTTTTGGAAAGAAGAGCACGTGCCCTGCACTCTCACAGGTAGAGGACATCAACACGCTCTTGAAAAATACCTTGGAACTTCAGGGAATTTCAGGGATCTGGTCGATAACTAACTCTGAGCTGCACTCATGTGTTACAGGGTCTTATTCTTGCTCTGCAATTTTATTTTTGTATGATTCTTACTGAAATATGTGTGCTTATGAATCAGCGTCATCAAAGGAATATAAAAGTGACTCCTTTATATTTTTCTGAGTAATTCCTAGTTATTCGGGTGTTTCCCAGTATCAGATAGATGTGTCTTGAGATTATGGCGATCACTCTTTTCACACCGATACTTGAGGCTGGGTCGAAAATGAAGTTTATAGATTGGTGAGTCTAATTATGCGAAAAGGCTTCCACAAACATAAAAACTCAATCACTTTTCATTTTATACTTAGCATTTCGTTTTTATTGAAAATAGTAAAATTATATGGAGTTGAGCTGTTGTTAAACTACATTCTTCGCTGTGGAAGTTAGGGTTTTACCAACCCTTAAGTGCAAATGAGTTAGTGCTTAAATGTAAATGTTAATAAGAATCATGGTGCTTTTGATAGATGTTAATTCAGTTGCATTTCTCTGCAGAGTTTCACACTTTTCTTCTGTTTCTCTCTCTCTTCCTTCCCCAACCATCCTCCCATGAGGAGCCTCATTTACACACACACACACACCCTCCTCTCTCTTCCAACTTTCTATCCTCAGCCCTTCAAAGGGAGGGAAAGGCCAAATAGAGTCCAGTTCTGATACAACGACACTGACAAACTTCTGGCAGGTGAGAGTCATTCCGCTTGGGACCTGTTGCCTTATTATACTGGAGGGAAGTCAGGTCTGATTTTACATCCTAAAGTGCATTGGGAACCTTGGGGGTCAGAATTGACTTTCAGGGGGCAGAGCAAACAGAACCTCAGCAAAGGGTTCCTGCGTGAATCGGTGATGGAGTAACAAGAGTGCTATCTTGAAATAAACTGGGTTTCTGACGACTGCTCCATGGTCACCAGGGACCCAGCCTCCTTCTTTCTTTCTGCTCCCCCATCTCAGCTTGTGGTTTGCTCACATCTGATGGTTACCTCATGGTCAAGCAACTTGTGGGTGTCGGAGATATGACATGCATATTTCAGAGAGCAGAGAAGAGGAAGAGGATGAAAAGTCAACCACTGCCTTCCCTTCTGCTTTGATTAAGCAGACTTTCTAGACCCTCACCCTCGCCCCACCTACACACACTTCATTTGCACATCCTTGGCCAGAGCTCAGAGGCCATGCTTAGCTGCAGAAGGGCTGACAAATGCCATCCTTTCAGACGGGCACACATTACACTGCCGTTCTGGCACAGGGAGGGAGGGGAACTGGATAGTTGAGAGCCTACAGCTGTCTCATGAGACCTAACCTATTCCTGCAGACAGTGGACGCTTCAGGACAGTTATCCGAGCTCTGATGAAACCAGAAATAAATGCTTCCTATTTTCCCCAAGTGCCCGAGTGTTTTGAATTGAGAAAATAATTTGAAAGGACTATTGTTTAATGAGAGTCTAAGAGGAGGGGAGAGGGCATCGATCACGGCTGGCTGCAACTTGCGCTGTAGACATTCTCAGCTCCAACCAGGGAGGGGAGTGAGCAGAGATGCTCTGAGCTGTGGGTAGATAGGGTGACAAGTCCCTGAGTGTCCTAATGATGTTGGTTATTTGGAGATGGTTTGTCTATTATTGAAAAATTAATTTGTTATTATTTATATGTGTCACACTCACATTCTCTGGCCGTGTATTCCCTGGGAACCTAATTTGTAAATAATTACTTGGCAGAAGGGAACATGGCTGGAAACTTCTGACTATGCAGAGGCAGAGGCAGGCCCCCTGAGAGGGGATTTTAGCTGAAAGGCCAAACAGCTGAATGGTCAAATCACAACTTCTCATCTCTCAGCAGTTAACAGCTAATAGGGACCCTCGTTTAAAAAGCAAATTCTCAGGCTCCGGACGCAGTGGACAGACTTCGCAGTCATTAGCAGAGGTGCTGGGAGCAGCTGTCCTACTGGGAGTGAGGATGAAATGTTTCTGCCCCTTCCCCTCCCCACACCGGAGAATGGCAGCTAGGAGGGGCAGAGTGAGGGAGTAGGGTGTCTGGGATGGTGGGGAAGGCAATGCAACGGGCTGAACATTTGTGTCCCCCTCAGATTCATACGTGAAGCCCTAACCCCCAGTGTAGCTAAATTTGGAAATGGAGTCTAGGTTATTAGGAAGTAATTAAGGTTAAATGAGGTCATAAGGATGGAGCCCTGGTCCAATAGGATTGGTGCCCTTATAAGAAGAGGAAGAGATACCAGAGATCTCTGTCCACGGGCACCTAGGAAAGTCATGTGAGGACACCGTGAAAAGAGAGATTCCAGAGAGTCCACGCTGGAAACTGACCTGGCCAGATCATGGTCTCGGACTTCCAACCTCCAGAACTGGGAGGAGAAAAGTGCCTGCTGTTTACGCTAATGACCTGTCTGTGGTCTGATAGCAACTCGGGCAGAGTCAGCGAGGTGGTGGAGTGGAGGTGGTGCCTCAGAGTGAACATCAAAGCCAGAGCCAGACCCTCGCTCAGCCCTCCCCAGAGTCTTCCTGCAGCTGCCGCGTGGGCTCATGTTCCGCACCAACGCCCCTGTCCCCGCCCACGCCCTGGGCCCCTTCCCCAGATGTGCTCTCTGCAGGGAGTGCCCTGCTCTTTCTTCCCCTCTTGAGTCGTCCTTTGGATAATTCATCTCAGCAGAGTCACTGAGGACCTACTGAGACCCAACACGGCGCTACAAGAGCCAGAAGAAAGACAGCGCCCCAGTTCTCACGGTGACCGGTCAAAGGGCTGAACACAGGCAACAGGGCGTAGGGAGCACCTGCTGGGGGTCAGGGGCTGTTGTAAGCATGGAAAATCATTTGAGGCTCATAATAACCTCAAGGGTAGAGGCCAGTATGGCCCCATTTTACAGGCAAGAAAGAGGCTCTGAGGAAGTGGTTGCTCCAAGGACGGCAGCAGGTAAGTGGCAGAGACAGGAACGACAGCCAGGCGGTGTGCAGCAGCCCCGCCCTCCATCCCGCTGTGAAGTAGGTCCTGACCGCCCGGTGCTGAGGCGCTTCCACGCCTCAAGCCCATGACTCTGGGAGCACCATGCGGGGGACCCTCTCAGGTCTGGCGGGTCAGGGAACGTCTCCCTGAGGAAGTCGTGTTCCAGCAGAGATCTGAAGGGCTCCAGACTCCAAAATTTTCCTTTGAAGAATAGTATTTGGACAGAATTAACACACCAAACTGAGAGATGGTTGAAGAAGTGGCAGGAGGTTTCTGGTAAACAGTGTCTCCCGAACTATACTTGGAAATAAGCAACTCAAAGTCACGATTTCAATTACAGTATTGACAGTGATGTTTGCATGTCTTTCTAAGTGAAATAGAAGTTTTGGGCTTCTTTTTCTTCTTCTTTTCCATTTTCTGGAGTGCTGTTTGAAGCTGTGAGCATGCACACACTCACACACACACACACACACACACACATACGCACACGGAGCCATCCTTTCAGAAAGGAGCGGCAACACTCAACACAGAGGATTCTGCACGACAAACTCTTCAGTTAGATTCCATGCGGAACAAGTGTTGACGTTCAGTTTACGCCTCTGAAACGAGTCACTGAGTGCTCTGATTCTTAGTCTATTTGTTCTGTCTTGGGGAAAATGGATCGAATATAGGCTTACCCAACCATGATGTGGTGCCCTGATGCCTCCAATATAGGACTGATGAAATCTGAGTGCCTGGTATTATCTCACAGGAATATAAAAATTTGATTTGGTCCATAGCCAGCTTCCCTCCTGCTTTGGAACATGAGCTGAACATCTGGGGAAAACTCTCAACTCATTAACTGCAGCCTTGGACATTTGCATAATACCTGATTTATCCGAATCGGACTCCACGTTTGCAGTTTTGGCCTCAGATACAGCTTTTATAGTTTATCACGATAACGAATCTTGTTTTACTATCTTCCATCTTTCAATTTTTTGAGCTGTTGTACAAAAATGGGCCTCAGTTTTTAAAAACTCAGAATGAGACAGCTGTATTGGTTTCTAATCTAAAATTTCAGATTTCCAAACTTCCCCAGTTGCTGTAGCCTTTGCTTCTTGTTTGGAGAGATTGTCTAAAGACGTCTTGTCCTGGAGCCAGAAGTTTAAAGCCCTTTCTTTCTCCACAGCAGGCCCCAGGGCGTCTCTGAACCTCCCTCACACTCTGTGCACAAACTCTGTATGCTTATGAAGTTTCGTGTTTATTTCTAAAGAGGAGACCCCTGTTTTCATCAGACATTTAGAGTGACCCATGGCCACCAGGGGTTAAAAACCTGTTTTAAAGCAATTTCCCAGGATTTTGAAAGTAGAAAGGATCTGAGACGCCATTTAAAAGAAATTCTGATTTTGCAGATGGGGAAACTGAGGTTCTGAGAGATGTAATCATTTTTCTCAGGCCAATGCAAGATGGTGACAAAATCACACGAACCCCCAGCAGCAGGACTTCGATTTTCTCTGAGTCCGTAAGTCTGAGCAACTTTCCATGGTTCTTCATCTCATCCAGGACTTAGTTCCAGGAGATCTGGTAACCTCTGTGCCCAGGGAGTTGGGGTGGTAGATGCGTGCCGAATGGACCACTCTCCCCTTTTGCCTGTTTTGGTAGTGTGCCCTGGCAGCTGGTAGGCATCCAAGCATCTCACCCCACAGGTCTGTCCAGAAAGTCCCGTTCATACTGTTAAACCGCCCACCATGCAAATGCCCAGGGCTGTTCTTTGTGGCCATTAAGAATTGTCACACCTCAGGCAGTGCTCCCCTGTGCATTTGTGTATCCCCCTGCACACGTGTGTGTGTGTGCATGTGCTAATGCAATTGCAAAACAAGCAGCAAATGCCCATAACAGGGAATCGAGAGAAAAAGTCTCACATTCCACTTTTGTTTAACACTTGGCTTCCAAAAGGTTTTTTAAGAAGGTATATATTTCGGGATATCTTCTTAAGCCTGGATGGGTGCCCTTACAGATGAAAGTGTGGACTCGATCTAGCTTTTTGTTGCAAGATGTAAGCCTGGGCAACTTCAAACACATTGGAAATTTACTAATCAGCTGTAATCACAGCAAGGGATATAAACACTCTCCAAGGGTGGCTTCCACATGGGGAGGATGCAACCATTGGCTGGGGCGGGGGGGCTGGAGTGGATCTCAGGGAGACTAACCATGGTCATGGCCAAGTCTGCTTCAGCATAGACTGAGTTTTAAGAAAGCGCAGCCTCAGGAATTGTTAGATTGGAAGACAGTTCAGAGAACACGGAGCACGAAACTTGTATTTTACCAGGTCAGTAAACTCAGGCCCCCAAAGAAGTGACCGGCTCAGCGGCAGGTCGGAGAGGAAGCCCCAGCCGGGGGTCTTGCCTTGGGTGGTGCCATCTGGTACCGTTGGGCCATGTTAGGTGACACTGTAGAGTGAGCACCGGGGGGGGGAGGGGAGGGCGTACACGTCTCTCACCTGCTTGGTCCTGCAATACTGAAGAAAACCTGCAAAACTGACATTATAATAAAGGTAACAGGCAGCAAGGAGGGACAGTGTGCTGAGCACTGTATGACAACTGTCCTGTTTACTCTGTAGCAATGCTGGGAGGAAGGTGGCACCATCATCGTTGTCATTTTGCAGATGAGGAAACTGAGGTTCTGGGTAGTTAAGAAGCTTGTTCAAATGGCATGATGTGTGAGTGGCCAGGCTGGGACGCCCAGTGGAAAGTTTGTAAAGACCATGCTCTGTGAGACTCCCTTGCCCCTCTGCATGTCTGCTTTTTGTTTTCTTCCCCCCTCGAGCACACTCAAACTTCTCCGAGTTACTCGTCTCACAGAGAAGGATGTCAAGGGCTCTCACTCCCACTGGGCAGAAACTCAAGTCAATCTACACGAAGCCTGGATTCCTGAGATGTCATGGGCCCAGAAGGGTGGGTCCATTCCAGGCAGGACAGGGTTTGACCTACAGGTTCTTTATTTCCTCCACTGACCACCTGCTTTTCTGGTATCCTTTTTCAGCAGGGTGTTGATCTCTTGGACTAGAGACCTTTTATAGCAACCGATACATTGATTTATAGCAATCGGACCATATTCTTTACAATAATTTGCATTTTCTTTCCAAACAAAATGAGAACTTGGGGTCCGTCCCTGTTTCTTGCTTTCCTGTTTTGATTCACAGTCACTTTGATTTGTGTGCCAAGCTCTGAAGAGGCAGAGCTGAGCATGACACAGCCCTGAACCCTTGGCGCCTCTGTCACTCAGCTCCGTCTCGCATTGCTTTGATTACTGACTGATGGGTGGGAGGGGACCTGTTGGCCTGAATTACATAGACTGCCCGTTACTTCTCCAGCAAAAATGAGTTTATTTAGGATCAGCAGAGAATCGCAATTTGGGGTCTGCAACCATGGCAAGCCACTTGCAAGAGTGTACCCAGCAAGGGAAGGAGACCGCCTTTACAGAGGGGAAGAGGAAGTGGGGAGGGCTGTGAAAAAGAAAGAGTCCCCGGCTTTCCATTGGCTGAGCTCTTGCCAGGAAGGAAGAGGAGTCTTTCTCCTTCCTGCTGGGCTCGGCTACCCTGGCAGGGCACGGGGCTCCCCCTTCTGGTCTCCCAACTCTAATCGGGGTTTCTGTTTATTAATTTTTTACAGACCAAACACCGGGAGGAACAGAAACCAGAGAGTGGGGCTCAGCAGGACCCTCCCTGTTAACCTCGGAACTGCTGGGGCGTCTTCTTGTTTCCTGTCACTCGCCATCAGGAGTCGAGTTCGTACTGATTTCTTGCCTTTTGGCCTTTTGGGTGGGTCCCACCTATGTTGGCCCAGCAGGGACTGTGCCCCGTGTTTGAGCTATTCTTGCACAAACCCAAGGGGCTGCTCAGTGCTCGGGGGAGTCAGGGCTAGCTGGTAGACCTTGCCCACGCTGGTGATGACAGTGGGAGGAGGGGTGAGCGGTGGTGGGTGGTGCCCCGTCTCGCAGTGGGGCTGGGTCTCTGGGAAGGATGCATCTCACCATGTGGGCTGCTTTGTAAGGGTGCAGGTGTCACCATTCTCAGCCTCCAGCCCTGGCCTCTGGGTTGGGCACACAAGCCCTAAGGTTGCCCTGGAGAAGCTTCACCTCTTAGCCCGGGACCTGGATGATCAGGGGGGGCTGGGCAGGTGATTTCGGCCAAAAGTTACTGTCATCTACAGTATTTAGAATTTCTTCCCTTAAAGCAAAATCAAAATACTAGCAAAGTCAAGACTTCTTGATAGGTAATGACAGAGAATATGACCTTTCAGTTTAAGTATGTCACGGAAAATAACACACTTAAACATTGGTGAAAAAAATATAATTAAAAAAAAATGATCTCTTGATTAACAACTAGTGTTCTTTGGAAAGATCCCAGAACATTAAAACAACTTCATAATTTCTGTTCCTCTCTAATAATAGATGATTTCTCAATGCTCTATACACATGATCAATTTTAGTCCTTTTAACAAAATTCAACTTCAGCTTTCCTAGCCCCGCTCACCACTGGGAAAGCAGTTGTAAGTTCAGGTAAGAGGTTCCCCAGCCAGGAATCAGCAGGTCTGGGACCGAAGCACACTGCTGCTCTCGCTGGTGTGTGCTGGGTCCTCAGGTCCCTGCTCCCAGCTTTTCTGCCTCTGGGAGCCCTTCTGAACGGCAGCAGCACAGGGGAGCTCTCTGCCGGGGCGGGAGAGCGGGTGGCAACAGCTGTCCTCACGTGGGTGGCAGCTGCGCCTTCGCCCTCCCGTTTCCACACATCTCTCATTTGACCTGCACGAGGACCCCGCGAGACCGAGCTTGTTACTTTCATGATCCTTCTTTGCAGACACGGAACCGAGGAGGGTGGAGTAACCGTCTCCAAGGAGGCCAGTTCCTGGTTTTTCACTCTGCGTGTCCACAGCAAAGCCTGCTGGTTCAGACAGGGCTCTGCCCACCTGCCCACACCGCCCAGGGTTGTGGGGCCCTCCCGACTCACTGCACTGAGCACGTTTGACTGTGTCTGCATTTTCCGTTTCATGCCTTTCCATCACGTTTACCATAAATAGTAGGACCTCCCCAGATCTTCACCTCAGACAGTTGTGCTGCCTGTTATGGGGTCCCTTCCCTGGGGTACAGAACTGTTAAACTGCCCAGAAAAACCGACCACCTAACCAACCGTGAGGGATACGAATGACTTTCTTGATGATTTCACTGATTCATTCGACACTTGGTGCTGCCTTGCGAGGCCCTGAGGGTCCTGAGATGTGTAAGACCACGCAGCCCTGGGGACATCTAGGTGTGGCGCGAAGAAGGCGAGGTACGAAAGAGCCAACCGTTCCTTAGGAGCGCAGAGAAGCGGGTGGAGGGTCCCTAGCGCGCTGCGCCATGGGTGCGGTGGGCTAATGTTCTGAAATGTGAACTGAGGTCTCCTCTTTCACCCCGGAGTTCTTTGTTCCCTTTGCTGTTCCTCTCATTCAAACAGGACCTGCCTCTCCTCTTTATCTCAGGTAAGGGGGTGAGAACAGGAAGCAGTCCTGTTTTGGCTGAAGTGGAGCAGGGGTGCTCTGGCCAGATCCCTCTCCGGGGCGGATGCAGCCGCCTCCCTTGCTGGGAATGGTGCTGCTGACGGCTCACGGCTGAGCCGCTCACTGGGCAGCAGGCTGTGCAGCGGGAACTGTCCAGCAGGGCCGGCCGTGCTCTGTGATTGGCAGGAAGACGAAGGCTCGGCCCCCTGCCCTCAACCTGAGCCGACTCTGCTGGGCCATTTCAGCCTCAGGGATCCCTGAGGCTTGGCTGGAGGTGGCCTCTGTTGTCACCTCACTTCAAGTCAGTTTCTCCTTCTGCAGAATCCTTTCTTTCTTACTTCTTTACAGGTGAATCTCCCAAGAACACTTCCCGGTAACGCTCCTGCACGCAGGTTTCCATCCCAGACTCTGGGAGACCTCAAGGCAGCTGACATTGGCAGTGGTGTGAGAAGTGGCTTCTCAGTGGAAAAGTGGAGCTGGAGCACACGCCACTGACCCCGAGGAGCCTGTCACTGGTGCTAAGTGGAGCATGGTTGGCGCTGGAGAGGCACGAGGGAAACGGTGATTAGAAGGTTCCTGGGATGATGGGGTGGCCGTGGCTGAGGGCTGCTGATTTGCTGAAGAGAGAATGACAGGCTTTCAGTGACTCATCACCTGTTTAAGGCAAAGCACCTCCGTGGCAGCATTTAAGCAAATCTCTGTTCTGCAGCTGGAAGACAGGCCAGCTGGAGGGCCGGTCTTAACCCCAAGAATAGCAGAGTTTTAGAGAAGGGTTAAGTTCTTCAAGGTCAATGAAACTAAAAATCAACCACAGAAAGAGAAATGAGAAAAAAAAAATTACATGGAGACTAAACAACATGCTATTAAAAAACCCCAATGGGTCAACGATGAAATCAAAGAGGAAATAAAAAAAATTACCTCGAGACAAACAACAATGAAAATACAGCCAGACAAGATGTATGGGATGCAGCACAAGCTGTTCCAAGCGGGAAGTTCTCCCAGGTCAAGGTCCTATAAGAAAGTGGCGGGACCCTGACACGTGGGGTTGGGTGCCCTGGGCAGTGAGATCCTTGTCCCCTGGAGCCTCTGAACCCGCAGAAGTGGTCCACTCCAGCTCAGGAGAAGACGTTGATGTTCTTTTCTCAGTGGTCTTACAGAAGGCATCAAGTCTTCACTCATAGTCCTCAAACAAGTGATGGAGGGGACGCTGAATGCAACCAACGTAGAGCTAGCCACAGAGCAGCCTGGCCAGAAAGTCCACATGTTCACAAAGGCAGAACTGGAAGAGGTTATCAAGGACACTTAAGGAAGCGTGAGCCTTGGAATTTCTTGGGGACAATCTCGGTTCTCCTAATTGCCCTTAACTTTTATTTTCAGCTCCATGTCCTTGGATATCCTCCAACGTTTGTGCTTTTTTTTTTTTTTAATGATGTCTGTACATAAAGTTCTGAAATAAAATATATATATATATACACACACACAATAAATAAGGCAGGCATCCTACAAAACAAAACTTGCTCCCTTGGGATCCAGCCCTGTCTTCATTCAAGACAAATGATGAGGGCCAAATCTCAGCACAGCCTGACGGGGGCTGAGCTGGGCTGGCCCAGGCAAATACGGGCTACATGGCAAAGGAGCTGTAGGATCTAGCTAATTTGTTCCCGAAGGACCCAGGAGGATATTCATGGGACCAGGTCAGAGTATAGAATATAGATTTGAATGAGAGAGAGTTCAGTGATGGGGGGCACTCTCCTTGGTACAGGATTTCACATCTTGGCCAGGATCCCTGAGACAATGCTAACCCTCTGCTAGGATGGTGCTTGAAAGCCTGGAGGAAGCAATGACCCATCCAGGCGGATGGTGGAGGAAGGGACCAAGTGGCCCGGAGAAGTGGACATGCTGGAGTGGATGTATTCCCAAGATGGGCTGGAGGGCTTCCTGTTTGCAAAGCAATGCCCTGGAAAGAGTGGCCCCAGCACTATCCAGAAGCTCAGGGCTGGCGTGGCTCTGTGGGTCAAGCTGACAGATGATGAAATCACAGAACTGGTTCTTGGGAGCAACAGGGAGGAGAGGATCCTGAGATGACAGAGGCCAGAAGTGAGGTGAAGGCAGTGATCACAGTGAGAGACCGGATCAGTGGCGCCCAAGTGGTACCTGCCCTGAGGACAGCCTATGGGGTGGCAGGTGGACACGTTGCTCCTAGAAGAGAAACAGTTGGGCAGTCAATGAGGGTCATATTTGATTTAGATAATTATGAATAATCACGAGGATGAACAAAGCCACCCCAAAGGACAGTCAGGATCTCTCGCCTAGTTTCTTGAATTGCGCTGGTTCTAAGACCCAGAGCCCGTGGATGAAGAAGAGGCGTTCCTCCTAGCGGGGGCCCTGCAACATGACAGCAAGTATAGATTCAGCAGTGCTTCCCCAGCTCTTCCCCAAAGGGATGCAGCCCGTTTGTTCAGGCAAAAGTGCGCTGGGGAAAGAGGAGTGCCTGAGCTTTTCAAGGACTGTGGAAGTTATTTTGAGATTTGAGGGACCCCAAGGACCACCATGGCCCTCCTGTTAGAGTGGAGAGCAGGGAGTCAGGCAGTAAGTGGACTCCTTGCTCAGGTCCACCTCACAGTGAGACCCCTGGGTCCGCGGAGGTCCTTGGTCCTCAAGTACCACTGGGAACAGATGTGCTTGGTCTTTGGCGTGATCTGCCCGTCGGTTCCTTTGCCCACAGTAAAGCAGTGCTGTAGCGGGGCAGACCCTTTCTCTCACAAGACAGTAAGTCATAAACACGATCACATCTCGTGTTGGGGCCGGAGTGCAGAGGTGAGTGCCACCCTGAGAGACGGAGACTGTGGGCTGGTGGTCCTTGTCAGAGCCCCACTGAATTCACCCTCGGGCCCTGCACAAAGCAGATAAACCACAAGAGACGACAGAGAACTTCCACAAAGGGAGTCCAGAAGAAGCTCCTTTGCAGCTGCTCTGCCGGATATGACCTTTTTTTTTTTTTTTTTTTTGCTAAAGAAAATCATCACCACAGACTCTGGCCTGTGGGAGGAAGCCATTGATCTGGGGAATGTGTCTTTCCCATCTCTGAGAAAAGGACGATCAGAAGCAGTTCAAATTTACCTGAAACAAACTAAAGACATTTGTATGGTCCTGTTACAGGTCCGTGCTAACTTTCATACCCTTTGCCATTTAGTCTGAAGTCACCTGGACCTTCTGGACACCCCACAGGGTATCACGTGCATCCACGACAGCGATGCGTCATGTGCGCTGGACCAGATGAACGAGAACCGGTGCGGAGGTTGGGGGCCTCGGTAAGACGCGTGACCATCAAAAGCCGGGAGGGAAGCCCTGCTAGGACTCTGAGGTCCGCAACAGCAGTGCCGTTTTGAGGGATCCAGAGACTGGGCTTGCTGGGGTAGTCCCTCCAAAGTAAGGAAGGACCGCATTTCGTATCTCCCATCATTGAAAAGATACCCCATGCTTAGCAGGCGTCTTCGGACTTTAGAAGCAGCGTGTTCTGCCCCTGGGAATAGAGCTCCAACCCATTTCTGGGTGATAGGGATGGCTGCCATCTTAGAGCAGGACCCGGAGAGGACAGCGCTCCGTAGCAGGGCAGGTGACAGTGCGAGTGACCCTGTCTCCTGTGCCGTACAGCCTGGTCAGCCTGATGGTGTGTGGCTGGTCTCTAGAGAGACGGATGATGGGGAAAGACGCCATGTGGTGCTTATGGCAAGCCCTGGGGGAATCATCTGGTAGCTCCTGGACTTCTGGAGAGAGGCTGTGTCATCAGTGGTGGAGAAGTACACGTCACGGAAAAGGGGCTCCCAGCCAGCTCCTGGGCCCTGGGGGAGACGGGGCGCTTCTCTTTAGAACGTCCTGTGACCTACCACATGGCCAGGCTGGGCTCTGTCGGACCCACTAACTTATAAGACAGGATGGGCTCATCGTAAGGGGAAGTGAGCGATCCAGGACTGGGACGCCTCTGGCATGAGCAGAGTCAGACAGAACAAGGAAGATGCACGGACAGCTGGCTGGGCCCCACATCACCCACCACTGTTCTGGTGTTTCTCCACTCACATGGATGGCCCTCGGTGGGGCCACAGCGACACCCCTCAGGGATGGCCTTGGAAGACAGCCACGAGGAGGGGTTGTCCAGGGGCACATATCCTGGCAGATCACCTGGTCATCCGCTTTGTGAGGGAAGGGAAACGGCCTGAGATAAGAATACATGCCATGTGACCCTCACAGCCAAGCTTGTGGACAGGTGACTATTCTGCAAGGAGGAAGACTGGCACACGGGAGACAAGGAGGTGTGGGGAAGGGGCCTGTGGATGGGCTTCTGGGAGTGAGCACGGAGTGTGCACAGGTCTGTGTGTCACACAGCAATGCCCAGAGAAGTGTGTTCACGATGGACCACGGAAGAGGCGGTAAAGAACCAGACAGGGTGACTGGGCTGGTGGACAGCAGTCAGCCTGTCATCACACCTCCCAGTGCAGGTACCGCAGATGCCATGGCCGCAGAGATGAAGGCTACACGTGGGTCCGTCTGGAGGACTTCCACTCACCAAGGCGATCGATCTAAGTGCTGCTGGATGTCAATTCAACCAGCAGCAGAGACTGGAAACACTGAGGACAGCCCATGTTCAAGTTATTGGCTGACGTCGGGGCACAAAGGCCCAGCCGCCGTGCCCCAGCATGGAAAGGACCTGAGGGACCATCTCCTGCCCCAGAGCTCCCTGCAGGAGGCTGGGATCCAGGTGCCACCTTGCTGAGGTCCTCCGCCCCCACCCCACCCTCCCTCCCTCTCCTCCTTAGACACGTGTCTTCTGAGAACACTTCCCAGTGAACCTTCTGGGAGCAGTTTTGCACCTCAGACTCTGTTCCCATGGAATACAGACTGGCTTTCGAGTTCCAAAGCCTAGGCCTTTGGGATGCTGGACGACATCATGGAATATCCAAGATCTGGGGAGAAAAGTCATGAGTAAGAGTAACAATAGCTCCCTTTCAGACAAAAACAGAACAAAACAAAAAATAAAATTAGGGCAAAAAAGTTCCCCAGTGAATTTTCTTTTAGTATTATGTTGTTAACCCTCTTTATCCCAAATGATGTTTTTGCTATTAAATCTACTTTTTTCCCTGATGTTAATATAACTATTTGGTTTCATTGGTAGCATCTGAAAAGTCCAAAAACCTTTAATGAGTGAATTTTATTTTTGTTAATGTTAATCAGGTAGAAAGCTTATTTTTCATTACAGATTCCCAAAGGCGTCGCCAGCTCCCAGCCCTGTCTGCCCAGCGCCCAGGTGGTCTCCTGTGGGCGTACGCGTGGGTGTTTCTTCCCTTACCCCTTCACAGACGGGCTGGCGTCCTCCAGATCCCAGGTCTGCAGAAGGGGACCTGGACTTTCTCATAAAGGCCATGAAAATGAAAGTCCATCGTATCTGCTCTCAAGGCAAAAATGATTTCACTGCCACTCATGCTCCTCTTTGTTTCCAAATTTCCCTTAGCTTTTGGCCTGAGAATTTCTTATTATGTCATGAAGATGTGTTTAAGAATTTAAAAAAAAATTATTCATGATTTTTAGCTGTTTTGAGTACTTAGTCTAAGCACTTCGCTTGTCATGCTACTGGAAACAGAACTCCGAGAGGTGCATTTTTAAAGAAAGAAATGATTGATAGCGGTGGAACTTCACCATCCGCTCGCCCTGCATGCGCACAGAACGTGCTTCGCTGTTGTGAAGTGCGCATTCACCCTGAACTTGGCAGGATGGGCTATAGGATTCTGAAGCTCCGTCATGTTCATTTTAATTAATTTCATGAGAGAAAGAGAGAGAGAGAGAGGCTCTTCACTGTTGAAAGGATGGAAGCAGGTTACCAAACAATTTCAGCAATTGATTTGCATCATACAATTGAGACAATAAAATTGAAAATAAATTAAAGCCACTTAAACAACTGTTTTGTGGGATAAATATGTAAGATTTGAATATTTATGATGGTAAACCAGATTAGGATGCTGAGTGCCTTTGTCTAATCTGTCATCAATGAAGCAAAGCTCTCAGGAGTAAGTTATCAAGTTTTTATCGTGTGTTTTGATTCAATAGAAATAAACGAATCACATTTTCATGGTTACAAAACAGTTCATCAAATGGGGGAGGCAGTGAAAACAGCCTTCTCCTCCAGAAACATATGGTTAGGAATGCACTTAGGAAAATCGGGTCATAGTTCAATATTTAAATTAAATAAAATCTCCAAAGGCCAAGAAATAATAACAGATTTTATATAGCTGATGAGAAAGCTTCATGTTGAGTTTTCAAAAAACTATTAACTGAAACTATTTTAATGTTTCAAAATTGTCCCAAAAGAACCTTGAATTTACAGTGCTTGTCTGTTTTTTTCTTTTTTAAATTTTTTTCAGGGAAGAGGTAATTAGATTCATTTATTTTATTATTATTAATATTTTTTAATAGAGGCACTGGAGATTGAACCCAGGACCTTGTGCATGCTGAGCATGTGCTCCACCACTGAGCACCACCCTCCCCACTATGGTGCTCATTAATTCCTTGGGATGGTCCTGCCTGCTGTCGACGTCCTAGAAACAGGCTTTATCTTTGGGATTCTCTTCTTTTTCGCCAAAATACAAGATAAGACATTTAGGACAATTTCTTCTGGAGAACATGAGAAAACCCATCTCTTCTTTCACTCTCCTTCTGCCTTGGATTAGCGATGCTTCCACTTTGAAGTGGATTCTGCACTAAGGACACACTCATTTGAAGATGGGACTTGAGGGCAGTGGAGGAAACTAGGACTCGGTAAGTCCTTGCTCTGACCACTGGCAGTGGTAGATCCTGTGTCTGCTCAGCCGGGTGACAATGTCAACAGTGTCTCTGTTCTCCTCCAACCTCCAGACCCCTCCCTTTCCTTACTTTGGTCATCATGTCTTTGAATAGTGCTCTATAATATTCCTAGTAAATGTCTTATAAACATTGTTACATTTTGTTATTTTTAGGCACCTTACATTTTATTGTTACTTAAAAAAATTAGATACTATGTTCTTTTGAAACTTAAATTGTATTGCTTATTGCTGGTATTGATTTTTAAATTGATTTTTTATATTCCAAAGGCTTCATAGCTAATAATTTATTTTAGATTTTCTAGGATCTTTTTCTAACAACCTGTCTATTGCTTTCCACTCATTACCTTTCTTTTCAAAAATACCTGTGTAGTAGTAATAACCATTCAAATTTACATTGGGTTTTTGATGGGTTAGATACTCTTCCAGCACCTTGTGTGTATTAAGCCTTTTCATCCTCACGGCAATTCTTGAGGTAAATAATATTATTATTCCTATTTTATTGGTAGAGCTAGAGAAAAAATTATTCTGACACTTGTTAAAATGGTAACGGAGACTTAATTTGGGACTATGACAACAGGTGTGAAATTGGACTCAACTCCAAATCTAGCAAGAACAAGTGGGGAGCAGAATGAGGAAGCATTTATGGATGGAAAATTACTAAGAAGATACACCAAGGGGCAGAGGATTCTTGTGAAATTGACTTAACAGGATTCTTGCTGAAGGCAGGTCAAGAATGTAGACAACGGTGGGGGAGAAAGAACTTGGTCGGATATAGGGAGTGGTTAGGTATCAAGGGTGGGGAGAGTCTCCCTAAACTGACTGAGCAAAATTCTTGCTACAGCTGGGTTAGGCTGGCCCAAGGCCATACCCAAGGACAAGGCTAAGTTGAGAAGAGGGCTTGTAGGAGCCTGATTAATGTTTGATCAAGGAGGGGGTCTTTGTCGGTAGGCACCTGAGGTAGAGAGCAGTTAAACTTGCCCGAGATGGCTCAGCTAGTACGGAGCAGAGTCACATGTGAAGCCCTGGAAATTGGCTCTAGGGTCACTGCTTTCCACCCCTCTAATGTGATGGATAGTAGAGGTGGGTGTGGGGACTCTCACCTTCCTACTGACATTAGTGGGACTGAGGCTCAGTTTGCACCGTTTAGTATGATATTGATATTTGCTGAAAGTTAGGCTAAATACCATTTATGCAGTTAAGGAAATTCTTGTATATTGCTGTGAAGTGTTTTTCGTAATCTGAAAGGAATTTTGAATTTTATTTGATAATGTTTGTACATCCATTGGGCTAATTTATGACTTTTTTCCCCCTTAAATCTGTTAATGTGGTGAATGACACTGATAGATTTTCTGATATCGAACCATCCTTGTATACTTAGGATAAACCCTAGTGGGTCACAGTAGAAATACGTTTATTATAAATCTTAAATATCTTAATCTAGCTTTGATTTTTGAGACAAGGTTCCAAGCTTTGTTTTATTTTGTTTCATTTTCCTTTATAGGGTCCCTGAGAAGCTATTGATAAGTATTTTTGTGACTGCAAAGCACTAAATTATCATTTTCTGTTGCTTAGAAAGGTATAATTTATAATTTAATGTTAACATAATATTTAGATTAAGCTATGTCGATTTTGTATTTTATCCCCATCAAGTTGAGTAAAGGGGCAAAGAACTTTCTTCGAATGTTTAAAGATTTGCTTGATTGGTTCTGAGTCTGTCGTCCATGATGCAGGAACTGTAATGATGCTCTTGTCATTTGCTTTCCTTTATGGAAACTGTACAAGCACTCTGGCTTTGTAGGTCCTGACCATATAGTGAGATGTGAAGGGACCTTGCTGTGTGTCACTTGTTAGAGAGGTCCTTGTAGCATGGGACCAGGAGACCTGCAGTTTGGGGTTTAGAAGACCTGGATTGGAGGCTTCTCTGACTTAACAATGAACACTGTGTAACCTCTCGTAACCTCAAACACCCAGCATCCTTGGCTGTAAGTTAAGTACCACAGCGATCACCACCCAGCCCAACACGTGCTGTGTGGCTAGTGTTAAATGAGACCTGCATGTACGTAAAAGTCCTTTTGAAACTCAGTCTCCAAAGGTGAGATGCCACCTTCGCCGTGGACACAGTCAGCAGGAGGAAAAGCCAGCAGCCTGATAGTCAGGGAGCAAGTGGACAGACAGGAGCCCTTCCATCCATGTTCCCGCTGACCTCTCTCTGCAGCTCGACTCCTGGGAATCTCCACTCCTGGGAAGCCTGGCTACTGAGACACATGATTTCATTCATTTTGCAATATGGGTCCTAAGATTGAAATCCTGATCCGACTGCCCTTGCTCTTCTGGTTGGATTCAGATCCTGGGGGTAGAGAGGATCAGTTTCATACCCTGTGATTACTCTCCCTTTTCCCCACTCACTTGACTTTCTCCTCCAAAGGTGCATTTTTGGGGTGCTGGGATTCTTATAAAGGGGCTCAACTGCATAAATTCTCATGTTCTGGTTTTGTTTGTTCTAAAGGGGAAAAAAATGAAAAGAAACTCACCTTCCAGCGGAAAATCGCGCCAGGGTGGAGTCCAGAAGCGCTTAGCGCAGTAGACATTTCCTTCTCCGTTTAGATGTACACGGACCAGACTTTTCTCCACCCACCACCTTGCTTGTCACCCTCCAGTGGTGGGAATGCTGCTCCCAGAAGCCCGCGGTGATGGAGGGCGCCTCAGGACTGAAGAGAGTATCGGCTACCTTGTGAGCCTTCTCCTCGTCGTTGTCATGACGGGTAACGCCGTCACCGCGCCAGCGTGTGTCAGTGGGACGGTTATCTTCTCCTCGTTTCTTTACGTGACAAATCTGAAGGGGAAAAATACAGAAACAGAAGGGCCTGAGTCTCTACAAATGTGTTTGGAGGCCAATCAAGTGGTGCATTTCTCTTCAGATGCTTTCTGAGTTTTGGTCCAGGACTTTGAGAGTAAAAATCGGATGCCTCCTTTTTGTAAAGGGCTGTTACCGTGACTCCCCCATGGTCTGGTTTCATTGGCACAAAAGGCGAATCCTGGCTCAGACGTACTGACTCACTGGTCTTTAAGGAATTCCCTCCTTGGCACTGAAGAGTGATGTAGTGCAGGTTTAATTAAGGTGGAGACTTAAAGTTGACGTTAATTTAGTGGTACAGTCAACTTTCAATTATCCTTGAGGCTGAGAGATGGGGTGGCCTAGACCATCCAAACTGATGAATAGCCTAGAATATGTTGTACTTTCCCTGCCAAATGCAGTGGGATTGCTGTTCCACTTTTGCTTCAAGGGGCTGATGTTGAATGATCGTGGGAGTGGATTTTGGGGAAATGGTGCTCCAGCGCAGGGAGGAAAGGCAGTGGCCTGCCAGGCATGTATTAGGTACGGTACCTTGGTAGCTTTTTGAAATGTCCCAGATACGTGCGAGGAAGATAACTCCTAACCGTAGTTTATAGATGAGAAAACAGATAGAGCTGAAAAACGGTTCAAGGTCATTTACTAGAAATTAGTAGAATAAGTGGTTCTCTGTTTCTCAGTCCAACCCATGTGTTGAACAGAAGAGAAAAAAATTTTAATGCAGACCCGAACTGCAACGTGCTTTATCCTTAAGAGACAGTGTAAATTCTCTCTTGAGTGTGCACTGCTTTCTTTTTAAGAAAAATTCTTCTATGGGATAATAGCATGGTTTGGAAGAAAACAGCAAATGCAGAATCTCAGACCCACTGAACCCAAACCTTCATGCAGACGAACACCCAGAACATCCCTGGATGATTCATCTGCACATGGAGGTCTGGCCCGGAACACACCGGGGTCGGGGTCTGGTGTGGAGAGGGGTGATTGGAAGGTCGGAGTGAGGGTCATGGCGGACAGGGAGGGTTGACTGGTATTTCAGATGTTTGCCAGGTAGCCCCTCCTGTAACGAGGCATCAGAGCTGCGGGTGGAAGGCGCACTCCCTGCGCCCAGCCAAGCCTAGACCTTCAGGCTGCAGGTGGGCCGAGCAGCGCACCTTTCCCTCACCCTGAGTCCCTGTCTCTAGACTGATGCCCCCACTCCAGTCTGGTCCGCTTCTGGATTCCCTCTGTCCCCGCACCCCTCTCCAGCTGCCCAACTGCGGGGGAGGCATTCGTTCTCTTTCTTCTTCCTCTTCTGCACCTTTGCGTTCACAGTGTGTCCATGTGGTCACATTTGCTGTTTAGCTCGCGGAGCGCCTCGTGCTGGAAATCAAGGGGGAGGAGTGTTACCTGGGGATACGGGACTCTGATGCTGGAATTGTGCAGGCGTGGCGTTGCCATGGGGTGGACTTGACCTCTCCATTGTGAAGGGGAGTGTTTCTATCAGTGGATCCTGTTAGGTGGAGGGACCACTGAACGTGTGGGAGAAGGTTGTGGGGGGGGGGTGTGGGGTGTGTTATGTTCTGTGTCTCTTGTAGCTCAATGCTGGGAAGCATTTGAACAACTTTCGGGGTGCTGGCTCAGCTCACCCCTCCTTATTTGGGGGGAGGCTTCATGATGCACTGAGAGCAGGCCTGTCCTCTTCCTCTGACCAGGTCTGCTTCAGCCTGACCTTATCTGGGGCAGACACTTCTCCTGAGGGAGGTGAGCCATGGAGCAAAGAGGCCCTTTGGGGCGACTGGGCTGAAGGGCGCTGATCGCACGACAGGACTTCCGTCTGTGCCCCGACTGGAGCAGGGCGACGGTGGGAAATTAACAGCAGACTCCTTGTGTCCCTGCTAGACTCGGCCCTGCATCTTCCACTCATGACAGAGTGATGGCTCGCACCTCGGCACACCTGACCTCCGCCCTGCCCAGTGCTCCTGTGCTGGAGCACCACTGTCCCCAAAACCCACGTTCATGACCATGCAACATACTGTCCAGTGAGGAAGATGGATATAAATGAAACAAACCCCTGAAATAAGTGTAGGTGTGACTAGTGGTTTGAAAGGAAGGGTGTGCAGAGCTATGAAGGGTATAGAAGGGGACCAAGGAAGGCTCCCCGGGAGGGGTGGCAGCTGGCTGGAGTCTGCGGGCTGAGTGGGAGTGCGCCAGACGTGCAGGCGGGAAAGGCGCCCCGGCAGGACAGCGGTGGGGACAGGGCTCTGTCTCAGAACCCAGGACAGGGTGTGGTGGGACTGAAAGTGGACTGGTGGGGACTGAGGCCCAGACAGCCCAGGGCAGTTGGGGGAAGGCAGTGAGATGGCAGAAGAGGTGGGGGCCACATTAAGGACTTTTAAACGCAGCAGGTGGTGGCTGGGGCGACCAGTCCGATTTGTCCTGAGCGAGGGAGGGTTAGGAAGATATAAATGAGCAAATATACAGGGTCATTTTGCAACTTGGAGGAAAAGATTAATGTAGAAACCAAATAGCAAGCAGGCCTTTTAAAGATCAAGGCAAAACCGTGTGGTGACTAAAACCAGCACTCCCCTGCGGCGTTTGCTGCCATGAACACCCTTCGGAAGGGGCCAGAGAGAAAGTTCTCCAAACTTGAGTCCAGGCCCCTAAAATGCACACGCATAGAGTTTGCAGGGGGAGAGGGTTTTCAGCGTTGGCATAATCACGACCGTTTGGGGTGCATTGTCCTTTTTTTTAGACAAAATGGGAAGAAGTTTCTTTCACCAGCAGAGCCGCAACTTCATTTCTCTAAGCAAAAGTCAAGGTTTGAGCATCGTTTCAAGACGATTATTTACAGCTCAGCAGACGCTCCCACGGCGCCCTTGGCCCTGGCAGTGCCTTTGCGCTCTCTCTGGCTGGCTCCTGAATTTCCTGATTTCATTAGGAGATAAGAGGGCCGAGGCTGGCCTCTGATGCTCGGGAGAAATGTAAGCCCATTAGCAGGTCATTGTTGAAGTCAGGACTCGCCCTGGTAAGCTTCTTAGGAAGCCAGTGGTAGCCAGTGATACAAGGATTAACCTGGCTGGGTTTTCTGTGCGTGTGTGTGTGTGCGTGTGTGCGTGCAGAGGACAGGCACCGGGCCTGCTGAAGAGAACCTGTGCATGATCAGCCCTCGAACCTGTGTGTGACATGACTGACACCAGTGATGACATTCCCTTTCCTTTTTTCTTTCTTTCTAAGTTTGTGGTTCCAGTTCGAAATACGCCTGGGACTGAGGGCTGCGTTTTGAGGGGCAGGGGAGGAGGCTCTGTGAACTTGGCATCTGTAACGAGCTGGGCTCGGAGGGTGGATGGGGAGTGACCACCAGCTGCTCCCGCGTGGCCCACCCGGTGGCCGGTGGGTGTCACGGGCTGTGCTGTGGCCTCTGAGAGATGCTGCTCCATTCAGAGCAGCCGCCGGAGGCTCGGTCCTGACCTTTCCTCCTGGGACAAGACGGGGAAGGGCTGGCTAACAAGCGGGGAACCACTGTTAAGTCTTGAGAAAGTCCTTTCAACAGGACAGAAGAGGTTTTCTTTGGCGTTGATGGCTCTGAGTGGCCGTGGGGGGATGGAGGCAGGAAGGGGCCTGGGTCACCTTTCTCTCCTCCTGGTGTGCTCCTCTTGGTGTTGGCCACGCGGCAGTCAGCTAATACCTCACACGATGTTCAGACGATCAGGGGGTGGAGGGACTTTAAGTGACTGTTGGATGCAAGTGTGCAGAGGTGTTGTGCTCAGAAGAAGGCGGGCCGCTGCACGTGTTTCCGAGGAAGAAAGAGGCTCCAGGGACGGCAGCCAAAGATGGGGGCCTCCTGCCTCAGGGCTCGGGGCTGCCATCGCAAAATGCCCCATGGCTTAAACAACGCTCATTTCTCACAGTTCTGAGGTGGGAAGTCTGGGTTGCTCCCTGCGTCACAGGTGGCCGTCTTCATGCTGTGTCTTCTCCTGGTGGCAAGAAGGAGAGAGCTCTGCGGGGCCTCCCTCTAGGGGTGCTAATCCCACTGGTGAGGGCTGTGCACTCATGACCCCAAACATCCCCAAAGGCTCCGCCTCCTAAGACCATCATTTGGGGGCTGGGCTTCAGTGTGGATTTGGGGGGATACAGAGCTCACCTATGGGACCCCTTGTCTGAGTGGGACCAGCTGGATGCAGGGCCAGGATCCCAGCTTCTGAAGACCCGCCTTTCCAAAAGGGGTGGTTTTACAGAACAGGGTTATTTTAATTAGCTCACCACTCATTCATTGGCGTTTTTAAAGTTGGGAACTTTAGAACTGAGGGTTTATTAAACGAAATCAACATACGAACTGAGTTACGTGGCTTCCGACCCTGACCGCGTCCGGGTGACCTTGGGTGATTATCAGGGTCAGCGCTTGTCTTGTCTGCCTGCAAACTGTGTCACACCGGCCCTTCTCTCTTACACCGTGGTTATGAGGACCAAGACATAACATCAGCTAACACGCTCAGAAAAATCTCCGCTGCCGTGCCAGGCTGGGCGGACAGACTTACTGTCCAGCACGCAGGAAGAGTTGCTTCTGGAGGCCTGGAGCGCTCAGCTGCCGTTATTTCATCCTTTGCGTCGTGGACCTTCTGTTTGTGAGTTCTGGTGAGTAAGTGCCTCTTGCAGATAAACTGAGCACCAGTGTCAGATCTTACGTAATAATTTGAAGGAATTTGCTCTGAATAACACAAGACGGCTGTAGTCTTCAGTCTGGGATCTGATGATTTATGGAGCAGGGTGGCCAGATAAAATGCAGGAGGTCAGATCAGTCTGAATTTCAGACAAACAGTGAGTAATGTTTCAGCAGAAATGTGTCCCATGCAATAGTTGAGACACACTTTTGTTAAAAATTATTTGTTCTTATCTGAAATTCAAATGTAACTGGCGTCCTGCGCTGTTTTTTAGGAAGCCTGACCACCTTATACTGGAGATGCAGGACTCCAGCAGACACGCAGGTGTGAAATCCCATTCCTGAAAAAACTCCTTTTTAGCACTTTCTTGTTTCTAATTTTTTAACATAAAATAAGAAATACCGAAGTAGCATCTGCCCGTTAGGTAATTTCTTAGAGCCCCTCACTCTTCATCTGTGAAATGGGGCGAATGGAAGGTCTGGGCCGCGTGGGGCCAGTGGGACGTAACACACCTGGGTAGGAATCTGGTCCTTCTTGCTCCGTGTTGCATTTTCAGTGCCGGGAAGTGGGCTTGATGCCCAGTCGGACCTCCGTCAGTGGTGCTGACTGTAAATGGGAAGAAACAAAGGGAATGTGCAGCAGAGGCCGGGGGCGTGGGGCCTGGCCCAGAAGGCTGGGTTCTCCCGCCCTGCGCTGACCTCGCTGCTGCTGGCGGAATCGCGGCCCCTCGGAGGTCTGTTTCCTTTCCCTTGAATGGAGGGCATGGCCACCTAGCTCTAAGGTCTGTTGGGAATGAAATTCTTCTGTTCCTGAGTGAGTCAGCGACCCCCCTCCGGATACCTCGTGTGCTCGGTGGAAACGTCCTTGGAGCGTGCTGGCGTTGCAGTGAGTGCTGGAAGCCGGGCCCCAGACTGCGGGGTCACGGCCACCCGCCGGGGCAGCGGGAGGAGACAGCCCATCTGGGAGTCAGGCGTCCCTGTGGGGCAGTGGATGCACCAGGTCCCAAGGGCCATTTTTGGGGTGTTGGTCCGAGCGGTGTGCTGGTGGGGCGAGGTCCGGGGACTCCCCAGCAGCCAAGGGGCTCCGGCCGGTTCTCGTCTCAGCTGCGGGGACTCGGTGCCCTGCTTCCCAGCGGGCCGTTCCATCTGCCTGCATTTTAGTCTCCTTAGTTGTAAAAGGTTCCCTCCTCAGACCATTTTCAGCTTTCAGCCGCTATGGTTACACACTGGGCTCTTAGGTTTCTTTTATCTCTTTCTCTGTGTACCTTTGTTTCTGAAAGACCCAGACGCTGAGGACCCCTCCCCTGCTCTGTGCCTTGGGAGACCAGCGTGAGGGAGCTGCGTCTGCGCCTCCGTGTGTCGCTGAGCCTTTTACCCAGAAAGAAGGGAAAGCTTGAATTGTTTTTTTTTTTTTTTTGCCTTCTCTTCTTTAACAGATATTTTTAGCTTTTCTAAAAGCTTCTCACTCTGAGCCTTAAAAAGAAATAAGAACCTCTTCCAAAAATGCAAATGCTCTGGCAAGAGGCAGGAGGGGTGTTTTCAATCTTCCCTGGAAAAATGTTTTCTCTTCCATTGACGTTCACAGTGTAAAGGGGGTGAAGGCTGGGGGTGGAGAAGGGGAGGTGGGAGGGTGTTGTGACAACCAGAGTGACCCTGGCGCCGGCAGGAGCCCTTTCCCAGGGCTGCCCCAGGGTATGTGAACTATGGCTGGGTTTCCTCGGTTGTTCAGATTGCTCCTGAACTGGATGCAGCTTCTGGGCTGGAAGGCGGGCTGCTCTCTATGCTTGGGATGTTGTGAGACTCGACAGCCCTGAGATATGGGGGATTCTTTCTCCCCAGCCAGCCCCCAGCCTGCCACGGGCTTTGTAGTCAGTAGGAGATGTGCGTGCTGCTCAGACAGGGGCAGAGACAGCCCTGCCCCAAAGGACAAGTGACAGTGGGAGCAAAGTGGAGTTCCAGGTGGCTTAATTCGTGTCCTCAGCTCTAAATTTTTCTTACTTGAACCCCATCATGTTCCACTAGCTATTTGAGGTCTCTTGCCGCCCCCCCACCCCGGCCCCCATATCTTCCTGTCTCCTCATGGCACCAGGTTCACACCACAAAAGAACACATGTCAGTGGAGGAAGAATTGATGAGTTGTATCACCATCTGCTTCCCGGGAGGAGGACGGGAACAGGGGTGAGGACTGCTTAACGTCAACGCCGTGCTGAGCACCTTGAAGTCTGTCATTTCACTTACTCTTTACAACAATCTTGCAATTTTATCGACTTCATATTTTTGATTCCCTAGCATCTAGCTTATAGTAGAGTCTCACTATCTGTTCAGTTGTCGTCTGATCTAAGACTTTTCATTTATGTCTTTCAGAGTTAATTCAAAGTTTGCTTATATTCTGAAATAACAATTTGGCCCTAAATAGTGTCAAGAAGACACACAATTTGATTCCATTTATGTTCATCTCACAGGACATTTGTGAAGGCAGCCTCTTTAAGGGGACCTTTAAGACACTCCAGATCACAACGAGTTTGCAGGAAGCGATTATATTGCCATAATGATCTGAAAATGAAGACAGGCCCTCCACCCCCTCCACACTCAGTCACGCTCCCCAGGACGTGTGTGATAAGGGTGGAAACCAACTGAGTGGGGAAACTAGGAACGTGGCCACTGTTGTACAGGGCAGTTTCTGGAAGCACAGCTCAGCCTGCCTGTAACTGAACCATGGGCCTAACATCCACATCCAGAGAATCATGTATGAACCAGGAAAAGCACACAAGACCTTAGACCTTTCACTAGTTTTCTCAGAAATTGTAGCCCCACTACTTACAATGAGGAGACTGATGGCTCCAGGATAGTGAAGACTCAGATGTTAATTTTTTGTCTTGACCTCTTGGTGGCAAGGGCCCGAGCGCCCACCTCTTCCCTTCTGTCTCCTGCTCTGCCCACTATCATTGCCTGGCCCTGGCATTGACTTGGATAAATTGTGTGCATTTGATCTTCCTTGGATTACTGACTTATGTACTGTCCTATATTGAAAGGCTCTAAGGAGACATTAAATCCAGTCATCTCTGAAGATCCAATAAGATCCAAGCTAACTCTCCCTCAATAATCTGCAAGCATAATGGAGAAGGATGTTCTCATCATGATGGGTGTTGCATACGTCTTTTGTTTCTGTCATCAATGTCATCATTAAATTGGAAAGGAGCCACGAGAGGGAACACGGGAACATTCAAGCACTGATTCCTTTTTTTAAAAAAGGATGTTCTTCTATAATATCATCCCAGAGTGTTCTAAATACTGATGTGCTTAGAAAATGAACATTGACTAGCAGGAAGGGAACACTGGCTTGACTGGATGAGAACAAGTAACAGAATTGGAGATAGAGTCAAAAATATGTATTGGACACTGGTTGAGCAGCTGCTGTGGACCAGGCAGGCTGGAGTGCATCAACTCATTAACTGAGGGGACTCATGGGCGGAAGGATGTGATGCTGTTACACCCATCACTCAGGTAAGGAAACTGAGGCTCAGAAATTAGTAAGTGTCAGACTCAGAATTGGACTCTAGCTCAATCTGACATCAAACTCTGAGTTCCTTCCACACCAGAAGAGAAATGGTCTGGTGTTCCCATGGGTTCTTACCTTGATTAATGAGGTGATCAACTTGGCTCGGCACAGGGCCGAGCACTTTGGGGCTCCACAAAGTATAAAGCATTGGCCATGACCTCAAGGAACACAGCTGTGACCTAGCTGAAGTGGGCTAGAGTCACATGACACAGTCAGTAATAGTTCACCCAGGTCATCATTAAATGCCACAATTTTGGTTCAGAGAGGTTCAAGGAAAACCTGTCAGGAGACGTGGCCTCCACTTGATGTAATTAGGGTCTGGATCTGGGCAGGTGGGTGGTGGAAAGTGGTCCTTCTAAATAGGCAGTAAGACCAGTCCAAAGAAAGGAAAGGGTAGGTAAAAATCAGCCTTTTAGGCAACCAAAGGCCCTCAGTTTGTTCAGTGTCTGCTGGATGCTGGCTGTTTGGGAGGCATGGGGAAAGAAATGGGAAAATGTGGCTCCTAAAACCATGCCGTGTGTGTCTACAGCACCGACCTCCTTATCTTTAGATGAGAAAAGAAAATCCTGGGCAAGAGATATTCCTCATCTTCCTTTAGTCAGAGGGAAAGACCCAGAAACCATAACCTGCCATGAAGGTGAGTCTTCTGATGACTGCTGTCAATGCACCATCACCACTACCCGTTCATGGGAAATACAGCCACGTCACTCTGCCATTTGTGATTGTATTTCACTCAGGAGAAAGTTAGGGCAATCAGAGATTTCATTTTCTTTCTATGATTATCCACATTTGTATCACTTTTAACAGCTGTATATTTTTAAAATTGTGTTTCACTATTAGAGGGTTATTTTTGAACAAAGGATCCCCTATGTGTATAATTGTTCATTTATAAACTATATCATTGTGTTACTACATCATGCTTTTAAAATTGGTGCCACAATAAGTTCACACTGTACAGCACTGAAAACTATATTCAATATCTTGTAGTAACCTATAATGAGAAAGAATTTGAAAACGAATATATGTATGTGCATTATGACTGAAACATGATGCTGTACACCGGAAATTGACATAACATTGTAAACTGACTATGCATCAATAAAAAGGTAAGTAAAATAAAATAGATGCCAAAATAGAAGTCTTAAACTAATGAGATGAATAGACGTCCTAGAAGTTTCTTCCTGAATCTCAGTGAATCTTCGTGTCCATCTTCGGAGACTATTGGTCTAGACCCTAGGCCCTAAGAGAACCGTCTTTCAAAGTGGCAAAACTGGTGTGTTGGTGAATTAGAGTTTCCATAATAAAGTACCGTAGACTGGGTGGCCTAAATGACAAAAATAGACTCCCTCTCAGTTCTGGAGGCTGGAAGTCAGATCAGCGTGCTGATGGCGTTGGTTCCTTCTGAAGGATGTGCGGGAGAATCCGGTCCAGGCCTCTGCCCTGCCGTCTGTGGTTTGCCTGCAGTCTCTGGTTTCCTTGGCTCACAGAAGCATCATCCCCAGCTCTGCCTTCCTCTTCACATGGCCTTCTCCCTGTACCTTTGCACCTCATGTTCCCTCTGTGCACTTCTGTCCCTGTCCAGATTTCCCCTTTTTATAAAGACAGAGTCATATTGATTCGGGGCTCACCTTAAGAACCTCATTTTAATTTGAAAACATTTGTAAAGTTCCTATTATCTAAATAAGGGGTCACATTTGGAGGCACTGGGAGTTAGGATTCCCACATTATCTTTTTGAGGAACATAATTCAAAATCTATAACTTTTGGTAAACCTACACATTGTTTTAGGCAGTTAAGTTGTGTCTGTAAAAGCCGTATGCAAATTGTATATTTTCAATCACGAGCTAGTAAGCCTACAATTCATGGAACTGTTCTCAGGGCCATTGTTTACAAACCGGTCTCTGCAAAGCCACTCCGATTTTTTCCCAGTGAGAAGTCATCATTTCTTCCCCTACCTGTCTATAGGAAGTGTCTTAAACCTTCCCTCAGCTCACATTTATTCCGCTTTGTGTAATGGTTGCCAAGGCAGATTCTCACGTAAAATTGAAAGTTTGTCAGGGAAGAAATGTTTTCATTGACATTTTTGTCCATTTCCTTTTATGACAGCTTCCTACCCTCCCACCTGCCAGCCCCAAACACCTTTTCTTTTTCTTTTTAGAATCTTCTTATACATAGTAGATGATCAATGAACCCGCCTTGAATTAAATTGACCTTTTTGTGAAGTGTGGAATCCTGGCATAAAGTTAACAGTAACTTCCTCGTCAATTATCTTTGTGCAAATCATTGAAATTCACCAACTGCCTTCCAGCCCAGCAATTGTGCAAGTGCACGGTCTCTCCCCCTTGTCCGTCATTATTTTTTTCCCACAGTTTCAAAAGGAGAAATGAAAGCATTTGCTAGTACGTGTTCAGTCTCACAGAACTTTACTTAATTAAGCAGAACTTGGCTAACATCTGGGGTGGAGACACGTCTTCCCCACAGAAAATTGCCTTGTTCGCTCCCGATGAATCATGTCCCTAAGTCTTGGCCCGGGAGTGGGTGTTCAAGGCAGTTACGTCTTGGCCTCCAGGGACCAAGAAATGCTCTTTCTGTAAGTTTCTGGATGATGCAGAAGCACCTGCATTTCTTTACCAGCTCTGGGGGAAGTTATGTTTTCCCGAATGTCAGAGACTTTTCATTGAAAGCTTCAGAGCTCCTGCTTACCTGTTGACTTGGCTGCAAGGCAGGGAAGGGATGTGTGACTAGTATCTGTGCTTTTTGTCACTATTCTTATTTATTTTGACTTTATTAAATAACTCTGGTTGCTGCCCTGGAAGAGGCTGTGATTTTCCAGCTCACTGTTGCAGAATGTTTGGCTTGACGTCAGCATTCGGTCACCTCTAGCAGGTGTCTGTTGCTCCCTGTGTTACCAAATTTCAAACGAGTAAAGATCGGTTTCTTTCAACCTATTTGCTGCTTTTATATCACCCATCATCTGCATTCACCACCTCATTTTTTTTCGCCCCAACATTGCATTTTTCCCTTTGAGGACATCGGCCAATGAGCCTTTCCGATCAATGTCCTTGGGGCATGGGAATTATCTCTGCCTTTTTGATTCCAAAATAATTTGTTGGGGAGGGTATAGCTCAGTGGCAGAGCACAAGCTTAGCAGGCACAAGGTCCTGGGTTCAATCCCCAGAACCTCCATTAAATAAATAAGAAAATAAATAAACCTAATCACCTCCCCTAAACAAACAAACAGAAAAAATCTAAATAAATAAAATATCAAAAATAAAATAAAATAATGTGTCCCAGAGAGCTGGCCAAGGAAAGTCACTCTCCATTTCTGACCAACCAAGATTTTCCACGGGCAGCGTGTTGCAGGGTGAGAAAACTGCTTGGACTTTTACTTCTTTTTCAGTAAATTGGGCATAAATAGCATTATTTTTCTTCCCAAAAAGTGGCTGCTTGGTAAAAAGATAAAGTGGATAGCTTATCCACTTTGAAGTGGATAACTGGCTGAAATACTTTTTAAATCTATAAATATACTTTCAGTCAAACAAATAAGGATCTGGCAAAGCACCCATGTTTACAGTACACCTTTTGTGCCAGACACGTCACAATTATCTCATTTCATCCTCACAGTGAACTTTTAAAACATATTTCATAAATAAGAAAATTAAGGCTCAGAGAGGTTAAGTAGCTTGCCTTTGGTCACACAGCTGTGACTGACCTACCCCGGATCAGAAGCCAGGACCGACCAAATCTAGAACTCTTTCTCTTTGCTCTATTCTAAAGCCCTGGTACTTGCAGAAGATTTTGCTCCCCTCCGCTTATTTTAAGAGTCTAGGAGTTTGCTCACCACATTGGACTTTCAAAATGGACCATGTCTTGTGTAAATAAAGGTTGCCAGCCTGCTGCGTGGCACCATGCTCACCTCTGTAAGGTACCGCCACACGATGGAGGAGTTGCTTCACATGCTCACATAATGGAAATTTTCCATTTCTCTTCAGCAATGACCTTTTATTAGTTTGAGAAAGCAGCTTACATATATCAGTGATTCAGGATTGAAAAGCAGAATTATTGGTTTCTGAGAAGGCTCACCACCCACCTGCGTGATCCCTTCCTCTAAACCCCCTCCCTCAGACTTCAAGACAGCGAGTTGCAGTGGATGAAACATACGGCCCTTGTTAATTGCAAATTAATAGTGCCAGAAATCTTGCAGATGGCACCTGAAGTCAACCGCTGACGGCATCATATTCTGGTTACAGTTTTCTTTCCTGTAGAGAGCAAAGGCAGAGTGGTCTTAGAATCTTGCTTTGTTCTGTGTTTCTGAAGGATGGAATCGTGTTCTTGGCTTGTGACGGTTGGTAGCTTACAAATTCAACGGTTTTTCCTTATATTTACTCATTAGTTATAACGAGTTTCAAGCTTTGGTGGTCACAAGACACAGGTGCGTCTCTGGACAAACATTCTCTATATATGAAACTTGCTTAGCTGGTAAACACTGTGCTGTACTCATTCTCAGGCATCCATTGTGAACCTCCATTGTTGTAACAGGTCCATAGGGAGCATGGTTGGCCCTTAGGTTAAATTCATCAGACAATTTTTTTCAAGGTTGACATTTCAGTAAATTTTTCAAAGGTTGTGTGCCAATTGCCAAAGTCAATTAAGTAAAAGAAAAGGGCAAAATTTGTGGGGGAGAATGATCGTTGTAGCAAACTGGATGACCTGGGGCAAAATAAATCATCCTCCTGACTTCCTAGACTGCATGAGATGAATGCTTAAACTCTGACTTTGAACAAATCGTGTATCTGAACAGTTACTTGGAAAATAAAGCCTGATCCAGGATTTTGACAGAACTCTGGGCTTCACATTTTCGGACAAGTGGCAGTACAACTTAAGATGCTGCGTCAGAGGTCAGGGAGGTGGCTGGACCCTAGACCAGCCTGGGCTTCTTAAATATCCATCCATCTCCTCAATCTCTGTGATTTATTTTTCTAATGAAGAAGAGTCAGTGGGGGTAGAGGGTGGGTGGGATCAGACCCGGGTCTGTCCGGCTATAAAACCTTAGACCTGGAGAGACAGTTGGAACACCTTGCTATGGTAACCCCGTCCTTTCTAGGGAAGCAGGAGTCGCTGCTCGGGACCCTGAAGCTCATGCTTTGTGAACACCTGCCAGCCTAGGAGTGGGCACGGTGCTAACCAGGGCCAGCCTGGGAGGGCCTCAGTTGTGGCTCGAAGCAATGAGACTGGCCAAAGCGATGGGTGATGGGCTGGAAATCCGAAGACTGAGGAGGCTTGGATCCCACTTGGTGGCGCCCCCTGAGCCAGTCCATGCCCACCTCTCAGTGTGTTAAAAATGGAACCAGTAATGATCACCCCTGGGCGGCCACTGCTTGCTGCGCTGCTGTAATTAACAGTACTGCCCAAACTCGGAATAGTAGCAGGAACGGAAGTTGAAGTTCTGGGCTTTCCTCCAGCCGGGTGCTCCCCGAAGTGCCCTTTCCACATGTCATCTCGGCGAAGGCCCCTCTCCTGCGTGTGTCTCATGGTGCTGTGTGGGTGTATCCTGCCCACCCCTCCGTGCTCTGCAAGAGCTGATTATAATGGCGGCATCTGCCCTGGGCTCAGGTCCACAGGAGGCATTCGTGGGCGGGAAGACTTTGGCCGACTCTGCCTCCTACCATCTAGATAACCACCCGCTGCACCGTGAATAGACTCAGAACTCCCTCCCGGAGCAGTGCTGCGCCCAGAGGGAGGGAGGGAAACCCAGGGGGACGGGGTGGTCCACGTGGGGCGGGAGGGGTTAGCATGGCCACCCGTGCTTGGCAAAGCAATACCTGCTCCGTCTTCTTGTTCGAATGTCTTGCTCTTGGTCCCACGTTGTTTTTGCAGGAAACTGATTCGCAAGACCTCATGAGAGTAACACGTGTGGAAAGAAGGGGACAAAAGCAAGATGGGGCAGAGGGAGAAGTGGACTTGGATGCGGGTCCAGAGAAGGTTCGACTGAGCCCCTGGAGGGCGGTGGAGCTGGGCTGGCCCTTCAGAGACGTCTTGAGTTTCAGCCACTGGCAGGGCCTGGCGTTGATCAGATGTCGGATACAGGTTGACCTGGGAAGGAGGCGTGAACGTGGATGCGGTGTGCTTGGCCATCACCACACACACTAAGTGTGGTGCTCAGTCTGAGTTCCCTGCTCTGGGGGAAGAATTGCCTGCTATGTCCCTTACCAACAAGGGAAGTGCAACTAACATTAGGTGGACATTTACTATGTGTGAGAACTACGTCAAGTGCTGAGGGCATTTTTCTATTAAGTAGGAAATATGGTCACTGACATCTTGAAATTCACAGACCTCTGTGTGTGTGTGCATGTGTGTGTGTGTGTGTGTGTCAGGAAAGATGGAGGAATCTTTCACAAAAAGACTAGACTGAACATAAATGCCAGGAGGAGATATAAATAACCCTATGGGGTTTTCATAAAAGAAGGAAAGATCACACTGAGCTGTGGGTAATCAGGAAGGATTCCTCAAATGTGGTCTTGGGCACCTGGAGCTGGCTACTGAGGGTGGGCAGGATGTAGATGGGAAAGGGGCGGTCAAGGACATTCCAAATAGAAGGAACGGTGCCTGCAAAAGGCACAGCTGTTGGAGAATATGGAACATGCTTGAGAGAGGTGTGGTGTGCTTGCCTGCTGGGGGGAAGGGATGGCCGGTAGCCTAGTTTGGCAAAATAATAGATAAGAAAGTTAAGAGGGGACAGTGGTAAGGCCAGTCCAGCTCGTCTCTTTCTTCTGCCCCTACTTCCCAACTGAATTGTCCTCAAACACTGTCTTACTGACACCGCACCAGCATGAGGGGGTCTGCTCAGCGAACACCTTCTGATTCCACTCAGTCAGTGGTCTTCAGTACCTTTCTCAAAGTCACGGGAAAAGTAGGATGGGACATGAAGTATCTGTCCTGCTGCTCGTCCTGGAGGCTCTTCTTAACCCCAGCCTCCTCTAGTGAAATGATAAACATTATTTTAAGCAGCCTCTGCCAAATCCTACAGTTCTTGGGAAAGGAACCTGAGATAAAATGGCAGCTTCGCATACTCAGGAGAAGTCAACATTCTCGGTCTCTTCAAGGAATGATAGTCACACGGGCCCGGAGACCTCAGCCCCCGGCTGTGTGATCTTGAATTGGTCCCTCACCCTTGCGGGGCCAGTTTCCTGGGCTGTAACATTAAGGATAGTAATCCCCAGCAGATCCTTGCTGTGCAAAGTCATGGAGAAAATGTGTGTTAATATGCACATAAGGGACTGTAGAATTGCAAGTTTACATTTGGAAAACAAAAGCCAGTAATAAGGACTTCCAATTACTTCGTTACTGGAGGATATCAGTTGCCTCCATCACATCCTTCTAGGAGAAAGAGAAAGGAGGGTGCCTATGGGCCACCAAGTCAGTCCAGTGAATGGCTGAATTCTATTACCGTGCTTAGCTGACGAGTTGATCAACCCCTGGTGATGTGCAGGTGCCTCTGACAGTCTGTCAGGAAACAGGCAGCAGTGGAAGCGTCGCTGGCCAGGTGCAGGCCCTCGTGGAGAGGATGCTGTGTGGTCCCCGTGGGGCGGTCCACCATGGGGGCGACGCTGATCCTGACCCCATGTCCCCCTAGGTCCTTGAGACCACAGCTTCTCCGTCTGGCAGTGAAGCATGCTAGGCTCTCAGAAGAAGGATGTTCTATTATTCATACGCAGGCATTTGGCACACAATTGAAAAGCAGGAATGAATGTCAAATACCAGGCAAGAAAGCTTTAGGAAGGACATTAATAAGAGGGTCCCTGCCTATACCTCCCATCACCCTGCCTTCCAGATGGAGGGACCTCAATAAATACATAAGCGTTGAATGAGTGGGTTTAGGACTGAGGGAGTGGAGTGCGGGCAGGTGTGATCAGCAGAGGCTTCTTGGAGGAGCCTGAGCTGCACTGGTGCCCAGAGCTGGAGAGAGTCTGGGTGAGGGCGTAAGAAGGCATGGCATTGCTGGTTAGCGCTGCGGACTAGCGAGGTCTGGGGAGATGGACGAAAGGTGGGTCCCCCTGGAGCATTTCCCAGGCCGCAGCGAGCTGGGCAGGTCTCTGTGAAGGTAAGGAAGGAGCGTTTGCTCACAGGAGATTGTTCTGTTAAAAGTGCGCTTACTAGACTGGAGCCAAGAAAGGTCAGAGGAACCTGACGTAGGTTCCCAGCCTCCGTTGTTTTCTGTCACACGTGGAGTTCCCAGAACACAGAGCTGGAGGACAGTCCAGCATTGCCCAGGTGTTGCTCTTGGTTTTTTCTTACAGATTCTGCAGCCCACTTGGCGCTAGAGCTCCCGAGGGCTCCCCCTGCTCTCTGCTGTGGTTTTTCAAACAGATGCGCTTTGTTGTTTTCACCTCTGGGGCCAGAGCCACCAGCCAAGGTCCCCAGGGTCCACTGTGCCCCTCCCTGGAGGGCTGTGTCTGTGCCCGGATGACTCTGCCTGATGAGCTTGCTCTCAGTTTACAAAAGGCCTTTGTTGAGTGCTGGCAGGTCATTTAACTTCTTTGTCTTCAGTTTTTCACCATCAACAAAACAAAGAGGATAATACCTGCCTCCCAGGATTGGCATGGGGTCAGCGTGATCATCGAGGTAAAAATGCTGACAGCCTTGTCAGGAAGAACAACTTCGCAGGCAACCAAAGGATCCTGTCCTTTGAAGATTTTTTCCTGGTTTATCTTTTTAAGTGCTCTTTGAAATGACTCTGAAGGAGCCCTTCCAGGGGCAACTCCAAGTGGCTTGGGATGAACCTTTGAGAGGGGATTCCCTCAGGTCCCTGTGTGTGGCTGAAGGTTTGAAGGCAGTTGAAGTATAAAGGGACCTTGTGAGAAAAAGATGTTGCAGAGATGAGCAGGGTGCAGCGGAGGAGGAAGAGGAGAGAAACGTGTCTGGGCTGGCTGAGTCTCTGGCATCCTCTCGTTGATCCAGGAGAGCCCGCAGAGCTGGCTATCACAGTTTCAAAAATTTAACAAATATGTTTGTGTGCCTGATAGTTACAGTAAAGGCACTTGGGAAGTGCTCTCAAATGTCTGAAATTATTTTTATTGTCATCACATTTTGATGCCTTCAACAGTCCTTCGGAGGGTGTTTCCTGGATTAAATAATTTACACCTTAAAACAAACCCGGGCAGCAGACATGATAACAAACCCTTATTTTCAGATTTGAAAAGTGAGATTAAGAAATGACAGGCTGCAGCCACAGGTCACACAATTAGCAAAGGGCAGCTGGCTTGGATTTGCCTTCCAGGGAAGGATCTGCGGGGCGGCACCCTCCCCGCCCCTGCCCCGGGGCCTTCTCCACGGCAGGTCCAACAGGGAGCCGCAGGGGAGGGACACGCAGCTCCTCGCTGTTCCTGCTGCCTAATTAGATTCTGGAGGAAGAGGCTGCAGCAGGACTGAAAAGTCTAGAAGCTGCTGCCTCCCCTGCCAGCACCGCCTGGCAACCTGAGAGCAGCTTGGCCTTCGCCTTCCTTTCACGGGGCTCCTTGGAGCAGCGCTCAGCACTGGGCTCTTTTCTGGGCACACAGGCAGGCGAGGACCGGACCCAGGGAGGCGCCTGCATCCCTGGACGTGAGCAGCAGTGCGGGCAGCCCGGAGCTGACAGCGCAGAGAATGCTCAACGTTCAGACACTCCCTGAGTGGCATTCCTCTGCATCCGATGCCCTAAAATCCCTTTAGAGAAGCAAGTCCTGAACATAATACAACTGCACTCCAGAACGTCCTGGAAGTTGCCCCAATCCAGCAGAGAATAATTGTACTATTGCGGCTGCATTTCAGCTGCTGATGAGGCTGTCCTCTGTGGTGGTCAGGTAGTCTTTTCCTCCAGTGCTTATAAAAAATGTGGACAATCCTAAGAGCACTGCCTATCCGGACTGCTTTAAGCCCGGCAAATGGAGTGATAAAATACTGAGTATACATAAAGTTCAGTTTTGTCCTTTGCTGCCTTCCCACAATCAAATTAAACTTGAAAGGGGTTTTTCTCACTGTGGGGAGGAAAAAAAAATCATCTCACTGGCAAATTAACAGATAAGGGTTTACTCAGCTGACTCAGTGCCGAGCAAAGGTAAACATTCAATCTCTTTATCACAGAAAAGTCATTTTTTCTTAAACCAGGGAAGTAAATGTAGGTCAGAATACAGGAACCGTTTCTCCCTCTCGATGTCTTTTCGAGTTTGAAATCTAAAACTAAAATGGAAACTGGCACTTGTTTGTAAATGACAACCCTGTTCCCCTTCCGATTACACCGCATTTATTAAATTTTTCTTATGAGAACTTATAAAGTTGCCCGAGGAATAAAAGTTATGCTCGTGGTAACAGAGCGGAACCACGAGGCTCCTTCTCAGCAGCGTAGTCAAGCAGGATAATTGTTGCTTAGATAACAGTCCAGTCTCTTTAGGGCCTCTGTTTGGGTTTAACACCAGAGCCGGCAAATTAATTCAGTCATGATAGAGCCAAAAGCTGTATCAGTCACCAGTTCATTACTGTTCAAATCAAAAGTCGCACTTTTCCAGATCTCCCCAAGGTTACGAACTAGATAGGGAAGTTTATCATTCTGCAAAATAATCTCTCCTGGTTCTCCCTCCACTGTGCTAAGAGAAACAGCCAATCGTGTCACATCAGTCTTCACACAAACAGGTCCTGCGCTGACAAGCCTGGGAGGCGCCCTCCTTCCGCGTCCGCCCAGCGCCCCTCTCTGACTCCGCCCCTTGCACCGGGAGGCAAGCAGAATCCCGGATTTCTTGCCCGTCCCCAGATCTCACTCAGCTTCATCGTTAGTCAAAATACTGAACTATTTCCTAAATGTTCAGATTGTGACTTCTCAAAAGGGGAGGAAATCTTGCAACTGTGTGTTCTGCTGAGGGAGCTGCTCTGGGGAGCAGGTGCAGGTCCAAACAATGCTGACCCAGCCCCCTGTGCACGCGGGTTTGGAGCATCTGTGGAGAGAGGGAGATTACAAAGCTGTAAGGTGGTAAATTCCAGTGGTTTTTTTTTTTTTTTTTTTTTTTTTTTTACAGATTAGTACATTTTCAACTAAGCTTCCCACATTATGTGACCAGCTTCACTCTTATTAACATTTAGCTCTTAATAGTTTCGATTAACCAACGTTTTAGCTGAACAAATAATGCTGCAAACTTGAGGTCAAAGCCTGAAATTTTTTCCCTCTAGAATTATGAACTAGGAGACAGACTTCTTGACTTCAAAGTGGATTCTGCTCAGAATCCCTGAGCAGCAACCCCTCTATTATTTTTTTGGTTTTCTTTCTTCTTGCTGGCATTTGCCGCCTCTGTTTGTACCTGATGCCTGTAAGAAGTTTCAAGAAACATGAATGTGGAAGGACAGTCAGATCATAAGCAACCGCATGCTTCAGATGGAGGTTTTTTGTTTTTTTTTTTTCCCTAGAATTTTTCAACAGCCCGAGAAACAATATGGTCATTTCACTCCTACCACCCAGTAAGGGGCAGCCCTGGAAGGTTCCAGAGAAGGAACCACTGGCTCAACATGTAGGAACCCTTGCTGGTGCGTCTTGGGGACAGAATCTTCACACCTTTCTGAAGCCAGCACAGAGTTTTCTTAGCTGTGAACACACGATGCTCAGATGCTTCATTTGATCAGGACTCCTCGTTCTGGGACACCACCTACATTTCAGCATATGATTTACGGGACTGAATCATCAGTGTGCTCCCAGACCTCCGTCTCAACGTTGCCTCCGTTTTAGAACCCATGTTCCTTACTGAGACGATTCATGATTTCCTCCATTGTTTTATAGGAAACCTTTTTGTACCAAACACTGTTCATTAGATGAATTCCTTTTTCTAGAAAGGCAATGAGAAGGAAAACCCTTTCTGTGAAAGCTATTCCAGGGAATGACGTGCTGTTGGGGACCGTGAGCATGCCATCCCATTGGGACACGTTGTAATGACTTACATCAGCCTACTCTGAATCATTTTCAAATTTATCCAAATGGCAAAAAAATTCTTTTTAAGATGAAACAAGATTCAACTCAGCAACCCAAGTTGGCGCCGACAGGCTAAGTCTCCATTTGATAGTTTCTGTAAATGGAAGTATTTATAACTTCTCTTAGCTTACTGCCCCGAGTTACAAGAAATGAAATTCCACTTGGGTTTCTCAGCGCTGTGGTCTCTCATTTTCAGTTTAGAATGGCTGTCGGGCTGCGTGGGGATAATAACTTTGCTGAGGAGTTGACTCTGCCCACATCAGCGCTGGGGCACTGGAGCGCAGCCAGACCCATCTCTCTGCTGTGGGTTTTGTTACGGAGAAGACTGCCTTGCAGAGCCCTGCTCTGATGGGCGCTCTTATTTTTATTTACATGTGGAACGAGCATCAACTGAAATGAAGGTCCGGCGAGATGCAGATGGTGTTGGTAAAAATGCAGCTCTGGACTAAGTGCGTTTTAAAATTCAGTTGGATGTTTTCCTTATGAACCGGCCTGGAACACACTTGATTGCACCCCTCGTTTTCTAAGTGTTGGCTCTTACTGTAGTGGGTTTGGAAGCAGGGGCACCACTCCGGATGGGAGAGGAGTGCATTTTGTGGCGTTTTGTGCACGTGGAAGGGACACCCCCAAAATTGGCAAGAGTGGGCACGGGCCTTTCTTCTTTGGTGCTGCCACCCTTGCAGACTTGGGTCAGACAAACTGATACTGCCTTCTCCTCCCCTCCCTTGTTGATGAAGGGGAGAGGGGCACAGCTGATGGTTTTATGAAAATGGAGCCAATAAAGGAAACACTCACCAGCTTTGTTAGCCTGGACTTCATTTGTTCAACCATCAAACAGGGATAATGTAATAATCGGACCTCACTGGGTTGTGGTAAGGCTGGCTGATAGATGTCAAGAGTTTGGAACAGCGCCGGCACACGGTTAGCATGAGGATGGGCTAACTCCATGCTGCGATGACTGCTGATCGTCATGGTTATTAATCAGACCTAGACCACTTTCTGGCGGCTAGAGGAACTCTCAACGGGAGCTGCAGGAATCCATGACTCCAAGTGCATCTCGACTCAGACGGCTTTCGCTCCTGCCTTCCTGGCTCCGTGATGTGGGGCCACTCAAACTCTGTCCACCTCAGGTTCTTCACCCATAAATGGAGATGGGGTTGTTGGGTCTTTACCTGACAGAGGAAGCAATGTGTCAGCGTGGCCTGGCTCTGCTCGCTCTGGACGTGACTCTGGTCACATGGGGACCACTTGTCATTCCCTCTCGTTCTGTAGCTCTTACGGAGATTCCCTCTGGAGGTCACTTGTTTGTGGCAAATACTTCACCTGCCTCAATTCATGCCAGTTTCTGACCTAAATCTACACATTGATATTTATCTGAGATTTCATGAATCAGAGTGAAGCTAAGATTGGATGAAAAATTTTCCATAGCCATTAGATATTAACTATAAGGATGATTGATCTTCCACTAATGGCCAAGCTCATCTTTCTGAGTTTAAGAGTGACAGCTGCCATCTTCTGGTTTGTCATCATGACTGATTATCCCTCCAAGTTTAACACAGTGATGTGCTTTTTTTTTTTTTCCTGTAAAGACGCCTTGGAGTTCAGAGTTGGGACTTACAGAAGAAAAGCAGAAGTGACAGAATCACCGTGGCAAGGGTAGCCTTGGGCGCAGTGGAACCGTACTGGCCACCTACTCGACAGAGTGGTGTGTGAGCCATGCCCCTTGGGGTCTGTTGGCAGCCCTGATTAGAGAGACTGAACATTACAACTCTTGGAGTCATTCACACGCCTCCTTCCAACCCTTCTCTAAAGGAGGGGGCCTTAGCAGAGACCTGGCAGGGGCACACAGTGGGTGTTCCTGGCTGTTTGCTCATCTCGTAATCCAATCAGCGTTTAGCTTTAGGGATTCATTTCAGAAGACGTAGCATGACTTCCCGGAGAAATGCAATTCCCTGTCATAATAAGTGTGGCATCTCTTGCTTCTCTCTCCTTGTCCGTCTCCTTTCTTAAAAAACAGGTGTGTTGAAGCTTTGGAATCTCTGCCCAGGATGGCAAATGGACCGGATTCTATTCCTGGCTCTGCTGCCCTCCGACTGCAGCTCGGCTGTTCCCTTGACCTTTCTTCCCTTCCCTTCCCTTAAGGAAGGCGCCTGCTGTGTGCAGACCCTGCGGGGGCGTTGGGAGGGTTTTAGGAGTGAATACAACCATCTCGGGTTATAATATGATGCTGCCAACCTCTTTGGGGCCCTGGGATGAAAGACGCTGCGGGAAAGAGCATTGTTGTTACGTTTCGTTAAAAATATGGATCAAAGGCTGGCTATACAGTAAGTGCTAAATGTTAATTATTGTTATAATATCATAACAAAGCAGATGCCAGGACACCAGAGCCCATGAGAACCCTATTATAATAAGCCAGTGTGAAGTGTACACATTACAAAGATACTTGGCGAGGAGGCAGATTTGGTTTTCAAATCTCAAGGAACAATGAGGCAGAATAAAAAAAATAACTTAACGCTATGAAAAATGTAAGTGTCTTGACAACTCTTTAACATAAAAATAAAAAGCTGCCTTTTCCCCATGGAAAAAAGGGAGCGTTATTGCCTCCACCCCTCCCCACCAGGAGAAGATATATTTGTGCCATCATTGGATATAGAAAAAAAAAAGCAATATTCTTCCTTACAATGACCCCTAAAATAACTCTCTTTATGACAAGGATGAATTGGGAGAAAATTTTCTAAGTTTATAATAGAGCGATGAGTAAATCTAATTGTTTTTTTAACTGCAGATGAGTTCTATGTTCTGCAGCCTGTTTCTCTTTCCTCCTCCAAATTACATGTTCTATCTGACGGCGTTAGCGAACGGACTTCTGCACTGATTCAGAAACGCCATCGCCCTCTCTTAGCTCCAGCTTTCCCCTTATTTTCAGATCGAGAAAGCAGAGAACATCACATCCGCTCAGCTGGGCAAAGAGGGAGGGGAGAGAGGAAAGACACAGAAAGATGGACTTGGAAGGAGAGGCCTGTCCTAAAAAAACCCAGGGTCAAGGGAAAATAACTTCGATGTCCTTGTGCTTTTCAGGAATGGAGTGTGAGCAACCTCACCGAGCACAACTCAACCGTTTTTCTAAAACGTTATGTGAGATGAATAACGAACTCTCCAGAACTGGGAGAGCACACATTTCTGCGGTGTCAACCACCCGGTTTATAGTGCTTTGTTAGGGCACTCCCCGGACACAAATGCAGTGGGATCAAAGAGTTTGGGCTCCTCACGCATTAATCTGTGTCTAGACCACCTGGGCGGCATCTGATTAGAATTAAGTCTGGATTCAGTAGGTCTGGTGCAGGGTCCAGGTGATGCCTGGCTGCTGGTCTGATACCACACTTTGAGGAACAAGGTCACAGACCTGTGGCTCGAAAACCAAGTGTCACATTGGAGTCTCATGGTGAGCTTTTAAGAAGTCCTGAGGCAAAACTCCACCAAAGATCAGTGAGACACAGGCGTCCCCCGAAGGCCCATGAGGTGCTTGAGTCCAGCAAAGACCAACACCATGAAGTAGGCTGGGGGCTGAACCCCGCTCTTTTCCTTTCCAGCCCTCCTGGGGGATCCAGTGTGCAGGGCTGAGGATCACTTGACTTGGGGGAGTCACTGAGGGATGCCGACTGGCAGGAGAGACAGGCACGAAGCCCTGTTCTAGGCGTCGCCTGGGGCCGGGTGAACAACAGCCAATGGCAGACGGTCGCCCTTTTCAGCCTTCCTGTTTCGTCTCTGAGGAAAGCCATAAACGAACGTCATAAACAAAGGATGTGCTTTAAGGAAATCCATTGGGACCACTACAGCCAGGGGAGGAAGTGAGGAAGGGAAAACACAAACAGCCCCGCCCCTGGGGAGGCACAGAAGCCCGCAGCCCGAGACCCAGGAGGGCAAGACGTGGGAGCCCTGTGCAGCGTTGGTGGGAAAGTAAATTGGTGCAGCCGCTGCGGAAGACAGTGTGGAGGCCCCTCAGATAATTAACAGTAGAACTCCCATGTGATCCAGCAATCCCACTTCTGGGTAAACATCCAAAAGGAATGAAAACGGGATCTCAAAGAGACAGCTGTACCCCAGGTTCACTGCAGCGTTAGTCACGGCAGCCAAGGTGTGGACGCCACCTTGGTGTCCATCAACAGACGAGTGGCTAGAGAAGGGACGGCCACCCCACCCCTCAGTCACTGGTCAGAGGGACCAAGTATGTGGCAGAGAAACCGAGGGAAACAGGCTTGGCTCCGAGGAAGCCGTGAAGAAGCTTATCTCAGAGACAGAGGCGAGTTTCTCCAGCAGAGGTGCCAGCTGACTTTCTGTGACACTTGATCAAGAAGAATCGAGGTCCTTGGGTTTTCCCAGGAGGAGGACTCTTTGCAATAGAGTTGTGGGGACCCGTTGTCACACGGGCAGTGGTGGTCCCCCAGTCGATGGGCAAAAGTCGGTCCCTGTGGCTTTCAATAGCTTTTAGGATTTTTTCCAAATAAAAAATGTTCTGAGCGAAAACAACCCACAGCCTTTTCTGAGCGCAGCGTAACCTCTCGTCACCCGGAGCGCGCGTGAGGCCAAGAGCAAGCGCCTTAGCGGTTCTCTTGAGGAGACGGGGACGCCAACTGGAGGGTGTAGGGTTCAAGGGGTAGATTCTTCTGCAACACTCCGGAGCAGCATCGCAAGAATCTTGCAACAATGACTTTCACGGTCTTATTCAACGATGTCAAAGCATCGGATACCTCTGCGTTGCTTATTCATTTGCTTTCCTGGTGCATTTATCCGTCTTACCCGTTGAACTCTCAGCCTCATGAGACCCCTAGGAACCACCCATATGGGTTGCCAGCCTTGGGGAGCCCCGTGTTGGGAAGGGAACAGGGCTGAGTCTCTGGCAGGGGACCAGTGGGCCGAGGAAACACGCTTGCAGTGCTGAGTAAATGTTCTTGGTCCTGCCCAGTTCATAGCTTTCCTGGGCGTGGAAATCCTTTTCATGTAGGGAATCCAAAATTCCACCTTCGGATGAATTAACTTTTGGATGCCGGGTCGACTATTTCAGCAGCAAAGGAACTTCCATTGCATAGTTTAGTTTTCTAAACACTAGGAGTAACCCTTCTTTTCTTTACAACTCCAACTCACAGAAGTTCATCACAGAGCCGTTCTCAGGACATTTGTTTATAAAAGAAAACTGTTTGTAAAATAAGCATTTTCCGTGATCACAACAACTTCACGGTGGGTGAAAAGCGGGGACTCGCTTTGGGATGGATCTGGGAGTGTTTATTCGTTTTATTTAAGCAGCAATTAGTGGGCAAAGGCTTTGATGTCTCTGGCAAAACCCAGCGGAGAGTTTTCTGAAGGATGTGAGCCTTTAACAGGATGCAGAGCTGAGCTTAGCAGGGAAGCCACTCCATCCTTCCCAGAGTGTTCTGTTTTGTCAGAAGGCAGCTCACGACAGGAACATTTGACATCACCTCTCAGCTTGGTTTGGCCAGCGACCCAGCACCATTCTGGCCAGAAGGACGGGTGGCCAGCAGCAACGTGCCCTCCGGCACATCGCCCGCGACCTGTGGGCGAGTCACACCGCTGGGTACGCCAGGACCCAGCCCGCTGGAAGCCAGGACCTGAACTTCACGAGGGCAGCGCATCCCGCAAAAGCCAGTCCAAACTCTACACACGGACGCACTCCAGGGCACGTTAATTAGGACGCCGAGATTGGGTTTGATTAATGGCCTTTGGCAACAGTCCACTCAGAGCTGCGGCGCCTGTACCAGGACCTGACAGGCAAGTGAGGCTCCAGATTTGCTGTTTCCCCCAAAACCACTCCAGAGAAGCCGGCGGTGAGGTGACAAGCTCTCAGACGCTCACCGATGGCTTCGAAGAAGGAAAATGTTTCAGCTTTCCGTTTCTAAAACAGACACACTCTTGGCCAATGAGTCTCTTTTGCTTAGAGAAAATGTGATTGACAAATGCGGAAGCTAAGTGCAGAAACTCTGGAGAGAGAGAAATAATGATTGGGACAGATCTGTTTTTACAGCTCGAGAAAATGTACTGGAAAATTCCGAGTAACCGAAACAAACCTCAGTGACGCCAGGAACTTCCAAACTAAACATACGTACTAATCCAGTCCTCTGCTGGGTAATTCTTCTTGGGCTGATTGGAGTGTAGACATCCAATAAAACCTAGTCTCTGTCATGTAAGTAAGCGAGAGCTTTTATGGGCAACAATAAAATGAAATTTATCTGAGCATCAGGTAATAGCAGCGTGGAAGTTTTTGTTTTTGTTTTTTTTTCCCCCCAGTCCTAGGAAAGCTGTCCCAATGAACTATTCCAGTAAGTGCTGAATGAGAGTGAAGTAACAGACAGCCTCTGCCTCAGTGCCTCCATCCTATGCCGAGGACGTCGACTGGATTCAAAGATGAAATATGCCTTTTATTCTATTAGTGTCTACCATCTGTGCTGTGTTCTGGAGGGAGGGAGGGAAGACAGGCGGGGTGCGGGGAAGTGGTAAAAGGTCTCTGTGTGGACAAAGGTGGGGCAGGTGCGTGCAGGCAACATTTACACCAGGATGGAGACCCAGCTCCCTTGTGGATGAGTGCGGAGAGCTGAGGACCGGGGATGCAGGAGGGAGGGAGGGAAGCTCACAGGGCAGGGAAGACCTGAGGCCCCTGTCTTCCAGAGCCCCGTGGTTTCCTCGGGGGACACCCCTGTGGGTCACTTCCTCCCCCTGCGTCAGCACCCTCGGTGCCTCCTTCCTCCTGACCCCCTCCCGGCTCTCCTGGCCTGACAGCAGCAGACAGGGCGAGCCTTCCCCTCCAGCCCCTCCTTGCTCCTTCTCTCCCCAGGGAAGAGGCAGCACATGCCAGCCATTTCTACAACTTCTTTCTATTTGAAGAGCCTCCGTCCTCCCCACACTGTGTGATGCTGACTTGCTGGCCTCAGTCTTGCTTCTCCCTTGAACTGGCTATAGCCAAGGGGGCGATGTTGGACCTACGGAGAAGCTGGGGTAGCACGGACGAGGCCCGCCCATCAGAAGAGGCAGCAGGCAGCTCTGAGCTGCAGGCCCCAGTGTCCTGGAGCATCCCAGGGTGGGGGGCCCTGACTGCTGCCTCCTCTCATGTTCTCAGGGACAGAAGGACGCAGAGACCTTCAGCCTTCAGTCTTGCTATTTGCTTTCCTGTTAATGCTCCTGGGTAGGAAGAGTCAGGATGCGGTGGCCCCAAAGTCGCATGCTCACCTGAGTCACGAGACTGCACATTTGCCAAGGGTGGGTGGGGTCTGATGGCTCAGGTGGGTAGCAAGTGTCCCACCTGGACTCCTGGGCACCTCAGAGATTAAGGGAGGGAACAAACCTGAGTTCCAGGGTGATGTGGGGAGAAGTGCACTGAGATTGGAAGTCCGACCCCAAATAAGGCTGTCCTGGGACACGTTCAGGCAGCTGGAGTTGATAATACGGGATTAGAGAGCCCGGGGGATGCAGGGTCTGGGCGGGTGGTCTGGGGTGTCCCTGAGGCAGGGTGGGAGAGGAGGGCAGGGGGGACACCTGAGTCAGGCGACAAGCCACATCTGGTGTTCCTGCGGCCTGCTGCATAGACAAGCCAGCCCGGTTCCCCTTAAGGACTAATACAAAGAGAACATTCTTTCTGACTCTGTCTGGACGATGTGCCCCCAACTGAGAGCGGTGCCACCCCCTTCCCTGCGACGTGGATGATGACTTTCCAAGGTTGCCTTCGCTGCTCCCAAGTGCCAGTGTTTACAAGGAAAAATCAACGAGTCACTTCAGCTACAGTATTTATACCCACCCATAAAACCGCACGTGGAAGCCACAAACAGAGTTATTTGCCATTTTTTGAAAATTTGGCCCTTAAAGGGCATTAGCAGGAACATTGTGCCATTAGCACAGATTGTTTTTAAAACACTTGAAAAGATCCAAATTCTGCTGGATTTGGGGGCCAAGTAGATTGGAAATTGTGTGTTGAATCCCAGGATCTCATTCAGGGTAGTCGTGCGCGTGAGAACAGAGAGCCGCGTAGCTCCGACCTCTGTTGTGCGGGGAGGTGGTCCGACCCTGGACACATCTCTGTCAGCGCATCTGGCTGTCTCTGGGCCCCAGAAGGTCACCTGCAGACCCCTCCTGGGGGCTTCTTTCTGGCTTGAGTGCCTCACGGGGCCTTCAAGGAGCCATCACAGGTCCGTGTCTCAGACACAGGGCTCTGTGTGTCTGTGTCCCCATCACTGCCCAGAGGAGGAAGTCCCAGCTCTGTCCCCTCTGCCCTCTCTGCAAACCCCAAGCCCCAGGTCTACCAGACCTCCTGGGTTGCCTCCAACACTGTGGCGTCAGTGTCCGTGTCTGGAATGTTCTCGCAAAGTGCGATGGCCCCAGTCCCCCAGGGCCTTATCTCTGTGACAGGCCCCAAGCCGGCCAGTCAGAATCCCTCCTGGGAACTGCAAAAGTGGACAGAGCCTAGCTTGCCGGCGCCTGGAGCAGAGCCGGCCAGGGGCCGGGCCGTATGAACAGCTGCCCCGGCTCCGGCCCTCCTGGGACCTGATCTTCAGTTTTCCTTCTGCTCTGGGACATATCTCTGTGGCTCCCTTTTCTTAATAATTGTGTGAAGTTATTCAGAGCTTATCACGTGCTTTGCTGAGGACTTCAACGTACACCATTTTGTTTCAAAACCTCCTATTACATCCGTATCACAGATGAGGAAACAGTCTCAGAAAGTCTGCAAAACCCCCTTAAGCAAATACAGTTGGTGTTTTAATCACCACGTAGCCCCTGGAGTAATTTCAATCACATGGCTGTCAGTTTCTACAGCTTGTGGCGTCAAGGTTAAGTTCATACCACCCCTGTGATGTCCTTCGTGGCTGGGCTGTGCTGAGTGCACCGTTCCCTCCTCTGGACTCCGACAGAATGGCTTCATCCTTATCCCACATCACTGGTTGGTTTACTTCTGGCGCTTCTCTGAAAGTCTATGACCTCGTCAGCAGTGGGGCCCTGAGTGATGGGTGTCCGTCACCGGAAACAAAGTAGGAATTCAGTGGGTGTCTGTGGAATGGATGGGTGACTCCCTCCCACCTGGAGTGAAGGGACAGGAGAGAGGGATGAGCAGGCGGGGACAGCACAGAACACCATCTGTATGTTTCCACATATGACAGGGCAGGTACATCGGCTGAGGAATGAGAGTTGTTTTGAGTACTAAATTCTAGTAAGATCAAATCACTTGATTTGAATCATTTCATTAAGCGAACTTAGGAAATACGTGTTGGTGATCTTACCAAGTGTCAGTAGATACCGGGGCACAGGGAGGCCAGAGAAAGGGGGACCTCTGGACACAGGGGGTCCACCATCTGCACGTATCAGTGTAGGTCGATGTCCACGAGGGTCAGGCAGGGCCTCTGGAGTGGAGAGGAGCAGGGGCTGGTTCTAATGGGAGCCCCTGCAGTCTCCTCTGAGAAGTGGCATCAAAGGTCAAGTTCAGCAGGAAAGGGGCGGAAGGCCCCACGGGGCGAGGAGCTGGGAGGGTGCACGGAGCAGGTCACGTGAGCTGGGGAACGAAAGCGGGGAGGGCATGTGAAAGTCACTGCACGTGGAAAGGCAGTGGAATCTGACTTTGCTCGAGGGGACGGTGCAGAAGTTCTTACCCGTTTCTCCACTTATTCATGCTGTTTTCATGTCTTCAAGGCTGGCTGCAGTTTGTGGCGGTGGCTTTGAAACGGTGGCTGTAGGTTCACCAGGATCCTTTTTTAAATGCAGGTCCCTAAACGTCCCCTGCAGAAGCTGTAATGCAGCAGGCCCGGGCAGAGCTGAGGAATCTCTAGTTCTAGCAGGCGTCACAGGTGATTCTTCCCATCTGATTTGTACACCTTTCCGAGTCTCTGCTGGTTTAGGAAAAGATGGGAAGGAACTTCAGGTCACTTGATCGGATTGTGGTTGTGGGGAGAGGCTAGTGCTGGGAGGTTGGGACCCCGGGGGTTTAAGTATTTTGCAAAGAAAGAACACAGGGTGCCTCCTTGCAGTCGGGACGTCTTTCTGCTATAAAATGCTTAGGATCTTGCAGGCACATCCTGGAAGCGGGAGTTTCCGCTGGGAACGATGGTGGGAGAAGCCCTCTGGAGAAGGAGCTGGCCCTGCAGCAGGGTCACAGCCTGGGACTGGCGCCAGGCTTTCCCCTGGTTATGCGGATTGTAAGCTTTGTCAGCGGACACGGTGGATGTTATTTCTGGTTCTGAGAAGTCACTTCCCTCTTTTATGCCCAAACCTTGAGTAAAGTCTGTTCCACACGACAGCGCTGGGTTCGGAGTGTTCTGGCGCGTTAAAACCCTGATCCGCGTCTGCCTCTAGAGCAGAGTATAAAGATGTGGCTGAGATGGTACGTTGTTTCCTGGGGCTGCCTTTACAAGCACCCCAACATAGGTGGCTTAAAGCAACAGAAATTTATTCCCTTGTGATTCTGGAGATGAGACTTGAAATCAAGGTGTTGGTGGCGTCACGCTCCCGCTGAAACCTGTAGGAAGACCCCGCCTTGCCTCTTCCAGCCTCTGGTGTGACCATTAATGCTGCATTAGCATCATTCCAGCCTCTGCCTCTGTCATCACATGGCACTTCCCCGGTGTGTCTGGGTCCGAATTTCCCTCTTCTTTTAAGGGCACCTGTCATGTGGGATTAAGGTCCACACTGATGGCCTCATTTCAACTTGAATCATCTGCAAAAACCCTCTTTCCAAGTAAGGTCGCATTCGCAAGTGCCGGGGGTTAGGACTTGCTGGATCTCTTTTGGGGAACACAGTGCAGCCTGTAATTGATGGTCAGACATCACAGCGGGTCCCCTTCCATCTCTCGCCCTCTCTCAGAATCTTCAGCAATATTTTGGAATTACTGGAAGAAATAGCAGCAGTTTGGGAGCCTGACGTTTGCATTATTTTATCGGGCTATTACAAGACAAGGTGACCCCGCATGAACTTGGGCTCACTCTGGTTACACACGTGTCATGAGTGGTTAGTGCTCACCCCTGTTTGTCAAATGTATGACCCGACTTCGCTTGTACCACGGCCAACTCTGCGTCACCATCCCAGGATTCGAGTCTGGCTTGCTTCGGGCCAAGCTGAGCTCTCCAGGCAGAGAGATGCTTAATAAAAGCTTTCAATGTTCAGACAATTAAATGAAATATCTGTGGGGCTCTTAGATTTTCAGACAAAAAGATTGCCATGCAAAGTTTCACCAAAGGTTAAAAAATAAGAAGAGACTTGCTTACATCGTCCCCTTCCTGGGAGTGCAGTGCTTTGGACACGGGTCACTTTCTGATGTCTGCTTTTGATCACAAACACCCGGTCCTGGAAGCATATGCAGTTTTTCATTTTTCAGAGACCGAGATGGCAAATTTAAAATTCAAATTCTTGTGAACAGTGGAGAGAATGTAGCTATAAACGTGTTTCAGACCACAGTGCTTTAAATGAAGGTTAATTTTCTGATAAAACAAGAAATGAAGGAAAAATTATCTCCCCACACGCAAGCATGGTTTAGAATTCCATAGCTCAATTAGATGTTCTGATTGTGCAAACAATCCTTCATGTCTTGTTAAACTTCTCCTTTCCCAATTATGAAGCTTTTCTGTACTAAGATTAGCAGGGGTATTAAGGGTACAACAGATAAAAGATTCATCTGAGCTAGGAAGAAAATTATAACTTAAGAGGGTTCAAAACTAAATGAGAACTTCCTAAAATCCCGTGGTGCATCCAAACGCTATCAAAAAAAAAAAAAAATTGGCCAGCTTGGAAATTAACTACTGGACTCAGAGGAAAGAAAAGTTATTATTCTTTCCCTTTCTTCCCTGAGATACTGAATACTTCTTACTTGACGGAAATTTGCTTTGTGCCTATGGAAATATACATCACGCATATTAATCACTTACGCAATGTACTATCTGCAAAATTGTTTTTAGGATACAGAAGGTTTACTCCTTATGGGCTGCGTTTTGGGGAATGGGAAGCAAATACCATTGGAGGTTTTTAACTTTTCCGGCAAATCAAATTTAATACCATAAGTTTTATAAGAACATCATTTTTCTGATTCATTCTCAAGTCTTTTTGTTCAGCTCTACTTGGGCCGTATCCAGAACAGGGTGCCGTGCAATCATTCTGTGCTGAGTCTTTTCTATTTCCAGGGCTGATGGTAAAGACGCCGGATGTGTTAACGCACACCGAATGGCACTTGGTAGAGTTTGTTTACCGCGTGAATGAATGAACCCTTATCTTGGTAAGACGTTTGCTATCGGTCATGCCTGTCTGTTTCCCTTCCCATTCCTGCTCTCAGTGTCCGATGCATCCCTGCCTGTGCTGGGACTGTGGCATTGACCGCTAACTGCCCTCCCTTTTTCAGAGCTCCCCCCTGCCCCCCACCCCCCACCCCGCCGAGCTCAGCTCAGAGCTCAGCCTGTGTCCTGCTGCCTTGATGGCCAGTCTGGCACCAATGCCAGGCCTTCCTGGGTGGCTCTCTTGAACTTTCTTCTGGGCATCTTCCCAGGTTTTGTGCAGCTCTGAGGTTGCATCTTTCAGGAAGCTTTCCCTGAGCCTAGGCTCCCCTGAAGAGCACTTTGCACAAGATCCTGTCACCTGCTCCTTGCCTGTCACCTGAATTGGAAAGTCTAAGGGCAGCAGCTGGGTGATGTTCACCCTACTCCTCTGCCCTGTACCTGACACCGACTGGCTGCTCGACGACGTGTGTGTGCTCCTCGTCTAAGTGATAACTGAATATAGTTGGCGGTCCCCAGAAGAGACACAGACTCTTCTTTGAAGATGAGATGTACCTTCATTGAAAAGCTAAAAAATAATGTGACCCTAAGAGTCCTGGACTGACAGGGCTGTGCTGACGTTGCCTGGGACAAAGTTCATCACAACTCTGATTCCCACGTTGGAATGGGGTTGAGCCTTGTTGAGCAGAAGGAGAAATCTTAGGTGGACCAGTGGGCAGCAGTTTGACAGATTCTGTCATCTAAACTCAGGCCAATGTGGTGAATTACTGAAAGTGATCATGGGCGAGATATCACTTTATCTCAGAAAAGGGACCTAGGAAGCAGTGTCCTGGACACCTTACATGTTAGTGCATCACTTTCTGAAGGGGATTCAGTTACTTGCAGTGTATCATGAAGGACTTTAGGATAATGATCTACAGAACTTCGGAGTCATAGACCCTACATACCAATCTCATCCCATTTATTAGCTGTAAATTCTAGGAAAAGGGTTAATTTCTGTGCCTCTCAGTTTTCTCATATGTCAAATGGGATTTAAAAAAGCATCATGAAGTTGTAGTGAAGGTAAGATGAGATAATATATGTGAACATTTAGCACAGTGCTAAGTGCACAGTGAAGGTTCCATTAATACCTTATTTAAAACAGAGAAACGAGACAATCTAAACACCTACTGACAGATAAATGGAAGTTATGGTACATATATGTATGTGTGTGTGTGTGTATACACACCACGGAATACTACTCAGCCATAAAAGAATGAAATGATGCTTTTTGCAGCAACATGGATGGACCTAGGAATTATCATACTAAATGAAATACATTAGACAAAGATAAATACCAAATATCATATTATATCACTTGCATGTGGAATAAAAAAATGACACAAATGAACTTATTTACAAAAGAGAAACAGACTCACAGACATAGAAAACAAACTTATGGTTACCAAAGGGAAAGAGGGGGAGGGGTACATTTGGAATTTGGGATTAGCAGATACATGCTACTATGTATATAAAATAGGTAACAAAGACCTGCTGTGGAGCACAGGGAGCTATGTTCAATATCTTGTAATAACCTGTCATGAAAAAGAGTCTGAAAAAGAAAATGCACACGTATCTGTATAACTGATCACTTTGCTATGCACCTGAATCATTGTAAATCAACTATACTTCAATTAAAAAATAATAAAAAAGGAATACCAAAAGTAAATAAATAAAGGACACAGAGAAACGAGGTTTGAAGGATTTAAATCCCTGGCTGAGGGACTTAGCTAGGAAAGAGTGACTTACTAGCTAATCAGTGAGCTGGGGACGACCCTGAATCTAGATTTGTCTGTTTTACAAGAAATAAGACTTTTCCGGCCCCATTGGATGGTCTCCCTAGAAACCCACTGCTGTGTGTGCTGCTGACATTGGCATTGTGAGCCTTTTGGACCCTGTGTTTCCCTGCGATGGTTTTAAGGATTTCACCTTCAGCCGCGGACTGCTCATCCTTCCTCTTGTCGGTCACTCGACATTTCCATGGAAATCTGAACTATACGTCATTCCTAAATTTTTAGTTTTCAAAGAACATTCCCGGACCCGGCTGCAAAATCCCATAAATTAAATTGAAATCAGTCCCATTTATGATGGGGTTGTTAAAAAGCTGTGAGTGCTATGAATTTATGACTCGGTGCTCACATTCAGCTGTTCCCTGCTCCTGTTTCTAGGTCTTTCTATCCTGTGTGGGATAAAATTTATCTTTGTGGGTGAGACCATTTATAAATCTTTTATGCAACCCAAGTTCAATCTTAAATGTTTGCAAGCATGGAGAACTGGGCCCATGAGAAATCTGCTCCATTTCATGGATCATGGCTCTTGTATAACCAGCAAGCCAACAAAAAATTCTCTTAAACCTAAACGTTGAACTTAGTAACCAGCTCCTGGCCCTCACTGGGGAGGAAACACATTGTGATGAAGCCAAACTTTGACTCTGTGGATGTCCCAGACGTCCCAGACGTCTAGCTGAGTTCAGTGAGAAAGGAACAGTTTCTCTGCATCAGAATTTTGTGTTCCTTTTTGCACTAATCAGCAGGAAGAGCAAGGCCAGCACAGAGCAGCTGGTTGCCCTTTCCTCGTTATCTTCTGGAATCTTGACCCTGAACCTGTGTGTCACAGAGGTCAAAGTGTCAAAGAAGATGCTGGTATCTGGAGAAGCCTTGAGAAAAAAAAAACAGTTATGAAAATGAAAGCGTATGTTTATCTTTTGCCAAGGGACAGCTGGAGGCTGGTGCCGACCACGACTGGGCGACTTCATGAGCTCTGTGATGACAGGGCGAGGCCTCATGGCCCGACGAGAAACTGGGACTTGTACCCAGTTGAAGGATGTGACCACATTAAAAGGGAGGAGAGAATGTGATGGCGTATCATTAAAAGCGAATAATGAGATAGATGCTAACAGGCTCAAGTATTTTGTGCTGACTTTGTGCTTTGGAGCATGAGGCTCTCCACTTTGCTGGGTTGTCAGTAAGAGATCATTCTTAAATTAATCCAGGCAACAGAATCATCTGGAGGAACTTAAATAAAAAAATAATATACACATACAGGACCCCGTTTCAGATCTGGATCAGAGTTCCCGCAGCCACAGCACACGTCCTCTGTTTCCACTGAGATCTGTGGACTGATTGCTAAGAACGAGGGCATAGTTTGATGTCCCCCTTTCTCTGTACCCTTTTGCAAATGTGCTGAGTCACTTTGGGCTTGCTCCTTATAGGAGTGAGTTCTAAGTAAGTTGTGATTTTAGAGATTCTCACCTGCCTTTTAGAAATTGAGAACTGAAGCTCAGAGAAGTTGACCACTTGCCCTAAGGTTGCACAGCATGTTGGGGGCTGAGTCAGGACATGAACTCTGGACCTTCCAGTCTGTGCAGCCCAGGGACATTTCACTAGTCCTGTGAGTCCCTCTCTGAGCTCTGAAACCCCTCAAGGTGCCACAGTGAACCCACACAGGCTCTGTAGGATATTTAAAATGTTCAGTTTTCTAAAGAAAGACAATGATGCTCTGTGTCTGTCAGACAGCGTGTGAACTAGTAGCCTGAGAGAGTTCAGTTTCCACTTGGGGTCATGCCACGTTCCTTTTAGTGACACATCCTTGCAGAGCTGGGTTTTTGAAGGTTGCTAAGAATAAAAGCAACTATTGCCTGAAAATCAGTAGGAAGCAGGGTGTGAGGGTGGTCATAACCACTCTGAGTCCCAGGACTGAGATGCTGTGCGGAACCCAATGGGTGCACACACCCACTAGTAAGCCGCTGTTTTAGAATGAAAAACAAATGTTATTTTTTTCTTTCAATTCGTGTATTATTTTTTTAAATGGCTACTAACTTCCTAGGACATAAATGCTTATCACCTAATTACTTAGTAAGCGGAACTATTCTGTATTTCTTCTGGCACATGGACACTGTGAAAAATTACTGAGACACTAAGGGCCACATGAATGAGGAAAGTTAAAGACGACGTCATACGGTCTGCCCGTAATCACACACTGAATTTTGATCTGGACGTTCCAAAGCTTTGGTGTCCTGGGTTTCAAAAGAAAACTTGGCATCTTCTCTTCTTTTGCTGTCGACGGTTTTGCCGTTTATTCCAGACTCCTTGCTTCCAGAAGAATCTTTTTAGGAAAGAGTTTCAATGATGGTAGTTTTGGTTTCAGCAGCAAAACTGTAGGTTTCTTGTGACATGAGGTTATAGTCAGCACTGTCTTATGGGTGGAGTCGGGGGCTGATGATTTGAATAGACACGGAGCAGTTGATTCATCCAAAATATCAACCCTGCTGGACATCATTCTAATATCATAACCCCATTCCTTTGGGTTCTGCAGACAGTAGCGGCTTCTAGAAACCCGCATCGGAATGCAGGTGTTTCCCTTTGTCAAAACTGAGCTGCCCATGTATCTGCGGTTCTCTTTCTGCTTCCTCTGTCTTTTTCCATTGATCTCTTTGAATAATAGGTTAATGTGACACTGTTTCGGTTACTTTAGCCTCACCAGTCTTGAAACTAGGTAGTGTTAAGCCTCCAAATATGTTCTTTTCCTGTCGTTTTGACTATTCTAGGCCTTTTTTCATTTCCATGTGAATTTTAAGACCAACCTGTACATTTCTAAACATCGTTGCCCATTGGACTTTCAGTAGCATCGAACTGACTTAAACAAGCGACACTTCTCAGTATTAGAGCCTCTGACCTGAGAATGGTATGTATCTCTTCATTTTTCTGGATCTCCTTTAATTTCTCTCAGCAATTTTTTTTTTTAGTTCAAAATATACAGGTCTCATATATCTTTTGTCAGGCTTACCCCTGAACCTTTAAAATTTTTTGATGCTGGTGTAAATGGTATTTTTCACTTCACTCTCTAATTGTTCATTACTAGTAAAGAAACAGTTGATATTTTTAAGAAAAGAAATGTGGGTATTTCTTGGCAGGCTTGTTTTGACCAAACTTAATTGCTACAGAAGAGTCAGGATAGAGGAAGAGTGTATGGTTTACCTGATCTTGGAGGCAAAAATCGCCAGGAGGGAGACTGAAATGGGAAGACAGATGCTCGTGCTGTTTATGGGGTGGTCTTCCTGGGACGGCTGTCGTCTGCGTGAAACACCAGGGAAAATGATGACCCAGGACCCAGTGGGCGAAGAGCTCTGACTCTTGAGCTAATTCAGGTTTTGCCAAGACAATCCATTTCACTTTTTGGTCATTTTGTTTAATTGTTAAAAACCAACCCTTGCATCTGCCTAGTGTGTTACCTTTCTGGAAGTTTTTTTTTCCCTTTTTGTGTTTTGCCTGATCTCTTTAGGTTCTCCCTACACCCCCTGGAGGTGGGAGGTCAGAATTATGATTCCCAGTGTTCACAGATGAGGAAGCAGACGCCAAGAAGGGTGAGATGCCCTGAGCAGTTGAGGAAAGAGCAGGAGCAGGGCTCCAGGCTTCTGGCTCGCAGTTCAGCGCGTGTTCCCTCCGCCATGTCTTTGACTTTACAGGTTTAGGAACATCTGATGATGAATGTCGTCAGCGGCAGCAAGAACAGTGAAGAAGCTGGAGGCCACTGTGGTTCACCTCCGCTCAGTGTCATCGCTCAAAGCTGGTCCCCGGCTCAGGGCTCACCTTACCCCCATCACTTCTGCCGTCTTCGCCTCTGCTCACAGCCACTGCTGTTTTTCACTCATCAAATCCTGCACTTCCAGCACCCTGGGTCTTTGCAGGTGCTTTACAGCAATCTTGAGATGTGATCATTAGCACAGAATTCAGCTCGCTGGGCCATTGTGTTTCCCTAAAACGTGATTTCAAACCCTTTCCACGGGGTCTCCATCCATGACAAGTCAAAGGGACTTGCTGCACATCTCAGTCAGAGAACAAGGGTTCCCCTTCCAGCTCTGCAAGGCCTCTCCCCATGCGAGCACCCTGCGGGGTGACACCCAAGGGCAGACATGCCTTGTAGGGAGATGAGTGCATTAAGGAAATGTTCTCACAACCACAGTGCAGGGGGAACAATGAAGCCGATCCCACGGAGAGGAAGCATACAGCCCCCCACCTCCCGCCCCAGGTCTCAAGTCCAATCAATCATTTGCAAGGACTGTGGTTACTGTTCAGTCTGAGCAAGGCCCGCACAGCTGGGACACTCAGGACTTTTGATCTGGCCTTTCAAGCTTGGGTGATGCCAGGAAATTACATTTAATGGACTGAAGACTGCAGCACAGAGAACGGGAAGGGATTGTTACGAAAACAATAGAGACCATTTCACCACCCCTCCTCCTCCACACCTGCTGTCTCTGTGGGGTCTGCGAGGCTCCGGTCCGGGAGGGGAGCCTGGGACTGGCCGGAGCCCCAGGGACGCGCAGCCCGGCCTGATCTGCATGTGCTCAGAGACCTCCCGCAGAGCTCCAGCGCACATCCACTGTGTCAGGTCACCCCGACACGTGCCCCTGCGTCATCCGCAGGGGGCCAGGCATCTCAGCACAGGAAGCCATGCACCTGCACTTCTCCTCAGTGAAAACATCTAATCTGGGGAAAGTGTTCCGCCAGCCTTGTCAGAGTTCAGTCGATTAACTTCATGCCCATGGCCACACCCCAGCCTTGAGCGCTGCGGGCGTGTAAATAACCCTGAAATGATCCCGCCACGCCAGCTGCACCTCTTCATCAGAGGACCGGAGGGGTCATTTCAGTAAAAGAGGAGACAGGGAGAGGCATCCCACGCTCACTGGACCCCACACCTGTCAGATGGGCCTGAAGAAGGGTTTCCTTCCTTCCTCTCATTCTTCCCATTGGAACTGGGCGGCGGGTGGACTTTCCACATGACTTACAGCGTTGGGAGCAGGTGCAGAAACAGAAGAGCATCGAAAACAGCTGACTTGGCTGGAGAGATGAGAAATTCTTGCCCACTTCCTATTTCCATATGATTGTGTGTCATCAGGGACTGACATGTTTTCAGGGCAAAACCCTCCTCGTGATAGAGGGACTGGTATGAAGTTGTCCCACATCCTCAGGATGATGGCACTGATTGACGCAGGGGAGGTCTGTTAACTCTGTGGAAGGAATTCTAGTGCCCACCGCGTGTGATCGGAAGTGATCCTTAGACAGAGAGGAAGCAAGTATCGATAGCAGCTCTTAACATTCGGGTGAGAACGTTGAGTCTTAGAGGGTCACAAAGCCAGTCAGTGAAAGGTAGATTTGGAGCTGAAAGGCAATACATTAATAATTGGCCCAGAAGCTAGATTGTGTGGCCGAGGTCTTCAGCTGACACTGGAAGTGGGAGGGGGTCTAAGAAGAAGAAACCGTTTTTTATATGAGATGTTGATATATATATATATATTTTTTTTTTGCCTAGAAAAGACAAGAGTAGAAACAGTTGATAAAAGCCAGAGCCTTTGAGCAATTTTTATCTTGGTGTTTTAGTTTTAAGGAGCTAATTCCGACGGCCTGTTTTCAAGTATCTTCTATGGTTATTTAAATCTTTAAAATGAAGGAGTGCTTGATTTTTCTCTTAGCCTCCTAATTTACCCTTCTTTACAAAATTGTTTGGCAAGTAGCTAAGAGTAAGGAAGCCACAAATCTACTCCCTCGTCAGTTTTTCTGTTGAAGGTCTCTTTTCCTTTCGTGAGCCGGGCTGGACCCGCCCAGGGCAGGTGCCACGCGGACATTTACTGTTCGCCGGTGCTGTTTTAGGGCACCGGGAAAACGGGGTGGGACCTTTCCCCTTCATCATGTTCTAGTGGCTAACATTGGACAAAAACCCAAAAGCCACATTACAAAGGCACTATCGTAGGTACTGGAGTGACTCGGTAGCAAAGGAGGCACTTGGCTCTGGCTGCAGAACCAGCATGGAAGTGACTCTGGTATGAAGAAAACACTGGACTGGCGAGCTCTGCCATTTCCTCTTCCTGGGCGCCAGTTTCAGCTTCTGCATCTGTTAAGGCAAACGCCCTAAGTCCCAGGGGCTCAGCACAGCAAAGGGGTCCTGCGTGCGTCGAGGCAGACTGGAGGGGGGGCGGATTGTTGCTCACTGGACTCCCACATGCTCTTTCAAAGATCAAGGATCTTTCCGCACTATAACCCTGTCCCTTGTCTTTGAGTTGGTGGATGAGACAAGAGCTGAAGATTATGTGGGAACTGCTTTCTGACAGGCGTATATCGTATCTGTTTCTATTTCCTTGGCCGGCACTCAGTTACACGGTCATACCTAATTGCACGTGAGGCTTGTTACTGAGTTCTCGTTTTGTGCCAAGAAGAAGACAAAACAGATTTGATGGACTAGTTAGTTCTCACTCCACCTTTAGAGAGGCTGACCTCTTAAGTTGCCTTTTGGATCTAAATTCTACCACTGCAGCACTAAGATCCCTGCCCTTCATGAACCGTGTCCTTGTGTGTAAGTTGATCCATGTGTGTCACCCCAAAGATGAAATACATTCGTAATGATACGAAAGATGGCCAGTACCCGAACGGTGAAATTTGGCGGAAATTTGATGGAGAACACTTCCACCAAGCTAGTTCAGTGAGTCCAGACATGTCAATGACCAGTAAAATACTTTTTTAAGAAATTAAAAAAAAAAAACCTGACAGTCATGATGGGGTAACTGAGTAAACAAATAGAAAACTGGATCAAATATGTGAAACAGCTCTGCAGACGTTAGAGAACGAACTACAGAAAATGAAAACAAGTGAGGTGAACCAGTATCCCTGGATTTCTGCCTAGTGGCGCTTTCTAGATGGTGTGAGGGGGGCTTCCAAGCAGAGGTCCAGGCTCAGGGAGGTGGAGGCGCTGGAGTTGGGGGTACACAGTACCCGAGGGGCAGCAGCTGCACAGGGAGAGCCAGCCAGGGAATCACATTGCCCTCCCTCTGTTCTCTCGCTGGTTACCAAACCAAATACCCAGAACGTGAAATTCCATGATTCCAGGCAAGAAGGACCGGGGAGATGTAAGATGAATAACTCCTATTGCCTACATGGGACTAGGAGAAGTTCAAGTTCCAACCAGCCGGAGCAGACTGTCCTCCCTCAATGTCTGGGGTGTTCAGCAGAGACCCCGAATGTGTCGTGCCCTGGTAGCCAGACTTAACTGGCCCTGGCGCAAGTGTCCCTGAATGTGTGTTTCAGTTGTTAAGTGTAGGGGTCTACATATGCTAATTAGATAATTTGTTGTTTGCATTGTTCAAATTTTCAGGGTCTCTACTGATATTCATGACTGTTCTTTCCGTTATACTGAAGAGCTGTGTGACTTGACTGGATTTGCTTTTAGTTCTGTGAATTTTTATAATTGATATATTTTGAGGTTATACTGCTAGGCGTGTTCAAATTCAGGGTTGTTGTAGCTTCTTTTTGAATTGATCCTGTTATCCCAGGGAAATACACCCCTTTATCTCTGCTGTTTTAGTATCCCACCAGAGCAGCTTCCTTTTTATTAGTGTTTGCAGCCTGTTTATTTTTTCCATCTGTTTACTTTTAAACTTGTGTATCCTTGTATTTAAAGGATGTCTCTGGCAGGTAGTATATATACATATGCACATGTATACTTATATATATTTTACTTACACACACATTTATAGTTTTGTAAATCCTGTCTGACAATCTTTGTCTTCTATAGTCTATTAATATTTAATAAAATTATTAATGATATGGCTTTCAATCTTTTATCTTGTTACATGAATCTCTGTGGCATTTGAGCTAATACCCATACTTGGGTTTATGTACTAAAGCATTTAGTGTAACCTAACTAATGTAGGAGAATAATCTTAAAAAGAAAAAAAAGAAGCAGTAGTTACTCTTTTGGGGCAACGTGTGAAGCGAGATACACCATTATTAGGTGGCATTTTGTTCCTGAGGGTTGATGGGTGAGTACAGTCTCCAGTGAGCGTACTTCTCTTTGCTTCGAAGCCTGCTCCATGCCCCCAGCACCCCTTGGGCTCCTCCCAGTCCCCTCCAGACGGGGGGAGGCACCTCATCTTCTGCTGCCACATTCATATCTCTCCGATTATTGCGTCTGCTCATTTACATGTCTTGGGGAGACTGTGGGCTTCTCAGTAGGGATCATGTCCTGTGAACTCATATCTCAGCCTCTGACACACAAACAGCTCTTAACTTTTGTTGAATAAATGATGCAAGCATGGTAAGTTGAAGATTAGCCCCAATGGCGTGACTTTAGATGAGAGGACTATCACAGGTCTGCAGTGGCCGGAAGTGGCCATACAGGATCCAAGATGGTCCTGCATGTCCCCTTTTCCAAAAGGTTCTAAGGAAATTTGGGTGACGCCAAGGATGGAACTGGTCTCTTTTATTGACCCAAGCTCACAGGTGGGGCCTAGAATCAAATCAGTCTCTTCTTTTGTGATGACAGACAGTTCATTTGGGAAAGACGTTTTTCAGAAGGCTTTCCCATTATTTATCAATTTTGGGGTCTACGAATAGCTTTGAATACAAAATTCATGTGAAAATCACTGTGCCTGCTATTGAATAATTGACTGATCTGTCACTCAGAGCCTCAGAATGAGGGGTCCTGGCTAATTGCACCTGCAGTTAGGCAATTGTGGGGGCAGTTTTTCTGTTTCCGTTTAATTGCCTGGGCTAAAATGGAGAGTACCCTTTACAGGTCAGGTTTATTATCTCATTGTGAGACTTTGCAAATATAAGATGACCCCAGAAACAGATGGAGAAAATATATAGTTTTATTTGCTGCACACCAATTAATGCCAGTCATGTAGTCAACATTCCTACACTTTTCATTCTAGTGAGACATTTAAGTCTACTGGAGTCAGTCAGTACCCCATGATGTAACTTACCACCTCAACATCTAGTTTTGCTATTTTATTATAACACATGTTTCCAAAGTGGTTCTCATTCCTAAAACATTTCCATATTCGTGTTGTGCTTTGCAGAAAGCCCTCTGAATGTGTGGTTGTTGTAGTTCTGTTGCTTTTGGAGAGGTATATAAGACCAGCCGTGGGCGTGTGGATGCCCAGGTGAAGTGGAGGAAGGGTCTATCCATTGCTGGTCCACACGGGGGTCTCCCAAAGGCGATCTTGGCCCTGAAGCTCCTTGGGGGAGACCTGGCTGTGTCTTTTGTCCTTGCGGTCTGCCGGCTCCTCTGCCCATTCCTGTTTGCTCCCTCTTCTTTCTTAGTAGATGTTACTCCCCAATAAACCTTTTGTTCTTTCAACTTCATCCCGGCATCTGCTTCCTGAGAATCTCGTTTGTAACCACCATCGGGTAAAGATGAATTAGGAATAGCTCAGGGGATGTTTATTTTATTGGATCCAAGGCTTAGCTCCAAAAACAGTTTTCAAGGAACTCTATTTTTCTGTGCAGTTGTGTAAGAATGGCTTCTTTTCTACTTCTTTGTTTTCTTTCTTTTTTCTCTCCACTAATATCCGGGGATAAGGTATATCAAATAATTTAGAGCAAAAGAACAGAATGTCTTTCTGTAAATTTAGAACCTACATTTCATAAAATTTATTTTTTATTTACATAATAGTTACAAATGTTGATTGATTATTAATAATATTACTATTTATAGAGAACAATTCTTCCAGATATTTCTAAGTGAAATAGACATTGGCTCTAAGTGAGTGCTAAAAATTTGGGAGAGATGCACATTATTACATAACCAAAGCAATGTGGCTTTCATTATATACAATTTATTCATCTTTCAATAACTTTTTTGGGATGCCTTTTTGTATTAACCCTTTATTAGCATTATTTGATAAAATAGCATTATTTGACAAAAATTGTACTTCCTGGTTTACAGAATCTGCATTATAAATTGTGCCCCATTTCTTCCTTAGTGTTTCCAAACTCCCAGTTAATCTTTAATTAATATTAATATTTGGGATCTGAACATGAGAAATTGGAATTCTTGGGAATTCCTGAAATCATAAGTTAGGCTGTATTTTTCATGTTTTATTTATGTATTTTTAAATTAATAATAAGTGACCATACTAAACAATGAATGATTTTTACTATAATAGGATTGTACTAAAACTTTCAGAAGCTTTCTGCAAACAAAATTTATCATAATAAATATATGGCTTACTATTTTTATCAACTTGTATATTATGATAAGATTGCATCTTTTAATAACATGTAAAAGTGTTCTTTTCTTGATAGAAATATTTGATAATAGGAAACAGTAAAAGAAGAGAACTTTAATACAAAATATATACCAGATAAAAATCATTTCAAGATGGAAAAGTACACATTACTATATGTAAAATGCATAAATCACAAGGATCTACTAAATAGCACAGGGAACTATATTCGATTTCCTGTAATAAGCTATAATGGAAATAATCTAAATATATATATATATATATATGTATAATTGATTCACTTTGTTGTACACCCGAAAATAACATTGTAAATCAACTACACTTCAATAAAATTAAAAAAATTGAAAGTCAGACTGAACAAAAATTTGTAAAATAAAATAAAAAATAAAATAAAAAAATGGAAAGATACTATCTCAACTCTCTAATATTTAAAAGTTTCCGTTTTAGAAGTCACACCTAAGGCACCCAGTGCCCTGTGTGACCGTCTTGAGTTTTGCTTTGTAACAAATATTCCAGATGTAGGCAGTTTTCTTCCATTTTGTGTTGAGTTGGGCTAATTATTCTGTGTCCAAAAGCACCCTCAATTTGGGCATTATGACTTACTGAGACAGGAAGGGGGCAGGGCACAGCCATGCAAGGAATGCTACAGCAGTTAGCATCAAAATGGTGAAAGATTCAACCCCAGTAGGCCTTGAGGCTCAAGATGACGGGAGATTTAACTTCTAGTAGACCTGGAGCTTCATTGTATGCTTACTGTAATATGTTAGCATGGTGAATAACACGCCCACAGGCACCACGCAGTCCCCAGGCTGGCCACAACAGGTCAAAGAAGCGGGGAAACGGCCAACTTCCTGGGAACCCCGGCCCCTTCCCCAGGCTAGTCAGACTGGGCCTTCCCCTAATTTGCATACGAAGCTACCAAAGCCCAGAAAAGTGGACAGCACTGCCCCTCGCTGCTGCTCCCCGTGCCCTTCCGAGAAGGCCAGAACTCTGTCTATGGCGTGTGTTCCTACTTTTAATCTGAGCATCCAACCCCACACCTCGTGGCCTTTCTCTTGCCTTTCAATGTATCTCTCTGAATAAATCTCAACCGTGGCTCGCTCTTGGATTCTTTCCCGCGCGAAGCCAAGGACCCACACTTGGCGGGGCACGTCCCGGGGGCTCAACCCAGGCCTGGGACACTGCCCTCCTCGCGCCCCACAGCCGTTTCTCCTGCATCGGTGCGTCACTAGTCTTCTTGTTTCACAGTGGAAACGTTTTGTCCGTTTGCCCTGATTTTGCTGTTGCTGTTGAAATCACTATTACTTACGCTAGTTCAGACTTTACATCAGTTTCTGATTTCATGGAGTCCTCCGCAGCACCAACACTTTCCCTTTGCATTTCTTCTGTTAAAATATTTGCAGAGAATTACAGCCTAGAGCAAATACTCAAATACTAGAAAACGCCAGAGATACTATTGGGTATATTTGAATAATGTAACATTCAGATCTCCTGGCGTGGTTCACAGGACCACATACAATCACATGTCAGTGTTGCCAGTTAGTTATTTTTTCTTCCCAAACTTGCCGTTTCTTGGAATACTCATAGGATTTGTGTAACGTCTACTCTGGTCTATAAATATATTGCTTTCTATTTTATTTGCAATAATGACAAGCCAATGGCAGCACAGAAGACCAGAACACACTCCTATAACATGACAACAGCCACAAGCAACACCAGTCGATTACATCATGACACTCACCTGCTCCTTGCTCTTGTCCTGGCTTCTAGAAGCTTTGATCTTAACCTTGGACTCCACACACAGCATTTCCTGCTCTTGCTTTTGACTTGAACCAGTGGCTCCCATTGAACTAATGATGTCTTGCCTGCTAACTCTCTTTCTTGTAGGAAAATTATAATTATTCCTGTTTTCCAATTTTCACAATTGATTTTTTTTTTTTTTTTTTTTTAAGGATTTGGGATTTAGAAGAACATAAATTTCCTGGGCAAAGCAGGGAAGAAATTCTTACATAAAAACACGGGTTGTTATCCCTGGTTGAATATTGGAATTGGTTGGAAATTCCACTAAAGGAAGACAAGCATTTTTCCGCTTGCGATCTGCAGTCAGGGAAGGAGTTACTGCGAACATGGGGTTATTTCTAAACAGGGGGAGTGGTCTTTGTGCCTCTTTGAGCCTCACTGGGTTGTGGCAATCACAGTGAGTGCCAAAGTGGCTGAGTGTGAAATTCCTGTTCTTTGTGGTCCACCAGACTCATTACCAACACAAACAGGAGAGTTGGGGCTGGGAAGGGGGTGGGGGTCCAGCAAACTGACAGCGCCACGGAGAGTCTTGGTGGCACCAGGAGAGGAGAGAGCAGAGTCAACGTTCCAGTCCCTCCCCAGGACTTCTCCTACTAGAGTCATGCGTGAACATCACTGTCAAAGGCCCACCTGCTGGGCAGACACCGGGTGATGTTCTGATCGCCAACATGCGTCTCTATGATTTTTGCTTTTCAGGAAACTGAGGATCTTTTAATGGAGAAAAATTTTGGCTCAGTGAGTCGATGAATAGATCTCTGAAACAGATATATTTTTATATAAATTGGGTCCTGATGCCTTTTTTTGTCATCATTCTGGAGCTGAATGTTACGGGACGTTTATGATGGATAAACAGATGTAATTTTATACAATTCGAGAGCACCCTACTTTCATAAATTGATAAAATTAACACATATAGAGGAGATAAGGCCAGTATTCACTTTAAAACATCTTGTTTGCTCATTAATATGAAGTCATTTTTGTCAATACACTGTAATTATGCATCACATGTGTGGGTTGGTAGAATATACATGAGCAGTTGATTAAATTACCCCCAAATATAATAAGCAAATTTGCCATATATTTTATTACAGTGATGTAGTGTTTGGAGGTGATGATATGTTTGTGAACATGCGGAAAGGACTTTTTTTTTTGCTTGAAACTGGTAATTTACTGCTCACTCAAACGCCATAAATACTGGTTTTGGCCAGGGGTAAAATCATGGAATTTATCTCTGAGCTAAATTTCGAATGAAATTTAAACTGGCGAACATTTATACAGTTGCAAGGTATGGCTTAACTGGTTACTTTTATGAGTTCTCCCCAGCTGTAACCTCTCCATGATGGTGAACCACAAAGCAATGGCCAGTCTCTGGACCAGGATGGGGAGGAGCTGATCTGGTTTTGGCCCCAGAACTGCTCAGCTTCGTTACCCCCGCGCGTTTCACCTTGCCTCCCTGGGGCTGATTCTGGTGTCTGGATGTCTCAGGTTCATCCCAGTCCAGAAAACTTGTCATTCTCTGGTCAGAATTATATTCTGGAGCAAACATACGATGCTCTGGTCAATAAACTTGGGCAATCCCAAGCCTCTCCCATAAGATGCTTAAGATGTTACAAGAGGGATAAAGAGACAGACTACAGCGACACTGGACCAGGCTGACTTGGGATCGCTTTGAATCTGAGGCACATTCATGCAGATGACAGATCAGACATTTACAAGTGTGTTTGCTGAACAACTTGTAAACACTGGCTAGCCCGTCAGTTTGCACCTTGTTTTTCTGGATGATGGGGACCCTGTAAACATGGAGGTCCCTGGAACAGACACCTGCAGTGGCTTCCTCTCAGCCTTGGCTGTTTCCTGAGGCAGAAGAGCAAAGGCTTGTTTCTTGGCAGGAGTTAATGCCTCCCGCCCTTTCCGATTCTGCCCCCCCCCCCAGATAGTGCTGTTCTTTGTAACAGGGTGTGAGCCAGGGCAGGGAGGGGCAGTCGGCTGGACTGTGGAAGCCGTCAGCCTCTGGGGTCCACAGGGGAAGATTCAAAATAGAACAACAAGTGCTTTTTTCCAAAAGTCCATTTGTTTTGTGCCAAAACAGTTAGACATGGCTTTTTTTATTTTTAAAGATGATCTCTCAGATAAAATAATTTCTCTCTCAGTAACCTCTCCATCCACTCATTCTCTTGATGAGCATTTATCGAGCACATGCTGAGTACCAGTGCCTCTGTTAGGGGATGACAATAGAGGTTCACAGGGGAGGTGCAGCCCTGCAGTGGTGGGTAATTTATGCATGCATGTGGCTGGGCCAGCTTACCCAGATGTTGCTGAGAAGATTTGTTCAGATGAGGTCAACATTTAAAGCAGTAAATGCTGAGTATAGCAGATAACCTGCCATAATGTGGGTGAGCCTCATCTAATCAGTTGACGGCCTTAAGGGGACAAAGCGTGATCTCCCATGAAGAAAAGGGGATTCTGCTTCCAGACTGCAATGTCATCTCCAGGCTGGAACATCAACACTCCCCTGGGTCTCCAGCCAGGATGTGTCGGTCAGCCTGGGCTTCTGAGTGTTATAAATAACTGGTCCTCCTCAATAGTAACAAAAATAGCAGTCGTAATTAATAATGAATGTTAATTGAAGACTTACTCTCTGTTAAGCATGCTCTGGGAGCTTTACAAGGGTTGGCTGATTTAATCGAAGGAAGTGTAGGAATTGTCCTCATTGCCTTTTAATGGTGAGGAAACTGAGGTACAGAGGAGTAACGTAACCTCTCCAACCAGTAAATGACTGAACCAAGGGTGGTATGCAGGCTGCCTCTCCAACTGCAGAGCTGGTGCCTGGAATGATGCCCCGTGTCCCCGCTGTCCCTGCTCCCTTTCTTGCCTCTGCTCCTGCTAACCCTGCAGCCACGCAGCACATCAGGTCCTGTCCCCGTCACATCCATTTCCTCGTTTGATTACTGCAAAGATCTCACGAAGTAGGAAAGCCTGCTGGCTCATTCCCCAGCTCACGACTGAAGAAACTGAGGCTCAGTGTGGCCAGTGCCAGGTTTTGGGGCTACTTGTCACTGTACCTCCCTCGTCTTCTGGCCAGGCTGGTGCATTTTTCACTGTCCCCTGCTTTTCCCTCCAAGGCTTGCTGTATACACGGAGATTGAGAAATGGGCAATCTTAGCAACCCAGACTCCCAGGCCCTGATACCACGTGGAGGAGGGAAAGTTGCAGCCAATGGAGTGGACACACTTTTAAAAGTCATCCAGTCTCCTCGTGTCTTCTGAGGCTGTGTCTGCCGGGTCTCCCTTTTGGAGAATCCACTTTTCTTCTCTCCATCTGCACGGCTTCCCTTGGTTGGTGGGTTCAGCTTGAATCCATCCTTCTAGAACCTCCCCTGTCAGCCCCTCCCTCTGTCCTTTCCTTCTGCATCAGGTTTTCTTGGCCGTCCGCCCTATTGCATAATTAACTTTTGGCACAGTCTTCATATGCTCTGATACCTACAAAACCTCAGGTGTCTGAGTCTCTCCTCCCTCCAAGTAGCCTCTGCACGTTTCTGCGCCTTGGTGGAGCCCAGAGCCGGGCACACAGAAGGCACAGAGTATGTTTGTGGATTTGGTGTGATTTAATATAATTGAAAACACAGGTCAGTCTAATTTGGAAATGATCCAATCAGCTTACAGTGCTTCAAAGAGGGGCAGGGTCGGAACCCCCCGTGGGAATCCCACCAGTCCCCTGCTGTGACGTCCTGGAATTCTTGTCCAAAGCACAATAGGAATTTTAGTGGGTGTAATAATGACCCTGTGATTCAGAGGTTCAGCTTGAACACAAGTAATTTCCTCAATTCTGTTTCCCACCAGGGAGCATTTCCTGGGGAGAACTCAGAGTTTGTTTTATAACACCTACCTTATTTTGGGCACTTTTTAATTCAACCCTGTGGAGGCAGCCTGAGCTCAAAGCTCTTCTCTCTGTGTCCAGGTTGCTTAAAGAGGCCCCTAATTTCTTTTGCAGCAACTGTAAAAAAAAAAAAAAAGGCAAAACTAAAGTCATTGCTACATAACTTGGGAAGTAGGGTGGGGAGGAAGGATTGAATGGTGCAAGTCAATGGCAGAGCACACGAGAAAATGACATGCAGGGGACAGTCAGTGACCGTCAGTCTCAGGCCAGTTGGGTGGCACTTATAGAGTGACAGAAGGAGAAACAGGGAGGAAAGGAGCCACGATGTCCCCCGACCACGTGAAGCTGGGCTGCCCTGAGTCCCCAGCGCCCTCATCCTAGAAATGTTAGAACTTGGGTCAGTGAATTCGTCATCTGACAGTGGGCCCGGATACCATCAAAACCTTGGAGAAAAGGGACAGAAGCACAGAGAATGGGCTGGCTTATTCCTGATGAGGCCAGCCTGGGAATCCTCCCCCACCCCACACCCCGCTCCCAGCCTCAGGCTCCTTCCACTGCCCTGAAGAGGGCCCAGCCCAGGGGCATCATTTGGCATTAAATGAGCCAACTCCGAGTGCAGATTGAGCCTTCAATGACCTGAAGCCAGGCGGAGAGGCAGAATGATAACACCAGACTCTCAGGAGCAACGTACATCGCATGGATTTTACATGAGCGTTAAGAAGCGTTTCGTGAGAATGTACTGAGAGCTTTTCTTATTTAATGCTCACAAAATCTTCTGAAAACAATCACGTTATTATTTCCACTTTGTAGGTAGGGGTGGAAGTTGGACTGTCACCTGGGTCTCCCTCCGTCCCAACGCACACCTCTCACATAGCACCCGGCTTTGTTAAAACCCACTCTCCTCCTCCAGGCGGTCAGATTCCCATTTCTCAGTGAGATGACAATCCAGCCCATCCTTTCTGGGCATCGGTTACCAGCTGCAACCCCTGGACTGGGAGTCCAGTTCACTGAAATTGTGCAGACATCTCTGTCTGTTATGAATCAAGGACCAAGTGCGAGGGGGAGTGGGAGCCACAGAGGAGACTGGAGGGGTCTTCTCCTTCAAGGAGTAAATGGTCCTTATGGTGAACTGGGAAATCGATTCCAGGGGACAGACAAAGAACACTTCTGGGAAGAAGCAGCACATGGATCTGTCCTTGAGGAACAGGCAGGGTTTGAACAGAGATAAAGGAGAGATGGAGTGAGAGCCGAGTCCAGGGGATGGAACAGTGAGTGCACTGTGTACAAGGTTGTACAAGGTTGCTCTTGACCTGCCCACTCCTTTCCTGCTGATTCGTGGGGGGAATGCCCGGGGCTTGTGCTCTGTCATTGAATCAGAACTGCAGAAAGCATGAGCGAGAGGTTCAAGGAGCTGAGAGATTCCTTGAATCACCAGGTTATTCAGAGACTTTTTTTCTTCTCATGCTCTTCCTTCTGTTACCGGAGAGTGGGTTCTTGTCTCATCACAGAAAGACTTCAGAAATAAGACATGGAGGTCAGGAAAGTAAGGTGAGGATTTATTATGTGATAAGATGCTCTCGAGGGGAGAGTGGGCAGACTCAGGTGAGGACCCACACTGAGTTTCTTGGGCAAGCTTGTTAGCTGGGATGTAAAAATGAATGGGCGGGATATTCATCGTGGGGAGAAGGGTCTCGGGTCGTATTTCTTGATTTTTACCCCAGCTCCACCTTCCCGAGGGGAGGGGGGATTTTTGGACTCATTTATTTAGTGTGGATTGGAGGTGTCATGGTGCTGGTGCATGATGGGTACCTCTAATCTGCAAGGCTGATTTTATTGTAATGAGGGCATAATGAGCAAAAGGTTACATTTGGATTCCAGAGATGCCTGCCTTTTCCCACCTTTCTTTGCCTCCAGGACCCTCATCACCCCGAAATGTGTGGCTTCTTATCAGTCCAGAGGCTCCTGCTTTTTCGGCTGCTCAAGGAGACCCTGTCGTTTGTAAGATGTATAGATTCTGTCCTTTGGCCTGTGCCCCCCTTTCTCTCTCCTGTCCAGCTGTCTGCCTGTTTCAACATCTCTGCTTCCCAGACCCTCCTCACCTGCTCGTCCTCTTTTCGTCTTAGTAGCAGGCGCTCCCCACATCCAGCCCCCTCAGCCTCCAGGTTGGCATCTATGCTGCTCTTTCTTCCACCTGCGCACTTACCCTCTTGTCTGCTAGATAGCTGGGTACGGTGGGGTCAGATGAGTTAGGCTGAGCAACCTCGTTTGGATGGAGGCATTGTAAGTAGCTGGAGACAGCCGGACATTCCAGCATAAATTGTTACTTTGGCGTCTTAGTGGTGCTGGGTCCCTAAATGGACTTAAAAGTAGCAGGAGTGCAAAAGGCAGTTAGGGTGAGTGAACAAAACATAGCACCCCCGACACTGGCATCAGCGAGAACCCAGCGCAAATTCTGGTTCTTTTGCTTAGTAAAGTGGAGACTGCGAGGAGCTGAATAATTCAGCTGAATTTTCTGCCACGTGGAATTCTTGGGTGCAAAGTGCCCGCCCCCAGCTCCATGAATAGGTGTCCTCCCACACGGACGGCTGTTGTTTGACCACCTCTGCAGCGTCAGGACGTCTTATTTCTGGGTGCTTCCAGACTGTGACCTAAGCTGGCGTCTGAACTGGGCTTGGAGCTCGGTGGGAACGCCTCGGCGCCTCCGCGACGGGCATGCCAGCTGGTTGCTGAGTGTGACGAGGTTAAATGGAACACGTGAGGAGGTTGTAGAGCCCGGGAGGAGGCAGAGCCTGCCAGCATCACAGCCCCCGGCGCCTCACCTGCCCGCCCCGTCTGTGAAGCCAGGGGGCTGGTGGCGGCCGCCGAGGGCCCTTGTGCCCCATAATGTCGGCATTCCCTCGCACTCTAGCTGGAGGACAGCGATCCCAACGGCGCCGGCCGCATCTTCCGGATCTCAGGCCTGAGGGCCGTCTCCTCGCGGATGCGCTGGCACGTGCTGGCTCCAGGCAGCTGCGTGGAGCGACTGGTGGTGAGGGTTAGAGATTTTGGGTCCACGACCAGCCCCGGTAGGTGATGGAGGGGGAACCAGGCCAGGGCCCCAGCCTCCTGGCTGGCATTCCTTAGGGCCACCGCAGTGGCGCCCTGCTTGCTGGGCTGTCTCAGTATGTCTCGGCGCTGAGCCGTGCACCCAGGGCCCCGACTCCAGGTCTGGATTCCTGGCAGCTGCCAGGCCTTCTGTGCATGGATGGGGACAGGACAGGTCGAGGGGCAGCTTTCTCTGCTGGGACACAGTTTTGAACAAGCTCAGCTCACCAGGAAGAGGCCCCTGTCTGGTGCTAAGCGCCAAAATCCACAAAATAACCCCTATCGCCAGGTGGAAAACAAGTGAAATGTGCTTTTTTTTCTGAATCCTAAATCCTTGTTTTCTTCTGAAAAACGATGCTTCTGCTTATTCCATTTCATGGAGCCGCCCACTCACCACTCGGGACCCCTGGACACCCCACACTGTTCTCTCATTAGCTGACACAACACGCCCCGCAGAGCCAGGGCGTCCAGGGTCTGGGGCCAGATGATGAGGCTGGCAAAATGAACCCCACACGCTTTCTCCTGCTCACGGCCACTCCCCACATCCTCACTGTCCTTCCGCATCATTACCTGACCTCATTCAGCTCAGTAGACAAGCATTTACAGGAATGCGTCCCACGGGCAAGGCACCCATGGCTTGTGCGACCGGCTCCTTTCATGATGCCCTAGACTCGGGTCTCCAGTGAGTCTAAGTCCCCAGAGGGCAGAAACTTCTCTTTGTGTCCATCCCCCAAAGCACCCAGCCATCAGGGGTTTATTAAAAACATATATTCGTGTCTTAAAACCAGTAACAGTAACAACACAACCATGACTGACTGAAAACAGCAAAAACCAGTAGTGACGTGGACTTGATGAGAAGTCTTACCCGAGGACAGCGAGCGCTCTTTCCAGCGGGTAAATAACGTGGTAGCCGCAGCCACCACTGCACGTGGCACACGGCCGTTACCTCTGATGAGCTCAGATGTCCTTCAGGGTACATACTGAGGTGGGAAGCCCCATAGAAAGACCGGCAGGACCCCTGCGCAGGGCCACTACTCTCCTGCCAGCACCACCTGGTTCCCCGGCCCAGAGGCTCTACCTCACTTTTCGCCTCTGAAACGGCTTACTTACACCTAAAATTCTATTGGTTCCCTGAGCTCACTCCTGATGGGTTATTTCCTTCACTCCTGATTGGTTATTTCCTTTGCTCCTGATTGGTTCAATTCCTTAACTTCTGATTGGTCCATTTGTAGTACTTTATTTGCATGGAGCTCATTCCTGATTGGTCCATTTCCCTCACTCCTGATTGGTTATTTCTCTTCCTCTTGATTGGTCCATTTCTACAAAGCTTCTTCCTAATTGTCAACTTTCATTATACCTCATTTGCATATGGTGTTGCAAAGTGTAAACTGACAGCCCATAAAAGCCGGTGTAAACTTACAAATGGGGTTCAGAGGTTGGAGTGTTAAATCTTCTGTGCCAGCTAGCGGCTGGCGTAATAAACCTGAGTTCTCTGACTCTTCGAGTGCTGCTTGGTCTCTTGCCTCAATCCAGGTTGCTGTCACAACTGAGCTGTAACACCAAGCCTATAACACTGAGCTGTAACACATTTTTCCGCAACAATATTATTGTCCCATTTTAACGATGAGGCAGCCGAGTCCTGCTCAGAGTAACACGTGTAAGCTGTGGTGTAATTTACAAAGCAGGGATAGTTTTCATTGAGGCCAGAGCTGTAATCTCCTTGTTAAGCCACGTCCCTTTACGTGGTCTTCATCTCCACGTAAGACTTAAGGTAAAGGGTTAATGGACAGAGGTTTCTGGTGCCTGCGTGACAGAGGACATAAACTAGCACCAGATAAATCAGATAGATCTCGTTCTCACTGGAAGGATATGCCCTCACGGGATACGATTAAGTGCCAAGAAGAGGCACAGAGAAGGTGCGTGCTGTCTGCGATCATTCTGTTGAACATCTGTGATTCTTTTTTTTGTTTTTTTTTTCATCTGTGATTCTTTATAAAGCTGGTGGCGCAGCTTTACAAATGGGGGCCAGAAACATTTTTTAGAAGCTGATTTTAGCTCCCTCGGTCTTGCTGGCCACTTTGACCTCATGATCGTGTAGATATTTATCTCTGAAATCTGAGCATAATAACTTGCCCACCCCAGTTCTCGGCCTGATTATTGTAATTTTCGCTCATAGAACCAGTTGTTCCTGAGAAAGTTCATCAGTGCGGTCCTGCCTTGGGGTGGAGGGGTACTGATGCTGTAGGTGTGTTCAGGCCTAGCTGCTCCAGGATGATGAAAAGACAGCATCCCATTCGATTTGTAGCTTGTCCGTAACAGAAAGGCGGAAGAACATGAATGACTAGGGCACCCCTTTTTTAGTCAGTGAAATACCCCCCTCCAGGACCTCTGCACACCAAACGCTTAGGAGTCGGGGGTCACACACCTGCACACACTAATGAGATCCATTATCGCCAGGAGACCAGTGAGATTTGCAAAGGGACATTATTGTGGCTATTCTCTCCTTTGACAAAGGAGCCTCCATTGTCACTATGCCTTCCTTCTGTCCTTGTCTGTCACTAAAACAGAGTGGGGGCAGGGGCTGGAGAGAGGAACCCTTGCACGGGCTGCTTCCTGGCCCTCGAAGAGGCTCAACTGTCCTACGGACAAAAGTGAATTCGGCACATGGCATGGAGCTGGAGGAACATTCTTCACTGCTGGGAGAAAGCCGATCCAGGCAGATTCTGAATCCTTCTAGATGAGGATGGTGGTGGTTGTTTTGATGGCATGTTCCTCTTTGGTATAAAGGCTTCATGCTGGTCTTTGAAAATCACAGTGCGTGTTTTCTGTAGCTGGTGGGAGGAGGTGGCTCTGACATAACACTCCATCAGGGATGTTCCTGAAAATCCCTGTGCTCTCCTCCACCAGGATGAAGGTGATGGATGGCGGCATGTGATGGGACAGCGCACCTGCAGGCTTCGCACCAGAACTCAGCACCTCGAACATGTTACCCAAAGAGCATACAGCATGGAAAGCCATCTGAGCCCCTCCAGCAAGGAGCCGGTGGTTTTCTTGTGATGGGAAGTTGGGCCGTGGCACCTCCGGCGGCCTAGCGCTGTTAAAGGGCGTCTGGCCAAAGCCACCCATCCCATCTTCGTAGGTCTGATAGCCTTTGCCAAGTTAATACGGAAATTTTCTTATGCTATCGTGCATGGCGTTCCTATAATTTTTAAATAGCAAAGATTTTTCGGTTGGACAGACAGAGGTGTCGGGGCAAATGGACAGATGCTGTTACTCAAACTTCTTGTTTAAAATGCAGTCAGGGAGCTGCTTGTCTTTTGGCTGTTGTTCCTTGTCTCTTACTTGTTTCTTCGTTGTCATAAAAGTATTTTCAAAGTAGTATAAGCTCGTGGCAGAAAGTGTGGCAATTTCTATAAAGTGTAAAAATCTAAGAAAAAATAATCTGTGATTGTACCATCAAGGGGCAACCACGATGAATGTTTTGGTTTTCCCTTCTTTCTTCTTTCACAGAGGGAGGTTACCAAATGGGATGTGTGTGTGTGTGTGTGTGTGTGTGTAAATCATTTTTACTAAAATTGTATTATCTATTTAATTTGACTTCTGTCGTTTGAAGTCAGTATTACAGAATAAGCCCTCCCTATGTTATTAACATTTTTTTTTGCCACCGTAATTTTTTCTGGGTTAAAATGACTGCTGTCTTTACAACCCATTTTTTTGAGAGAGATTAAAAAACAAACCTATACCTCTGGGGCTTTCATTTGAATACAGACAAGTCCAGTTGTTTTAAAGCATTTTTTTTAACCCCAGGGAGAGACATTCTATTGGTTTCTGTTTACAAGTTACAGAGAGTTTCATCCCTCTGTGACTTTTGTGGGGAGTAGGGGCAAGATTGGGACACAACATTATTCCATCCGATGGTGCTTGTGGGTGAAGTCAGGTTGTCTGTGTTCTTTTCAACAAAGGCATTACTTTTCCCCAAATCTAATCTCAATTTGGATTTGTCCACGGAATTTTCATCACCTTGTTTGTTTTTATTCACCAAACTGTTTTTTAAAATGATGTTCGTGGACCATAAATTCCCTTTATCACATAAAAAGCCTGAAGCCCAGGTGAGGCTCCATGCACAGTCCCAGTGGGAGGGTCCACCTGCTTCTTTACATCTCTTGTGATGCCTGACAGTCCCTTTCCCTCTTCTTTACACACTTTGGCACGAACAGAATGTTTCCGAGCAGGTGTGTCCTAACCTAGAAGCCTGGGCGTAAGGATGCATTCGTAAAAACAAGTGAGCAGTGAACATATTCAGTGACATACAATTAGATCTCGAAATAGCAACTCTAGATTTTTTAAAATAAAAGGAACCATACCTGATGGAAATGACATGATTCCAAAACCACCTACAGTATAACATTTTTCCACTAGTCAAAAAAAAAACCAACCAAGATTCAATTAAAGAAGTTTCAGCAAAGATAAACAGAAAGGCATCTGACTTAGGCAGTAGCTAACCCACACAGAGGAAAACTGACCTGCGAGACAAAAACAGAGGAAGTGACCAGAGGAGGATTTTCTCTTCTCTAGAAACACCTGCACGATGAACGCCAAGGACTGGGGGAAAAAATGAAATCAGTCACAAAAGTAATCAGCTTTTATCTCTTTACCATAAAATAACGTGTGCACTGAAAGAGAGCTTCAGCAATGGGAGGCTTCAGTCAGCGTGACCACATGGCCTGGTCTGCTCAGGACAGTCTCTGTTCTTGCCTCAAAACTTTGTGAATTTATTCATAGTGTTGCCTTCCATTCATAAACGTGTAGCAGTCTGGACATTAGACGTTGGTCTCCAATGTTTATGACATGGAAAAGGATGAGTCAAGACACTGGTTTTGCACACGGTTTTTGGAATATGAGGTTGAAATGACAAAACAAATTCAACACATTTTCAATAGCTCAGATCTACAGGGACACTGGAGGGACGACAGAGGATTTTGGGAGAACATACAGAAGGGGATGAGGAAGAACTAATTACCTTCACGGCTATAGTGTGACATGTGACATTTGCAGGGCAGGGTCCAGTTACCTCCGCATCCCTTGGGTCCTGAGTTCTCCTGTGACTCTGAGTGGTCTGGGAGCAGACAATGGCATCAGTGATGGAGGAGATGCCAGCCCGCCTTGCTCTTGGGTTTCGGTGACCCTCCACTGGGGGTGAATGCCATTCCCCCACTGGGCAACGGGCTGGGACTCCCAGGCATTGGGCCCCTGCTCACTTTTTGACCTTTCATGGTCAGCTTCGGAGCCTTCATGGTGCACATGGGTGTGCCATTTAGCAGCTACTGTCTGACAATGAGTGGATAATGAGGCTCAAGGTCTACTGGGAGTTGAACCTCCCTCCATCTTTGTGCTAATTGCTGTGTCCTTCCTTCAATGGCTGTGCCTTGTCCCCTTCCCTCCTGTCTCAAGGGTTTTGTGGGAGACCCAGGAAATGTTCTCCCTTGTGCACCATGTGGCAGCACCTTGAAAATCCTCCCTGAATGAGCCCATTCCTCCTCCCACTGCTCCCCCTAAACAGCTGCAGATCCCTATTCTCTGTCCCCAAGTCCCTTCCTGCCCTGCGCTCAGGCAGCCTCTGTGTCTCCCTAGTTCCAGCCCCCTTCTCCTAGGGCTTTCCCCGGTGTCTATCCACTCCACTTTTCATAGGTAACAATTAACTCCTTTCTTTTCTTCTCCAGTTTATTTCCTCCCAACCCTGTCCTTTTTCCCTCCGCCTCGGAAATCAAAGGCCCTTCCTCAGGACCCACTGTCTTTTGACTCAGTGTGGATATTTGAAATGATTAAGAATTTTTGAAAATTTCTATGACAGTAAAACGACTCAGTGACATTTATGGCCACCAGGACTGATGAGGCAGTTGTACCAAATATCATAAAATATAAATTTCTATACATAAGGAAATTTGAATTTGCATTGCAATTTTAAAAACGTTTTATTTACAAAAATAAAATGGGGAGGAATTTATGACTCTTTGCTTTCATGGCCTGGGTTTTCTTTTTCTAGTTTCTTCATTGGTTTACAGAATTGGTGTTTATATTTCTGTATGCTCTGAATTAACAATTGTCTATTAACTAACAGCTCCTTTCAAAAGAAGACTGGAGAAATAAGGGAAAAAGGGGAGAGGAGGGGAGGAAGATTAGGCTTAAAACACTCAGAATAACTTCCGTGGAAATGTCACATGTGCTGTGTGGTAGCCAGTCTGATGGACGCTCATACCTCTCTCATGCTGAGACCACGCTGCGTATTGGTTTAAAGGGCTGGGGGCGGGACCTGGGGCTTGGACACATACCCCTTCCAGCACTTGGTGGCTTGTAACTTTCAGTGAATTTCTTAACGTCTGTCCACCTTAGTTTCCTAAAATGAGAATAACAGTATTACTGACTTGTATTACTGAGTTGTATGGCTTCTGTGGGAAAAAAGATAAGTGCTCAGCATTTTGCCCATGCCCACCACGTTGTAAAGGTTCAGTAAGTGTCAGCTGCCATTGTTTTTATTATAGGGTACAACTTTAATGATATTTTCTAAAGGCAAACCCAATGGCATGTTTCCTAAGATAGGGTTGTGGTGGTGAGTATTTGGTGTGTGTCATCTCCAGGTTTCTTGAAGATTTCCGGATCAGAGCCAGGCAAGGCGCCTGTGAACCAGGCAGCATGGTTTAAGGCCTGGGCAGGACCCTGCCCCACCTGAATTCTTCCCTAAGTTCCAGTCTGGCATCCCCTGCTCCATCAATGCTGCTCTGTAGTCAACATCCCTGCCTTGATTTGATATTCAACAAAGATTTGTGTCCGCTGTCTGCCAGACTGCTTTTGTGAAGGAGACACAGAAATGACCAAAACGTCCTGTGTCTTAGCTCTTGTCACTTGCATTCTGCCCACGGGGTGGGGAGACAGAAAAGTAAACAGATAAATATGCGGTCTGTAAGCCTTTTGCACTTTTACAAATTAGGCTATTTTTTAATCAAACTTTTTCTTTTCAGATCATTGTAGATTCACATGTAAGAAATAATACAGAAAGACGCCTTGACCCAGTTTTCCTGATTGCTAGCCTCTTGCAAAACTACAGTACAATCATACAGTCGGGACGCTGACACTGACTCAGTCAAGATACAGGACATCTCCCTCACCTCGAGCATCGCTCATGTGGCTCTTCTATGGCCACGCTTACTTCCTCTGCACCCTCATCTCCTCTGTGGTCCCTGAAAACCACTAATCTGTTCTCTACTTCTATTACTATTTTGTCCTGTCAAGAATATTATGTAAATAGAATCACAGAGTACGTAACCTTTTGGGACTGGCATTTTTTGCACTCAGCGTGATTCTCTGGAGTGTTGTCCAGGTTGCGGTACACAACAGTGGTGCGCGCTTTTTATTGCTGGCAATGTCGTTCCACGGTGAGGATGTGCCACAGTGTGTCTAAACATTTACCAGTTGAAGGACATCTGGGCTATTTCCAGGTTTTTGCTATTATGAGTAAAGCTACTATGAACACTGGTGTACAGGTTTTGAATGAACGTAAGTTTTTGTTTCTCTGGGATGAATGCCCAGGAGTGCAAATGCTGGGTGTATGGTAGTTATATGTTAAGTTTTTAAAGAAACTGCCGAACTGTTTTCCAAAAAAAAAAAAAAAAATGGTTGTAGCCTTTTATATTGCCATGAACAATGTATGACGCTTCTCCACATCCTCGCCAGCATTTGGTGTTGTCACTATTTCTTTTAACTGTTCTGATGAGTGTGCAGTGCTATTTCATGGTGGCTTTCTTTTGCATTCCCCTAATGGATACTAATGCTAAACGTCTTTTCATGTGCTGTATATCCTCTCCAGGGAAATGTCTGTTCATGTCTTTTGTATATTTTGTAATTGAATTGTTTTTTTTACCGTTGAGTTTTCAGAGCTGTTTATACATTTGGAGCTACTTTGTTAGCTATGTGGTTTGCAAATATTTCCTTTCAGTCTGTATGTTGGCTTTTTATCTTCTTAATAGGGTCATTCACAGAACTAAAGTTTTTCAATTTGATGACATCCACTTTTATCAGTTTTTCCTTTTATAGATTTTCCTTTTGGTGTCAAGTCAAAGAAATCTTTTCTTGGTCCAATATCCCAAAGATTTTTCTCTTGTTTTACTTCTAAACATTTTATAGTTTTATGTTTAAGTCTGTGGTCCATTTTGAGTCATTTATATAAATTATGAGGTTTAGGTAGAAAAGATTGTAGGGATATAATTTATTTTTGCATATTTGTCTTGTATCCTGTGATCTTGCTGAACTCTATTATTAGTGCTTGAAGATTTCTGGAGATACCTTGCTCGCCATTTTTAATTTTTAATTTTTCTTTTTGGCCTATGGACATCCAATTGCTCCATTACCATTTGTCAAAAAGGCTACCCTTCCTCCATTGAATTACTCTTGCTCCTTTATCAAAGGTCAGTTGGACTTATTTGTGTGTGTCTATTTCTAGGTTCTCTGCTGTGTTCCATTGACTTATATCCTCCAACAGCACCACACAGTCTTGATCACTATATAGCTATATAATGTCTCCAAATTGTGCAGACTGGTTCCTCCCACCGTGTAATTTATTTTCAAAATTGTTTTAGCTACTATGTTTCTTTTGCCTTTTCATACACACTTCAGAGTGACCTTATCTCTATCTGTAAAAATGCTTGCTGGGATTTTGATAACAATTGTATCAAACCTGAAAGTAAATTTGGGGAGAATTGGCATCTTTACTATGCTGAATCTTCTAATCCATGAACATGGTATGTCTCTCCACTTATTTATATCTTCTTTGATTCCCTTTGTAAGAGTTTTGTAGTTTTTAGCCTGTAAGTCCTCTCTATGTTTTATTACATTTATACATGAATAGCTCTTTTATTGAGCAATTATAAATAATGTATCTTTAACTTCAGTGTCCACATGTTCATTGAGAGTTTATAGAAATACAATTATTATTGAATACTTGCCTTATGTATCCTGTGATATTGCTGAACTAACTTATGTGAGCAATTCTTGTGAGATTCCTTGGAAGTGTCTCCATAGATAATTATGATATCCACAAATAGGGATAGTTTTAGTTCTCCCTCTCTGATCTCTATGACTTTTATTTTATTTTATTTTTTCTTGCCTTATTGCCCTAGCTTGATCTTCCAGTACTATGTTGAATAAGAGTGATAAGAGTGGACATTCTTGCCTTTTCCCCAATTATAGGGAAAATACACTCAGTATTTTAACATTAAGTAAAATGTTAGCTATAGGTTTTTGTACTTATTCTTTATCAAGCTGAGGAAGTTCCCCTTTATTCCTATTTTTCTAAGAGATTTTACCATAAATGGGTGTTAAATTTTGTCAAATGATTTGTCTCCATCGAGTGATATGGCCTTGAATTTTTTTCTTTTTTAGATTTTTAATATGGCAGATTACACTGAATGATTTTCAAATGTTGAACCAGCCTTGCATACCTGGAATAAACCATACTTGGTTATGGCATATAATTCTCTTTATATTTAGATGAATCCTATTTGGTAATATTTTGTTAAAATTTTTTACATCTTATTCATGAGGAGTATTTGTCTGTAGTTTCCTCTTTTTTCCCTCCTACTATCTTTGTCTGGTTTTCCTATCAACCAGATAATGAAAATTCCTTCATAAAATGAATTGGGAAGTATTCCTTCTTCTTTCATTTTCTGAAAAAAAGATTTTTATAGAATTGATGTTGCTTATTCTTGAAATATTTGATAGAATTTTTTGGAGAAACTCTAGACTTAGAGATGTCCACTTTGGGAGTTTTAAAATCATGCATTTAATTTCCTTGATAGTTACAGTGGTATTAAAATAATGTGTGCAATATCTGGTGAATCGTAGCAGTTTGTGTTTCTTGAGTAATTAGTCTATTTCATCTAAGCTGATAAACTTATGTTTGTAGAATTGTTCATTGTTTATTATGCTTTCAGTATCTGCAGGGTCTGTAATAATATTGTGCTTCATTCCTGATATTGGTAATTTGTGCCTTCTGACTTGTTGGAGGTTTGTCAATTTTATTGATGTTTCCAAAGAATGAGTTTTTAATTTTATTGATTTTCTCTCAATTGTTTTTAATGTCATTGATTATAGTTACTCCCTACAATAAATCAAGGTCCTCAAAACTTCTCTCTTGAGGCCTAGTCACCTACCTTTGCTGATTCTTGAATGGGGAACATCTTGCAGATGTAATGGGTTGGATTCAGTGGCATCTGGGAAGATGACTTTGATATATCCAGGACCACCATGGACGACACAGGGTGTAGCTAGTACAGACCCATCTGGGGGACCCTTGTGCTTGCCCAAACTCCCCACTCTTCAGTGTGAGTGACTCTCCTACTTCCCAGAGGTTGAGTTCCAACTTTCTTTACTATTACTCCTGGTACAACATCCCTGAGCCACTGGAGGCCACCAAGTACCAAGCTTAGTTTACATTTTCCACCTCCTCAGTATCTGCCCCAGGCTTGAGGCATAGCAAAGGTGGCATTTTGTTGCATGGTATCAAAATAAACCTGTTATATGCCAAATTTGAAATAGACATTTAAAAGTACATTTCCAGGGTAAAACCAGAATGGCAATCTGAAGTAAGTTCTGTGAAGAGAAATCTGGCTTTGAACCAGTTTCTGCATCTTTCTCCCCACTATAGCATGATGACAAAGTAGAGCTCCCGTGACCATACAAGGATTAAATGAGATTGTGCAGAGTCTGATACTCAGTGAGTGATGCATCACTGTTACCTTCTGGAGACCTTTACCGTCCACACCCCTAACACATTGTATGGAATAAACTAGTACTTAACAAGCCTGGCTGAATGAAACTAGAGCGCATCTGACTGATCCAGGTACCTTCTCACAAGGGAGTTTTCAGAATGTCCCTTGACTTTTTATGGTCATGCTATTTTTTTTTTAAATATGAACCTACAATTATTGTCTTAAAACATTTTAAATAAAATAGGCACAAAGTTTTTTCAGTAACTGTGGCTTACCCATTTGTGGGTCAGATTATTTTTCAAGCTATAAATCTGTAAGTTGATATACTGTAAATAATATAAATCTTTAAAGAACAGATTCTTAAAGTTAAAACAGGCTTTAGTCTTTTCACTGAAGGCATCTCTCACTTGAGGCAGAAATGGAATCCATCTTTTTGCCCTAATTCTAAGCTCCACGGACAAGGACAGTCTCTCATTTGTTCATTACCCACCTGGTAACCAGTACAGTGCCAAGGTCATAGTAAGAGCCTGCTAGGGGTTGAGTTGTGTTCCTCTGCCCCCAAAAAGATATGCTGGAGTCCTAAACCCCTATTTGGGTTTAGAATGTGACCCTATTTGGAGATGGGGTCTTTATAGATGGAATCAAGTTGAGACGAGGTCATTAGAGTGAACTCTAATCCAATATGACCTCATAAGAAGGGGAAATTTGGATACAGATATACACACAGGGCACAGGGAGGACACGATGTGAAGATGAAGGCAGAGGTCTGTAAGCCAAGGGATCCCCCAAATTGTGTGCAAACCAACAGAAGCTACAGGAGAGAACTGAAAAGACCCACTCAGAGCATCAGAAGGTATCAGCCCTGCTGACAGATACCTTGATCTCAGGCTTCCAGCCTCCAAAAGAATACACTTTTTTTGTTCAAGTCACCCAGTGTGTGGTACTCTGTCACTGTCCTTATAAAAAGGGGAACTTGGATACAGATACACACACTATGTAAAAATGAAGGCAGGAATCTGTAAGCGTAGCAGTCAGCTAACGCAGTGCCTGATCAATATGTGCTGCGAAATACAAGGAAGAAGCAACCGTGCATGGATTTACACGGCCCTTCCCCTTACCTGAAATAAGGGCTCAGTCAATGTTTGTTGCTAAGATGATCCTTAATGTCGGCCACATTTTTTTGTTTGTTTGTTTTGGTTTTTATTTCTCATTGTTTATTACTCTCAAAAACGCCCAGTATCATTTTAACCTCCCAAATGTTTTGATTATCCTTCACGCCCTGAATCTTCAACCTGAGAGGAGGGAATGGGACAAGAGTGGCTGGTGTCTCCTGAGATCGTGTGTGACACCAGCCATAAACATAAAATCTTAAGAATCACATATTGTAGGGCCAGCATTACAGTGTAGGGGAAATGTGAGTCATCCAGGCATTTGTGATGATCTTGTCATGCACGGATGGGTACCTGGCAGACTTCGTTTTCTCTAGGATTTCTGCCACCAACTGTCACTACATACTTCTCAATTTGCACAGTCTCCTCACTGCCAAGAATGAGATACCTCCATGAGACTTGTAATTGCAGAACTGCTCCTGTCGCCCCTTCCCCAAATCCCTAGAGATTAAATCTGCACATTCTGACAAAATAATTTCTTGATTTTGTTTTCTGTATGAGTCATTGAAGTTTTCCTGAATATGCTCCATTGTCAACAGGGAGTTAGTGTCAAACCCCCAAAAGTACTTCCTCCTCTGACAGTTTAATTGTTCTCTTGGTTTCCAGGTTTTTCACCTTTTATGAAATATGATGCTTTCTCTAAGGCTTGTCTAAATACAGGTAGGAAAACATGGGACAGGTTTATAAGCTGAAAAGCTAAATGCTAATTAGAAGGCAAATGGGATTTTTTGCAAGTACGTACTGAGTGTCTTGAAAGGCCACTCAGGTTTCTCTGGGGCCCCGCGATGGCTTGAGATGAACACCGAAAGGAAGGCAGGGATTGTGTGGAATGCTGTTCAGATACCTGGGCACCAACTGCCATTTGGGTATCAGTTCACTGTTGGCCAAAGAGACGTGAGTGCCTCGGCTTGCCCGAGGACTGCCTCGCCCGCTCATTATTGGCTTTGTAGTTCATAATGAACCTTGGTGCCTGGAACCCATGTAGCCACCATATAGTCCTTGTTCAAGGCAGTTCCCCACATGCTCTCTTCATCCTGTGCCTCCCACCTCCGCTAAGTTCTTGCTCTGCCACTGACGGCTGCCCCACCTCTTTGCTTGATTGGTGGTTGTCTTAGAATTTGCACTCATCTTTTTTTTCTCTTCTTCTTCTTCTTTCATTGTATCCTCTCTAGTTACTTCTACCTTCTTTCCAGGCAACATCACCATCTTCCCCAGCTTCAAGTCACATCTCTGTACCTTCACTCCCAAATCTTGACTTTCACCAAAGACCTGTGTGCTGAGCTCTAACCCTCTGTTTCCAAGGGCTCAGTAAATGTGACCAGCAAAACTGTATAGGCACTCGAGTTAAGATGCCACCAGGGGCAATGCGTAATGTCTCCAGAATTCCTCCTCTCCTTGTACTCCCTGTTTCAGCAAATGGCAGGATCCCTGGCCCCTACTCTTAGCTAGAGTCGTGATCAGCTTGATTTTCCTCTGTTGCATTTCTCACATCCAGTGTGATCAGATTTGGTCACTCTTGCCTTGTATATGACTCTCAAATTTGCTGTCTTTTTTTCATTTGTACTGTCAGAACTTTGGTTCTGCCCTTGGCGTCTCCTAGGCCTATTACCTAAGATGCAGCCCAAGACTCTTTTTCCCTCAACACACAATCTGGTTCAAGTGTGGGTCCTGATTTTGAAAATCTGTGATGGGGTCTGAGACCCTGCACTTCTAATGAGCTCCCAGGTGCTGCTGCTGGTTCGGGGCCACACGCTGAGCCGCGATGGTCCTAACAAGCAACACCCTTCTCTCGTGTCCTCCACCCTCTGTTCCCCGCCCCTGCCCTCTACATCACGGAACACCTCTGCGCTACACTCACAGGTCATTCTCCGCGATGTTGACAACCGTCTAATCTCTTAAAGCAAAAATATGATAGTGCCACTGTTCTGTTTAAAACCTTTAATTAGGATCTTGTTGTCTTCAGGACGAAGTACAAGCTCCTTGGCAGAATACGCAGGATGATTTTAGTGATCTGAAAGCCACCTGCCTCTTATCTCCTCTGTCTCTCAATTCATAGGCTAATATATATATATATATATATATATATATATATATTTTTTTTTTTCAGGGACAGGGACTGGAGAATTTATTGGATTCTTAAAGTAGCCTTTAACCTCAGAAAGGGGAATAACTGCTATCCTTTTTCAATGAAGAAATATTATAGACGAGGAAACAGTGACCCACATAGATGGGACAAGTTCCCTGAGCTTATAAATTCTAGGGAGTTGCAGACACTGGACCAGACCTTCAGTCCTTGGAGTTCTAGTCCAGTGCTGATTACACGGAGCCATAGACCCCAGCTTTTGTTAGTGAGATTGGGTCAAAATGAGATGTGGCTATGAGGAAGTGTGATGACTTAAGGTCACAACACAAAGCAACTTGCTTTAGCGTCTTGAATTCCTCTGCCCTCAGTGTGTCCAAACTGGGGGAAGGCTTGACTGTACTTATATGATAATGGAAAACAAACAGGAGAAAGAGAGATGCTCTGGCAATACAAGAAGGGCAGCTGGGACTGTGGCTGGAAGAGGTGACTAGGAGTGTGCTGTGTCGAGATGGTGACCAACGAGCTGCAGATGGAAGAGCTGGGTTACTCAGCCTGGAGGAGAGAGGTTGTGGGGATGGCGGGGGCTTTTCCAAGAAGTCAGGAGGTCCGTTTTCCAATTTCTGCCAAACTACTATGAGGGTGGAAGTGACAAGGAAGCAGGTTCCAACCAACTGACGAGTAGAATTGTCCAGGGATGGATGGGATGTGTTGCGATGTGGCAGGTGTTGCTCTAGCAGAGTTCCTGTGACTACATGGCGTGGCTGCTGTGGGTGTGACTCTTCACAGCACACAAGATGAGATCAGATGACCTCTGACTGCTGCCTTCTACCCTCATCTCCCTGATTGTACGTGCTTTAGTGAAGAAGCCCTAGTGATGGGCGTCCACATCATAAACAGTTCAGTGGTCACAGATGGAGGGGAGCGGTTACCACGGATGACGGCCTTAATCAGAAAAGGCATTTTTAATCAGTTTACTTCTCCTGAATCTACTCTGAATAGGTGACTATTAACTCTGTTCTTGTAATTTTCTAGAGTGTTCTATGGCTAACCTGTTTCATAGAGCAAGCCAGAGATTGTCAAAATGTAAAGGGCCAGATAGTAAATTTTTGGCTTTGTAGGATCTCTGTCTTGACTGCTCAACTCTGCTGTTGTAGCATGAAGGCAGTCCATAGACAGCCTCTACATGAATAAGTGTGGCTGGGTGCCAATAAAACTTTATTTACAAAAACAGACAGCAATCCCAATTTATCTGCACAGATTAAACAGTCCTACAAAACAAACTGACTTTGTGTTTAATTTGAAACATTGGTTGAAAAACAGAAAATGCATTCAGCATATACCAATTTTCTGTGATGTGCTTGTGACCACGTGTATTTATTTGTGTGAGCTCCTAAAAGTAAACACGGTTTCCATGGGACCGCTAATTTACGTTTTGGTTAGCGCGTTGAAACATTACCTCTAAAGACCAACGTTACTTCTTGTTTCTGCAGAAGACTTCAAAACCCAGCAGCAGAGCAGAGGGAGAAATATATGTTGACTTTAAAGCTATAAATTTACTATCAGGATTGTTCATCTTTAAAGATACTGTTTTGACTTTCCAAAGACAGTTTTTTAAATGTCAAAATAAATAGCGTTTGACATTTAAAAATACAATTAGTGTTGAGCATTCAGTAGAGGGTGGGCAGGAGAAGCAGCTGGGCTTGTGGAGGAGGAGTGGTTTCTGGTACCCAGTCCCTCCACTCAGGTTTATTACACTTCTGGTTATTCCAAAAGGTGGTGATTGTTGCATCTTGGGGTCTATTTAATCTCCAGCTGTGAACATGTGATCAATCATCTCATGGACAACAAAAGACTTTTTCTGGGACCAGCAATGATTTCCACGTGCTCTCAGGGGTTTATGTATGTGCTATCCTGCCAACGGGCAGCTTCCAGCAATGCCTTCTCTGCATTCCTGGATGTAAGGGAGCTCAAAAAGAAAACTCAGGACTTACTGCTTCTGCTGTTGGACTTTGCAGCTAACTTACTGCCTTGGGGAGTGGCATCTTAGTTTTCTAATAAAGATTAGGAAATAATCTTTATTATAAGAGAATAATAAAGATAAAGAAATAACACTTGTAAGTTTGCAAAACTCTTTGCAATTTCAAGTGCAAATATTATCAATGTGCAAATTATTGTAATTGTTCCTCAACTACTGCTTTTTACTTACAAATGGCTGAGCCTCTTCCTCCTATTTCTGGGAAGGACACCAAAACCAGCCTCAAAGGTTCTAGAGGAAGTAAATGTATGTTGTCTGGACAGGGAAAGTCGGGAGTGAAAAAGAAAACACGAGCTACACGTGCTACAGAAGTTTCAGGCTATTTGGCTGAAATTCCTCCCTGTCTCGGGATGTAGAGGGTGACTAGAACTCAGCAATTAGACACTCTTCAATTTTAATTTGAACCTGGAGAGCTATCGGAGGCAAAACTATTTTTCAGAATCTTCATTCTCTATAGTTCCTTGGAATTGAAATTGCTTAAAAGAATTTCATGTTTTATTTTGAACCGTTTAAGAACATATCCTGCAAGGATGTGAAATCTACCATTGGAATTCCCATCTCCGCCATTTGCAAAATGGATGTGGCTGGTTGAGAGCTGGTGTGACACTGGTGGGGGTTTGCTAAGTCGCTTTCCATCACCTGCTTGGTGAAATACGGCAAAGCAGATGGAAGCTGGCGACTCATCCCCATGGAAGACGTCCTGGGGAAGGCTGAGGTGCAGTCAGTGGGCACGTTCCCCCTCAGTCTCCCGCTTAAGCTTCTGCCTGAATGAAACAAAAGCATTTGCTCTGTTTCAGATTTTCAAATTAATGATCCCAGAAATGGTTTCTAAGTGAATGTTTTCCTCTTTTTTTTTCCCCTTTGTCTTTGTGTGACCCCATCTCCTTGCAGTCTTATTCGTAAGGGTCCTACTCGTTCCAGGTGGCTGGGGGGAAGGTATTTTGACTTACCTGGTCAGTGGTGCTGGCTGGGGTCAGACAGCTCAGCCCCGTGAGTCTGTAGCAGTGTTGGTGTCCCCACGTAGAGAATATGATCAAATCAGGAAGATTATTTCAGCAATTAGATGGCAGCATGTATCTTAGTGATGGTAGAAGATAAACACTTAGGCAGGAAAAGCTGTAGAACGCAAAAACTAATTTTGTGGGAGATCAAGGTCAAGTGTACATACTAACAGTCTTTGATTTATTGCCATTATTCAAAAATTGAGCTTAATTTACCAAATGCGAAGTGCTCACTTTTGCTATTCTGTTGGAGAGTACGTCTTTCACAGTTAAGTTCAAAACATTGATGACATGATGGAAGAAACTTGAGATATGGATGCTTCTTGTAACAATATTTTTTTTGCTAGCTGATGGAAGTCTTTATTATTTTATTTTTCAGCCTCATAGAGCTCTTATTTTTATTTTTTTTTAAATTGAAGTATAGTTAGCTACAATATGTCAATTTCTGGTGTACACCATAATGTCCCAGGCATGCAGATATATACCATATATTCATTTTCATGTTCCTTTTCACATAACAATATTAAAACACAGAAAAAAACCCAAATTGTTCATAGTCTGCTATGATTAACCATTTATCTTATATCCACACAATGGAAAATGATGAACCATTGGAAATTATTTTGCTTAGTTTGTTTACTTTTAAACTATTTAAGTGTTTAATGCCAGGAGATTATGCTACACAGTTAAATTTAAAAAATCAACATGTAATTACTATAAATGCCATGATCCCATTTCCTTAAATCTATCTACGGTATTAGGTTGAGGCATATCACATTGCCATTTTTTTTTAAAGGTTAACATAAAAGGCAGAGTGGATTTCATTTTTTTTTCTTTTTAATGAAGTACTTTATTTGTTTGTTTGTTTGTTTATTCAGTGGGGATTGAACCCAGGACGTTGTGCATGTTGAGCTACACCCATCCCCCCTTTGCCATTTCGTATGTCAGATGGTTTGCTATCAGCCATTTCAGAAGCTTCAGGGTATAGGAGAAAACACACACCTACGAAGACATGTGAACTGCGTGCAGCCGCGCTGTAAATCCATCGACACGCAGAGCTCACAAGGGCGACCCAGTCTGTTGAAAAGACAAAACCGAAAACCTTGAATGGACTCTGCCAATTTAGTCTAGAACTATCTTCTCAATTCTGGTTAGAATAGAAAACGTCTGGGTGAAAACCTCAGTTTGTGATGAGTTTCTGGAATATGTGAGAATCCCTGGGCCTTTACCCCACAGACATTTCTAAAGCAGCTTTCCCTGTAACAACAAAGGAACAGTGCCCCGCCTGGCCCTAGCCTCAAGTTCTAGGTCACAGAGAAAGTGCATTTAACTCTGTCAGTGATCAGAAGCCTTCCTTTCATTGGCTATCCATTTCTTCTTTGGAATACAAAGAGGATGGGAAAAGAAGAGAGGAGGAGAAAAAGGAAAGGAGGAAGGGAGGGAGGGAGGAAAGAAGGAAAGAAAAAGGGGGGGAGAGGGACAGAGATGTCAGTCACATGGGGTGGTTATGGAGAGGCCCCCAAGGGTAGGTATTGATCATCTAGCAGCTGACACAATCAGTGGAGCGTCGTTTCCATCCTGTGACTGCCTCTCAGTGACTCACGCCAGCTTCGATGGGTTCTAAGCCTCTGAGTAGGGCACGTCCTGAAATTAACTTGAATAACCTGATTTCTACCTTCCCGTGAGCTCTTCTCACACACTGTGCAAGGGGCAAAACAGAAGTGAAACAAGACAGCTTAACAAGGTCTGTGCCAGCTGTTCGAGGAGAAGTCATTGTTTGTCTGCACTTCAGGAGAAAAAGGACACTATTTGGCTGCGTGGGGTGCCTCGGCCTCGGCGGGGGCTAATGATCACCCCGGGGGTTGAGCTGTAAGGCAGGTTGCCCGATGACCGGCCCTGCCTCTGGCTGACAGGTGCTAATGGGAGGGGGCAGGACACGGCTGCCTGAGCAGGAATCCATTATCCTTCCTGGGTATTGATTCGCCCTGTGGGATGTTTTCTTTCTGGCTGTGTTAATGTTCAGAGCACACACTTGCCTTGTTCACGGCCCGGAGACAGGGAATCAGAGGTGCCCGGGGCAAATGTGATGGGCTCTGCCTTCCTGTCTGCAGAGCTTCTGTCTGCGGGGATGCAGGCTTCCTTAATTACAGCGCCTGTGGGACAAGGTCTGGAGGAATCACTTTGCCACCAATATAATTGCCCGAGGTGCACAGCAAATTCATCTAATGACAGGAGGTGCCTGTTGAAAGTCCCCCTCCCCCATCCATAAACAGTAGTTCTCATTTTAAAACTTGATGTTTTGCACAGAATGTCCAGGAAGTGATCCAACAGTTGGAATCTTGGCTGTCAACTGTCCTCTGAATATTTTCAGACTTTGTTTCCAGTGAGGACTTCTGAAAACTCTTTAGAGATCATACAGAGAGAATCTTTGCCTTTGGCCATGCTCTGGGATTTGGTGGCTGTGTGGAAGGGCGGGCGGGCAACGGGTGGTTAGGCTGGGTTTATTAGTGTTAAAATGACCGAATAGAATGTGTAAAGATACCTTACCATGCAGGTGAGCAAAGGCAGAATTTTACATACTGCAGACTCAACTCTCTTAGAAGCAAAGGCATATTCAAGTCATCGCATTGGACTGTCTTCAGCATCAGCCGGTCCACATCATTCACAGAATTTCTACTTGTTAAATTCTTCCTTATATTGAGCTTATATTGGGCAAAACCCTACATTTCTGTAAACTGTGTGCAAGTGTTCGGGTGTGTGTGTTGTGTATCACGACGACGGCATATTAGGCACGTTGAAATACTTCCACGTTCAGTTCGGGTCACAGATTGCCCAGTGTCTGTCAGCTGCCATGTCTGTTTTCTTACGATGCAGAAACTGCATGCAGCCTTACTTCTGAAGGGACACTAGTCACAAGCGTCAGTTTCGTTCCTCAGCCTCGGCCTGGCCCCTTCTCTGTCAGCAGCTTGCTCATGTTTCTGAGTCGCGTTTGCCTCTCCGGGCAAAGGTGAGATGGAGCAAAAGGGGGGGTCGAGGCTGAAAGCCTTGAGAGGAGGCCGTTCTGTCTCCACCAGCTGGGAGGCCCGAGCCCCAGAGCTGGACGTCTGCGTCCGTTTGCAGTGCTTCCGTTTCACAAGGAAAACTCATTTCAGAGGTTTAACTGGGCAAAAGGCAGAGGCTAAGCTAGGGATGAACAGTTGATTGAAGAAGATCAGAAATGGTTCTCATCATGACGACGTGATCTCTCCCCCTCGGCAAGCTCAAGTCATTTTATCTTCCCTTTCTCACGACTTTGTGGGAGAGCCCTGTGCTAATCTGGTTCCAGCCTCATGTCCGTTTGGTGGATCAGGGACCGAGGAAGCGGAGCAGTCCACTCAGGACCTGGGGTGGGGGTGACCTAGACGTGGGTTTGGTAAAAACGTACATGTGGATTTGGTAGAAATACATAGGACTTGCTCTCCTTTCTTAGCGTATTCTATTTTTCTGATTATGCAAGTAATTATGTAGCTTTTGTGGGATATTTAAAAACATAAAAAGTGACAACCATTCATAACTCTGCTATTCAAAAATAATAATCATTACTATTTTGATTGTCTCTGTCCATTTCTAAGTATATGATTTTTGCATCCTTTTTTATCATTTGCTGTTGGCTAAAAAACATTTCCCCATGGCATTAAAAACTCTCTAAGGGAGTAAGGACCAATGACTGAGTCAAATTCAGGACAAGGAGTGACCCTGGGGGAGCTAGTCTCTCTTCCTCTGCTTGGAGCACCATGGACAGAGGGATGCATTCTCCAAAGCAGGCAGAAAGTGCCAGTGGCGGAAACTGACGAGCCTTTGAGAGATTTCCACCACCCTGTTTGGCTGATGAAATGGGAGGGGGATAGAAGTGAATGAGGAACTTTGCAGTGACTGTACCTCTGAAAAAAGCAGGTGACGGGTATAGAAGGGTGGACTGGAAATGCTGCCCCCCGGACTCATAGGGCTCAGGAAACTAAAGCTGGGGTCACTGCACGTGAAACATGACGTGCGGATACAGAAGAGCCGTCGTACCTCTGTGGAGAATGTTCAGGACAAATGCTCAGAGGTAATGGACTCAGTGCAGCCCTCCAGGTACCCAAGCTCTATCCTCTGCCCCCTCCAGTGCTACTCTGCAAATAAGTGACTCATTGCAAAATTGTCGTCAAATAAGGTACGACCTTTGCAGATTGACTCCAAGCAGAAATGGAGAGTTAGAAGGTGAAAAGGGAATGGAGAATACATACTAGACAAAGATGATGCCCCTCGACTAAAAATACAACTAGTTAACAGCTAGTTCTCCAGGGAATCAAAGATGCTGATGAAAATGTGACCACTCTGAGAGAAAAACTCAAAGGAGATATATAGGGCCTCAAAGTAGAGATCAGAAAAATGAGAAAATTAAAATCATTATGGAAATAAGACTCTAATTATAAAAAACAGCTATCCATGGCTCAAGATACACTCTGGGATGTAAAAAGTAAGTTTGAGAGGATGGCACAGAGAAGATACAAATTACAGAGGATTCTAGAAGTCATTGGTGCTGAAGACCATATAACCATTATGTTGCCTGGAATAGGGGAAGAGAAAATGGAAGACAAACATTTTAAGTGATTTTTAAAATTTCTGAAAATTAAAGAAAAAAAGATTGGAATTCACAATTTGAAAGAGTGCATCATGTCCCAGCAAAAACAAATTCAGAATAAAGTCACTCTGAAATGATTCACTAAAGTGAACAGAGTTAATTCTGTGGCACATCGTGAAAAATCAAGTTCTCTCGAAGGGGAAAAAGACAAGGTGGCCCTGGACCTTTTCACAGCATTTCAATATTTACAAAGTTCTTAGAGATGAATGCGGGACTCAAGATGTTTCGGTGCAACCTAGCTGCTACTCAAGTATAAAGTCGGACAGAGCTTCTCAAGTATTCAAGAACTAAAATAATCCCCAGTAGTCCTTAAAGAGAAAGCAAATACCGAACAAAAACAAACTGAGAGAATAAGCTGTAGACAAACAAGGGATGACTAGATTTCTTAAGATGAAGGAGGAGGACAGGGAGGAGGAGGAGGAGGGGGAGGGAGGCAGGTGCGAGAAAGAAAAGGAAGACTGTTGGTAACACTGAACTGACTGAAAAGGAACATAAAGTTGAGTAACTGTGGGGTTTATGACTAGAAAACAGAACGCAAATTTTATAAAATATTTCAATAATAAACTAACCAAACATTTGAGCTTGAGTGGGGAGAGGAGAGGAGATATTTAAGGAATATATTCAAATGAAGGACACAGAAAGGATAACTTTGACAGAAGAGGTGGTGAGATACCAAGGAATAAAATAAAAATGAAGCAGAGTTGTTCAACCCATGCCTGGAAGTTTTCACAAAACCAAAAACTATGAGCAATAAACACTATACAATGATAAAGATTGCAATCCACAGTGAGGCTCTATCCCAATTGTCAATCCACCAAGAGTGAAAAAAATTCATAAAAACAAGAAATATGAAAGAAACAAAGACAAATATTACGTAATATCACTTATATGTGGAATATAAAAAAATATACAAATGACCTTATTTACAAGACAGAAACAGACTCAGGGACACAGAAAACAAACTTATGGTTACCAGAGGGGAAGGAGGGGAGGGATAAATTAAGACTATGGGATTAACAGATACATTGTACGTGTACAAAATAGATAAACAACAAGGACTGATTGCATTGCACAGGAAAATATATCCAATATCCTGCAATAACCTACATGGAAAAGAACTGAAAAAAGAATACTTATATATACATATAACTGAATTACTTTGTTATACATCTGAAACTAATACAGTATTGTAAATCAACTATAATTCATTTTAAAAAAAGAATAAAAAAGATTGAATATAGGACTTCAAATAGAGGACCTTATAAAATATTAGTTTCAAACACTGTTTCTTCTCATTTCAATACTGACACTTGGCATTTTCATGAAAGTTTTCCATTTTATCCAAGTCATTGAATTTATTGTAATGAAGTTACAATGTTTGAAGTTCACGGCATTTTCTCATTATCTTTTCCATAATTAGAGGATCTGTAGTGAGATGCCTTTTATTCACGGTTTGGATATTTGATGCATTCTTCCTGTTTTCTGATCAGTCTGGCTAGAAGTTTATCAATTTTATTGATATATTCATAAACCAGTTTTTAGTTTCATAGAATTTCTTTATTGGAACTCTTTTTTTTTCAATTTTATTGATTTCTGCTTTAAAAAAACAGGTCTTACTATTTGAGTTAAATTCAGTCTTCATTTCCTGGTTTCTTGAGGTAGAAAATTAGATCCTCTATTTTATTTAAGACCGTTCTTCTTTTCTGCTATAAACGTTTAACGGTGTAAAGTTAAATCGAGAGTTTGAGATTTGCAGATACTGACCGCTATACATAAACCAGATAAACAACAAATTCCTTCTGTAGAGCACAGGGAACTATATTCAATATCTTGTAGTAACCTATAATGAAAAAGAATATGAAAACAAATACATGTACGTACATGTATCACTGAAACATTATGCTGTACACTAGAAGTTGACAGAACATTGTCAACTGTAAATTCAATTAAAATGAAAATCTACAGTAAGTTAGAACTTCAAAAAAATAAAAAAATTAATAAATTAAAAAAGAATCCTACTGCTTTAGCGGTCAGCTGCAATCTAGATATTTTAATTTGTTGGTTTTTAATTTTCATTGAGTTCAAAAAGCATTTCCTAATTTCTCTTTAATTTCTTCTTTGAATCCTGGATTATTCATAAGTGTATAGTATGATTTCCAAGTATTTGAGGATCTTCCAGGTAACTTTCTGTTATTGATTTCTAGTTTAATTCCATGGTGGTCAGAGAAGTTACTTTGTATGATTTCAGTTCTCTTAAAGTCATTGAGACTTAATTAACAGCTCATCATATGACTGAACTTTTACGTATTCCATATGCATATTGAGAATCTCAGGAGCATATGGATGGAATGTTCTGTGAATGTCAACTAGGTCCGTTTGATCGACAGTTTTTATCCGGTCTTCTACATCCATATTGATTTGCTTTAAATTGTTCTAGCAATTGATAAGGAGTTCCCGAAATCTCGAACTATATTTACAAGTTTTTCTATTTCTCCTTCCAATTCTCTAAGTTTTTAAACCATGCACATTGAAGCATTTTTTATTATGTATTTTACTTAGAATTTTTGTAGGTTATTTATCATTATAGTATGTCCCAATCGATCTCCGGTAGTAATCTTTATCTTGAAATACTACTACTTTGATGCTAACATAGCAACTCCACAATTCTTTCATTTAGTGTTAGCATGAATAGTGCTTTTTTCTCTTTTACTTTTTATCTATCATTGTTTTTATAGTTAACTTAGATTACAGATAGAATACAGTTGTCTTTTTTTTTTTCTCTTTTAATCCCATCTGGCGTCTCTGCCTTTAATTACGTAGCTTTGTCCATCTGCGTTTACTGTGTTAATGGAAGTATATGAGATTAAATCTACTCTCTTGCAACTTGTTACCTATTTTCTATGTATTCTTTACTGCCCTTTCCTTGTTTGCTGCCTTTTGTGGATTCACTGAATTTTCTTATGATTCCATTTAATCTATATTATTGGAGTAATACTTGTTTCTCTGATTTTTATTACTTGCTCTAGAGTTAACATCATACAATTTTAGTTTACTATACTCCATGTTCAAATAACATTTTACCACTGCAGTTTTAGGGTCATTTTTAGTCTAAGAATCTTATTACAGTGTACTTCCCACGATGTCTTCTTTATCCTTGTGACATTTTGGTCACTTTTACTTCTGCCTACACCATCACCTCATGATAGATCATCATCATCATCATCATTATTATTACTGCTTTAAATAATTATGTTTTTAGGTATTAGAAATGATTAATATGTGTTTTTATACCAATCCACATGCTTACCATTCTCAGCACTCTTTATTCCATTTTTTATGTCTAAATTTTCATTTCGTATTATTTTCCTTCTTTTTGAAGAAACATCTTTTAAGTTTTTTGCAGAGCAAGTCTGATGGTGGTGAACTATTTCATATTCTGTCTCAAATCTTTATTTTATTTCACTTTTCAAATGCTGGATAAAGAATTTTAGGGGGACAACTTTTCAGCATTCTAAATGTCTCTCCAAGGCCTTCTGACTTGCATAGTGTCCGGTGAGATGTCTGTCGTATTTAGTATCTTTCTGCCTTTTTATTTATTGCGTCTTTTTAATCTTATTTCTTAAACATTTTCTCATATTTTCAGATTTTTAAAAAAAAATTTAATTGTGTACTTTATTTACCTTTTTATTGAAGATTGAAGTATAGTTGATGTATAATATATAAATTATAGGTGTACAATATAGTGATTCATAACTTTTAAAGGTTATATTACATTTATAGTTATTATAAAATATTTGCTATAGTCCCTGTGTACAGTATATCCTTGTAGCTTATTTTATACCAAATAGTTTGTAACCCTTAATCTCCATCTGTTATATTGGCCCTTTCCCCTTCTCTCTCCCCACTGGCAATCTCACTGGTTTGTTTTCTGTATCTGTGAGTCTGTTCCTTTTTTATTATAGTCACTAGTTTGTTGTATTTTTAAAATTTCACATATAAGTGATATCATACAGTATTTGTCTTTCTCTGACTTATCTCATTTAGCATAATACCCTTGAAGTCCATCTTTGTTGCTGCAAATGGCAACATTCCATTGTTTTAAACGGCTGAGTAGTGCTCCATTGTATACACACACCACATCTGTATCCATTCATCTGCTGATGGACACTTAAGTTACTGCCTTCTCTTAGCAATTGTAAATAATGCCACTATGAACATTAGGGTGTGTGTATCATTTTCAGTTAGTATTTTTTTTTAAATATATACCCAGGGACTTTGCATATTACCCTTTTCACTTATTTTGCTTGGATTTGTTAAGCTTTTAGGATCTCTAGATTTATACTTTTCATTCAGTTTGATTAAAAAAAGATCTTTGTCTATATTTCTGCAAAAATATTTTGTTTTTTCTCCTTCTATCGCTCCACTTATGTTATCCTTCACAGTGGTTCATTTCTACTGCTTTTTCTTTAAATTCACTTATCTTTTTATGCAGCATCTAGTCTACTCAATCCTGTGCTTTTATTTTTAATTTATACTATCTTTATTTCTAAAAGTCTTATTTGTTTTGTTTCTTTGTTTGTTTTTTCATCTTAGATCATTTTCCCTTCTTCTGGTCATGCTTTCCTCTACCTTTGTGAACACTTGGAATAAAATTATATTAGCTTTTTAACGTGTTAATCTGCTAGTTCCTACATATGTGTCACGTGTGTGTTGATCTGTTTCTGTTTCTTTTCCTCCTGGTTATGGAAAAAATTATGTTTTTATGAGCCCAGTAAATTTTTAATAGATACTGTATACTGTAAATGTCATGTTGTTGTTTACTGTATTTTGGTGTTTGAGCATGTGTTAATAGTGATAGATTTTTGTTTCTATATGTCATTAAGTTAGTAGGTGTTAGTTGCTATCATTTTGAGACTTGCTATTTCTTTTTTTGACTGGAACCATATGCTATATTTTGTTTACTGACATAAATTCATGCAGATTTCTTTGTATACTTCAGGTATAATATTTAGTAGAGCTTTATATAATGCAAGTTAGATTTGTACTTTTTCTTTAATTTTTCATTTGTTTATTCCAAATGTTCCTTAAATTTTATTTCCATTTTATTCTTTAAACTTTTTTATTTTGAGATAATCATATCTTCACATGCAACAAGAAATAGTACAAAGGGATTTTATGTGTTCTATACCCAGTTTCTCCAAAGGTAACATCTTGTAAAACCACAATATGGTACCACAAACATAATATTAACATCAATGTTAATAGATAGACCATTCCATCACCATCTGTTGTGTGGCCCTTAACAGAACAACCATTTCACACCCAAACCTGCCCACCCCACCCCAGACTCCAGACAACTATTAATCTGCCCTTCATTTATGTAATTTTGTCATTTCAAAATGTTATGTAAGTGGAATCATACAGTATATTACATTTTGAAATTTTTCATTCAGTATAATTTTCTGGAGATTTATCTAAGTTAGGACATCCATCAAAAGTTTGTTCTTTTTCACTATTGAGTAGTATTTCATGGTGTGGAGGTGCCACAGTTTATTTAACCCATATAAGGATATCTGGGTTATTTCCAGATTTGGGCTATTCTGAATAAAGCTGTTACAAACATTTGTGTACAGGTTTTAAGTGAACTTAAGTTTTCACTTCTTTTTTTTTCTGGCATTAATGCCCAGGAATGCAGTCGCCAGGTTTATGGTAGTTGCATGTTTAGTTTTTTTTTTAAAGAAACTGCCAAGCTTTCCCAGCATGGCTGTACCATTTTCCATTGCCACCAGCAACATATGAATGATGTGGTTTCTCCACATCCATGCCAACATTGATGTTGTCATTTTTTGAAAAGTTCTAGCCATTCTGATGAGTGGTTTTATTTTGCATTTTACAAGCAGATAATAATATTGAATAGCTTTGCATGTCTTTATTTGCCATCTGTATAACTTCTACAGTGAGATATCTTTTTATGTCTTTTATATATCTTATAATTAGATTGTTTGTTTCTTTACTATTCAGTTTTGAGAATTGTTAATACATTCTAGAGAGCATCCTTTGTTGACTTTGTGATTTTCAAATATTTCATCCCTGTCTGTAGCTTGTCTTTTCATTTTTTAACAGAGTCTTTTGCAAAGCAAAGATTTTTAATTATGATGAAGTCAAAATGATCAATTTCTTCTTTTATGGATTATACCTTTGGAGACAAGTCTAAGGACTCTTTGCCTACCATGAGATTCTGAAGATTTTCTGCTATTTTTTCCTAAAGTTTTTATTGTTTTACATTTTACATTTAATTCTATGTTGTTTTGAGTTATTTTTGTATAAGATGTGAAGTTGAGTTCTAAGTTTTTTTTTTTTTTTTGACATGTGGTTGTCAAATTGTTCCACACCATTTGCTGAAAAGACTATCCTTTCTTCATTGAGTAGCTTTTGCATCTTTGTCAAAAATCAGTTGTGAGCTATTTCTGGGTTCTATATTATGTTCCATTCATCTATGGGGCCCTCTCTCCACACAATCTTGATTATGTAGCTACAAGAAGTTTTGAAGTTAAGTAGACAGATATTTCTTATTTCATTCTTTTAAAAGACTTTAGTTTCTAGAGCAGTTTTAGATTCACCACAAATTTAGATGAAGGTGTAGAAATTTCCCATATATCCACTATTTCCGCTCATGTATGGTCTCCCCCAGTATCAACAACACTCACCATCTGGCACATTTTTTTTTTTCCAAGGATGAACCTGCATTGATACCTCATAAACACCCAAAGTTCATAGGTTTCTTTAGTGTTCATTCTTGGTGTGGTACAGTCTGTGGTTAGACAAATAAATGCATGACATCCATATGTCATTTTGATATCATACAGAGTATTTTCACTGCCCTAAAAATCCCCTCAGCTGCGTCTATTCATTTTCCTACACTCCCATCACCAACAACCAATCTTCTTGTCTGCAAAGTTTTGCCCTTTCCAGAATGTCATGTACAGTTGACTCTTGAACAGCATGGATTTGAACTGCATACGTCCACTTATGGGCTGAATTCTTTTCAATAAATACTTACTACAATACTACGTGATCCAAGGTTATGGACTCAGAGCCATGGATATAAAGGGCCACCTGTAAAGTTACATGTGGAATTCTGACTGCACTCCGGATCAGTACCCCTGACATCCATGCTGTTCAATGGCCAACTGTAGTTGGAATCATATAGTAGGTCACCTTAACAGGTCGGCTTTTTTCACTTAGTAACATGCATTAAGTTTCCTCTGTATCTTTTTATGACTTGATAGCTCATTTCATTTTAGTGCTGAATGACATTCCATTGGCATGTACTATGGTTTATTTATTCACCAAGACATCTTGGTTGCTCCAAGTTTTGGCAATTCTGAATAAAGGTGCTATGACATCTGCGTGCAGGTGTTTGTGGGAACATACATTTTCATTAGTTTTTGACTCCTTTGAGTAAATATTAGGGAGCACAGTTACTGGATTTTATGGTAAGAGTTGTTTAGTTTCATAAGGAACCACCAAACTGTCTTCTAAACTAGCTGCACCATTTTGCATTCATGCCAGCGATGAATGAAAGTTCTTGCCGCTTCACATTCTTGCCAGCTTTTGGCGTTGTCAGTGTTCTGGATTTTGGCCACTCTGTTAGGAGTGTGGTGATATCTCCTTCTTGTATGATTTGTATTTTCTTAGTTACATATGGCACAGAGCATCTTTTCACAGGCTTCTGTGCCATCTGTGTACCTTGTTTGGTGCAGTGTCTGTAGGTCTTTGGGCATTTTTTTAATGATGACACGAATACTGAATGTTATTTTATGGTCCTTAGGTCTCTACAACTCTGTTCTTTTTTTTTTTTTTTTTTTTTTTATCAGTCAAACTTCTCTCGTGTTTAGATCAGGTAGTTCCTATTGGTCTACATTCAAGTTCACTGATTTATTTTCCTTTTTCCCTTCTGTTCTGTGATTCAGCCCACTGACTGAATTTTTGATTTTGGTTATTTCACTTTTTAGTGAGACTATTTCTGTTGGTTTGTTTTAATTTTTCTTTTTTTGCTGAGGCTTTCCGTTTTTAAATTTATTTCAAGTGGGTTTATAATTGCTTTCTGAAGCATTTTCATGAGGGCTGTGAAGCAACAAAATCTTTGTGAGATAGTTCTCATTTCTCTGTCATTTTTGTGTCAGAGTCCATCACTTTTGTTTCCTCACTCAGTTTGAGATCTTCCTCTGTGACAAATCATCTTTGATAAAAACCTGGACATTTTAAATATTATGTTTTGAGACCCTGAATGTTATTTAAACCTTCAGTCTCACTGGCTTGTCTAACTTTATTCCTCCAGAGTTAAGGGAGTGATGCCACCTCACTCCTGTCAGTGGGGGTCCAGGACCCCCACTCAGCCTCTAAGGACACATGAGTGGGGGAGGGGCTTCTCATTCCTGCTGAGTTGGGGGATGGTTTCTGGCTCTCACAGGGCCTCCACTGCTAGCATCCAGGACCGGAGGGCTAGGAGTGCCTCACCCCTGCTCCTCCTGTGGCCTCATCTGACACTGTGGGCGAATGGCTTCCTTACCACTGGACATCGGTGAAGTTCCTGACTCTATTCTTGTCCTTATTTCATGTGGCAGTGGGGTTGGGGGCACCTTATCACTGTTGGGGTCGGGGGGAGTCTAGGCTCCCCACCTGGTCTCCACGGACACCGAGGGGGCCTGGCAGGGAGTGGGGAAGGGGGAGGGTCATTGCCACCTGATGGGATGAGAGCCTTGTCTCCCTCTTCTCCTTAAACACTACCTCTGGGTGGAGGTCTTTTGGTGGATTTTGCTGGCACGGGTGGGAAAGGGACCACAGTGATTTCCCGGGTGTTTGGCTGGACTAGAGCAAGCAGGATCTAAAGCTTTGTTTCCTAGATTGCATCTTCCCTGGACCTCCGACTAGAGAGAGCATAATTTGGGGGCCTCTTTCTGTCTGCACCTATTGGCCTGTCTGTGTTGCTGACTTCAGCTCTGAGTCTGGGACACAGAGGCAACGTGGAAACCCAGGGAGCTCCTGGAGAGGTCAGGCTTTGTGTCCCAGTGTCCCCAGATGCTCTGCCTTCTTTCCTTCACTTTAAAGAGTTATCTTATGTTTGCTTTATACATAATGGTCGGAGTTTTAGTTGTACTTAGTGAAGAAATACGGAAGTGTGTCTAATTTATTTTCCTGAATGCAAAAGTCCCTTGAGGCTTGTTTTTAAGACTTTTAAAAAGCGAAGAGAAGCAGACTTTAGTCTGGGGTTAGTTTAGTCCCACTGCTAACGTCTCATCCTCCTGAAGTTCCCACTTCACGTCCCGTGTATTACAAGTCTTTCCAGTTTGGCTGGTGGAGACGTAAGCTTTTCACAAAACATACCTGCCCTCTGACATTTATATTAGTTAAGAACATATTTACTTTAATTTCTTAAAAATGGTTACCGCAGAAAGTTTGGTGAACATCTATCACCTCATATAAATATGAAATTAAAGAAATAGAAAACAAAATATTTTTCTCTTTGTGATGAGAACTTAGGATTTACACTTTTCATGACTATTATATATAACGGACAGCAATGTTAATTGTATTTATCATGTTGTACATTATATCACTTATTTATCTTATAACAGGAGTTTGTGCTTTTTGACCCCTACATCCAACTTCCCCACCACCCACTGCCTCCTCCTCTGGTAACCACAAATCTGAGCTCTTTTCTGTGAGTTTGTCTGTTTGTTTTTGAAGTATAATTGACCTACACTATGTTAATTCCTCAGGCACAACATAACTCTGTGCATTTCACAACGAGTACCATGATGTCTAGTTACCCTCCGTCACCATACAAAGATGCTACATAATTATTGAGTATAGTCCCCACATTGCATTTCTCATACCTGTGACTCACTTATTTTGTAACTGGAAGTTTGCACCTCTTTATCTCCCTCACCTATGTCTTCTCTCTCCCACTTACCGCCCTCCCCTCTGGCAACTACCTCTTCTTTCTCTGTGTCTGTGCGTCTGTTTCTGTCTTGTTATGTTTGTTCATTTGTTATGTTTTTTTCGATTCCATATATCAGTGAAATTGCACAGGATCTCTCTTTCTCTGTCTGACTAGTTTCACTTAGCTTAATACCCTCTGGGTCCATCCATGTTGTCGCAATGGTCAAAATTTCATTCTTTATTATAACTGAGTAATATTCTGTCGCATACACACACACACACACACACACACACACACACACACACACACACACACGTGTATCACTTCTTTATTCATCTGCTGATGGACACTTAGGCACTTAGGTTGCTCCCATATCTTAGCTACCGTGAATAACGCTGCCGTGGACATAGGGGTGCGTGTATCTCTTGGAATTAGTGTTATCATTTTCTTCAGATAATTACCCAGGAGTGGAATTGCTGGATCACACAGTAGTCCTAGCTTTAATTTCTTGAGAAATCTCCATACTGCTTTTCATAATGGCTGCAACAATTTACAATTCCACCAACAGTGCACAAGGGTTGCCTTTTCTTCACATTCTTGCCAACTCTTGTTTTTTGTTGTCTTTTTGATGATGGCCATTGTGACAGGTGTGCAGTGACATTTCATTGTGGGTTTTATTTGCATTTCCTTGATGATTAGTGACATTGACCGTCTTTTAACGTGCCTGTTAACCATCTGTACGTCTTCTTTGGAAAAATGTCTATTCAGGTCCTGTGCCCATTTTTTAATTGGGTTATTTGCTGTTTTGATGTTGAGTTGTGTGAGTTCTTTGTGTATTTTGAATATTAACCCCTATTGGATATATAATTTGCAAATATCTTCAGCATTCAGTAGGCAGCCCTGCAGTGTTGTTGATCATTTCCTTTGCTCTGTAAAAGCTTTGTAGTTTGCATAGTCCCATTTGTTTGTTTTTGCTTTTGTTTCCCTTGCCTGAGGAGACAGATCCAAAAAATGTTGCTAAGATTGATGCCAAAGAGTGTACTGCCTGTGTTTTCTTCTAGAAGTTTAATGGTTACAGGTCTTACATTACGTCTTTCATTCATTTTAAGTTTCCCGAGCCCCAGCACTAATAAGTTAGAGGGAGGATCCCGAAGTGGTGCTTGTCAGCACCAGTGTCCTCGCGTGGGATGGGCTTCCCAAAACGTCCGCTACAGACTCTGTGTCCCCAGGGAGAGTCCCGGTTGCCTCCTGCCTCACCATCCACCTGCCCCGGGAGGGTCTCCAAGGTCAGCAAGTGGGTCTGACCCAGGTTCCTTTCAAACGACTGCCTCTGCCCTGGACGCAGAGCATGAGAGATTTTGTGTCCACCTATTTCCCACAGCCCTCTGGCTCTCCCAAAAGTAAGCCCCACTGTCCTTCAAAGCCAAACGCTCTGGGTGCTCATCATCTTGGTGCAGGACCCTTGGGCTGGGGATCCCCATGTGGGGCTCAGACGCCTTGTTCCTTAGGGAGAACCTCTACAGTTGTAATTATCCTCCCATTTCTGGGTCGCCTACCGGGGTTATGGATCTTGACTGTACTGCATCTCTGCCCTCTCCTACCTGTCCTGTGTGATCCCTTCTTCACATCTCTGGTTGTAGAAGACTTTTCTGCCCATCTGTTCATTCTCATGAGTTGCTCTGTGGATAGCAGTGTGTCTGTGAGAGGTGGTGGGCTCAGGGACTTCCTCCTTTGCCATCTTGGCCACTATTTTCTCTTTGTTTTTGTTTCAATTTGTCATTATTAGCGTGATTGAAGATTTTCTCTCGTATGTAAATTCGATACCTGCCCATGCCCATAACTTTTCCAGTTTGCTAAGAGTCATCTTGTCCTTGGAAGTTGATACAAGGTTTGGCTTTTCCGTCCTTTTCATCGATTCCTTACAGTGTCTGTCGGGATCTTGCGGCTGGGAGCTGGGGAGGTTTATGTTTTCCCTGGTCACCTCTTGCTCTGTGTTCCTGCTTCTCCTATTCCATTCCCACCTATTGCCTTCACCTTCTGAGTGTCCTGGGTTTTTTTCACGCACTTTTCATACGGGGGGAACACTCTGAAATTTTGGGCTCTCAGAGCACCACTGACCCAATGGGAGGATGCAGCAAACTCTTCCAAACGTGGGAAGAGTGAGGTGGTTATACTGGAGCAACAGCTACTCACCACCTAGCCCAGGAGGCAGCTGAAGATCTTGTGTTACAGTTCCCTCTACTCAGGGGTCTCTTGCTAGCCTCAATATGGGGGCTTTGCCCCGATGGACTCTTCCATCTGGGCACAGGCATTCTGCCATGTTGCTCAGCCCTCCTTCCTTCAACCCCATCTCTGAAATTCCTCATCACATCCCATGCATGGCGCACTGGCTCCACCCCCTCACTGCAGCCTGTTCAGACCTTGTCAAGAGAGCACCTCATCTTTCTCACCAAACATTTTTCAAAGACATTGTTTCCCGGAAAGAAAAAAAAAAAATTTTTTTTTCAGTCTTAAGGATGGTACATTGGAAAACTGCAGGGGGCACCTTTCACAGAAAAATGCTATGAGCAGGTCTTGGATCTGGCTGCCGTGGAAGCGTAGGTCTCGGTGCAGTGCAAACGTCAGCTCTTTGACTGTTAACGTATGCCTTCAACTCACGCTTTCTCATTTGCCATTTGTCTTAAAATGTTTGTTGTTTTATCCTGCTGTGAAAACATATTTATATACATAAAACCTATAATTGGAATTGAATATACAATTTTTCCTTTATGTGTGTTTATTATTCAGGCTTATTTAGGAAATTCTTCCTTGCCTAAAGTTTATAAAATATCACTTAGATTTGCTATGAGTGCATTTCTTTTATTGTGTTATCTCTATTTTTTTTTTAAATCTGTGATCCTGGTGGAAACATTTTGCTGTAAGAGGACTCTGCATTCCTCTCCCACTTGCCAAGAAACTTGTCTGACATCATTTACTAGTTAAAGAATTATTCTCTGTTGAGTTGGAATGCCATTTTTTTTTACCTTCACGTACTAAATTGCTGTTTATACTTGAGTCTTTATCTGGATTTAAGTTTAATATTAAATTCTTATCTGAATTCTTTCTCTCCCTGTCCTGTCTTTTATATGTTGCCAGCTGCATCGTTTATTAACTCTTTAACATTAATATCTTTCATAACGTCTGCTTGTTGAAAAGTGAGATTATCTATACCCTCCACTCCCAATCGTGACTTCATTTTATCTCCGTTATTCTAAAGGCATTATCTTGGGGTTCAAGGTCCTAGACTGCCAGAGTGATGTGGGATCTGAGGGTCTTCTGGACTTATCTTCCTCATGCTATGAACAGGGAAACTGAGGATGTAAGAACTTAGCAACTGGCAAGCGGGGCCTGGGCTGCTGGGCTAGGATTGGCCTGTGGCTGGGAGGCGTGGCCTGCAGCCAGGAGGCGGGGCCTGTGGCTGGGAGGCGGGGCCTGCACGCACTGCAGCTGCGGGTTACGCTTGGCCTGAGGTCGAGGCCCTGCTGCAGACAAGGCTGGGGTGTGAGGACCAGCGGGTATAGGATGCTCAAGCCAGGGGTTGGGGAGTAGGGAGGGAGGGGAGGTGTGGAGGGGAGGGGTGGGGGGCAGCAGGGCAGTGGAGTTGACAGTGTTGGGGGGTTCTTAGCAGGGCCAGGATTGAAGTCAAGTTTATGCCTCCTCAGAATGCTTTTGCTTGTCCCTTTCATCTTTATTTCTACCACGCATATCTGGCCATTTACCTTTCTGCTCGTTGTGCCAGCCCCCTTCTCGCTGTCCCAGTAAAGCTATGCAGAGCTTCTAACACGCTACTGGTAAAGCAGAAGAGAGGCAAGAGAGAAGAGAGGACGGCGTGTTGCCTGTGTGGAAAATTCTGTCCTGTTACAGCCCCTGGGCTTTACCTGAGCTACTCGGGGAGTCAGAGCACCGTGAGGTCAGGGCCACCTGGCTCTGGAGGCCCTCTGACCCAGTGTGGCTTGAGGTGGAGGTGGCTGTTCTCCACTCCTGGTGCAGGACCCCAGGATGCCCGCTGACCCAGAGCCCATAGACAGGGCCCACGGGGGCAGCACCAGGTCCCGGTGCCCAGGGATGAGGGTGCTGGAAGTGGATCAGAGATCAACAGACTCAATGTGCCTGCTATGCGGGTCCACAGGCAGGAAGAACAAGGGCCTAAGCGTAGGGCCAGTGTGTCTGTTTTGTGATGTGCTGCAGAGATAAGAGATGTGAATGGTGTAGCGAGAAGGGGGAAACGCGTGGATGCTGAGAGAACAGCATTTGGAGAGGAAAATACTGGGTGGAAAACGTGGACCCTCTCCTGGCTGTCGGGGGAATGGTGACTGCTTTTACTAGGGAAGATGCTGGAGGTGCGCGATTTCTGGAACTGCCCCCTTCTGAGTATTTCCCGGGTACCTGACGCCTGGGCCTTGGCTGGGAGAGACTGGAACCTGGTGACCCCAGAGGCCATGATGTGCTGCTTCCCCCAGTTTCCTGGGCAGCCCTCAGGCACCGTAGCCTCGAGGCTGCTTGGTACTGGAGAGGAAGACGATGGCTGATACCTGTGGCCACAGACACTTGTTTAAAAGCTCATAGAGGACCTTCTGAGGTCTTCCAGAAATAATAGGGGACATTTTTCAGGGGGATATAATTCCTACTTTGTGAAGAGGAGCCATGCAAATTTTAAAGCCTGAGCAATATGCGTTTTACCAATCATGTCACCCTAGTTATCTTCTTTTTGACCTCACTTTTAATACCGAGTGGAGGCGGCCTGAGAATCCTTGGGTTACGTGCGTGTTCCCACGTCGCCTCGACACACAGTTAGTGGAGCTGCGACACTCTGGAGATCAGCCCTATTCAAAATATGCTGCCTTTGCTCCCAAGTACACAGCCTGCAGGTTTTCAGGGCTGAGGCCTGTCAGGACAGGAAGCAGAAGCGAGCTGTGGGAAAGCGCGGTGATCCTTGGCAACGAAGGGAGTGTCCCTTCTGAACACGCCTTCGAAGCCGGTTCCCGTGGAAATCAATCACTCTAAGTTTGTCATAAAAACAACGAGCAGGTATGTAAAATGCTCATAATTCTACAATGAATTATAAAATACAAAATCTCAGCAGTTCTATTCTAAGATTACATTACTATGTAAATATTAACAGCTGGGGATATTGAGTAAAAATAGTTACTTCCCTTGGTAAGTCCCTCCCCTGTAGCAGCCTTCGAGCCCTCCGCTTGGCTTGGAGGAGGCACAGCGCCCCCCCTCCTGGTGGTGAGAGGGCCAAGATGCCTGGCTGCTCTGGGCTAGTTTATCAGTTTTCTTCATGGACCTCCACCATTTCGGTCATTAATCAGCGATGTTGGCAGGAAGTCACTCAGGAGGGTGGGTTCGGGCACAATTTTGGAAAGCACGTGCTGTTTTGTCTATACTGGGATTGGAGAAGCCTCACAGAAGCAGGTTGTTAGGGGCTGAATGCTTGCTTTACCCCCAGACTCATGCCTTGAAGCCCTGCCCCATAATGTGACGGTATTGGGAGGTGGGGCCTTTGGGAGGTGATTACGTTTGGATAAGAAAGAAAGAAGGCACTGGAGCGTCCTCTCTCTGCCCCGGGAGGACAAAGCGAAAAGCCACCACCTGCAAGCCGGGAAGAGGGTCCTCACTGGACACGGAGTCTGCCGGCGCTGGGACCACGGACTCAGCCTCCAGAGCTGTGAGACAGTTGTCGCTCGCTCAAGTCCCCCAGTGGATGGTATTTGGCTACTTGCCAGCCCAGGTAGACGAAGGCAGAGCAGGAAGCTCCAGTGTCCGGGGGAGCTGGTCCCCAGGCCCGCCTCCCCGCCGCAGCCTAACTGGATAACCTTGTTCATCTCTGACCCCCAGTTTCCTCTGCTCCAAAGCAGAGGTAATAATACTTTCACTGTAGGACTGTTGCTTCGTTTAGAACAGCACACCCAACGCTCCACTCCCTCGTCCCCTCCGCGTGTACATAATGCATCCAGCACTGTGTGCAGCTGGTACATGGTTGGACCTCAGTATGTAATTCTTATTCTTTATTGTTTTATAAGAATAGAAACTCTTCCAGAGCTGCCTTCTATGTGGTGACGTGAGGTGCTAAAGGAGACATTTAGAAATTGGACTTCCAATTGGAGATGCTAAGTATCTTTCAGAGGTACTTGGAGGTGGGGCTCAAATTTGGCTTCTTTCTACAGTACTTGAATACGGAAGCTCAAAAGGTAACATCCATTCTACCCTGGAGGTGAGCATCCAATAATAAGCCCCTATGAATCGTAAAGAAAAATTGCTGCATACAGCTTTCCCACTTTTTGATTAATGGGATCCGATGCCACTGTGACGGTATTTAGTAAATTATAATGCTCCCATTAAATTACAGTCCTGTGGCAAGTAGCTGTGAATTCAATTATGCTACTTCACTTTTAGCTATCTCTGCATATTTCATCAAAAGCTGGTTTGCCAGTGATGGCAAGAGTTTCATAGTCTCTACAAGGAGAAGGGCATATTAGGGGAAAATTGGGTTGAAAGTCAACCACTGAGTAGGAGGCTCACCAAAGTCCCACGTTAGCCATTGTGTCCTCCTCCGCCAACGTGGGGCTGCCCGAGACCTTCTGACCTGGGGAGGCTGCCTTCTGTGCTGCTCCGTCTGTCCAGGCCCACTCTCCAGCTGCCCAGAGAGGAGAGCAGCGGGTGGGTCCCCTCAACTCTCAGGTGAAACATGCTGTCCAAGGTGGGTCCTGCCTGGGAAAAGGGAGGCTTCAGTGCACTGGGCTCAGGTGTATGTCTGCCAGGAAACCTCCAGGGCAAATCAGCCCCCAGAGAACAAAGACTCCAGGAAACCCGAGGGTCAGCTTTGAAGGATTCAAGTTTCTTTAGGGGAGAGGATCTGAATTCAATTGCTCCTCTGAGGGGCGCTGAAACTCCAAGGCAGACCAAGAAGTCTTCAAAGGAAGGTCAAAGACAGTACGGGACGTTGGCATGACCCAAGGAAGTGACGGGCTGGGGGCTGCAAGCTCTTTATAAGAGGGCGGAGAACACAGTAAAATGAAAAGAGAGGCTGTGTGGGAAGAAACGAGCTGTTCTTACTGGCAGAAATACAGCGGGGAAAGACCTTGGTTGGTAGGTCCTAGGGCGGGAAAGCGAGCAGCAGTTTGACAACGTGGAAGCCCCCTTGGCTGCGGAGTTTTGTTTAAGGCCAGGGTCAAGTCCCTGCCTTGGTGCTCACAACGGGCTGACCCTGGACTAGATCTTCATCTGCAAGTGGAAATAAGGACCCTTTCGTACGTGTTTTGAGAGCCCTCCAAAACCCACCTGCAGCATCCGGACACAACGCGACTGGACAGTGAAAGACGCCGGGGTCGCTGGAGCCAAAGTGCCATCCGTGGTCTGGGTTTTGTCTCCTCTGCTGACTGGTGGTGTGGTTTGGGGCAAGCCCTTCCACTGGCCTAGGCCTCAGTTTCCTCACCTGGAATGGGGCTAGCAACATGACTCACCTCAAAGTGTCGAAGTGAAGAGTAAATGAAAAAAAGAGTAAATGAATAACGCATGTAATATACTCGCAGCAGTGCCTGGCACCTAAGAACGCTACTGCTCGAGTGCTTGTTGTTATAGTGACGAGGCACATTTTTATTATCACTCCTTGAGGAACTATATGGTCTTGATGGAATGTTGTGTAAGGGGATCACGGGCAAGGGCAGGAAGCTGGAGAGGGATCAACAGCTGTCTCCACTTTACGGTGTCAAACGACCTTGATTCCTTTCCCACCTGAGAGCGGCCACACTTTCCAACACCGTCCATCCAACTGTGACGCAGAGCTGGGGTTGGAATTCCATCCCATTCCATTCCATAGTGCCTCCTCTTAAACATCCATTGCTACGCAACCAGGATGAAACCTGACTGTCTAACTGGCTCCTTATCTCTAGGACTTGATTCATTCATTAATCAAGGTTAATACCAGGATACTATAAAGCATGGCTGGGGCCACCGCTGGGAGTATTTGAACAGCCGTGCTGCTGAAGGCGCCCAGGGCAGAGAAGCCATGTCTTGAGAGGGAAAAAGGAAATCCCAGAATTGACAGCTACAGAGAGATGATGTGATGCCTGCAAGGTTCCAGAAGGCCTGTGTGCTGGACATGAAAAGATTTCACTGATGTCTGGTTCTTCCAACCACTGGTCAGAGCATTGAGCTCTGCTTCCTGGAAGCTGCATGTGGACGTGCAGAGAGAGGAGATGCAGGTGAGTTATCACTTCTTGGGACACAGCTCTGCACCCGCTCCCCGCCCTGGCTACCCACAGCAGAAGTGTTTGTTGGCACAGAAGTGCCAAGAGAGTAAAACATTCTGGCTTTCTTTCTTTTTTTTTTTTTTTTAATTGAAGTGCAGTCAGTTACAATGTGTCAATCTCTGGTGTACAGCACAATGTCCCAGTCCTGCATTTACATATATACATATATTCCTTTTCATATTTTTTTCCATCAAAGGTTATTACAAGATATTGAACATAGTTCCCTGTGCTGTACAGAAGAAAAATTTTAAAAAATCTATTTTTATATATAGTGGCTAACGTTCTGGCGTTCTGAGCTCACCCAAGGCGGTAGCGGTCTTGGAGAGGAACTAAACTCCTCTTTGGTGAACTGCTGTTATTTCGGTTTTGTTCTTTTCTTTTGTATTTATCTCTCTTTTAAAAGGAAGCGTAAAGTAGTCTGTTCTGACTGATATTATGTGGTTTGTAAAGGCACAGGTCTGAGTAAAAACTGATCGCTAGGAATTCGCATCCACCTCCTGCACGTGATCAATTCAGGCTGTTCATTTTTATTGTGCTGTTAGGTTAGCAGACTGGGGTGATGATGTCATGTCACTACCTAGCTTTCATTACACTTTTTGAGAAGATATTCATTAAAGTCTCTTGCACAAGAAGGAAATGTATGAGCTCGGTGCTACGACTGAGGTGGACTTTTAACACACTGATTAATGCATAGAAATAAATCTGAGCTAAACCCCTGGTGAAGTGTCATTGGGGATGTTCTGTGCTCTGCACCTGCCATAAAAAATGAATGGATATGACCCAGGATTTATAATACTCTTGCTCAATGTCTAAAATCAACTAGATTAAATTAAAATTAAATTGTGTCCAGTTGTGCTTTTAATTTAATAGTATAACATAAATTTCCATTATCATTTACTACAATGTTATTTATTTTCTCAAAAGATTGGCCAACACCTAGTTGTCTGAGGGTAGGAGAATAGTTAAATACACTGTAATTTATGTTGTTAAAGAACATGGAACCTCATGGGCTTCACTACAGATATAATATTAAATTAAAAAATAAACTAATTACAGGATTGTGTACAGTTTGATTCCAGTGTGGTTTAAAAAGAAAGAACCAAAATATCAAAGGTGATTTTCTTTTGTTCTCTTTTCACATTTTCAATATTTTTTTTTACATCAGTGGGTATTATTTTATAATGAAGGTAAAATGCTTTTTAAAAGAAAGACAACTTTATATAATGACTTTAAGACTAGGGAAGACTCTTCTTTCCTCTGTGTGGATGAGATCTGTGCAAACTTTAATCCCTCAGTTGAGTTTATGCTGCGTACGATGATGCAGAAGATCTTGAAGTCTGTTTGGTGCTGCTGCAGGAGTTACTCTGCCTCTGATTTATGAGTTCATATTTTAATGTAGTTCAAACTATTTTCTGGAAAACTACATCATAAAATATAACTACCAGGCTGATTCAACATAGCAATTGTTGGGGAAGACTTGGCACGGAAGTACGTTTTCTATCTAAAGAAAGCCAGAATTTTCCTGACTTGAGGCATCCTTGAATATGCTTGTTTTCCAGGGAAGTACATGTAAATATCAATCTTGTTTTAATGAAATTAACAAGCATGTGAATTTCAAATGTATTTAAAAAGTACTTTTCAGTTTATAGGAAAGAACTTTTTCATTAGTCTTGTTGTTGACCTATTTGATTCCAGTGCTACATCTAGTTTTTTTTTTTCCCTAAACGTAAATAACTTGATAGAGGGAGTTAATATTTTAATACTTTAAATGATACTTAAAAACGTGCTCAGAACTTGCTTGAAGATCATCTGCTTTATAGCTTACTTGTTACACAGTTTACTTTAGCTTTTGCTGTTGAATTTTTACCACTTCAAAAAGGAAGAATTTGAAGTAGAATAAATTTCTCACTTGCTCGATATTTTTAATACACTGTTATAACTTTCATTCTAAATGTTGTGTTCAACTGGGCTATGTTGCACTGAAAAATATATATGTGAAAGATGGGTGAGTTAGCAGCATACGCTGGTTTCTCAGAAACTTGCTTGCTTTTAAATTTGGAAACTTCTCAGGACCTTATAAATGCTTTATTTAATAGAATGCATTTGGGGAGATGTACTTTGATTTTTAAAGGATTTCTCCCACTGTAAGATCCTATTGCTATGTGGTTCCCAGTGGTTCATTCAACATTTCTTTATGGCTCATAGTTTGAAATAAAAGATACTTGATAAAAATAAAATGAAAATCTTCATAACAGGCATTTAAAGAACTTTCTTGAAAAATATATCAGAAAAAAATCCCCTAGATTTTCTTAAGTACTAGGTGCTTTCATTCATTCATACTTTCATTCATTCATTCACTTGTTCACTCAGCACATCATTACTGGGAACCTAGGGTGCTCAAGGCTCTGGATGCCCTAAGTCACTTGTTAGCTCTTGAAATAAGGATCATATTCTCCACAATCCTTGAGTATCTGGAAGAGCTGAATTACACTGTTGCGCTATTTGCCACAATATTACTGTTGGTGCACTGTAAAAATTACAGTGTGTTCATTGCTTCCTCCCCCTGTACCAATTTCCTTCCAGCTGATGGTGCAGTAAAACAGATGCAGAGAGAGGAGGGCAGGATGGCAACCTTGGCCATCACAGCCAGGGACCCAGGGAGCGGCAGGTCGTATGCTCCTGGGACCTGTTTGAGAAACATTCTATCACACGCTTTACCTCGAGGATGCTTTCCCAAGAGTGAAAAGCAAAACAAAAGAACACGCACAGGTCAAGGATTTGAAGTTAGTTGGATTCCGGATGTTATCAGGGAACCAGAGAAAGCCAGGGAGAGGAGCTTGGCTTGTTAAGCCAAGATGTGTATGTTTGTGCAACTCGTTAATTCGCTTAACTCCTTAGGGAACAACATCTACCTTCGGAAGTAGGTAATAATGATTTTTAAAAGCTTGTAGGTGGAAGTGATGCTGTGCAGCAAACTGGCCCTTAGGTGCCTGGCGGCTTCCCACCTCTGCATCCTTGCTCCTTCACGGTACCAGGTGCCAGGCCCCTGAGTGGTGCCCATCAGTATCCATTGTGTGTTGAATTGGCTGAACCTTTCACTTTTCAACGTCAATTCATTTATAGTGGCTGCTTTTAATATATTAAAATACAGTCAGGTGTGGAAAAGGAAAATTTTCACAGCCATGGACGCTTCCATTGTCCCCCCCTCCTCCCCTGCACTGTGTTTTGGAGTGTCACTTCAAAACTTATAAGTTATGGGGAAGAAACTGTTCTGTAAGCCTCTTGAGAAACATCCGTCCCTTCTTTTCCCTGTGGATTGTTATTTGGAAAAACTGAAGGGTCAAAATATCCACAGGATTAGAGAACCAGGCTATTTTGCTTTGTTTCTTGTTTCTTGTTTTTTTTTTTTTTTTTTAATTTTATTTTTAAAAAGCCACTTATTAAAAACAAAAACAAAAACTGGTTTACTAAATCACATACACAAGCTACCAAAGTAGGGCATTCACCACAGAGTACCTGAAAAATACAGCTGAAAAAGAGGAGTCGGTTGAGTATTTAATGTCAGAAACTGACCTGACTCCTCGTTGAATGGCTTTAATTAGCATATAGTGAGGAATGGCTTTGTTTCTTTACTGGTGACGGTACTGTAGGGATAAATATATTTTATTTGAAATATAATTGTTTGCTTAAAAATAAGATGTCCTTATAAAAATTCAGCAACTATAAGAACCTATTTTTATACATACAAATTTACTTTTAAACATTTAAAAGTGAAAGTCACCCTGATCCTCCCACTAGACATAGTCATTGTTTATATAGATATTCGATAGTTAGAAATGCATGCAGATATATAATTTCATGTAAAGATTATACAATTCTTTATATATAATACAATCTTAATTGTGTGTATTTATAGAATACTTTGCACTTTCCCTACTGTTATACGTCAAATTTATTCTTATCATTTAAAATATCAATTTACATACCTCCTTTTATAAACCTCATTTTATTGGCTGCCTAATATTCCGTTCTATATTCACAACAGTGATTTTTTTTTTTTCATGTAGCAATTCTCTTTGGGTATGCAATCATAGGCTGTTACTTTCTACCTGCAGAAGCATCGTGTAACTGTAAGGAAGATATTTCTTAGATCAATTGCTAAAAAAAAAAAAAGAAAAAAAGGATCCAGAGAATCTGGCCAGCCATAAGTGTCATGTTCACCTACTCTCATCTAAAACTAGAAAGAGTTAACATATGTGCTGTCACCACGAGCACAGTGTGGGAAGGAAAGCCGCTCTCCTCCTCATCCATTTTTAAATCACACCCATGATGCAGCTGGAAGTGCTGGCAGGTCAAGACAGAAACATTCCTAAATTCTCATGAACACAGCAACAGAATCACAAACGGGAGACCTCGGAGCACAGAAGACCGAAAGTAGACCAAGCCTACATGTGTCGACATCCAACAACAAGAGTGTTGTCCTTTGCTAATTAAATGTGGGCAATCCCTCCTCACTTTGTAAAATAAAGTTCATTGGTATACATGATATAAAACCCTATAGCTTAAAGGGAGAGATTACATGACTAGTTCTGGTTTGGATTTTTACCTCTGATGTTACGGAATGACTAAGCCGTCTTGAATTCATAAATGTATCTCACTCCATCCCGTCCATGGCCCATTCATCTGCCGTTGTCCTGTTTGCTGGCTTTGCTGATGGCTGCACTTCCAGAATTAGAAGGGCCTCCGTCTAGACCTCCTGACATGTGTGCAGCCCGGGCTGTGACTCTCCTGGCCGGCGGGACTGTTCCTGCCCAGAAGAACCATCCCCGCCCAGGCTCCGGAGACGCATTTCATCTCGGTGCTGTTTGCAGACAGACTTTAAAATGCTGTCCCAAGACTACATCTCTGCAGTAGTTTAGTGTGTCAGCCCAAGGGCAAGCATTTTGTTCTATTCTTAAGAGGCAACTATTTGTGTATTGGGAGTTTGCACCAACAGAAAAGAAAGCAGGTCATCAGGAAAACAGCTCCTTGGGATCCCAAGCCCCATGGGGTTCTGGAAGAGTCTCTCCTGGGGAGGGACAGATCTGACGGGTAAGCACACCCCGGGGTGGGGCAGTGGCTGCTTTGGGGCTTCGTGAGCTATTCACCCCCACATTCTGGGGTGTCGATGGGAACTGTCCAAGCCAGAAGGGCTCTGTTGGCTTCAAAATTGTTGACATTATTTGTTTTCCTCGAAAAATAATAAATTCTCAACAGGACTTTACGGGAGCACTTGTTGAGAAAGAATCATGAAGAATACAGCACAGGGAGCTACGTTCAATAGCTTGTAATAACCTATAAAGGAGAAGAACATGAAAAAGTGATTCAGTCAGTGTCTGTCTAACTGAATCACTATGCTGTACACCTGAAACAAACACAACATTGTAAATCAACTACACTTCAGTTAAAAAACAGAATATAGGTAAATAGTTCTTCTCATAGAACCTGGACCTGAGGAGATTGGAGGGTGATGCAGAATGTATTATCCTGGAAACTCTAAATATGCTTTTATTTTTAAAAAGGCACTTAGGATCCTCGCACTACCCACTCCGCAGGTGGAGAAGGGTGCAGGGGAGGGGGAGCCCTGGGGAGGCAGGATGGGGGGGGCACCCAGCCACCTGCCTGTTGGCCGGAGTTGCTGCAGGCCAAGCCTGGGGCTGGCTCAGGACTCTCTGTGTGAGTCAAGAAACTGAAGAGAGGAGAACTTATGGCATGTGCTTTGAGACTCCCTTAAATAGAAACGACCAGCCACTTGAGTTTTCTCAGCATGTCTGTTGCATCCACGCCTCTCGCTGAACACACGGGAAACCCTGACCCACAAAAATGTCTGGAAGAGATTTGGGAGTGAGGACAGCATCAAGATCACGAGGTCCTGGATTACTTGGTAATGACACCCACTCCTCAGCCCGATTGTTAAGGACGAGTGAGGAAGGCTAGGAACACATCTCGCCCAGCATCTGGTCCTCCTAGCCGCCCCCCGCCCCCACCCTCGTCCATCAAACCTCACTCCCTTCCCCGAGTGTAAGTTTGAACAAGAAATTAGCTTATTAAATAACCCCCAGGTAATAAATCACTACAGAATGCATTATAAATCATGGTTTATACACAGTCTTAATTGTAAACTGAGTATTACATTAAGTTTTAAAGTTGAATAAAATTGAAATTAAGTTTCTCAGTCTACACGGAGTCGATACGGAAGATTCCCAGTGTGACGATCTGGAAATTAGGGTATCGGCAATGAAGAACACACAGCGGTTAATGGAGAACTGGCTGTTGTTCGTGGTGGTGATTCAGTCACCTGCAGGAGCCCTTTGGTTTCAAAGCAACATGGTGGTGTCAGTGAGCTGGCGTTGGACTAACACTGAATTGTGCACATAGTTTTTGGAGGTGGCATTTATACTTTTTTTTAAGATTAGAGTTAACTGGTTTTTGATAAAATCTGATGAGTCAAAATTATTTGCTGAAGTTATTTAAATCATAATAGCTCCGCTTTTATTTTTCTTGAAATGATAACCATCTTGAGGGTTGTATTGGACCCTCCTGCTTTCAGATCCCAAAAGATGAACCTAAAAAAAGCATCTGTGCTTAGGACGGGGTGTGTGTGTGTGTGTGTGTGTGTAGTAACTCTATGTGGTGATGTGTCAGAGAGAAAGGCAGATTCAGATTCACACATGCTGTGGACACACTGCAAGAGAGCCCAGGCAGGAGGTGTGACCCCAGCCAGACAGGGCAGCCCGAGGCCTGTTGAACTGCTGAGCGTGGAAATGAGGGGTAGGGTAGCATGCCCAGCAGACGGGTCTGCCCACCATCCTGGGGTCCCTCTGGGAAGGCTAAGGAGGAATTGGATGAACTGTTTCCCCTCCCTCCCCCCGCTTGCCGACCCTCCAGCTGTAAGACGCTGTGGACGGTGTCCACCCGACGCCTGAGGTGGTGTCTCCAGCCCTGGATGGAGGCCAGGACCATGACTCTGGGCACGCACGCGGGGCAGACACCTGCCTGGGGCTGTCATTTGGCTGGAGAGAGAGGAAGTCACGAAGCTGCTGAAGCCACAGTCTTAGCCTCATTCGGGAGCTCAGCTGCCAGCCCAGCTAACCGAGTGTGTGTAGAAACAGCCCCGAGAGGTTTCCCTGTGAGCACTGCAGGCCTTTCCCAATTCTAAACTCCTGTGGAAACACATCTGAGGGCCTAACACATTTAAATATCTACTTGGCATGGGATGTTTAATTATTACTGAGAATACTCGGGAAGCCATGATGTCAGAGTCCGTGTTCCCTGCAGTTAGGAAGAGACAGACACCCACTGTTCTTTGGATCTTGTGCTCAGCGACTTTAAATATGTGACTGTTTCTGTCAGAGGGATGTGGGCGGTTTTAGAGACCTAGTGTGTTCTCACATCCGCTCCCAGATTCCCGCCAAAGACTCAGGTTGGATATTTGTGAAATTTAGGGGAAAAGGGTAGGTGGCTGTGATGTGTAAGGGACTCTCAGGAGGAGAGCAGAGTAGTTAACCTTAGCCCGAGTGTATAGAGGGGGCCCCGGCCGAGGACAACACGGCCTGGGGGGACACGGAGGAGGCGATGGTCAGGGAACTTGAGGGGAGGCATCCCAGAAAAGTGGCAACTGGGGAGGGTCTTGTAACAAGAACCAAGGGCCTTCCAGCACAGAGAACCCAGGAGGAAGGGAGCAGGGGGGACAGGGTGAAGGCAGGGTCAGGGCACGCTGGGTTTGGGGAGCTGGATGGAGCCCGCTGGGGCGAGAGCCGGGGCTTGGGTGTGGGCCAAGCTTGGAAGAGTCCCGTGTTCCCCTGTAACTTCACTCTGATGTGAGACGCGGCTGGCTGCAAGGGCCTGGAGAATCACTCACCCGTTTCTCAACAAGTGCCTAGACCGCGCCCTGCGGAAGGATCCGCAAGCTTCCCCGGACTCTGCAATTGCACAGTCAGAGCTCCGAGTCCCAGGAAGTTAAGGAGAAGAGCAGCTTCATTTCATGTTGGGAGGCACTTCTTAGAGCAGATTATTTTGTATCTATTGTCTTCATTACACAGATGGATCGTTTTGAAGCTCTGGCTGAGCACATGACGACCACGTCTTCATGGCTGGGTAACGTGTCCCAGGGGAGTGGACGGAGCCTGGCGATGAGATGCTTCCAGCTGAGTTGGAGTGACTCAGCCCACCCCGGGTGGCTGGGTGAGGGGACTGTACGGTGCTGACCCGGGGCAAGTTGGTATGGACAGGAAGGCAGAGAGGGCTTCCTGACGGGAGCAGGGACTTGGCCGGGATGGCCGTGTGATCACGTCTAGATGGATGCGTAGGTTAAAGTGTGCTGCACTGGGCCGGGGTAAGAAACACGTGTGTGTCCATTCCTTGAAGGCGGGGCAGTGGTCACAGCCTGAGATGCAGTCAAGTGCAAGGCGATAGGGGGCGGTGAAGTCTGCGGTGACCCAGGGAGCTCAGGGAAGTCTTGGCAGACCCGGAGTTTTTCACATAGTGCTGGAAAAAACAGAACTTGGTTGTGGTTGTGACAGACTTGAAGTCTGCCCATTTGTTATTTTTTTCGGGAGGGGAGATCATTGTAATGTTGTCAGCTCTCAGGAAATGAAGGGAAGGTAGGGTTAGGCAGTTAGCCTGACTCGAAGTCCAGAGGGAGGGCAGAGTCTGTTGGTTAGAGACCAGGTGATTAGCGCTCAGGGACTGAGCTCTCGGTGTGAGTCACAGGGCCTGGGTGTGGGTGAGGGGTCCAAGGAAGGCTGAGAAACGGGCAGCTGGGAAGAAAGAGACGTCAGGGTTCAACGGGGGGCAGGTGATGAAGAGAGGGTCCAGGTGAGCCGATGCCATTCACCTGCCCTGAGAGGGACCAGTTTGGAGAAGGAGGTTGGGAGGAGGTGATCCATCCAGTGGAGCCGCTTCCTTGGCCCTCAGGGAGCAGGTGACAGTCAGGGATGTTCGCACCCAAGTTCTGAAGTTTTATCATTTCCCATCTCCTGAGCCAGAAATGATCAAGCCAGAATAGTTTTATAAGTAAGTACCAGAATGTAAAAGAAGATCGAAACAACCTCCCCAACCGGCCTTTTCTTATTTGTTTGCATTTTCTTTGTTATTGTTAATAATATTACACAGATCCTTACACTCTGACGTCAGTATAACTCCAGAGATTGTGGTGAAGCCGACGAGAAAAAAAAGAGAAAGAAAAAGCGGAATCTGCGTGAGAAAAAAGGAAGCATCTCCAGCTTAGAAATAAACAAAAACACTGCCACGAGGATGGAAAACAGAAACCTGAGATAAACACCCAAGGATTTTACAAATCCGTGCACTTTTCATCCATTCCTCAAAGAAAAGCTCCCACAAACTCACCAAAGGCTTCTGAAGTCCCGGGGGTGGGGGCAGGGCAGAAATAGATGCGAGGGAGACATGGCTTCAAAGATGGTTCGAAGCGTGCTGACAGCATGGTAAACACACGAGCAGTTGCCTTCGTGACACAAACACTGGGACGCGGCTAGTTTTGATTTCCAGCTCTGATTCTGTGTGACTGTGCCACCAAAATTAAGATTTCTCACTTTACATCTCACCATTCTTGATGGGGCCAGAGCTGATACAACATTAGATTTCGTCTCAAACGATTTCATCCTCGAAGCAAAACTGCAACATCTCATATGGCAACGCAGTGTTGTATTCATGACTGCCTTTTCTTTATTCCTTTCTTTTCTTTTTTTCTTTTCTTTTCTTTCCTTTTTTTTTTTTTTTAGTAAGCAGAAAAATAATGTGGTTTGATGCAGTGGCCCTACACAATAGGAGCTAATGAATAGAGAGTGTTGCACTCGAGAGACCACAGTTCAATTACTGGTGTGCCAATCAAGTCAGAAACATTAACCATGGTAACTGCAGAGTTCCAGCTCTATAGATGCGTGGGGAGGCAGTTGCTCTTTGGGAATCACTGGGGTCCTGGGAGGGAGAAGGGCTTGGAGTGACAAAGCACCACTGAGCGGGTGAATGCCGCCTTCACAAAGATGGGCAGTCAGGGGCTACTGCTCCAAGAAGTCCTGCTGAGGAGGCCCGGGGCTTCATTCCCAGAGAGCTTGTGGGAGTCCAGGAGGGAAGGTACAATGGCAAAGAAATATGTATTTAGAGGGAGCTGAATAGGGAGAGAAGAAAGCAAGCTGTGTGCTGTGGTCATGTATTCCCACAACGATCTGGCTCCTTTAGGACTTGGGGGCTGAGTTACATACAAGTGAAGGTAGGTGGTACGGATTGAACTGTGTCCCTCTCAAACTCGTGGGTTGGGGTCCTAAATCCCAGGACCTCTGGATGTGACCTGCTCTGGAAATAGGGTCATGGCAGATGTAATTAGTCAAGATGAGGTCATCCTGGAGGAGGAATCCAAGACGGCTGGCGTCCTTATAAAGAGGGGAAATTTAGACACAGAAATGCACACAGGGTGAATGCCATGTGAATGTGAAGACAGAGACTGGGCTGATGTATCTTCAAGACAAGGAGCCCCCGAGATTGCCGGAGAAGCACCGGCAGCTGAGAGAGAGGGATGGGACAGACTCGCCCTCACAGCTGCAGGAGCCACCAACCCTGCAAAACCTCCGTGTTGGACTCCTGGCCTCCAGAACTGTGGGTGGTTCACTTCTGTTGTGTAAACCATGTCATTTGTGGTGCTTGTTATGACAGCCCTAGTGAACTAGAACTGCCCACATCTACTGAATTGGGAACTTTGGGGGTGGGGCCCAGTTGCTAGGAGATTTTGATGCACCCTCAAGTCTGAAAAGTACCCCTGCAAATCATTAGTTCCCATGGGAACAATCCAGGCATGTTTTCTTAAAAAACAGACTCTCGTAATCACTTTTCAGCAGTTACCTTACTCCCCCTCCCCCTGCACCCCCCCCTCAATTTACTGAATTAAAATCTCACAGCTATTTCTTGTAGTAAGTTCTAAATCTTAGGGCCCAGGGTTTCCTGGGATGTGTCTGGTGATTTTCCCGCTTAGAAGGTAATTGCTTTTCCAATAAGGAATCTTCACTTTTGCATAGTATTTCCCAGTTTATAACACACTTTAACATGAATTGGCTCATTTGCTTAATTTTAGGTCCTGACCCACCTGTGGGTCTGGCTCTAAGGTCCATTTTCTTGTCCACTACCCTGTGTGGCTTTTCCAACAGGCATGCAAACTATTTGTGGTTTCCAAATAATCCGTCTTCTCTCTCTCCTCCATGACCAATGCAAGTTAATCAACCACTCCTCGCCTTAGTGTTCTCATCTGAAAAATGGGGCTCTGACAATACCTGCCTCACAAGGCTGTTATGGGTATTGAACAAGACAATCTGTGAAGTTTATTCTATTTCCCTTCCTCATTTTTTCTTATCGCTATCATTATGCGGTTAATAACGTGGACTTAAACCCTGCTGACTGTGTTGGGGCTGCTTTTCTAAGGCTCCTTAGCCGTGTCACTTGGAGTGTTATTGAAAATCTCCGTACGTCAGCTTCCTCTTCTGAAAAGGGCATGATAATAATAACTCCTTCCTCACAAAGTTCTTTGTGAAGGATGAACCGGATTAAAGCTCTTTGTGTGAGATGGGTACGTAGAAAGGTGTCAAAAATGTTAATTATCATTGTTTTTATTCAATAAACACACCTCTTTCAGTCCAATCCACACATTCTTATTCAATCAGTATTCTAAGCACTTTCGCAGCTATCATCTTATTTCATCCTATAAACATTTTGCATGGATGAGAGAACGGAGTCACAGACCCGGTGGGGCTTGCTGAGTGCCACGTGATTCATTATTGGTGGAACAGAGTTGAAACCCCCAACCATGTCCACTGGTTCCTCTTTCTGAAGTGGTCAGTGTAACCTTCACAATGAGTGATCCACCGAAGGCAGGACAAGATCACTCGAGTGTGTGAACTTTGTAGAGTTTCTCTGCAGTCCACCTCCTTCTTACTCTCTTACCTCGGAGTTTGTCTGTGGTTTCCTTAAATCCCTTTCTTTTAATTCTGTCTTCATGTTGCTTTGGGTTTTTTCTGCTCTCTGACTGTCGCCCCTTTCGTGATAACTCTTGGTTGTCATGGTAACATGGACCGAGTAGTCGTGTCCAGCTCTGGCCACCAATCTCTCCTTGGCTTCGCGGCCTCATCCCTTTAGCTGGTCCCTGGGAGCCAAGTCCCCAGAGACGAGATGTTGGGATCAGAGGGGCAAGTGGCTTACTGGTTGCTGGTGGTCCCCTCTCCTCTCTCCTTGCTCCTGGTAGCACTAACTTTCCCCTTCATCTTCTGTGAAACGAGGGCAGAAGCCATTGATTTACAATCGGAAAACTGAGTCCGGGTTGATTTCAGTGCCGTGTGCAGCCACGTTCCACACGGTGCTCTGAGATGAACTGAGCATTGTCTAGGGTGGGGGCCGGTATTTCCCTTTTCTGAGGTCGGTGAGGAGCCTACAGATCTGCATTCATCTTGAAGTTTGGATGATTGGCTCTCTCCAAAATGTCACATAGTCTGTACAAGCGTTATTTGTAAAATTTAAGTGAATTCATATTAATTTCATTTTCATGTCAACAAGCATTTATCATAGCCCTGTGATGTGCTTAGGGACAGAACAGGCCTTTTTGGGATTAAGGGCATCAGAACACACACACACATGCACACACACAATCTCTTACAATGAACTCAAGGAGATTTGCTTCTAGCTTGGAGACCTTACAAAGGAAATAACTGGAAAATATTTGTGATGTTTTCCAATTAAGAACCCATTAGAACATGTGGTCAAATGGTGGATGCTTTGTAGTCAGGCAAAAGCACTGCGTTTTGTGAATAATTTGGACCACTTTGCCTTTCTGTGTAAAGGGAGACAGAATTTTCACATTATTGGGGTGCAGAAGGGATCAAGACGAGGAAATCTGTTTTCCCAGGATGGCAGTGGTGATATTGTAAGAAGAATACAGGGCTTGCGGGCCAAAGACTTGCATTCCAATTTTTGGTCTGATTTTTGTTCGCAGTGGGATTTTAAACAAGTTAATTAACCTCTCTGAACCCAATTTGCTCATCTGTAAGACGGCGTTAATAATATCTACTTCGAGGATTGCTGAATGGAGATCTACTGTAATAGATGGGAGCATATTCTGCAAACACTGACGCTCCGTGTTCATTAAGAGGCTGTTAGTCCAGCGATGTTCCCCACAAGGATGATGTGAAGGAGTAGCTGTGCCTGGCATCCCCGTCACTGCCCCCGGCGAGCGGCCAGGCCTGAACCGAGTTGGGGAGAGAAAGTGCGGTTGAAGAAAAGATGATGCCGCCTCAGGGGAAGGGGGACCTGGCGCCGGAGAAGCAGAAAATTCAGTGGTACTAAGTATGTTCGCAGCCTTCTGCAACCATCACCATTGTCCGGGTCCAGAATTTCCCATCACCATACTTGCTAAGTGTGGAAAACCCCCGCCTGTTAAGGCGTGCCTCCCCTCCCGCTCCCAGCCCCTGATAACTGTGTTTTTAGGCTTGTCTGCTCTGTCTGTTTCATATCAGTGGATCATCACAATATGTGACCTGCCGTGTCTGGCTTCTTCCACCAAGGATGATGATTCTGAAGTTCATTCACACTGTAGCGCATGTCAGCACTCCCCTCTTGTTTATGTCTGAGTAATATTCCGCCGCATGGTCTGTGCCTGTTCACCGGTTGGTGGACACTTGGGTTCTTTCCACCTCTTGGCTATTGTGAGTGGTGCCACCAGGAGTATCGCCATGAAAGTTTCTGTTTGAATCTCGTCTACTCTTGCCTCCTGCTATTTCCTTCTCCATTTGGCCAGAATCAACTTTTGGAAGATAAATCTGACCTTCTCACCCCTTTCTTAAACCTTCAGTGGCTTCCCTGCCTTGTGGGATGAAATGAAAAATCATGATGGCGGTCTCCAGGCCCAGTGTGCCCTGGTTTTTGCCCTCGGCCTCAGCCGTGTTGCTCTCCTTGGTTAGCCAGCCACTAGGCATGTCTTTTAGTTCCTGGAATTCAACGAGCTTCTCCCACCTCCCAGCTCAGCCTGCGAAGCTCTTTTGGATTCTCCTTTACCAATCACGCTTAATCATGCTTCAGAGTTCAACCAAAATCTCACCTTAGAAGGGCAGCTTCTAACAACCTGCCAGACTGAGTTCAGTGCCCCCAAATCAGCCCAGGTTTTGTGTCTTCTCACATCCTGCCCTTCTCCTGTGTGGCGTGTGTGACAGTGGCCATTACAGTGGTGAACTGTCTCTTCCTGAGAAAGTGGGAGAGCCCTGCGGGACGGGGCAGGGTGTCTCGCACACGGCTGTAAATCCAGCACAGAGCACATTTCCTGCCACAAAGTAGGTGCTCAACTCTTAATCTGTCAAACATCAAGGGTGTCTGACCCCCAGCGACTCCGACACACGGAGCTGCCTCTGCCCCCCGCCCCCCGCCTGCTGCTCCACACTTCAGTGTTTGCGCTGCCAAGGGAAGAATTCAGGGAAAGTGCATCATTTCCTGGGAGGTCCACGTCGATGGCAAGGTTCCCCGAGCTCCACCATAGCTGCGAGGTGAGAGGCGCGGTCTTCACCCGGAGACCGGAAAATGAAATAAAGGGGACATGAGGGGGGGTTACTGTCACCGGGTTTGTAACTGTTGTCTGTCAAACAGAGGAAGTGCAGTCCCAGCAAACGTGGAGCCTACATGATGGCTGAGATGCATTAAGCTTTGGGCCACCGTTCATCCACTTGAAATGACCTCAGGGCCCTTGAAGATACAGTCACTTTATTTGCAGGGCCTGGGTCAAGTCAGTGCCCCATGGAAGATCACTTACGTTGTTTTCCTCCTGGAACAAATATGGGAAAACTGGGGGACAAGTAGCCTCTACCAGGACAATGGTGACAGCCACCACGCTCTGCATGGTCTCCACGGGGCCCACTCTCCTATCACAAGAATGAGTCACTGCAGGTGGGTGATCACTGCATGGGGAAAGGATGTGAAGGGCTGCATCTGGGCTGGTGGCCTGGGGTGACGTCGGCCACCAAAGGCTGGCAGTGGGAAAAGCAAGGGAGGTCCAGCTGGACAGGTTCTTGGCCAGAGCGAACCTTCAGATCATTCTATTTTGCAGCCCACGAAGCGTATGGAAAGTCTTAATGAACACATTGCTTTGGTTCGGCATTTTTTCCTGTTACAGAGATTTTTAATGAGGAAATATTAACAGTAAAGCATTAATTATCCTTCAAAATCAGGGCTAACACCTATTAAATAGGCCTCCACGCCGCCGGGCACTGGGCTGCAGTCCTTGCTTGCTTCATCGCTTCCAAGTCCCCACAATGACCTCCCAAGTGGACATCCATTGTGTGGAAGACACTGGAACTTCGGGGTTACATAACTTGTCCAAGAGTATTTAGCCAATAAAGACAGGTGGGATTCCAACCCCATTTTCTTTGAATTCAGAGCCAGCCCTTTTAACTTTTACAGCAAACTGACGCTATTTTGGAGTTTTGGGACAAGTGCAGGGCCCACTTAGGATCCTGCCCTGGGCAGCAGGAAGCAGTTATAGATGGTGAAATAGAGAAATCCGTCACTGGTGTCCCCAGGGAGCCCCTAGCAGACTTCTCTGGAATCACGCACAGGAACACACACACATGCACATGCGCACACACACTCTCTCTCTCCAAAAACAAAAGCAAAAACAAACAGATGAACCAGAAGCCTCCAGAGGCAGCCCCTTCCCGTCAGTCTTGCAGGGCCCAGTGATGGTCGAGGCTGATGCTGGGCTTGGAATCATGTGACCATATGCGGTCGTCCTGATGCTGCCCGTGACTGTGACCATGGCGTCACCCCTCAGACAACAGCAGAGAGAGGTGGTTCATTTTCTGCTCTTCACCTTGTACAACCTCATGGCAAAGCATCAGATACCGGGCTGTGATTCGTAGAAAGGCGGCCGGGCTCAGGGCTTTAGAACATAGGCTCTGGGGACAACTGTCCAGTTCAAATCCCATTTGTGCTCCACGCCACCACTGGGCTTGGGCCAGTTACTTCAACAACCTGTACCTTCCTTTCTTCTTCTGTAAAATGAGGGTAACGATGGTACTTTTCTGTGACTGTTAATTGCTTGTGTTAACTTGGCTAGATCATGGCACACAGACATTTGGTCAAACATCAGTCTAGATGTTGCTCTAAAGATATTTTCTAGATGAGATTAACATTTAAATCAGCAGACTTTGAGTAAAATGGATTCTTCTTCATAATGTGGGTGGGCCTCGTCTAAGCAGACGAAGGCCTTGACAGAAAAGACTGATCTCCTTCAGGGAGAGGGAATTCTGCCAGCAGATGGCCTTGAGACTCAATCTGCAGCATCAGATATTCCCTGGGTCTCTAGCCTGTCGACCTACCTTCCAGAAATCAGACTTGCCAGTCCCCACAATTGCACAAGCCAATTTCTTAAAATCTCTTTTTCTCTCTCAATAGGATGTACAATATCCTATTGGTTCTGTTTGCCTGGAGAAGCCTACTACACTATAACATTTCCTCATTGGATTATTTGGAGGATTAAATGAGTTATGACACTCGAAGTTCATAGAGCAGAGCCTGGCACAGAGTAAGAGGTCAACCTGTGAATAATCGTGCTGAATCCAGTGCTAATTAATTCAATTTATGCACACACTCTGCAAGGCCTGGGTTGATTTTTCTTCAGTAATAAGTTTACAAAAGACAAAGCTATGAAGGAATCTGCAGCCCTTGGCCACGGGCAGGTAAAGAGCAAATGTTTTCTGAGAGGTCTGTATGCACGTCTGTAGTAAGGTGGACACAGGTACCCGTTAATTGGAAAGGCAGCTCCTGTCCTGGAAAACCCAGCGCCTGGAGGGAAATCCTCACCTGAACACCAATTCCAATGCCGTGATCTTGCTGGAGTGGAGGTCAGGCCCAGGGCAATGGAGCACAGAGGAGGGAGGCTCTGGGTCCAGTGGGAGCCAAGGGAAGTGGTGGAGCTTCTGGGGTAAATAGTGTCATGGGAGAAGCAGAGGGAGAAAGTGCCCCGCGAGAGAGATGCAGCGTGAGCAGAGGCCGGAGCAGTGGGAGGTTTGCTGCGCTGCGGAAGGTGTCTGTGTCCTGCGAGTGGGAGGGGGAGCGGCATTAGATGAGGGAAGGGAGACCTGACCACGCTCAGGGACAAAGCCTCGTGCAATTGCACGTCAGTCGTGTTGATTACGAGAAGGCAGGAGCACAACTGCAGAAGAAACGCTTTTGCTCAAGCCTACTTCTTTTACTCAATTTTAAGATAATTTTATGACACTATTGAGGGAAGAATCACCTGTTCCTTGGAGACAAAAGCATTGCCAGACCCTGTCTGAGGGCTCCTCCAGCACCCGGCATGGTGCCTTCCAGAAAATACATTTTAAATACGTTTTTACAGAAATGAATTAAATGGTAAACTTGCTTTTTAGCTCATTCCATCCGTTCAATCAATGTGTGGGGCTTGTTGACAGAAATATAATCGAAGAATTTCAGACCTAAGAGGAACTTGGGCTGTGGGCTTTTCAACCATCTTCTTATAGAGATGAAGATACTGAGGCCTCGAGATGTTAAGTAATTTACTGCAAATTACCAAGTAGCACGGCTAGTCAGGTGGAGGTCATCTGATTCTTTAGTCTAAGAAACAGAGTGACAACACAAATCCTCTGGGATTGCATATCTCTTCAGCCATGCTGTATTAATTTATTTCTGGCTGGTCACTTCTGTTATTTAGAGAGCGGTGCTAATAAAATAAAGATTGTTGGTCCAGTTCCATCACGGGTGAGTTGGCTTCCATCTGTTCCTTGGTGACACAGCTCACCAGCTCATAACCCAAAAAAGAAATGGTGGGAACACAGCGGGATCAGTGCAAAAGCACCTCTCAAGTATTCAGCGGACACTGTCCAAAATTGAGGGGGTTGCTGGGTTTAAAGGGTGTTAAAAGAGGAATAGGAATGGTTCTTGCCTTTGTGAAACTCAAAATTAATTCCAAAAATAGCACAAAACCAAGAAACTGTACAAGGAAAAAAAGTGACATGATCATAGAAGGCAGACGTCAATTTCCAGGCTCTTGCCTATAGGATGATGGAGCAGTGTCTCTGTAACTGCAGCCAGGGTTCAGGTTTGCCTGCTGTCCCCTTGGATCAGAATCACCTGGTCCCCTTGCAGTCATTTGCCATTAAAAGGCAAGGAGTTGAGGTTTCCATCATGAAAAGCAAAGATGGTGAAACAACAGGCAAGAACCAGGAAACACTATCTGCAAGTCAATGAAGTTGGAAATGAACAAAAGAACGATGTGAGGGCATGCGCCAGAGTTGTCTGGAGTGGGCTGCATTTTCTGCAGGAGATAGGAGATCAGAACACTAGTTTGTCATACTGTCCCTCAGACAAGAGAGTCTGTGGGCTGTGCATGGTCTCCCAGGTGGACAACACATTAGGACCAAACTGATTTTGGATGGAAATCCCTTGGAAGTTGACAGCTGAATATGGCGGCACCTTTCACTTAAATTTCTGAGAAGCAGCAAACATAGCTTCTTGGTAATCGGACTGGGTGTATATTGCCAAGACTACCCAAAAAGAGCCAGCCCATTCATAGTGGGAGAGATGGCAGTTTCTGCACAGGTGAGAAAAGACATTCACGCCCATCCCGCCCTGGAGTGACCCTCGAAGGACCACGTAGTTTGTTATGACTAAGTTTCTAAGTTTCATAAGAAACTTAGCAGAATTAGACACAGAGCCAATCCAAATCATCAAAAAGGTAACCATAGCACCTCCTCTGAAGTTAAGCCCTTTTAAGACAACGCCTGCTTAAAGGAGTCTGTGTATCGCCCTCGGTACTTGCTGGGGCTCTCGCACGTAGTAAGTGGACATTGAATATCTGAGGAATGAATGGAAAAAATCCATGACAATGGTTAAAAATAAAAGAGACTTGGAAACACATCACACTAATGTCTTCATGTATGAACATGCATAAAAAATCAAGACACTGATTAAATTGACAGATTTAGGAAATAACCACTCAGGAGACTATTTCTCCACCATGTACTATAATTAAACTTTGCAGGTTGGTTGTGTCATCTGATTTGGCCCTCACAACAAAGTAGATATTTCCTTCCCCACTTTAAGGGAAATGGGGCTCATGTTAAGTGACGGCTGTGGATGATTACTATAGAGAACACTGGTGCTTCCGTGAATGTAACTACTTGAACATTTTGTTGTCAGAATTTTCTTGGCATATCCTTTTGTTCCTTCACTTTTATGTTTTTACCTTTAAAGTTTGTCTCTTGTAAATAACGCATAGTTTTAACAAATTGAATCCAACAATATTTGTTTTATTTAATTGGAATATTTAGTTCATTTACTTTTAATGTAATTGCTTATATATCTAGGTCTAAATCTACCATCTTGTGATTTGTTTTCTACTTGTCCCATATGTCCCTTGCCTTCTTTTGTATTAGTTAAATACTTAACTCAAAAAAAAAAAAAGTATGGGTTCATCAATTATAGCAAAGGTGCCACTCTAGGGGGCGATGTTGGTAATGGGGAGGCCCTGCATGAACAGGGGTAGGAGGTTTACGAGAAATCTCTGCACCTTCTTCTCAATTTTTCTGTGAAACTAAAACCGCTGTGAAAAAAGAAAGTCTTTACTAAAAAATATGTGGAGCGAATGAATGAGCGACCCACCCAAGGTGACTTGGCTGGCATGGGATAGGACGGACAAAACTTGCTTCTCCTGATTCTGATTTAGTGCCCCGATTTAAAGTCACTCTGGTTTAAGACTAAACAGGAGCGTGTTTCTGATGAGTACCCTGCCTCTCTGGGTTTTGGTGACGAATTGGTCATAGGAGGCTGCCATACAACGTATGCACCCAGGTCCGTCCTCACTGTGAGGCTATTGGTCCCCAAGGGCACACCCTGTGCCCCAGACTGCACGTAAGTCACCCTGTCCTCCCTCTGTCCTCCCTTCTGGCTTTGCACTTTTCTCTCTTGTCACTGGATCACAAGCAGACGTTTGTCTCTGTGACTCGCATCATACTATGATTATTTCAAAGACTGAGGCTGCATTGTAACCAGCTTTCTATGCCCTCTCCCCGCACGGCACTTTGTGGATGCTAGGCGCTCAAAATTGCCTACTGCAGAAGGGCTCTGACCGTGGAACTGCCTTTATCTGTCACATAGAAAATAGGTTCCCAATTAAATACCTTTTGTTGATGGTAATAACAACAAATAATAATGCCAAGGAGTGTTACCACCACGCTTTCAAACAAAAGATGACATAATGGCAGGAAAGAAGCCGTTCCTCAGGAAACTACCAGAAGCACTGCACTTGTGTCATGAAATTTTTCGGACCCTAGTGGACAGGGCATGGGCTGATGACAGTTTGTGGATGGAAGAAGGGAAATGAATGGTTCGCATCCCAGTTGGCTGGTGTTCCTAACTGGATTCAGAGAACATTCTCTCTTGCTTGTTGTTTTGGACCACATACCTCAGAAAGGCGAAATCCCACTTTTTGAGTTGGCGTTTCCTGAGTCGTATCTGGTGAGCAGAATATCACGAACGTGTCTGAAGTTGGTGGCGTTAGTTACCGCCAGCATTAGAGAAAGGGGACCGTGATAGTAGAGCTAAGCTCTGGTTCCTATTGATTAGAAAGTATGGGCAGTAGGCTAAACATTGGAGCTTTTCTCAAGGTAAAGTTTCCACCAAAGAAAAAAATATGTGAATCAGAGCTGGAAGTCAAGTCAACACCCTGACAAACGTGTTTCCTGGTGATGCTGATAAACCAAGTCAGATAAAGGGAAGATAAACAAACATTTGGAAGTGGAGTTTGAGAGGGCAAAAGCGATATTGGACATATTGGATGGAAAATTTGCTTCAAAAATAGAAATTAATTTGTTCAGTAAGTCAGAAGGCTAGCATTACATGAAAAAATTGAATGATGATCACTCAAAAATATGTCAAACCCCAGGGAGCTCAAGTTTTGGAAATCATTTTAGAACTGGATTAAAAATAACTTCAATTACTGCCCGGCCAGTCCTTTTTTCCTTCTTTTTTCTGAGGATGGTGGTGGGGGGGGGGAGTGCAAATTTCCCCTAAATCGAGTTTGAACATTCCTGGTGGAATTTGTCCGAGGCTCTGTAACATTTGGTCTTGCCATGTCTTACAAACATATAAAAGGCTATTGTTGCACAGTTTGGTTTTTTATAATTTTTCAACTCCTTTACCTCTGGAGTCCCTTTAAAGTTACCTTCCAACAGGAAACCATCTGTGAAGACCAGGACTTTCCATGAGAACAAAGAGGTAGTCTTTCCTGTGGAGGAGAATTCTGCACTGGCAGAGAGCTGCATTGCATGACCTAATGGGCCTTTTCTATCTCTAATTTCTGTGATTCTATGAAAATCATCCCTCACTATAAGAAACAGATGTTGGCTGGTGACAATGGCCGCGAGGATCCGTCGTCCCCCATCGGCCCCTTTCAGAGGTGTAGGCTGCCACCTCGTCCCCCTACTTCTCTGCTCTGTGGCAGCTGATGAGATATTTATAACTTTCTTCCTCAGCCTGCCAATTATAATTACCGATATCTCCACTGATAAAAAAAAAAAAAAAAAAGGAAGCATCATCTGAGTTGCGAGCTGTGTGTGATAAGCCAAGCTGGAGTTGAAAATGAGAACGGTTTCTTCCAATGATGGACAAAGGAGAGGTGCCTCTGGGGGCAGCCCGGCCGTCCAGGCTGTGCTCACGTGGCCATGAGAGAGGTCTTCTGCCTCCCGGAAAGCACCTTCGTGGACGAGAGCAAGCTGGAGATGCCCTTGTGAGCAGCGGTGCCTGGAATAGACAATGCTGTCTGTACTGTACAGAGTTAGAGAGCGGCTTTAAATATAATAAATAAAAGTGAAATCTCACACAAGGCAGCGCAGCTTAGTAATTGCTGTTCTGGAGCTCACGTCTCTGCAGTTATTGAGCTCAGCATTTCAACTCCAGCTGCAGCACAATTTTTGCCAAATATAGATAAATGAAGTTAAAGTTATTGGCAACCACTAGTTCTGTGTCCCTGTTTTGAGTTTATAGATTTCATAGGAATGGCATTACTTTCGTTCTGCTGCAGACAATGGTTCTTCTGAAGGGGGAGCTTTTTCCATTGCTACAGAGTGTGGCATCTCGACTGAGGCTGGAAGTTGTACCGGAGAGCTACCCGGGCGGCTGGGGGGACATTTCTGTTCGAACTCTGGATCCGTTGAAATTCGGAGGTAAGGGAAGGCAGGCTCTCCACCCAACCAGCATATTTTAAGTACTTCCAAATCTTAACGGAATTTTCATAAAGTATAAGGTGCTCCCCCTTGTCATGGAAACTTTTAACAACAGTGATGGCTCCATCTGTATCTTCAGAGACAGTCACCTTCAGAAATAAGCCGCCCATGAAAATAATGTTTAGTTGTAGACTTTTATTTTGGGTGAAATTTGAGGCTATAGAATTTCTGCTTAGATGACCCAAAGATATGAATATAGATAGAATCAAAGAATTATAGCATTAAGAATTAAAAGTGGTCTCAGAACTGGGGTTCCACTTGGCGTCGTGTACCACGCCCTGAGGCAGATGATCCCGACCTCTTTTTGATCATCTTTGGATGGACATAAAGCTTAGCCCTCCCGGAGACATTCACTTCCGACACCTCTTCTAACTGTCGTGGTTCAGTAACTACAAGGCACTGTTTTGGTAGAGGTCAGCGGTCAGCCTTCGTGCCTCCCTTGGGTGTTTTCTTCTCCATCCCCCAGCTATCTTGTCATAGCTTTTATTGCCTTGTTTTAGTTTTTAGACTCCTTAACAGTCTGGTGGCTTTGCTGCTTTGGAAAAATAATTTCTAGAGCCTTATGTAGCTGCAAAATAGGATGAAAAGACACATTCTGGAAGAGGATCATCACATGAGTTAAAGTCAGTTCCATGTACATGACACACACACACACACACACACACACACACACACACACACAGAGTCTCAATGTCCTGGCTGTTAATTGGCCTGGAACCACTTGATTAAATTCTTAAAGTTTTTCTATCCCTGGTTATCTCACTTACACTCATCATCACAAGGTCATCCCTACATTTCTTTGCTCTCTGACCCCTCTGTATATAATGATATTAGAACCGAGTCATTACTCACTCTCTTTTCCCTCCTCCTCCCCCCTCCCTTCCCCTTTCTTTCCCTCTCTCCCTGGTTTCTTTCTCCGTGAGTGATTTAAGCCCATTTAAAAGAAGAATACAACTCAGCACTGAGAAAATAATTGAAATATTCTAAAATGCATCCTTTTCAATTCACAGCATTCTGGCGACCACCTTTATTTAGAAATCACATTGATTGCCTTTCTACCAAATCTCAAGACTCAGTCACCCCAGGCGCCCAGACAGAGGTGGGAGGACTCTCCTCCACAGCCCGTGGCAGCTCTGTTATGACAGGTCTCACACTGTATTATAAATATGTGATTTTACCTAGTTCCTCCCCTCCAAACTGCTTAGTGATCACTTTTAATTTATTTTCACATTCTGAGTCCCAGCAGGCGAGTGACTGGTGCATAGATGGTCCCCAGAAGATATCTGTTGAATGCATGAATGCTCTAACCACAAGAATGCCTTGGCTAAACAGCACCAACAAAAAGGGAGAGCCTCTGAACGCAGTTTGTGCAGGAGGCGAGGAGGATGCTCTAGTGACTGTGTCTGGGATCTGGAGACATCCGCCTGCTCCCGCGCGGCTTGGACCAGCTCCCCGGAGCAGCCTCGCCCCAGCCTCGCCCCAGCCCAGCGTAGCTGTTGGAGAGCCTCGCTCCGCGCTCAGCTGTAGGCTCCTGGCTGAAAAGCGCACTTGCGAGCTTTCCGCTGTCTGCCTGTTGGATGCGGGCCTCCCTCCCCCTTCCCCCCAGGGGCACCAGGATCTGCCGCTGCCCCGTCTCCTTTTGAGAAAAAGTGTCAGGTGGGAGGCTCTGGGGCAAGGGCTGCACTGCTTCTCGGAGACTGAGTTGGCGACCACTGCCCTGTCTTCTAATAACAGAACAAGAAGGATTAAGTTTCCATCCCCTCCTAAGTTATTTCATTTGAATATGGAGATCTTCCCTACAGGGAAGGCCTGCAGGAATTCTGTCCTTTTGCCTCTGAAGGTGGTCCCCAAATCACCATCTGTCCTGGGCCCTAAGTCTTGCCCCGAGGCACAGACCAGCCTGTGAGCAACTTTTCTCAAGGCCAAATATGTTATGACCCTGGGGGACTCAAGCAAGCTGCACCGAAGCAGCACTGAATTGGGCGGCCGGACTCTGTGCCCGCGATAGCCTGAGAAAGGGCCAGGGAACCCAGTAGTGGCCAGGCTGCTGGCTTTGACCCTGAAGTCAGTTTAAGGTCATCCTTGAGTCCTGGGGTTCCTCTGACCAGTCGTGCTTTTCCTGGTCCATTTAAGCCCACAGCTACCGTTAGCTTTTTTCTTTCTTTTTAAAATTAAGGTGAAATTGACATAACATAAAATTAGCCGTTAACCATTTCAGAGTGTACAGTTCAGCGGCATTTAGTCCATCCACAATGCTGTATAACTTCCACCTTCTCTACTGAGGTCCAAAGCGTTCTCATCTCCCCAGAAGGAAACCTGTACCCGGTAAGCAGTGGCTCCCCAGGCCCCCGCCCCGTGGCAACCACTGTTACACCACTGGTAGCTGCTCCATCTCAGCCTGGTGAGTGTTGGCAACAATTCTTTTCAGTCCTTTTATTTTATTTTACTTGGAAAGTTGTATTAAATACACTTGTGTCAGGCTCTGCACTGAACATTTGATATACATGAACCCATTCAATCCTGGAAATCACACTATAAAATAAAGTTAAATAAAATAAACTGTCTTTCTTTGTACTCCACTTTTTTCCCCACTTTATCCTTTCCTACTTTTTACTTCATTTTAACAACCACAAGAAAGCTAAAAAAATCCAATATTTACACAAGAAAAAAGTACAAAATTCCCTTCAAAGTTCTTCAGTATTTTTTTTTCAGTTTTTAAAATGACAAAGAAATAAAAAGCTTTGCTGTTTAATAAAAAAAAAAGAAAAGAGGAAACTGAGGTAAATAAATTAGGAAATACACATGGAAAAAACAGACAAAAACAAAGTCAAAATGGGTGTTGGTTAACTAGAAGTGATGTTTAAACCCAGTGCCCAGCCCTGACCCAGGCTCCTCCTCTGATAAGGAGAACGCAGGATGCTGGGGGTGAGTGTTAGGACCAGGGAATTAATTTCTAACCCAGGAGCCAGATGCTTTCTGGAAGCAGTCTCCATGGATTCTGCCCTAAGACCAGGAGAGGGGGACCGCAGGCTGATGACAGTCTCGGTCAGTGGGGAGAGGACCCTGTGCACCTTTCTTGAGGGGAGTGAGGAAGAGGCAGCGAGTAGTCAAGTGACTTGCTCACTGTCACACAGCATAAGCGGCAGAGCCAGGGCTCATGCTCTCGGCCATTCTTACACGCTTCACTAGTGACCCTGTGTGTTCTGTCCCGATGCAGCTTCAGCCCGGCCCCCGGATGCCCTGGCTCTCCCTGCTGCCGCAGGACTGCCTTCCTTTCTCACTGATCATATGAGCTTTTCACTGCTTCGCCTGCTCCTTCTGGTTTTGTTCTGCAGCCTCGTGGGCTTTGGGAAGAAAGATCCAGTATTAACATCTGTGCTGTAATTTTCCATGACCCTCTCGGAGTGACTGAAGACATGACTGTGATTTTCTGGATCCAGAAGTCTTTTAGGCTTCAGACTGACCTCTTTGGACAAACATGGCTTAGGTAAGAGTCCAAATGCTTCACAACATTCTTTTGGAAGTTGAGCAAAGCTGGAAATTTTGTCAGTGAGAAACAACCAAAGTTCATGGCCAAATAGTAATGTGTTTGCTTAACCTTGAGGGGAAAAGATTTTTTTCGGTTGTAAAGTTTGATGTGATTGTAACCCTTACCCCAACTCAAAAGGCAACATAAAACATGGTAGGACCCGACTGAACACGTGAAAACCTTCTGTGTGTGTGCATATAAATAGACACACGTTTGAGATACTTTTATTTTACTATACAGACAGGTACACGCTTCTTGTAAATACAGAGACCTAGTTCTTTTCAAATGTCAGAGTCCAAGTGTTACTATTTTTATTTATTTCTCCAATGTTAGTAAGTTTTGTTTCCAAAAAAACAAAGGTAGCTTTGAAATCAATGTAGCGAATCACTGAGAATCATCACAGTTGTGAGCAGGGCTTGGATTTTGACCCGTGTTTGCTTCCGAGGGAGCAGTGAGTGAGCATTTGGGTCATGTCCCATCGTGGGTGCGTGGGGTCCTCCGGGGACCACAAGCTTGTGGATCCACGTTCCCACGCGAGGCCCCTGGGATGGTAATGGAGCTCACAGGGTCTGAATGATCCCTAACTGCCTCGCACGCCTTACCTTCTTCAGTCCTCACTGCAAACCCTTGAGATTTCATGCTGGTAACATCCCATCTTACGGAGGAGGAAACTGAGGCCTGGCGTGCAGGCAGGAGGTACACACATGGTCTGGTTTCATTGATGGCACCGGGGCATAGAAATTTTCCTTTCTTACCATTCAGTCGCCTTCTGTTCACATAAACAAAACCCAAGGACAGGAACACAGACTCTGCTGCTGGATTTTCTATTCAATCTCTGTGGACAGGACTGAGAGGGTCCTGCGGGCTTTCCTCTGCCCCAGGTGTCTGTCCTGCCTGCGGTCGCCTCTGAGCCTATGGAGGACCGTCTAGGGGCTGCGCCTCCGAGAGACGCAGGGCTTTAGATGACCCTGTACAACCAAGGGCTTCTCGATGCTCTTGGCTTGCTACTTACCGAGACGTGGACGTGTTTGGGCCTGTTTTGTGACGTTGGGTTTTTCTTTTCACTTTGTAATGAGAAGAGTGGAAGGAGAATTCTACACTGTCTCAGAAATGTAGCTGGGTACCTTCAGAAGGAGCGCACATTATTTTAGTAAAACATTATCTGGGGTCTGACCATAAGAGTTCCTCAGTGTAAGGACTTTGTGTAAAGGCATGGCTTCGTGTCTTCAGTGCTGACGACCAACACGGACAGCACAAATTCCCGTCCTCACTTCTGTCTGTCATCTTCAGTCCGCAAGCAGGTTTTCGGCATGTGTCAGGCTCTGGCACGAAGAAATAAAACAGAAGGAATGCAGAGAAAGGACGGTGAAAGAAGAAGCTCAGGAACCCAGCTCCTCGCAGGTGGCCGGTGGGGGAGAAACGCAGCCCAGTCAAGTAGAAAACGCTTGTCAGAGTGTGATGTACGAGGTAGGCATTCAGTATCGCTAACTTCCGTCTCCATCCTAACGTGAGGGTCTGACCCAGGTGAGGCCAAGGTAATAAACAGATTTAACTTGACGTGATGTGTCTCATCAGTTGACGGTGGGTGCATGGAAAACCTCGATGAAAAGGATTTGAAGGCTGAGACGCCAGGGGGAAGCTCTCAGGGACGGCTTAGGGTGTGGGCGGTGGGTCGCAGGGCCTGGGAGGCAGCACACGCGTTGTATATGTGACCAAGTGATGGCGGTCGGTACAAATATTTATCATTTATTACGTCCTACTGAAAGTGCACGCTGGGTATGTCACAAATGTTCACCCAGAACTCCTCTAACCACCCTATGAAATACTTGTTATTAGGTTCATGTGCCAGATGAGGTCATTGGGAACTAAAAAGCCTCAGTAACTGGTCCAAGGTTACGGGGCGGTTCAGTGGGAGAGCCCGGCTTTGACCTCATGTCTGTCTCTCTCCACCTCTCCCTGCTGGCTGCCATCAGAAGTCAGCTGTCATTTCTGCCAAGAAGTCACACACATTCCTGGTGCCTTTTGGTCCGGGGGCTGATCTGGGGAATTTCCTGATGCTCATCTGAGTTTGTCTTTTTTTGGGGGGAGGGGTAATTAGGTTTATTTATCTTTATTTTATTTATTCATTTATCATGGAGGCACTGGGGATGGAACCCAGGACCTCACGCATGCTAAGCATGTGCTCTACCTCTGAGCTGTCCCCTCCCCCACCATTTGAGTTTGGACACAGGGAACATCCCCAGGAGAAATACGGATCGGGGAATAATTGGCAGATGAACTGGACAGCCTTCTTTTCTCAGACATTATTTGGCATGGACGGTCCTCTTCAAGGTGATAAACTGAGAAAAATGTTCAGCTCATCGCGACGTGGAAACCCCTTAGTGTTGCCCATTACCTCCAGGGGTCCGTTTTGGGGTGTTTGTTTCAATGAATGGTGAGTTACCAGGGCAGTTGCCTTGTCATTCATGACTCTGTTTCCCTTGTCTACTAAGTGGTCCGGGGGTAAAGGGAAGATGAGAGAATCCCACTGTCCTGGGTCTTCCCTCCACCCTCCTACAGTGGGAAAAAAAAAAAAAAGAAAAAGGCTGGTTTTGGTCCTGGCTGGTAACTGAACTGTCCAAATCTGCACTAAACTTGGCCGATGGTGGTTCCAGCTTTGTTCATGAATAATCAACATTCACATCTGGATCCACATACTTACCTAAATGTAGACAAACCCAAATTATCTTGGATCTGCATGATGTATTTCTATCTGATGCTGTATTTTTTTTCCCTGAATATCTCACCCCACCATCTCACGCCTCCACATTTCTCTTTTCTCCAAAGACTTAACAACAAAAATATGTGCTTCTTTCCCCCCAGAACATCCTCCACCCAAGCAATGAGAGGAAGGGTTTGAGAAATAGACCCTCGTTTCCTTTAAACGGATTCAATGCAAATTTTCCAGTACGTGCGACGTGCAAAGTATCAGAACATCTTAAAACAGCGATACCTTCAGAGATAGCGTGTTTCAATGTCTCCTTTTTAAATGAAGCCTGAAAAGGATCGTCTCTGCACCAAATAAGGAGCCTTCGAACGCACACACATGCACACCCAGGCCTCCCTTCCATTCCGCCCCCTTCCCTTTTATTTTTTTTTTTTATTAGAAAACACTTGAAACTTATCATGCGCAGCAGATGGGAGTAGAAAATGCAACTTGAAGACAGTTATATAAATATATCCTTGATGTCTGTTTTGCTTTTCAATTTGCAACGAAAAGTACAAAGGTAGAGCTGCGTGCCAGCGAGGGCCGCCTGCGTCTCGATATCCATTCCAGATGTTGGCTAGACTTCGTGGAGCCAGGCTTCTGGCACCGGGGCTGGAGCCGCGGGTCTCCTCCTCCAGGTGCGATGCCTCATGCTGATCCCCCCACAGGCTCCTGGCCTTGTCCAAACACTCTGGAGCCGGGACCGGCCTCCATCACCCCCACCCCGACCCTAATTTACCTTCCCTGATGCCTGGCTCTCCCGGGGTGGGAGTGGTGAGGGGCTCCAAGAATCAATGTCATGTGTCACTTTGCTTTTTTAAAAACAAGAATCTTAGAAAGGAAAAAATAAATAAATGAAAAGGGCAAAACAGTCAGTAAGGAAAAAGAAATACAAAGGAAAAAACAAAATGAACCCCGATCGTGTTTGTGAATGCTGTTGGCGGGCGGGCCGGCCGGCCGGCCCACGAGAGGCTCCCTGTGTCCGTTCAGGGCTGTGTCTCCTGAAAACCTGGGCTTTCTGACCCCCGGCCTGGTGAGGCATTAATGGTGTTCTCTGTTTGTACATGCTTGTAAAGGATTTTACACCGTAATATGTTAACTTCCTGATTAAACAGTGCTAAGCACAGAAGGGTATCATAAATCTTGCCGGCGCCAACCTCATTTATCTGACCGTTGCTTGTTGTCTGGTGCGGGTAAACACACGACAGGGGCATTTATTACGATGTATGGGACCTTGGAGCAGTGCTATTAATAACCTGGGCCCTGTGTCCCCTCATCCGAGCTGTACCCTCGTCTTGGAGGGAGAGCCTGCGGCCTTTCTTCCCTCAGTTCAGACTGGTCTCGCCCGGGGAGGGCTTCTGAAGGGTTTGCACAAAGACTCTCAGATTATTGGGCAAAACCAAGGATCACTAACCCCCACCCCACCACCCAGAGCAGTTTAAGACATGAAGGAGTGGTCAGGACCAAGTGACCCTTGGGATGTCCCGGGTCTGTAGGGTTCTTTGTAATTGGAAAATGATGCAACAATGCCAGGGACCTCATTAGGAATGGCAGACTCAGTGCAGGTCAGGGACGGAGACTGGAGGATTGGGTCCAGAGGGAGCCCGTTCTCTCCCCGGTGCTGGAGGAGCAGGAATGAGCACGAAGGGGTCCATCCCTCTGTGCTCCTTCCGGGAAATGAGCACTGCGAGATCATCTTTCTTCGCCTTCTGCATCATCACAACAAAAGGGTGTATTCTGAACCCTGTGTGTGTGTGCATCTGAAGGGGAGATGGATATATGTCAGCCTACGGGTGGGATCACAGGGCGAAAAGGTCCGAATTCGTATTTGCTTTGTTGTTTGAATTTCAGTCTTGGTTACACGTGTTTATTGTGTTCTGCGTGTAAGCGTCGGTCCCCTGAAAGGGGCTGTGGTCTCATTCATTCTTCCCTGAACCAGCGGTGTGGCTTTAGGCATATTCATCAATCTAAAGATGATTTTTTTTTCACCTGTGCAAGGAGGAAAACAGGGTTGCCTTGAACTTTAAATAAAATAAGTTTTTAATGGAAGAGTCGAGCGGAGGACTAGGCAAATATCCTTACTACAGCTCAGAAACGCAGAATTCAGTAGTAGGCTCTATCCAAGGTGTCTTTGATGAGAAAATCCAGAATGCTATTATTAGAGTTTCACCTGTAATTAGATTTATTTTCAACAAACAAGTTTGGAGGCTGAGCATGCATGGCAGGTGTGCAAGGCAAGGGTTCTACACATCGTGGGACACAGAGATGAGAAAGTCAGGACCTGTCGCAGGGGGTTACGCTCTAAAGGGGAGGCGGAACTTGGACACCATTGGCGACACCTCTTTTGGTGGACAGCATTGTTCATGGCTTCGTTGGTTCCAGGGGCAGACTGAGGAATGAGCTTGTGGATACAGAGAAGAGGGTGTGGAGAAGGCGCCTGGTCTCAGTGGCTTCACAGGTCAGGCGTCAATCGTGTCTTCTTAGGAAGAAACATGGGAAAAAAACCTCTATTATTTTTTTAGACAAAAATTGCACCGGAGCCTGACCAGGAATGTACCTCCCGAGCACACGCATGGCCCCCGTTCCTGCCCCTTCATTACACACTCTTGAGTTCCAGGCTTCTGTGTCCACTGTCACCTGTCTCTCTCAGCCATCGACACCACTGCTCCTGCCGCTGTCTCTGCCCAGGACTGGTTTTCCTCTGTTCTGCAGCCGGTCAAGTGTTCCTTTACTCCCCCAGGGTTCTAGCTCAAAGCTCTCTGTGAAGTCTTGCCCAGCACCTTGGCTAGAATTAATCACTCCCACCCCTGTGCTCCCCCAGCCTTGCACATACATTTTTTTTAAAATGTCCTTTTTAAGTGCAGCTGTCTTGGAAGATGGGGCAGACCAAGGGCCGTGTCTCTTTCAGCTCCGGGTCTTTGGCAGCAACGAGGTGATCCCGAGGGGGCTGTTGATGGGGAGGGAGAGGGCCCTCTCATGCCCCTCTGTGTCCAGGGGACACACACCTTTTCCTGCCTGACCTCTTGGCCCCTCTCAGCAATGATGACACCACATTTTGGGTCAAAAGATTGAGGTTTAAAGAGATGTATTTAAAGAGATGTATTTACATATCCCAGATCACACTTATAGTGTTTTGATGGAAATAAGATTTTTTTGATTCCAGAGCCCTTCATCAAACAGGGTTCTCTGGGGAAACCCCACAGCCAGGGCTGGTGGGAACAGCTGCTCAGCAGCCAGGGTGGCACTTTGAGCAGGTGGCCTCGGCATGAGGCTCACTGCCCTGTGTGCCAGGGTTTCTGCAAAACTGGGTAGAACGGGTCACAGTCCATGCATGGCTAGTTAGCCTTGCGCTGGACTGTGCAGCCAGGCAGAGTGTGTGACTGGACATCTGGGTCTGCACACCACCTGTGTCAGCCTCTGCCCACGAGGTGGTTGTGCTAACACAGGTAGAGCCCCTTTGCAGATGCTGGACACTCAGGGAGGGATCAAAATGCTATTTGAAGTCTTATAATAATACTTACTGTTACTTAGTTTTTGCCCTCAGAGTGCCAAGGAAACGCCATTATGAGAACCAGCAATTTCCATAGATTTCCAAGAGGGGGACCGGGAAAGACCACCAAGGGTATTTCAAACTTGGTGCTCCTAGAAGCTTGCTGGAGCCCAAGTTCACCCTGGAAACTGGTTGTCAGGGAGAAAAACATTCTAGAGCGGGAATCGGCAAAATGCCGCCTGTAGCCAAATCCAGCCCTTGCCTATTTTTGTACAAACCATGAGCTAAGAATGGTTTTCACATTTTTAAAGGGTTGTAAAAAACTAAAACAAAACAAAGGAAGACTATGAGACAGAGGCCCTCCGTGGACCATGAAGCCTGGAATATTGCTAGCTGACCCTCCATGGAAAGAGTTTGCTGACCTTTATCTGAAGCATTGCTTCCCCAAGTGCCTTCTCCAGATACAGGTATTAAAACAGTGAGTTGGGAAAATGCTGGGTGAAGCAAAGTTAGACAGATAACTGGCTGCAAGGCTCTGCAGAGACTTTAAATTCCCAAATTTATTTGACCTAAGAGTTCACTCTCTCCAGGTCACCTTGAGGGCACATGTCCCAGGACCATGTTTTGAGAAATGCTGATGTAAGAATTGTAATACAAAGGCATCTCCACCAGTTAAAATCTAAAAGAGAAAAGAACAGGCCAACATCATAGCATATAGAGACTCAGCTTCTGAAGATGCCAGTTCTGGCAGGTTTGATGCAAGGGCGCACAGCTGACAGAGTGAAATGCGCCCCACCGATTTTCATCCCCGTGGAACCGTGCTTTAGCTTTGCACAATGGTGGCGAAATTAAGATGGGAAGATTGCATTGTCCCCAGAAAGTGCCTTGAACACGCTCTAGAAGGCCAGGCCGCCCGTCTGCTGCCCGTTCAATCAGTCCCTGAAGTTCACCCTGGGACATGATGTTCGTGTGGAAGAAATTCTTAGCACCCCAGAGCATAAGTCAAGCCAAGTTGAACCATTTGTGGGCTCCAGGGCGGCCGGCAAGCCTGGGTTCATTGTTTAGTGAGGAGTGCTTGACAGATCTGGCCAAGGTAGAGTCTGGCCAGGACCGAGCTGGGATTGTAACAGGGCTCACTCTTCCTTCACTCCGCCGCTCCAGGCGTTTACAGACACCCATTCTGTGTTAGGCACCGTGCTCAGTGCTGGTGGACACGCTTATCACTGAGAAAGTCTTTCATCCTCTAGAAACTCGTGCTAGTCACAGAGCTGATAATACTAATTAGGCACTGCTTACCGGCCATGCAAGAAAACACGGCAGGTCTGACCCTGGTCTTGACGGAGCGCACGATCTAACGGAGGAGATAACATTGAGCTGAGTAACTATCGCCAAGTGCTGGGACCAGAGTGTTGAACACAACAAACGCGGTCCACGTGCTCTGGGAGGTCACAGCTCGGTGAAGAAGACAGGCACAGGAATGAAAGCCACAGTGCAGGGTGGCATTTATAAAAGGGATAACAAGGGTTGCTTTCAGCTCACCAGAGCCACGGGGTTCACTTTGCTCACTGGAGGAGGAAATACGTAGCCTGTTGAAGGGGCGCCAAGGTGTTCCCGAGATGGAGAGGCGGGAAGGGCGCTCCCGACCGGGGGACTCTCGTGTCCCGAGCAGGGTATGAAAGAGCAGGGCCGTTGGACACAGAGGGCAGGACGGCCAGGACCGCGGTGGCGGAAGGCTTGTGAGAAGGGCAGGGGACCGAGCCCCAGCCAGGGGCTCGTCCTTACGCTGTGCACGATGGGAGCGTTTCGAAGATTTAAACCGATTGAAGGATGACCAGCACTGTTGAAGACAAGTTAATTATATGTGCTTCCTGCTGCTTCACGGAGAGGCTGGGACCTCCAGAGCAGCTACTTTGAGGTGCGAGAGTGTCTCCGGAATGGGCCTGGGTCAGTCACTCCTATGGAAGTGTCAGGAGTCGTGCAACGTCATAACATGCTCTTCGAGAAGAGGACCAAGGCTTTGTTGAAAGCACAGGCCCCGAGCTGCCAAGGCCACCTGGATGACAGAAGGAGAAATGTCAAAATTCAGCTGTTTTAAATCTTATCGGTTTTGTCATCATGAAATCAAGCTGCTGTCTCAAAAGTTAAGAATGTGCTTTTGTCAAATGACACAGCTAAGAGCTTGTGGATCCAATTCTGATGTGATCTGTACGAAGCACGCTGGTCAAGGGCCGGCCGTGGCCAAAAGCCTCCGTCTTTCAGTCAGGAACCACTCGGTGAGTGCTTGTTGACGTGGTTGCCTCCCTCTTCCCAAAGCACCATCTTGCACGAAAAATTTCATCTTTCTTAAGAGGGAAAATGTGAGTGAGTTCTACTGAAGCATTTTGCAAGAGCCCTGTAGTTGAGTGGGGCACGCGTGGGTGTCCAGGAAGAGCCTGTCTTCAGCCACCAACGTCCCAGGTCTGGCTCCCTGCTCGGTAGCCGTTTCACTTGGGGAAAGTCTCAGAGCATCTTTAGTCAGAATCATTTAAAAAGTCAAAGGGACCTTGGGGCCCATCGTGGAGGGGACTGGGGATGACCACCGCCCGTGCGAAGGGAGAGTGGCGCCACGCCTGGGCCAGAGCCCATGCGGTCCTTTCCTTTATTCTTTCCTGCTTGACCTGTCAGAGTTCCCGCCTCTGTAAAAAGAGAGCGGTCACTCCCGCTCTGCCTTCCATAGTGCTTTATGGTGAAGGCAAACAGGATGAACACGGAGAGGCACCTTAGGGCCCGGAATTCAGCGTCCCGGGCGCGCACCAGGCTGTCGGCCACACGGGAGAGGAGGGCCCTGGGTCACACGTCCTTCTCTCCTTCCGGTGCCTTTTCACCCCCCACTGGTAATGGCGGCCTACACGTTGCGGTAGGAATCATAGGTCAGCAATTTAGAAGTTTCAGACAAGGTTATTTGCTTCCAGAACACCTACCAGGTGTCCGCGCTTTGTCAGATGCTTATTACTCAGAGAAGGGTGAGGACTGGCATCTACTGAGCGGGGCGTGTCTGCACGCGTCGCTTTGTCACATGACTTGTTTCACATAACTCGCCTTAAATCCGCCTGAGGTTAGGCATTCTCCTTGCTAACTTATTAATGAATAAACTGATAAGCCACAGACAGTTGAAGTCACCTGGCTGAACTTACAGAGAAGGAAGTGGCCAATGGGCAGCATTTGAGAGCAGAGTAGCCAGCGTTTTACGAGCAGTTTCTGTCTGTGAGCCCCAGGCAGGTGCCAGCGTTGCCTCCTTCCATCCTTACTGACAGCCAGTGATGAGGTGTGGTTGTAACCCAGTGATGAAGAGCGGCAGGCCTGAGGAGGCAGGTGGCCTGCGCCCGGCCTCACCTGGGGATGCAAACCTGGACGGTTCAATGAGGAGGCTTCGCTTTTACTCCCACCCCCGGCCGTCCCCAGGTGAGCCCTGCTCTGGAGCCTTTGTTCGAGCAAGAGAGATGGGTATCCATCCATGTCTTAAAACAGCATTTGTCAAACTTTTTAGAGTTTATCACAAGTTAGAACCCATTTACAATTTTCCACTGCAGCCCGTATGTGCACATTCACGCGCAGACACGCAATCACAGAACACAAGTTTCATGCAACAGTACTCACTCTCACAATAGATCAGAGTCAGTCCCAGCGCTGTTGCCATTTGGGCTGGACCATTCTCCTGATGTGGGCGTCCTGTGCACTGGGAGATGTTTTGCAGCATCCCTGGCCTCCACCAACAAGATGCCATTAGCGCCAACCCTTCACAGCTTGACAACCACAGGTGTCTCCAGACATCGCCAGTGTTCCATTGGGGAAAAACACCCCTGGTTGAGAACTAATGCCGTGGATGACACACTCCTAGTTTCTGTTCCATTCTGTATTACAGGCTACTTATAAAAAAGAGAAAAAGTGGGTTGCAATCTGCTAAACTGATTTCCTGACTAACTAACAGGTCTTGCTTTGCCAGCTCAAAAACGTTATTATAGGATTGCAGGATTAGGGGGTATTTTGTAAAGAAGGGGGAAATAGAAGATAGTGATTTTCAGAGACAATTTGTAGCAGGAATTTCATAATAAATGAGGAAATCAACAATGCAAATTTGGAAATAAAAATAGAGTACCTGGAAGGTTCTTTTTAAGGAGGAATTGAGCCTTTTAAAATATGAGGATTCTATAAAAAAATAATTTAAACATTTTTTAAAAGGAAGATGCTGGACTATTTGGGAGACCTTGTAAATTGTTCAGAGAGGAATTCTTTTCCTGAACGTCTGGTGAGAGAGTAATACAGCTGGGAAGTTCTCTCCCAGCCTCCCTACGGAGTCAAAACACGGGTGCCTTCAGGATCTGAGAATGTAAAATGATAAAAGGATTTTTTGCAGTGAAGGATTTATTTGCAAACTCAACACATAAAGAAGACAAATGGCTATATAACAAAACAAAATGAATAAATACAACCAGAAAAAACTATAGGGGTTTTCTCTTTACTTAAAGGGAAGGGAGAACTGTACACAATTTTCTTAGAACTCAAAGTCCAAATGCACATGCACTCAGTATTGACAGTTAATTAATAGGACCTTCGTGACTGCTTTCACGGAGTGGATCTCCGTGTAAACTGAGCCCCATTGTGAGCTTCCAAAGGTCTAGGGAGGTGAATACAGCAATGGTTTGGAATCATATAGGTCTGAGTTTGCATCTGGGTTCGGTCTACTCGCTATGGGAATTTGGTCAAATTAGTTCCTTTAAGCTTCATTGATCTCATCTTTAAAGTAGGAATGACAAGGTCTGCCTCGAAGCTGTCTCAAGGCTCACAACCTCTGTGAACATTGAATGCCATAAGCCTCCCAAAGCCTGACCTACAGTATGTATTCAGTAAATGCCATTAAAATAAAATCTCCATTACTGTTGATGGGCAGCATTGATAGTGAACAAAATCCATGGACCGTGGACCCTTCAGGCTTCGAGAGTGAGATGCTGGGAGCATCACTTTCAGTTGCACTCTCTAAAAAGTCTGCCCGAAAAGTGGATATTAAACAAAACAAATAGATGCACACCCAACAAAAGAGATGGGCTGGTTGGAGTCACAGATGTTAGCTGACCACTCCTGCACGTGGGCTCGCCCAGTCACGTTGCTTAGGAACAGGGCGTTATCAAAGAAAACCTCACGTCAGGTTGGAGCAGTTCCCAGACAGCCGGTTAGTAAAGATAATTTGCAATGGAAAAAAGTCTAATATCTGTTCCAGCAAATTCTCTTTTCTCTCGATTTAATTTTTTCATCCTTAAGGAGATAATTTTGGAGGAGGAGTGGCAGACGTGGTTGATACTTCCTTTGATGGGTTGGAAGGTTAAATAAGAGGGCACCTTTAGATATACCTCACAGACGATGAAGTGACTGTGGAAATGCACCGTTTGTCAATATGACCATTAAAAAGATAGGGAAGTCTAGGGAGAAAATGATGAAACTTGGTGGTCAGAACAAAATGATGCTAGAAATTTCTGGCAAGTGCAGATGGGAAAAGAGACCCTGAAAAAGTGACAGATGCATCCTCACTCTGAGTGTTGATGTAGGTCATTAGGTTTCAAAATATTTCATCCCTACACCTGCAGCTCTCCCAAATGACAGCATTCAACGCCAGTTAGGACCTTCCCTCTCAAAGCACATTAAGATGCTTTTAAAATCCCAGTTCTTTTCATTGTGATGCTTTAAGGAAGCCAGAATATCTAGGGGAAATACTTAGACGGAAACAGTAAGAGTGTTTTAAGCTTGCAGGCTTACAAAACCGCCTAGCCCAGTGGATTCCGAAATTCCTCCCAGTTAGTTAAAATGTGAAATTCCTTTTTTCAAAAGACCAACCATTGGAAAGCCAGTTATATAAAATAAATAAAAGTGTAGCTGCTCCAGGGATTGTAGAGGGCAGTGGATTCCCACCCATGCTCCTCTCTCCAGTCAACTTGCTAGGCACCCACCCCGCACCCTCTGTGCTTGACCCAGTGTCCCTGGGAGGACCTGGAGCTCTGTGGAGCGTCGGGGCTCCCTCGAGGCAGCTATGGTCCCCCTGAGTGGTGTCATCCAGGAACATCTCACTGCCCAAACAGACCCTTCCACCCATGGCTGGTCACATGAGAATAAACATCCTGGAGAAATGATTTGTAGGACCAAGTGTTTCAGTGAGACGTGTCATCCACAAGCGTCGTCATGGAATTCCAAGTATATGTTCTCAGCATTTCTTTTTTTTTTTTGATAAATCCAGTCCCTGGTCCTTACAAGGAAATTCCCAAAGAATTATGAAATGTCCTAGTTGAATTCCAGTCAGTGACAGTCAGTGAGAATTAAAGTCTGCTTCTCATCTATTCATTTATGTCCCTCTTCTCCTCTGGCACAGGGACACAGCAGGAGCAGGCTCCCAGTATTTCCCTCCTGCATGAATATGTTCACGGTAAAAGGCACGCACTGCTATTAACATAGATTATTTGTAAATCTGCGTGACTGTGTGGATTATGTGTACGTGTGTTCATATATGTATGCACATATATATATATATAAATACATATGAGTATATGTACACATTTTTCCGTTTTTGCTACTGGCCACCAATAGTTAACAATCTGCGGTCCCACCTGCTTTCAGAACTGAAACCAGGGGGGAAGGGCATAGCTCACATGGTAGGGCGCATGCTCAGCACCCGAGAGATCCTGGGTTCAATCCCCGATACCTCCTCCAAGAGGAGATCAATGAGGAAACCTAATTACCTCCCCCTCAGAAAACAAACAAACAGAACTGAAACCAGGCCTTTGTTGCAAATTCAGAAGGTTATACAAGGTTTGGGATTCCTAATGCCTCAATCATTTGCTCTCGGAAAGTCTTGGGTTCAAACTTCTTACATTAACTTCTGGAATAGAGTGGGGTTTCCCCCTGATCAATGGAGAATTTGAGTCCTGAAAGGGCAAACTGATTTCCGCTTGGTCCCCACTCCCACCTTCCCGTGATCCACCTTGCAGAGCGCGGAGAGCTTCGGAAGGCACGGTGGGGGGGAGCTGCTGCTACCAGAGCGCGCCCAGGTACGTTCCCCGCAACCTGCACGCCTTTTAAAAGTGATGAACTGCAATTGTTTCGAACTTGGCTCCCTTTCCTCCCCCAGTAAGAAGTCGAAGGCTGCCAATTTGAACGTTAATGGTCTCAGCTGCTGCGGTGCAGTCACGTTGTGTGATTCATTCTGCAGCTGGACTGGTGAATTACAGCCATTGGAAAGCCAGCTTCACCTGGTTGCCTCGGGGATCCCCGGGTACGCACTCACACGGGCACATGTTCACCTCTGGCCTCGCCTGAAGCAGAGGAAATCTTTAATCCTGGAGGAAATGGTTGCTGCTCTTCCTCCGGTGGCCTGGAACGGCCATGCCTGCTCTCTGAGTCCCCCGAGCAGACGGGAAGGGCGCGGGTACGGGGAGCAAACTCACACATGCCAAGGGCTGAGCACGTCTGCACAGGCAGCCGATGCGGTTTCTATTTCTGAGCGTGGATCTCTCTTGAAGTTCATGGTCAGTACAGCTTCGCGGGAAAGCCACATCCGAAGGCGAAGACGGGTCTGTGCTGAACACGGTTTCCACCCAGGCAATGGCGCTTCAGGCTGGAAAGGGGCTCAGGAAACAGCATGACATTCCCTTCGTTTAATCCAAGTTCTCTCCAGCTCTCCAGCGCGGGCTGGTTTGCTGGGGTCACCTTCCCATCTCTGATGGACGATGCAGTCAGTGCTAAAATCCTTACAGCTAATCTGAGCAGGACGTGTTCAACCAGGAAAAAACGCAGCCAAGCAATGTCATTCTCACTATCGATAAAGAAATTTCCACATCTCTCTGAATCCGGGAAGGACTCAGGTTTCTTTCAGCCCATTCAGCTCACACAAGTGAAGTCACATAGCAGGAACTCGAGGGTAAGGAAGCAAGCCCTTGGCTCTTGAAAGTGGTGTTGGAAACGCCCCCCGGCAGGACTGGACACCTGTCTGGGCTGCCGCGTGTAAGGAGCCTTTCGTGTGGCCCTGGTTTTGCGTGGTGTCGCTCTCTTGCTGTCCAGTGTGATGCAGGGGACGGCGTGGGGGAAGGATACTCAGAAATGCTTCCAGAAGCTCTGCTTCTGCTGAGGTCCGGACATGACTCAGACCCCTGTGCTCCAACAGCCCACGGGCGAGTCGGGAGACAGCCTTGCAGACAAGCCAGGGCTCGGAAAGGCCCAAGGAGCAGTGACAGACACTTGCTAGGGGTGCGGAGGGCGTGCACAGTGCTCCCTGGGTTGATGAAAGGGGCAGCAAATACTGAGGCGTCTTGCAAGATTTACGGGGTTTACATGGGAAGGAAAGACACTCCACCCAACGAAGCCACGTGGACAAAGGCACGAGACCCAGGACAGCTGGCCCGGGGTCACCAGGCGGCCCTTCCGCCCCATGGACCACGTGGTGGCTCTGTGACCTTGGCTCATCCATTCAGGCTCCTGAGTTTCGGTTTCCTTATCTGTGAATTGGGTGCAATGCCCATTTCTCAGGTTTGTTAAATCCGGGTGATCCTAGGGGTTAAATGAGGTGACACGAACACAGCACCAAGTTTGGTGCATGAGACACTGCGGAGGAAGGTGATGGGCTGGGGTGGATGTCGGCTCCCACCCCACCTCACCGTGGGCTCCCGGCCTCTCGCCCACGGCCGGTCACATACCCTCAGACACCAGGGACAGGGCTGGGGTTTTGTCGGCTGGTTGGTTTTCTTTGTTTTCATCCCATTTGTTGGGCCCCAGACCCTCTGCTGGGCCGTTTCTGGGCGCAGTCGGGATCTCGATCTGTGTGTGAAGCACCCTCCCCCGCCGGCGGCCCCGAGCAGAGTCATTTTTCCCGGCCCCGTCTTTGCTCCTTCTCCATCCTTGACCCTCCTGCCTGGGGGCTGCCTTTTGCTCCACCTGAACCCGCGTGCGGGAGGAAGTCGGAGGTGGTTTGACATCATCCCCATGCCCAGCAGGCATATGGAAGGTCGGACAGAGGACAGACACCTTGTTGGGGAGGCAAGAGGCTGGGCGTCTCCAGGTCCTGGGCAGGAGAACCGCCATCCTGCAGCAGCAGGGCAAGAACGCGGTGCAGCCTCAGTCTCCGAGAAACCCTTCTCATCCAGAGAAGGAGGCAAATCGCAAACGTGGCCTAAAAATGTTCCCTGCTTTGCCCCCATCTCATAAATTAAATCTGGAGCAAAGGCCTCTGGAGGGAAAGACTTGCTGGTTCTGCCTCTCAGCTCTGTTCCTTGCTGTGTTCTGTTCCAGGCTGGAAAGGAAGCGAGGAAGCCAGGAAAGCAGCTTTTTTTCCTGGGTGGCAGAGGGAGCGAGAGGTGTCCTCCCCTGTCTCCATCCAATAACTTGAAAATAAAAAGGAGAACTGAAGTCATGGAATGTAGGCCGCAGACCCCGCCATCGGCGAGTAGTGAGGGCACCACGGGACCTGGGGGGTTTTTAACCCCTATTTTGGTCTTTTCATGAGTCAGCCCCCGTGCCCTGGACCCCGCTAGCAGCCCACAGCTGCTGCAGAGTGATTTATCCTCTGATGAAATCTGTGGCTGCTGCCTGTAACGTCAGAGAGAGCCTATGTTCTCGGCTGTTTTTTCAAAACACAATACAATTTTCTCAGCTCTTTTCAGTTCTCTTGGCCATGCAGCATTTGGGGTGCAGACTGTGGTTCGCAGTGGTTCCTTTTCAAGCAGGGATTGTTCTGAAGTGGACGTGTCTGGGGGATGACTGGGTGACATGTCACATGACTCCCATAAAACACCCAAGACACCTGCCACGCTGGGCGGCTAAGTTCATGGCTTTTTCTTGAGAACGCTTTCATAAATTCCCTTTTTGTTACTATTTCTTACTCCTTTAGGCCAAGTTGAACCAGAAGTGAGGAGAAATCTGCCCTGACTGAGTGATCTTACTCCTTGCCCAGTTGGGAAACTGGACAGCGGCCCCTCAGAGCTGGGCCAAGTCATGGAAATGCCTTAAGCAAGGAGGTCACCACATGCCGCTCAGCTCGGGACGAAGCCCCTCAGGGGAGAGCTTGAGCCAGTCATGAAGGACGGGCCGGTGCAGCCTGGAGGGAACAGCAGAGGGCTTGGGGTCCAGCTGACCTGGCTGGACTCCCTTTCCACCCCTTTCTAGTCCTTGAATGAGCCGTTTCATCCTTTGATCGTGGGGACATCACTGACAGTGAGCACAGCACAGGCCACCTCGTAGGAGAGCGGTGAGGATTAGGTCTGGTTACGTAGCATCTGCAAAACCTCCATGACAGCAGGACATAGCAGCTCTCACATGGCATCCAGAACTGTGGCCGTTTTCACCTGGGATGAAGTCAGGTGAACGGGAGCGGCCAGAGTCTGTCAAAGGAGGGGGGCTCCTGCTGTTCCGCTCCCTCCTGCTGCTCCCTGCGTCTTGGGAGGGGATTCCCTGTGGACTTGCAAGCACCATATGTGAGGTCAAGTTCAAGATTCCGTTCTCAGGGTCTTCCAGGGCCTTCTGAAAGGCTCCCCTGGTCCAGCTTACTCTGAGAATTCTTAGCTGCATGCTGTAGCTAAACTGCTCGTGAGATAACTGGTAACCTGGCTCTGAGCGAGAAGCCACATCAGAAAAGACTGGGATGGAAAGGGGTTGTCTGCGAGGGGCGGGACTCATGCAAACCCACAAGCTACCCTGCACGGCATGTTTACCTCGCCCAGCCTTGGGATTTGAGCTCCACCTAACACCTGTGCCCCGTGGCCCAGGGATGCCATCTCAGTGTGCGCTTTGTGTCACATGGGGTTACCCCCCCTCCAGCCCAGGTTGGAAGGTAGCACTAGCCGTCCAGTCACCCATATCTTGCGTTGCCAACAGCACATTTGCAATTAAAAGCACAAGTTTGCGAGTATGACTCATGCACTTTGTATAAATTCTGCTATGGGATGATTTATTTTCTTGACACCAAATAAATTATACACAGTGAACTTGGCCTACATTTATGCCACCTCGTCTGCGGATCCTGGGTTAACTTCAAGAGAATTGATCAGAACGACAACGAATTTAGGGGGTGATGAAGACCCCATGACGTGGATCCTAAAGCCAAATCACTCAAAGTAGCTTTTGTGAACCAAAGGGTTTTCTAATTCCGAGAGGTCCTTCCGGACTCAGAAACTCACCTGCCATGTACAATACAAAATCTCAGCCCGCAGTGGGAATACCAGACACAGCCCTACGCCAGCCCACTGGTCAGTTCCCCAAAGAGGCACAGACTTCGCACAGCCCCCAGCGAGCGGCTTGCCTGGGCCTTCTGCCTGCACCACAGAGGTACGAAGAGGGAGGATTTCAAAGCAAAATTTGATTTTGAAATTGATGTAGTTGTAATAAACTAATATATCACTGGCCTATTTTTAAAGCTGTTTTTAATGCCAATATCCCTTTAAGAAGAAGTTCTTTTGTAAGCCTGGTAACATATAACATGCTCCTGGGGCCCGATGTTCTGCGCTGACTACGATTTACTTTCCTTTGCATTCTTCCTGGAACCAGTGCTATTAGATTCGGGGTTGTGCAATCCTAGACTTGCAGGCAACCAGGGAGGCCCTTCCTATCTTTAAATATGCAAATGAAGAAACCAAGTCCCAGAGAGGGTTAGTATTTTGTTCCAAGACACACAGCACAACTAGGTATGGTTACAACAAAAACAGTGAAACAAACTCCTAACTTGTATCCTGTGAAATTCTGTGAAAGTTTGGCCTTGATTATCTTTCTTTACTACCCCACCGACACGCATACGTACACATACATCATGTCAAACTTTTAATTGGCCACTAAAGACTTTGGGTATTCTTTTTCTAAATATCTCTGTGATCCCCCCTCCAACTCCTCAGCTCCCCATCCTGAGCCCCCTGACAAGTCTTCCTTTCCAAGATTTCTCTCTTTGGATATCACAGTGGAAACCCAGACTGTCCATCCCCTTTCTCAACTTAAATCCTCCACGGGACTGAATTGTTCTCCCCCAAATTGACATGTTGAAGCTCTAATGTGATGGAATTTGGAGGTGGGGTCTTTGGCAGGTAATTTTGTTTAAAGGGGGTCATGAGGGTGGGTCCCCCATGTTGGGATTCATGCCCTTAGTAGAGACCAGAGAACTTGCCCTTTCTCTCTCCACATGTGAGGTTAGCAAGAAGGTGGCTTTCTTCAAGCCACTTGGACTTCCAGTCTCTAGAACTGTGAGGATTGAATGTCTGTTGTTTAAGGCCCTCTTAAACACTCAGTCTGTGACATCCCATTATGGCAGCCGCAGGAGACAGGCTCCCTTCTGTCCAAGGGGGAAAATGCAAACTCCTCAAAGCGACATGAGGATTGCACAGGATTTGGGCAGCTGGCCAGTGCTCTGTGGGTGGTTTCTGATTATGCGAATAAACTGAGCAGTGCCATTGATCTAGAAGTTGATCAAAAGATGGATGTGGTGGTGGAGAAGGGAGAACTAATTCTGAGAATCACACAAGGGGTGTTGGATTTCGTGCTGCTTTAGCGTTTAGATTGGTTAATTTCATGTCAACTTGACTGAGCCGTGAGGTGCCCAGACACTTGGTCAAACACTGTTCTGGGGGTGCCTGTGAGGGCATTTCTGGACAAGAGTAAGATCTGAATCAGTGGACTGAGAAGATTGTCCTCCCAATCTAGGTGGGGCTCACTGATGAACTGAAGACTATGAGGAGAACAAAAAGGCTGAGTCAGAGGGAACTCCTCCTGCCTGGTGTACCAAGCTGGGCCCTTGGTTTTCTTGGTCTCCTCTAGCCTTTGGACTTGAACGGAAGCATCAGTTCTCCTTGGGGCTTCAGCCTGCTGGTGCTCCCTGATTGGAGCTACACCACTGGCAATCCTGGTTCTTAGACCTTTAGACTTGGAATGGGGTTACACCCCTACCTTCCCAGCTCTCCAGCTTGCGGACTGCAGATCTAGGGATTTCTCAGCTTTCATGATTGGATGACCCAATTTCTCATCATGACGCACCTCCTCTTCTTTCTCTTTCTCTCTGTATGTGTATGTGTGTATATATGTACACACACACGCACAAACACACACATTCTGTTGGCTCTGTTTCTCAGGAGAACCCCGATGAATACAGTGTCTGTAAGAGAGCAGAGGCAGGGCAGTGGACTGCAGTCCCGGGAACAGCCCTTTGTGCCTTCTCCAACTCCTGTTTGGCCCAGCTGATGAGAGCGCCCCGGGGGAAGGGGATTTGACCAACATCGCCAGTCCCAGGAGAAGGAGATCAAGCAGTTGTAGGAGGGGAGTAGAACATGGTTCCCCTGTGTCACCATGCAAGGAGAGTCTCTATTCCTGCTCAGATGGTGAAATGTGGTCGAGTATGTGTGTCAACAGGACCTGGTGGACCCTGAGGTCCGGCCACTGCCCTGTCCCTCCCCCAGACTCACCAACACCTGAATGGGGCTGCCGGCAGGCAGCAGTATGGCCCAGGGCCCTGCTGTGTGCACCACAGAGGGATGTATTCACTGGGACATTATTACTTTATCTTCTCTTAATCGACGCAGATGTTCAAAAGGAGCGCAGCACCATCTAGAAAATGAGCTGCTGCAAAATCTGGACAATAGGTGGTAATTCCTTGCACAGCTGTACCTCTAGGTTCATTAGTTTCTTTCCAATCTGCATTGTAGTCAAGTCTTGTTCCGGGGAATAAAAGGGGCCAGGGGAAGGTCCAGGTTCTGTGGCCTGAAGCATGTCCAATTTTTCAGGTTCTTTCTAAAAAAGAGAATAAAACTTATAGATGCAAAATGAAAATGAGTATTTAGAATGAGAAAGCAAAATTTAGGAATCTGAAAGTATCACAAAAATCTTAAAAAGCATAATGTTTTCACTCATTAACTGCCTGACACACCTTCAAAATATTTTAATTCCTACATTTTGGCCGCCTACTCTGTGAAGTGCTTCTTCATTGGACCACAGTTTGCAATATTTTCTATAGAGAGAGGGGAAGAGTAATTGAGTCTTCCTTTAGCACAGCTGGTTAAAGTCTGTTTTAATTGTTGACAGTTGGGATGCATAAAATACGCAACTCCACACATAGATGCACTCACTGTTTATTCTAAAGCTACAGACTTGCACCTCACAAACACAGGGACGTATTCAGATAGAGTGTATTTGTTGGGTTTCCGTACACAAATGCATGGTGCATTTGCAATGGCATGTGTTGCACTACTGACTGTACGCTTACAGGAGACAACTTCTATTTGCTCAGGCATTGATGAGAACCGCACTCTCTGTTTGCAACGTTACATGATTAATGTTGAGAAGAATTTCCCACAGATCAGCTTCTGGTTCTATCCATTTCAAACCTTTCTTCTGCTCCATGACCCCCGTGCTGCCAGCGCTAGATGTCATAAGATGCATTTCTCTTGCCATATGATCTCTGGCCCCGGACTCCCATGTCACAGAGTCATTGGAGTTGGCATAATGGGCAGCAAGAACACTTCCGCAAGCTGTCCCACCCTGGCTCATTGAAACTCAACAGTAAGGAACCATACAATGTGATTTAAAAATGGGCCAAGGATGTTAACAAACACTTCACCAAGGAAGACATACAGATGGCAAATAAGCACGTGGAAAGACATTTCACATTATATGTATCAATAAATGCAAATTAAAACAACAACAGGATTCCACCGCGCAACTATTCAAATGGCCAAACCCTGGAACCCTGAGGACACCAGACACAGACAAGGATGTCGCGCCACAGGAACTCTCATTCGTCACTGGTGGGAATCCAAAATGGTGCAGCCACTTTGAAAGACAGTTGGGTGGCTTTTTTTTTTTTTTTTTTTTTTACAAAGCAAAACATTCTCTTACTGTGTGATCCAGCTACCCTGCTCCTTGGTCTCTACCTGAAGGAGCTGAAAACGTGTCCACATGCAAACCTTGACCTGCTGTTTATAGCCGGGCTGCCTTGTAGAGAGCTGTTGTTCCATATCAGGATGTGTTTCTTAGTATTTGCGAAAGTAGCAATAATGTTTCAAAAATACAGAAGCGTAGTGACTGTTTAAGTTGGGAGACTCTGTAAGTTTGAGACCCGTCCTGGGGATGGAGGGTACAGAGCTGAATTCAGGCATCTCCCATAGCTTTATCTGTGTTACACAGCACAGAATTCATGTCTCTGTGTTTCCACGTTGACAGCGCAGGCAGCATGAAATGCTTGTTCGTGAAAGTCACTGTTGGAGTGGAAAGCAAAATCAGAGGAAAATCGTGTGGTTCTTTTGAAACATAAACTGTGCAAGAAATAAATTATTTCTGACCAGGTTCTATTAAGGACCTCAAACTTGATTAATTTGTGGCCTAGATAAGCATTTACCTCTGGTCATTACATGCCACTAGTACAGTGATTATTTTGTAAGAGCTAATAAACGCTATCTGGAGTTAATATTTACTCCTGGGGAAAGTTTGCCAAGAGCTTAAGAATACATTTACAGAAGATTTTTTTTTTTTTGCCTGCTAGGTTTATGTACGAAATTGGAAACACCAAAATCCTTTTAGTGTCATTAATAAAAAAAAAAATTAGCACACGAACAGTTGTACCCAGTAAAGTTGAAATCTGATATAGAAATAGGCAAAGCTTAGGAATTTTGCATGATTGGCCAAATACTGTCCATCCCTAATGAATTCCAGCCAAAAAACGCTGCAGATGATTTAGATCTATACTGTGTACGCTCGTATGTGTCAGAAAGTCCTAAGTTATGGCTGAACTCTTCCAAATTTAAAGGTTAGAAGGGACGCAGTGCTAAACAGACTGTGGTGTGTTGTTTTAACCCACCCATGCCAGGGTAACAACTGGGCGTTCGCTAATGTTCTCAACAGGGGAGGATGAGGGACTCTTTAGTGACCTGTGTATCAGGTTAAGTGTCCAGCTTAACCATTTGCTTAAGTAGGGTTTTCTCTGACTTAAACTCCTGGTGGATACACATCAGTGAGTCCGTCTGCATTTTAGTAAATGTGTTAGATATTTACATGTGCTCTTAATTAGGCCAGGGATCTGGAAGAAACTAATATTCTGTTATTATGGTATTATGATCAAAATAAGTATCCTTCTTAAATTCACATATGATTAACCTTTACATCAAAAGAACAAGCAAAATCATGGTCTATGAGCCCATCTTTGCTTCCACAGTTTTCTCTGTTTACATACAGATTGTACGGTCAGTCACCAGGGACTACGTGGAAGCCACCATCTGGGTCTTCGAAGTCATTCACTTTCTGCAAATTTCACTCCCTCCTGAAGCTCTCAGGCCTCTTCATTTTTTGTGGACCTTAGGTAAGACTTCTTGTTGACAATGAGTTGGGAGTTAGGTTTAAAACTTTGTCATCCGTTTTACAACTTGGTGTATGCCTAAAATACTTTCCTTAGGGCAAGAGGTAATAAGAGGTTGTCTTATATGCTAGGATTTGTGTGTGCAGCTGCCCTGAGAAGGTACGGAGAGAGGGGTGCTCTGTAAAGCATGAACGTGTGTGTGTTTCTTCCAGGCAGTGGATGGATGGCTCATTGGGGGATTAAATGAGTGAATGCATGAAGCGTGCTGAGAGCTACACCATGGAGAACCACCAAAGATAAAAAGTACTTGGGGGGGCTGGAGGAGCCGACCCCAGTGGTCTTACACTCCCAGCTCACGGGGTTAGGACGGAAAACCGAGAGGACACAAGTGCCGAGGACCACAAGAATCCTGGACACCAGTGATAACTGCTACTTGATGTGAATTACTTGTCTGCTTTGACAATAGAAATTTGCACAAAGTCTTTTTATCACAACATTGCTACTTCAAAGAAGAGTAACAAAGTTGGAAACATTCAGGCGTGTCATCGAGGGAAGCTCTCATCTGCTCAGGACTTTGAAGCTAAAGGCCATGCATCCTCTTTCTACTAGAGGACGTGCCACCAAAACACTGTTAATGACCGATCATCGCTCTTTCAACAAAGAAAGCATTTCTCTTACCATTTCCACGTGCAGGTTTGGGGAAACGGGGACAATGATGATGCGGGTGGATGTGAACGTGTGAGCTGGGGTGGAGGACACGGACTTTGCCATGTGCACGCGGGCTTTGACAGGCTGTGTGGAGGTTTGAAACCCCCCTGTTCTCCCCTTGTCAGAAAAGTGACCGTATTTTGTCTCCACAGAAGCTGGGACGTGATGGACTGAGACTGGGACATACGGACGAGGTTTGTGCTGCTTTCTGGCACTTCTGAAAGCTTGTCTTGGAAGCCAGGCCTACGTGGAGCTGTTGATGTATTATCCTGGGAGCTTAGGGTAAAGACCAAAACTTAGCTTCTTATTTCTTATGTGCTCAACTACCACCTCTCTTGTGACGCTTCTCCAAAATGTGGGGCTCCCGTTCCTGGGCTCTGTACTGATTATATTCATTTGGTCATCAGGTTTTAATCATCAAATGTAGACCGTGTGTGTGTGTGTGTGTGTGTGTGTTTCTTCTGCTAGACTGTGAGCCCTTTAAGTGCATGTACCATGTCTTCATTCAAGTTTGTACCTTTTGCTGAGCAAAAATTCTGGGAAAAAGCAGGTGCTTAGTTGTTTAATCAAATTCACAGAAAAAGCGTATTTTCTTTTAACTTTGCTGCCTTGGTTATAAATGGCCATAGTGTGATGGATGTACGTTTAACCTATTGTTTAAAAATGTCACATGAGCAATCCATAAATTGTGGTTGTAACGTCACTGTCATTGTATCAGGTCCAGAAGTAAAAGGGACTCGGAAATCCTGAAGTCAAACCTGCTTGCTGATGGAGCCTGTAACTACCCTTAGTGCAACGCGGCACAGGGGTGCTGGCCGGACATCAGGGCCAGAGTCTCCGCCTTGAGGGAAGTATTGGGGTGCTCCAGGCACAGCAGGGGGACACTGTTTATGGCCCTGGGGATGGAGAGTCATGGGCGATCCAGGAAACAATGGAGCCAGGGAATTGAACGTGGGCATGTGGTAGTCTCAGTCGTGGTCTGAGTTACTGGGAGGTATCGTGGTACAGAAAATGCACACGTGAGCAGCAGACTGGGAGGTAGAAGACGGAACCAGCCCACTCCCCGATCACCGTGTGACCAGGGCCGTGTGGCTCAACTGTGAAACGATGACTAAGGAGCAGCTTTACACAGTGGCTGGGAAGAGCACATGAGATGGTGTTAATGAAAGTGAAAGTGTTGCACAATTTCTACTGCTGTGAATCCATTTTTTTTTTTTTATTATTCCTTATAATCAAGAATATGGGAGAAGTTCAGGATATTAACTGAGGTCAAAGAGAAAACAGATGAGAGTCAGCAAGTAGATTCTGGTTCTGGCCTGTTGTCCTGCGTCACGTGGTAGACAGATGGCGAAATTGCTCATTCCTTACGCGTGCTTGTCTGTTGAAAACACGCTAAATAGGAGATGCTAAGTAAGTGTGCCTGTGGGGAGCCAATGAAGGGCACGGCGTATTCTGAGCTTTGGTCTGTTCCTACTTAGACACAAAGTCCACGTTGGCTGGAGAATTTGGAGCCAGAGCCGAAGGAATGAGATTCATGCAGAAGGGTCCTGCTTAAGGGAAACCTCTAGAGAGAACTCTGGGAAATGACGAGTGTGGACCAGGTTCCCCCCCCACCCCAGCCCCCCCTGGAACACAAGGAGTCAGAGCACCAGTGTCGCCGAGACCAGAAGTGCATGTTAACTCTTTGCGGACAGACTCGGCAAACACTCAGTTCAAAGTCCTGGCTCAGGCTGAGAGGAGGTGGAGGTGAAAAGGGAGAGATCTGGACCAAGTTCAGACTTTGCTACCCACAGGCTGGTACCTGAAGTGGAGAGAGATCTTCATGCTGGCCTTGGCATCTTTGTCTAGAAAATGTGTAGGTTGATGGAGATGCTTCTGCATTCTAAAGTCCCGTGATTCTGGGAAGAATAAAAAGATCATTTCTCTCTCTTCAGATGATTCTTATTAGTTTTGCAAATATTTCTTAATCCAGGAGACTTCAACAGCTGAGTGTGTAGAGATGTATTTCTTTTTTTTTTTTTTTTAACAGAATTTCTACTTTGAGAATGTAATGGCTGGTAGTTATATAATTTTTGTGATCTCCAGGGACATTATTATTAATTGTTTATGAGGTAATTTACATTTTCTTCTAAATATTTGAATTTTAGATTTATTTTTAACTTTTAAATGTAGTTTGAAAATTTATCTGGCACACTGGGTATTTTCCAATGGAAACGCTTACCCAGTTTCTTAGACATTAAGATTATACTCTCAGAAAAGTTGTTTAGAGCCTTCTTTTTAGAATGGTCTCTCTCCTATAGTTTCTCTTCTAAAAATCCAAAAGTTGCAATAATTGAAAAATATCTTCTTGAGTTTCTTCTTGCCTGTAGTTTTCTGATTATCTTTTTTGTTATTGTTTTATTGAGATATAATTCACATGCCACTTCAAGTATATGGTTCAATGGTTTGTAGTGTAGTCACAGTTATGGGACTGTCACCAAAGACAAAATTACAACATGTTCATTAGTCCAAAAAGAAACACTTTCCCTTTAGCTGTTATTCATCAAGTCATTCTATTCCTGTCTTCAACTCTAGGCAACCACTAATCTACTTTTTGCCTCTTTTGATTTGCCTATTCTGGAAGTTTCATATAAATGGAATCATGTGATATGTGGTCTTTTGTGACTGGCTTCTTTCACTTAGTATCTTGTTATCATGTTGTAGATAGATCAATACTTCATTAATTTTTATGGCTGAATAATATTCCATTTTTGGGCATGCCACATTTTGTTTATCCATTCATCAGTTGATGGTCAGTTGGGTTCTTTCTACCTTTTGGCTGTTATAAATAATATTTCTATGAATATTTGTGTCCAAGACTTTTTGTGAATGTATTTTTATTTCTCTTGGCTATGTACTTAGGAGTGGAATTGCTGGCTTACATGGTAACTCTATGTTTAATCATCTAAGGAGCTATCAGGTTGTTTTCAAAAGTAGAATACAACACATTACATTCCCACCAGCAGTGTGTGAGGGTTCTGATCTCTCCACATCCTTGCCAACATTTGTTATAGTCTGTCTTTTTGATTTTAGCCAACCTAGTAGGGTGAAAAGTGGAATATAATTGAGGTTTTGATTTGTATTATCCAGATGACTAATGATGTTGAGTATATTTTCATGTGATCATTGGCTCTTTGTATATCTTCTTTGGAGAAATTTGACTATCTTTTAAGCTTGTTCTGTTGGGATATACATCATAGTTCCATTTGTCTGTTGTCTGGTGGCCTTCCAGGATAGGGCAGTTGACAACTGATTTCAAATCTGGAGATTTGGGGAATCACAACATGGTCTGTTTAATGACACTTCATTGGTATTATTCCATGTCTGCATTTAAAAAGTAAGTAATATATAACTACTTTTATGAGGGAGCGTTATTTGTCATTATACATTCTCAGTGAAACATGATACAATTCAGCTCTCAACTTTTATGTCTTCATTTTATATACTTGATTAGGATAATTTTGGTTTTCATAATATTGGCTTTAAATATGATGAAATACTATTGGTGCAGGACAAATCAACTTTAAGTATAACATTCCTAGTTTATCTTAGAAATACGAGCAATCAAATAAGTGAGTTGAAGTGAAACAAATGCTCAAGATTTTGTTTCTTCTGCTCCAGGGGCCACTGCTGAATTCTAAGGAGCAGCATTTCTATTCTTTCTCTTTGGATCTCCTACCAGGAGTTCACTGCCAAGTTACCATGTGGTTTTCATACAGAGGGAGTTCATGGCGGTGCATCAGACTGAGTCCTCATCTCTCCACACTGATTTCTTCTAAAAGCGTGCCATTAGTCATGCCTTAAAAGCCTTCTCCAAGAGTGAAGTTTCTAGTTTGGGTCTCACTCCTGATTTAGTTCACACCTGGGAAGTGTAAGCAAATTAGCCACGGATTCTAGACTAACTTTTTTCTCTGTCTCTCTCTGTATCTCTTAAGACTGTTTGTTTCTGGGGATGAAAAAATCAGTAACACTCAGTCAAAGCTCAGTGAATGAGCAGGGACGTTTACAAGGTGTTAATCTAACAGTGAGGCTGCTGTGATGGAGAAGTCCACAGGGGCCTGAGAAGGACACAGGGGGCTGAGAATTCTGTGGTGCCCCGAAGGCCAAGTCTTTGCAGTGCAGGAGATGTTGGGACCAAGATTTCACAGAAGAGGAGATAATGGAGTCCACAGTAACGAGTAGGTGTAATCAGGTAGGCAAATAAGAGAGGCCATTTTAGGGGAAGGGCCTGAAGGATGCAGACCCAGAGGAGTGATGGAGTGATTGGTCCACGAGCCTGGAACTGGGCAGAGGTAGGTGGGCTCCATGATGGAGGTGTGCTGGGGGGAACAACCGACAGACGCCCTTCTCAGAGGCAGTATTGTTTATTATTTTTCTTCCCATTGACCTCGATTTTACCCTCTGGGACAACGAAGGGTGAACTGAATTATTCTTTCATGAGAGCTTTCCACAGATTTGATAGCAGGGCTAATATCCCTCTCAAGTCTTGTGTCTTCCACACAAGAACGTTTCTCATTCCTTCATTTTCCCCTCAGATGGAATGGTTTCCAAGACCTCCACCATCATGATTTTCTCTGTTGGATGTGCTTCAATTTGCAAAGTTTTCTTCCTAAAACGTGGTTCCCAGTGCAGAATCCAGCACTCCTGACGTGGTTTGCGCAGTGCTGTCCTGGGGATATTCTTTCCTCTGCCGTGAGCACTGAGCATTGGCATCCAATCATATCCATCCAGAGGAGCTCATTTCTCACCTCTGAGCCTTGTTGACCTACTAAACCAGGTTATCTCATCCTTGAGCTTATGGCTTTTTGACTCAAAAGCAGGACTGGTTATTTATATGTATTTATTCTCATCTGGTTAACTTGGACTCAGGTTTCCCAGGAATGCCAGCACATTCTGAAATTCTGATCCAACTGTCGAATAATGTCTTGGTGATCTCTCGTCACCTAGTGTCATCTGAAGATTTCAGAGTCATGAAATAGTTCAGTTTGTCTCCATCCAACAATATGTTGAAATATTGCTAGCCATCAGATTGACTATGGAATCAACAATTTGGTCTTATTAAGAATTGGTGTTAGGGCTTCAGGGGTTTACGTGACTATATTTAACTGTATTTGTGAAGCTGATGGTAGTTTAGAAAGTGCTGTTCACTGATTAGTAAAGAACCAGAGCAGCATTTCTGAGTTAAATCTGGGGATTCCTCCTATCGCGATGAACTGAGGTGCTATTAACATGTGAATTCCTGGCGCTCACTCCAGACCTACCGCACCAGGTGCCAGAGAATATGCATTTGAACCAGTGACTCACTTGAACACTGGGGCTGGACTGAAATAAAGCAGCTGAGCTGTCCTTGTGTGGATGATGGGCAGTGGCCTAGGACAGGCAGTTTGCACCTGGTTTAGTGTAACGAGCTGTGACATTATTTATGGGCAAATACGTTTAAAATGACGTGCCGGTGAAGTGATGCCAGAGAAGTTTTTAGTGCACTTGTAAAAAACCCAGAATCTATGCTATCCTCCCCTCTGATCTAGCCTTCAGCTAGGGCCAGGGAGCATCTTTGCCTTCGACCTGGGCACCAGCATGATTTTAGCATTATTGCCGCCTTAGTCACTGCTATCTTGGGAGCATGACTGTTCTGCACTGGCTGCATGAAGTGGCTGATCTCACCCTTGAGTGGCAGCCTCTCCAGCCCCACCAGACTCCAGAGCCGTGAGCCTCCGGGAGGGACCGGCGCGCAGTTGTTTCCACACCCCCTGCAGCTCTGCCTTCACCCCGGGGAAGACGAGACGTGCTGGGGGAGAGTCTCCGGAAACACATATTTACTGAATCGCAACCTTTAGACGCCTGCTCCACATCAACGTGTCTCACACACCTGCCAAGGTTCCACCTATTCGCATGTGACTCGGACAACCCTGGGGCTTTAAAGATCACTGGTTTTAAAGCTAGTTGTGAACATCACACCTTCCTTCTGCTTGGAAGATTCTAATTCCCTGTTTAATAGACATCCCTCTGTTCTCTGCAACTCTGTTCGACTCTACAGGCTCTCCCTTTATTTTAAGAGTCAGTGCTCATTGTATTTTAGGATTTCTGTAGGGAAGTCTCCCTGCCTAGATTCTTTCCTCTCCTGGCCACTTCAAGAGTGTCTGGAGGTCCTTCTAGAACTTTCCACACTCTGACCACTTCTCCATGTCCACTTGCTATGAAGCTTTCTTATGTCAATTTTGAAATGCACCCCCAAAACGTTTCCTTGTTTCTTATCTATAAAACTAGCATCTCTTAATTTCTACCATTCTTTTTTGACTATCACACCAAGAAGAAAAATCTCTTAAAAAATAAAGATTCTTTTCTCTTGATTATAAAAACAAAGCATGGTCATAGTTGAAAATTTATTAAACATAGAAGTGTAGAAAAAATGGATTATACCATCCAAGCATGACTACATTTTGATTTAGTTTAATTAAATCTTCCTCAGTGCACATTTATCTACATCCTTCTTTATCTACAATTTAGTATCCTTTTTCTTCACGTAGCTTGTAAGTTCCCTGTTTCATGTCATTATACAAACATCAAAACAGAAATTACTATGTGGTTGTAATTTTTCATTGCTTATTTATGAGTGTAGACTTAATCCTGCCCTCCAGAGTTCCTGCCAGCTTTTCAGATGTCAAGCTTGGGTGCACATAGTCTCCCTCACAGGACTGTGTACTTCTGAGGGGAGGGTCTGGGCCTGACTCATCTCTGAATCTCCATCAGGAAGCCTAGCCCATTAGCCACAAAGATAAGGTGATGTGCCAATGAATGAATGAGCTCCCCCTAACTGGAAGGCTCGGGGAGGGGGCAGAAATGACGTTGCTAGGATTTGTCTGTCAATGCAGATGACGGGATAGGAAATTTTACATCGTCACGAAGAGGTGATGAGTGGAGAGTTAGGTGGACGTCTGTCACGCTGCAGAAAGACTGATGGATAAGGTCCACACTTTCCCCATCCGTGCAAGTAATGAACAGTGACCTGAGTGAGAGATTCTGACATCAGTGTTAGTCCTTCCAGGGTGGCATCCGAGAAAGGACATGGGACTTTACTCAGCTGCTGTGTGTGTGGCGGGGAGAAGAGGGAGGGAGGTGAGGGTCTTGTTCCAGGTTCTGTCAGTTACACATTCTCTCTGGTCCTCTGGTCTTCAGTCGCAGAATGCAGACGTGGACCCCTTGGGGTTGTTGTGACCATTTACCAGGGTGCGTCATGAAAAAATCCAAGCATATAGTTGGTACGTAAGGTTTGTCTTCACAGTCACGTTTGAGCTGGGAAAACAATCGTTTGCCTGCTGACATCTCTGCAGTTTCAATCCTGAGTGAGGGCAGCGGCAGCTTCGGTCCGTCAAGCTCCCCCTGCGTTCCTTGCACCGGCTCTGCCTTCCTGTGCATCGTACTCCGTCCTCACAACAGTGTGACAAGGACAGGACTGTCTTCATCCTGCTGGGGTTAAAGCCTAGGCTCAGAGACAGTGACCGACTTGCTCAAGGACAAGTGTTCCGAGCCTAAAACTTGCTCTAGACGATATTCCAGCAACTCATTTGTACCCCACACTGGAGGGGCTCCCGCAACCCGCATTCGCCTTTCTGCCTGGAGAGGTGGGAAAGCTAAAGCTTGTGCTTCTCAGCCACTAGGGTTTTGAATGAGAATGTCTCCCCCACCATCAGAAGGAGCTGGGTGGAATTTGGAAGGCAGCTCTCCCACCTCCAGTCCTCTAGTCTGCTCTGTGATTTTTGTGAGCACCCAATTCATTGTAGTAAGTATTTTTGTCTTCCAACAACCTGGAGTAGTTTCTGTTTTCTGCACTGGATCCTGACCCGCAGTCACGGAGCAGAGGTCGGCTGGATCTTCTGAGTAATGAGCTCCAAGAATATGATTGTGCGCGTGATCATAGCATCATTTACATACAGGTACCCTCTTTTACATCATCCTGCTTCCTCTTTTTACCCTTAGCATAATAGGTTTTCATAAATAAATAATAGGCAATGACTGATTTTTTTCCCCTCTGAAACGTGTCATTTGACATCTAAGAGTAAATAGAGCGTGCCGCTGAGATCCTGAGGGATCCCCTTCCCACCCTGGATGGAGCATCTCGCTCCATGATGTCTGAGCATACATTGCAGAAAGCTGTCAGCTCTGGGTTGTACACTGGACCTTGAACACGAGCACTGCTCATTGAATTGACTGAGCTATCTTATGAAATTAATCAAATAATCTAGTGATTGTGATTGTGAGTGACATGAGACAGAACGTGACACTTTGCATTACGGGACTTGACTCAGGCCAGGGGGAGAGTGATGGGAGAAGTAATGCTTCAAGACGTTAAAATTAGACGTGCAGAACAGTTTGTTTTATGAATGTGATCTCTCCCCAGGCATAATCTGAACGCATGATGATGTTACAAACAACAACAAAGGCATGTATGTTGATGTGCTGGGATCCCACGCTTCACTCCTCCCCTCCCCACCGCAGCTCTGACCCTGGGGACCAGAGTACCGAGGGGTTATCTGCTCCACTCGTTTCTCCTCCCTGCAGTTTTAGAGGAAGAGAACACGATGGCTGGGAACATCCTCTCCAGAAATGCAGTCAGGCAGAATAAGAACTAAGCTCTCAAGGGCTCTGCACCTTGATTGGTTCGGGAAAACAGAGAGACGCAGGGAAGGAGAGAGGTGCACAGGGTTACTGGGAGGGTGAAATGGGACAAGTAGCCAAGTAGACTGGGTGTCGTGAGTGATGGTTTTAAAAGGGTTGCAAGTAAAAATAACCTTTTTAAAGTTTTTTTTGGGGGGAGGGTAATTAGATTTATTTATTTATTTTATTATTATTATTTTTTTAAACAGAGGTGCTGGGGATTGAACCTAGGACCTCGTGCATGCTAAGCATGCGCTCTACCACTGAGCTATATCCTTCCCCCCACAAAATAACTTTTTAAATAAGGGCTTTACATGTGGGTTTTTTTTTTTAAGGAATGCAAAAAAGAGGGAAAGAGGAAAGAAGAGGAATAAAGCATTCAAATGACATACATTTTTGGACCATCTGTTTCGTTCTGGGCTGGGCACTAGATGCTGGAAAAAAGGCGAGGAACAGAATAGTCCTCCCCTCAAGCAGCACACGAATGATGGAAATGTATTTGTACAAGGAACTGCCAGGCAGACACATTGTAGAAGAAGTGTTACCACGTGCTTAGAAGTTCTGAAGATGACAGCGTTCCACGTCATCATACGTGCAGCTGAGGAAGACACCTTGGTAAGGATGCAGGGAGTGTGGGCAGATGAATCACTCCACTGATGCGGAGGGGTTAACAAGATGGACAGTTTGGCTATAATAAGATAAGAATTACAACAAAACTAGGCACGTAAATGACTACAAACGCTCAGCGATTGCTTACTTTGCAGACATTATACTAAATGTTGACAAAGTATTACTTCACCTCACCCCCACGTTGACCCTGTGAACCCATGAGTTAGGCACTGTGATTGGGGGTTCTTTGGGTTCAGTGACTTCCTCTGTGTGTCACGCAGCTGCCAAATGCTAGAATTGGGATGGAGGCCCTTTCGCCCCAGTGGTTTGGGAAAACAGGGGCAGGTTTGCCTGGGAAGACAGCTTAGGTCATGTGCGACTGAGGTGCCAGGTTAGGAATTTTTGCTTTGTGTGCTAGGCAATGAAGGGTGTAAGCGTTGCTCTAATTATGAGAGTGAGCAAAACTGATGTCCTGGGAGAGGAGTCTGAGGTCAGTATACAGGCCACATGAAGAGGAGAGACTGGACACAGGGACCTTGGAAGGGGCTACAAGGTCTTGCTGAGGGGAAACAAGATGGTGGCCATGGGTTGGAAAAGATGAACATTACACTGTTATTCATTTTAGGCAGTGTGTTGTGTGTGTGTGCATGGGTGTATGTCTATGTATGTAGGTAAACACACAAATATGCAAACTTTAAATTATACTCCAAGGGGAAATTCATTAACATTTATATGTACTAATTGAGGACAAGTATTATAGTGAAGGTTACTGTTACACCCTTCTGCCAACTTCCATTATAATCGAATGATTTGTTAAATGACATATTTTATTAAAAGTTGGCTAGTTTTTCATTGCTGAAATGAATGGTGGTTAAGATATGTCGACTCATGTCAAGAACACATTAAAAAACTCTAAACTTATTAAGAACCTCTCTTGATTGAAACATGGTCAAAAGATAAACACGTTTTCTAGCCAATAAATACTTAATTATTATGTGATCGTGGTAATGTGAATCAAGACCACACCGAGATAACACTTCTATACCATTCAGTTGATGATAATTAAAATTTTTATTATCTTAAATACCAATTAAAAATAATTGCTGGAGAGACACGTATCACAGAGGGTCCCTTTTACACTGCTGGTGGGAGGTCCATTGCTGAAACCATGGTGGAGGAGAGTTTGGCATATTCTCAACGTTCATTTACCCTATTGACCCTGTAATTCCCCAACTCAATTTACGCTCAGGATAAGCTTTTGTATATGAATGACAAGAGGCTTGTTGGGGTGAAGGTACAGCTCAGTGGTAGAATGCATGCTTAGCACATACCAGGTCCTGGGTTCAATCCCCAGTACTTCCACTGAAATAAATAAGTAAATAAATCACTCTAATTACTGCCTCCCCCAAAAGAGACCTGTACAAAATCGTTTACAGCAGAATTGTTCAAAAGAACAACAACAACAAAAAAAACCCCAAATCTGGAAATAATCTCCACATCCATCAACTGGAAAGTGGATGAATAAATAGACATAAAATGGTCAAAGCAACCACAGCTACATGCAACAATGTGAGTGTATATTAAGATATTATAGGTGAAAAGAGTGGTAAAGAATATATACAATGTAATCTTAAGTTAAAAATAATCACAATAAAAATATGCATATACACTTTTTTAAGGAACACACGTAGATACAACAGAAGAATCTAAGCAGGGAAAAAAAGAATATTGGGCACAGAATTCCGCCACCCTGGTGAAGATTTAGAATGGAAGGACTAGAAAGACCATTCATGAGGCTTGCTGTCAAGATCTCAGCAGCCCCTACCCTCACCTTTTTTTTAAGGTGGTAGGATTACTGATGCTTAAACTAAAATGCAACTAAAATACTAACTAAATAAAACTGATGGAGAAACACATATGGTCTGGCTAGATATATTATACAGTCAATTGTGCCCTTGTGTGACCAAGGTATAAAAATCCAGAAAGTCTAATTTCCAACATGCATTGTAATAGACTCTTAGGCTAAGGATTCCAAGCCCGTCTGTGTTTAGTTGATTTTTTGTCACTTGACTTAAACTAGGTCAGCTGAACGATGCTGCTAGAATACTGTCACATCAGCACTGAGTGGATATTTCATGCAAAACACTCAAGAGTACTGGAAAGCACGGGGAGCTGGACTTCCATCCAGCAGGAGGTTATTGGATGCAGTTTTTGCCTGTTGACTAGTAAGTAGTGGATGTGTGTCAGAATTCAGCTGAGATTTCTTTTAGTGATGACATAGTACCTGAGATTCTGAGGGGGACAGTACCCAGAGCCCTCCAACTATTGGCAGTTTCAGATATGTGCCAAAAAGTGTCTCATAACTGGGAATGTGAGCAACTTGGCTTTGAAGGGGTTGCAGAGTTGGTTTGCTATGAGCGTTGTGGGCGAAGATGAAATGGCTGGTTGAACGGGAGAAATCCCAGCGTGAAAGGATTCAGAAATCATCCTCAAGTGTGAGTCCCCATGGCTGGACATTCCATTGACCAGAAAAGAATCTGTAGACAGAGCCAGTTTAAGGAAGACAAGGATGAGTAGGATTTCATACTGCTTGAATTTGAGTTGCTAGGGAGAGTTAGTGATTAAAACAAATCAGAGTCTAGAAATTCAAGGTTGAAGTGGTGGACAGGAAGGTCAGGGAAAACACAATTTCCTTTTTCAGCCAGTCACATCGAGGTGATGGATACAGCTTTAGGAGAAGTGAGAAGGTGAGGGCAGAGCAGGGCTTTGGTAAAGGATGTTAAACCATCTAGCAATGGAAGGGACCAGGATGGCAGATGGGAGGAGAGTCTGAGTGAGCAAAAATCCTTTTTCCCTTTTTTCGTTTCTTGAGATAGGGCTATGTGGAATCTGTTTTTGTGGAGAAGAATACAGGCAGCAAGAATATCTTGAAAATGCTGGAGAAAGAGCCATCTCTATTCGAATCCGGGACAGAGTGTATGCATGCATGAACATGGGAGAGGACCCGGAGGTCAGATAGAATGACGAGGCCTAATCCCTAGGGACAGGTCTTCCATCTGGAAGTCCAGGGCACGCGCTCTAGGTCCACAGCATTACAAGAGACAGTCAACTTGAACATCAATGACGCTATCAAATTCAGGACACCAAATAACCAGAAAACACATCTTCAGAGAAAAAGTAAGCAAGTTGAATAGAATTCAAAGAAAGCAGCTCCTCACATAGTGACTGGAGAGCTTAGGGAAGACTCACCCAATGTCCAGGTCAATCTGATGTCATGTAACTTCAATTGGCTCCTTTGAACTGTTTTGATATCATTTTCTTTCTTTCTTCTCCTACTTAATATTATGTTTAATCTTGTAAGTTATCTTGTGAATTGAGTAAATTTATGGGTAACAGGTAACTTTGGGTTGTACACGGACCTGGGACTCACACTCTAATTTCTGAGAGTCCCATCAAAGTCCTCCTGTAATGGGTCTTTGGAGTCTAATATCAAAGAGAGAACATCCAACACCGTGGGCGAGGAATGGATTCAGCAGAGATTTAGAGCCAGACAGACGAGAAATTTGAACTCCCACTTTACTTCCACTGACCAGAAGGCTTGGGGAAAAGTCCCTGAGCCTTTGTTCACCTTTAAAATGAGGTCAAAAGAATCCCTTCTCATGGACAGTGGGAAGATGAAACGATTTCACAAAATTGTAAACCACCTGGCCTGTTGCTCAAACTCAATACATGTCAGCTCTTCCTCCTTCCTTATGGACTGTGAAGAGAGGAAGGCAAGAGTTGTAGGGTGACTAAGGAGATGTAGAGGCTTGAAGGAAAATCGGGGGGAGGGCAGGGGAAAGACACATGCACACGTATACACAGAACAGGAGACGTGAAGCAAATGAACAGATAAAGTATGTTCACATGTCACATCTTACATACCCAGAGCCCGTGGCTTTTCTAGCAATGGTCTCTTTTTCTTTTCTTAAAGAACAAATCTTGCTGTCTCTGTGACACATGCTCTCAACCCTTTTCTGAAAGACTGGGTACAGAGTGGACCGGAGACACAGCTGCATTTCATAAATGGAAAATGTTTGGTTACTCTAGTCAATTGTGTGAAAAGCTGATGTAAGCCTTCTAAAACACAGCTAATCAACTTTAAATTTCATTATTATTATGCAGGTCGAGATTGGTCATCTTTTCAAAAGAGTCTTTATTAAACCTGAAATTAGTAGCTACTTACTATATGAAATTTGGAAAATATACCTCATTGAAAAGAGTGGAATAAAATCGATCTATAACCTATTTCCCTTGTCTAACCACTGTTACCATCTTGATAAATTTCCTCTCATTTTTTGGTACTTTCATTTGTACATAGTTGAGACTATGTTGTGTAATTTATCCTATTTTCGTCCTTTAATACTATATAGTAAACATCCCTCCAAATCATGATAAGAGTTTGGAAAAATAGCTTATTAGACTGCAAGACATTCCATTGGGTGTATTACCATAAATTAAGTTTCAAATTAGTCAAATGTTCAAACAGATTCAAACTAATTTCTGTCTGAATTTCTCCATTCACCTACCATTGGACATGAGTGAACATTCTGTTTTTATTTCATAACAATAGCAAACAATATGATAAATATATTGCTCCATAAAAGCTATTTTATCCATGTTTTTTGGGCTTCATTTTTCATATATATTCATACAAGTGGAATTACCAAGTCAAATCACATTACCATTTTAAGACTGTGTGCGTGTGCGTGTGCATGTGCGTGCATCAAATCATTTTCTAAAGCATTAATTTCGCTATTGTACACTCTCAGGAGCTGTGCGAGAGCTGGACGAACATCTTTCAGAACATAGTGTTGAACACATATGCCAAGGCTGACTCTTAGCAAACGATGGTTGTATTTTCTGTCCAAAGTCTTTGAGATCGCGTGACTTCTGGAGGCCCAAGAAAGTCTACAGAATGAGAAAGCAAATATTTTCAGCAAATAACAGCTTCAAAGCACACAGGGTAGGGGTGGGTTGAGAGTTGCTGAGATGTGTATGAGCAGATTACGGCCCTCCTGGGGAACTCTCGAGCACTTGGGTAGGCTTTAACTGAAACGCGAGAAATTTCTTTTATCCTGTGGTTAGTATTTTATTTTATTTTGTTGTGTTTTATTTTATTTTATTTTTTTGTCTGGTAGCTACTTCTATAGGACCATCCCATAATACCTACTATCCACTAATTTAATCTGTCACACTCTGTGTCCGTACATTATTACTTATATTCAGAATCAGTTCTCTTTCTCCAAGTTCTCAAACCCTTCTAAGCCGGAGAATATGTGTGTGTCTTTTCTAACTCTATTGTTAAATAAAACACACACACACATGCACACACACACACACAGACACATTTTAAGAACCCACCCTGAAAAATACGGCCTTTGCTTTAAAAAAAAAAATAAGAGAAGAAGACAGTTTACACTGCTGTGTAGCAAAGACCATATTTTCTCGTATTTAGGAACAAAGGCATGTCAAGCTTTATTGAGCACATCACTAACTATATAACTAGCGTTAAACACTCTATTTGCAACTGTTGCTGTGTATTTTGTGTGTGATTATCACCCCTAGATCTGCATCCTATAAAAAGATATTTCTGTTTGCTTAATTATAAAGCTCTTTATGAACAGGCTCGTCTGTAAATAGCTTGGTGCAGCTGAAATAGAAATATAATTATAATGAAGGCAGATGTTTGAGATACTGGCTCATGAAACTTGTTCAGAATCTACAAAGGAGAAACGTTGTGAGCGTGTGTTTACTGCTGGGCTAGAGCTGGAGCAAGGAGTGTTCGCCTCTGGACTTATTATAGCCTTGTCTTATTTACTCTCAACCTTTGCGTCCCTGGATCTCTGTAATTTGGAAAAGGAGTGGCTTACCTCATCTTGTTGCTGAGAAGCAGGGAATGTTGATTTGTAGGACAGTCTGAGACAAAGCCAAAAGGAATAAAAACACTAAGTTGAGTTTAAGGGGAAGAAACAGTGCTTGTGGCTGTGGTTCCCTCGTGGACATGACTTGGCTTTAGTGGCTAGAGATTCGGGATCAAAGATGTCAGTGTGGTTAAGATGACATTATTTCAGGGATTAAACATTTTCGTTCGTTAATACAAATTTTCTCAAAGACGCACAAGAAAGTGCTAACGTGCTGAGATGAGAAGTTTTAAAAAGTGCTGATGTAACAAGCTTTTAACCAGTCTCCATTCTGAAAAGTGAATATACTGATGGACAGTTCCGGTCACTGACACCTAGGGGTTTGGGCAGACACGGGAGTTCCTATAGGTTTTAAGATTAAGAAGTATTCGTCCAACCAAATAATTATTTCCAGGCCAATAATCAGCTGTTTCATTAAAATTTTGATTCAAACTAAATTCTGTCTGAATTCTTTTTATTAATTTATTTGTCTTTTTTAATTAATTTTTTTTTATTGAAGTCGAGTCAGTTTACCATGTTGTGTTAATTTCTGGTGGACAGCATAGTGATTCAGTTATACGTATATATATTTCCTTTTCATATTCTTTTCCATTATAAGCTATTACAAGATATTGAATATAGTTCCCTGTGCTGTACAGTAGGACCTTGCTGTTTATCTATTTTATATACAGCAGTGTGCATCTGCAAATTCCCAACTCAAGCACTAACTATTGCAGATACTAAAATATGTGAATTCTTTTTAAACGGACATGGCCTTCAAATTACTACATTGGACTTGGCCAAGTTTTTTGAGCCATTGTTGTGTTGAGGTCCCTTAAGCACTTTGGAAATGCGTGTGCTAATTTTTAAGCTATTCAATAAGCGAAGGAATTAAGAAACAGGTTCACCTCCCTGAGGGACCCGTCTGTGCGCACGCTCTCTGTGCTCACGCTCCCGAGCCATTTCCCGCCGTGTGCGGGTGCTTCGGAATTCGTGTTGGAAGGTCAGAAGGCATTGATAACTATGATTTTCAGTGTAAATAAACAAGAATTATTTTCCACTTGTGCCTCAGGTGATGAAATATATGTGCCCCTGAAATACTGACTCTAACTTGTACTTCTAAAAGCCCAATTAATTACATTTTTAACTTCTATCAATGGGCTGGGAGTCTTAAGGTCGACCTGCTTCTTTCATGAATTCTCTTATAATGTGAACAATTGCCCTCATTTTCTAATTTCTCTATTACGTACGTGTTTATATATCTATTATGTCTGTCTGTCTGTCTTTCTGTCTGTCTGTCTATCGTTTATTTATCTGTCTCCTGAATCTTCAAGTTTCTTGAACGCAAACACATGTCATCCACCCAAGCTGTTTTCCCACGTGTACTGGCAATTGCATATAAGTCACTGTGAGTGTAAATATTCTTTGTAACAAATAATGTTCCTCAGTATCTACCATCTCGAGGGCACCATTGCAATAAGTGAATTTTTGGCTCACATGCTCATTCCAGTGTGCAAACTTTCAGAGTTGTCAATATTTGGCGGCCAGCTGCTCCCAGGGCCTGAGGAGCTGAGAGGGCCCCTCGGATCAGGGTTTCTTGGCAGGAAGAGCCACATGAACGGGGAGCGAGAATTTGCTGCCAGCATCTTGCTGGGAAAACAAAAGATGGCAAGAAACAGTGATGGGTTGAACACCCACTAAGCCAGGCTTTGTTACAAGGACATACATAAGTGAGACCCAAAGCGGGTCATTGGCCCTGGTTTTCAGGACTATTAAGGCATTAACCACTGCCTGGGTTTGCAATGACAAGTCATGGCCGTGGGGAGCATGCCTGTACATACAGCTTAGAATCCCTGTTTGGTTAGGATTGTTTCTTTTAATTCTAGGTTCTTTTAAACATTCTTGATATATATTTCCACACTTTTCTCTTTAAGGATAATATATGTGCACCCTTTCCGCCATATGCTTGCAGCACTGTGAAGTGTTATCCACAAATCCTTAGCTCCCTGGTGGGTAAAACATGGCATCTTAGTTTGTCAGTTGGTGGGACCTATTTTCAAAAGTGTTAACCATTTGTACTGATTCTGTGAACTTTGTGTATAGTCATTTTCATATGTAAAAACAATTTGAATGCTTTCAGGTTTTATTCTTGATGAATAAGTAAGTGCCCTTTACATATTAAGAATATTGATCTTTTATCATACTAATTGTGAATATATTTCCAGCTCCTTTACCTTGTTATTTGCCTTATAATGTGGTCATTACATTATCTGTTGCATCATTCAAACTTAGCAATGATTTTCTTTTTTTATTATTTAAATGCTTAGGAAGTTATCTCCTATAAAGATCAATTGAAGATTCATGTATAGTTTCCTTTTAGTGATTTCTTTTAAAAGTAGTTCTCTCTCTGATAAATGCAGAGTGCATCTTTGGTGGATGATGGAAAGTAAAGTTCTTATTTAATTTTAGTTGTTAATCAAATAAACACTAGTCACACTGATAACCCGTCTTTCCTTTCTGGTTTGTGATGTTTCTGTCTTCTCTCACTGTCTTCTCCCTTGTGTGTATTCATCTGTCAATTCTTCTGACCCTGACACTACAATTTTTTTTTTTCAAATCGGGTTTAAAACAAGTTTTACAATTTAGTTAGATAACATTTCTCCATTAATCTTTTCTATTTAAAAATATTTAAAGTTATCTTTAGATATTCTTCAAAATGAATTTCAGAATCATTTTGTTAATGCACAAAATATGTCAATTGGAATTTGGATTAGAAGTTATTTAGTAATTAATTAGAAAAATTATTTTACTGACATTTATTGACATTTTCAGTAAAAGTTCACTAAGATGAACTAATCTATAAGAGGGCTGAAGGCAGTTTTGGGAGATGGGATATATTTTGTATTAATTGATAACAAACTGGTTGTGCTCCAGGAAGGAAAAGGAAATGCACCCTCCCACCTACTTGCCCCTCAAGCTTCATGCATGAATTTTCCAAGAGCCATTGGCATCATATGTGGAGCCTTGGTTTTTTAAAATTTATTTCCAAAATTATTTGAAGGCGCTGAGGTAGCTGGATACATGGATCTTGACTAAAAATGCAGCGGTCTGGTCCAGACACTCAATTACGCTCTTCTGGGGTGGGGGAGGGGACCAGGATCAGCTCTAGATTTGAAAATAAGGCAGAATGACATGCTTAAAATCCATGTTTTCTTCCCATATGATTCTCCTCCTTCCTTTTTAATTTTCTTTGTAACTGGTTTGGCTGCAGCCTGTCAGGTTGTTCGGTCTTCACCAGTGTGGCTGTTCTGATGCTCCAAAAATGTTCACCCCTTGGGGTCTCTGGGCTCTGACCCTCCGTCTCCTTCGGGCGCCTGCAGACCCAGCCACCAAGCCATCTGAGAGGCTTAGGAGGCCTTGACCTCTGCATTTGTTGAAGAAAAGGCACAACTGTAAATCCAGACGAACCCCATCACACAGTGTGACAAACACATGGGACAGGCCCTAGGCTCCTCCTGACAATCAGAGGCCAACAAAGATGCTAATCGTTGGAAGAACTGGCCCCTGGCTCCCGCGGACGCACGGGGGCACATCCATTGCACTGGAAGGTGCCCTTGCAGATACTTTGACAGACATCTTGTAGAGGATGGAGAGCATCTGACGGTGATATGTTAACTGCATGCCTTCAATTCGGAAGGTAAAAATACTATCAGTAAAGTTTGAAATGAACTGTAGGTAAGTTGTTCACTTATCTGTCCCAAATATGTCATTAACAAAACCAGTTAATGTGTCTAAATGCCTTTACACATGGAAATGTAGCCTATTCATTTATTATGCACACCTCATTATCTCTAAAATTGGTAAATTTTTAATTTTCACCCTTTAGCCTCTGGGTGCTTTGGCAAAGGGAAATAATTGCTTTTAAATTGCAGTACAACTTGACTGAGCTGAATGTTTTTGCAACATAGATTGTGGGTTGGAAAATGTGTAGCCTTTAGGATGTTGTGAGGATTTTGGCCTTTCTCATATCTCTGCCCCTTCCCTTTCTTTAAAGAGGATTGTTAATAAGATCTTAGAAGCTGTGATCTGAAAACCAGACATAAACCTAAGTGAGAGATGCAGAATCAACTCTGACATGATCTGAATGTCTGAGAATGTGTGGCTGACCCTGGCAGTCAGGAAAGTAAGAAATCAGAGGAACAGACTGTGGTGTATGACTCTCTCCCCTTTGACATTGTGCTGGGGTTTTGAGGGGTCTTTGCTGCCCCAACTCCTCCTAGGAAATTTGTCATCCAGGCACCCCACCCAGAATTGGAGCACAGCACAGCACAGACTCAGGTTGGAAATTTCACATTCAAAAGCCACAAGCCATCTCTCTCACTTCTCATACTTGGGGAGGGGGGCCTCGCGCAGGGACCTTGGCCCCAAGGTAATTCTAGGGCACAGACAACCCAATAGTCTTTGTCTTGAAATCCTTCTCCCCCGTGAATGGGCAGACTTACTGCAGGAGCACAGGGGTGTTCTCAGGGGAGCACCAGGCTGTGGTCCTCTCCTTCCTCCATCACAGACGTGTTCAAAGCATGGGCACGGTGGCCCCACCGCCAGCCTCATGTGTCCAGGAGCCCCCACTCTGCGGGTCCTTTTTGGCTCCCCCTGGGCGCTGACTGCAGGGTGCAGATCTCCCCAGGGTGCGTCCTCAGACTGCGACCAGAGGTGGGGATGCAGAACAGGAGGCAGATCTCATCACTTAGCTCTCAGTCAACCTGAGCTAGTCCTCATTGGTCTGCACGCATCTATTTCTCTCTCCCTGCAGTCAGGTTCAAGGCCTGAGACCGTCCTGCCTTGGAGCAGGTCATGACACTGTTCTTCCTTCAGACCTCCGCTTAATAATCACTTGAACTTAAAATCACCTACATACGTAGCTGTGCCACTGTGAGTGTGTATGTGTGTGTGTGTGTGTGTGCGTGTGTGTGTGTTTGGGGGCAAGCAGAGATAAAAGTAAAGAGGCCTGCAAGAAATTGCGTTCGGAGTGTGAGCTGTCTGCTTTTTAATGACTAATGGCATTAGATGGGTCTTATGTTTAGGAAAATGGACTTTTTAGTCTATATTGCAAAGCACAGTTTCTGTCTTGGCCTCAGTTGTCCACAAGTTTTATAATTCTTGTGTCTTTATGCCTTGGAATTCTAGGTTACCAAGGTTAGTTGGAAATTCGTACAGAGACAGTCAGAAAAATGAACTTCACCATTTGCTGACAGATGCCAGACAAACATTCCCCATGCCATAGCTGGAAATAAACGTGGGCCACAATAGTTCTGGCCCCTTATGTTTGCAAATTAATTTTATTCTTTGGAATCCCCTTCCTCTCTGGTGCATGCCTGATCTTAATCATTCATGCTTCATCAAGACTAAATTTCCTCCATCTTTTGATGTTATCCAGAGTTTCCAATCAGCATGGAGAGCTGGGCATGGTAAATCTCACTCCTAACTTGTGTTTCCATTTCCAGTTGGTGATCACTTAGGGTGCTGAATTGCTGGCCAGTGTTCGTGTGTGAGTGTGTGTGTGTGTGTGTGTGTGTGTGTGTGTGTGTGTGTATCTATCTGTGTTTTGCTTAAAACAATTAAATTTAAAGTATCAAAAATGGGCTTCACAGCTTTCCTTTATAGCCTGTAAAAGGGATCTATCATTATTACTTTTTCACTCCTAACTTGCATCAGCAAAGAAAAAGAATAGTTCTAACGTTGGAACTAACTTGGGAGCCCATCTCAGGGGGATTTGGTGCTCTTTAAAGAAATACCACTGAGGAGCAGAGCAGTTAGAGTTTAGGATTCATTGTCTCCTTCAGAAATGCAGGTGCCCCTCACAGTCTCCTCATTCCCCACGGGATAGACTCTCCTCAAGCATTTAATGGGATGGGTGTATAATTGAGGGAATAAATGTGTGCTGTCCATGAGACTCACAGACGTTGAAAGTAAAGATTCTCTTCTATAGTATCACTGGGCCTTATTTTTTATGACTGAATTCCCTCAATGCATTAAGTTCAACAGAGGGTCCTGGTCATGTCCATGAGGGTGGATTGCTGTTGGGGGAAAGCAATTTCCTGTGGGTCTGTTACATGCATGACACTTCTGCACGTACCCATCACTTAGCTTCTGCTCTGTCCAATAGGGTAGCCACTAGCCTCATGGAACTATTTCAATTAAAAATAAGTACAGTTAGAAACCAGTTCCTGAGTCACACCAGCCACATTTCAACCACTCTGTGGCCACAGGGGACTTATGGCTGCCATTTTGGATAGCATAGAGATAAAACATTACCTGCATCACAGAAAGTTCTATTAGACAGCACTGGCTTATGTATACAGTACGTTTTTATTTTCAGTTCATTGCAGATCAAACTGATCCTCAGTAACTAAAGAAACTGACCTGTAGTCGTACAGTTAATAAACACCTGCTCGCCTTGGGTTCACCTGGATGTCAGGTTTTTGAAATATGAGGATCTATGTGAAATTAAGGAGGCCAGTCAGAAACCTACCAGGAGACCGACAGGAGTGGTTTATGTTGTTGAACTTCCTCATACGGCATTTAATGAGTTCACGGATGCAGGGGAATTTAAGCCCCTGCAACATTCGAAGTCAGGTTGCTGAGAATATGACGACTGGAAAGGTGACATCCCAGCGCCTTACAAAACATCTTAGAAATGCCCTGTGCGGTCTTCCTGCACGGAGGATCCCCTGCTTTAAGTCATCTGAGGCAGATCAGGGAATCCTAAAACATGCAAACTTGATGTCACTCAATTCGAGTCAATGACATTCCCTCTTGTCACTCCCACTTGTCATGAATCCAGGAGCTGTTTCCTGGTGAGAGGACCCATCTCAGGGGCTAACTTGGAAAGCCTCAGCCCAGGGCCTTGGCCTCCCGGGAGCTCCCCCAACCCCCTCCCCCGTTGCCTCCCCGGCCCATGGCTCCTCCATCCTGTCAGCTGCTGTCGGCCTTCCGCCCTCCTCCCCACGGAGTCGGGTAGCCCTGCTCTGGGGAGATGGTCTGAACTTTTCCCAGAACTTTGTAAGAGGCCATGGAGCAGCGCCCTGCTCCCCACCCTCCCCACCTGCCTCTCCCGACCTCCAGAGTCCTCCAGGCGGACGCCCCCTGCAGAGCGCGGCCAGCGCCGTCATCCTGACAGCAACGCTGCCCTCTGCAGGCTGTGCGGCACCAGCCGGGGCTCCCAGGCCCGCGGGTCTGGCCTAATCTGTGCTCGGATGGAACTGAAGCGATGGTCCAATGGCTCCGCTGTCTGTGCCCTGAACCAGCGTCCCCAGGGGAGGGACCAGCTCTAGACCAGCACAGCTACCGGTGACCAGCACCTTGGTTTCTTTCCATGTCACAACCAGGAGCCATTCCTGGGGTTTCAGCTTGTGGGTCTGACTTGGCTGAGAATCACCTGAGCTGCTTCTACGAGTCCCCAGGGTCTGGGCCACACCAAAGGTCATCCAAACGAGGACAACAGAGAACTGCCCCCAGACATCAGTAAATTGTAAAGCTCTCCAGACACTCTGGCAGCAGCCAAGCTTAGAACCACCCATGGAAGGAGAACGAAGGCTCATACAGAATACATCACCGTCCACGGTTTCCTTTTCTCTCCCTCCACCTCCATCCTCCTTTCCTTCATTCCCTCTTTCTCTTCCTTCTTCCTTTATTTTGTTTTGTTTTTAATGAGTTTCATGATTTGGAGACTTTTCCCTTTTAACTACTCATTTCATAAATGTATCAAAAAGATTTGATTGCCTGTCACCTACATGGTAGGCAATGTATTAAGCACTGGGTGATTTAAAAACAAAACAACAAAAAGAAAAACCAATGTACCAAAAAAAAAGAAAAAAGAAAAAAAAAAGATACTTGACTTCACGGTTTTCAGTCTACTGGGAAAGACATTCATCAAGTAAACACAAAGCAAATGTATCATTTTGAGTTGAAATGTAGTCTATGAACAAAAAGAATCATGTGCTGCTCTCAACTGAATGTTTGTGTTCCCCCCAAATTCACGTGTTGAACCCCAATCCCCACTGTGATAGAATTTGGAGGCGGGGACTTTGGAACATGTTGGGGTTGAGGATGGAGCCTTTGTGACTAAGATTATTGCTGTGTGAACGAGAGCCCAGAGGGCTCCCTTGTCCATGCCATCACCTGAGGACACAGCTAGAAGATGGTCCTCAATGAATCTGGAAGCAGGGCTCGCCAGACACGAAATCTGCCAGCACCTTGATCTTGGACTTCTAGCCTCCAGAACTGTGAGGAATAAATGCGTGTTGTTTCAGCTGCCCTTCTGAAACAGGCTGCATTCTGTCATAGTGACTGAATGGACAGATACAAATGCTGGGAGACAGAACAGCTTTAATTGGATGGCGTGAAGGCAGCATTTAATGATGGCCTGAGAGATGATGGAAGAGGAGCCAGTTAGATGAAGATTTAAGACAGGAATGTTCCTGAGAGAAGAACTCATGTGATGGCTCTGGGCTGGGAAGATATCAGCACTTTTGAGGAATTGCAGGATGCTGAGCAAAGCTCCATGTGAGATGACACCGGAGAATCAGCAAGTCAGCCCCACAGAAGCCAAAGAAGAGACTGGCATCTCTAGTTTACATGCTTGATTCGTATGATTAAATAATTACAAAGATTCCGCTTCCGAAAATTAAGATTTGCTTGGAATAAAAGCCTAAAAAGAAATAGGGAACACGGCGAAGAAATTATCCTAAAAATATAGATTAATTATTGAACTCCTAACATTTGGCAGTTGGAAATGTTAATAGAATTTTTGGTTCAAAACGCCCCCCCCCTTTTTTTTTTTTGCTAGTCGAGTGAGAGTGAGACAGGAAGGAAGAGGGCAGGGCACAAACATTAAAGGAATGATGCAGCAATTAGCACCAAGACGGTGGAGAATTCAACTCCCACTAGAACTTGAGGCTCAAGATGGAGGGAGATTTGGCTTCCCTTAGACCTTAAACCTCACTATAGGCTGACTGTAATACAATACCATGCTGAGTGGCACACCCACAGGCACCATGACAGTTCCGAGGCTGACCAGAAAAGGTCAAAAAGTGGGCGGTGGCTGAGTTTCTCTTACTGGCAGATCCGACGGAATATCTGCTCCAGGAAGCAGGTGTTTCCATCCGTCTCTCCTCTAGTTCCCATCTTTCCTTATGTTTTGAATTAGCTGGTTGCACTGAAACCTTCGTTCAATGTTATGATCTTGAAGATTTTCTTTCTTTCTTCCTTCCTTCCTCTCTCTCTTCCTTCCTCTCTCTCTTCCTTCCTCTCTCTCTTTCTTCCTCTCTCTCTTTCTTCCTCTCTCTCTCTTTCTTCCTCTCTTTCTTTCTTCCTCTCTTTCTTTCTTTCTTTCTTTCTTTCTTTCTTTCTTTCTTTCTTTCTTTCTTTCTTTCTTTCTTTCTTTCTTTCTTTCTTTCTTTCTTTCTTTCTTTCTTTCTTTCTTTCTTTCTTTCTTTTTCCTTCTTTTTTTTTGTATTATGGATGGGAGCAATGATCTTGTTTACGTCCTAAGTGGTAGGCATAGTACCCTCACTATTTTGATCTTAAATAAAAGCAGATAGTTGGATCTTTTTAAAATTAAAATCCAATCTGACCATTTTCGTCTTTAATTAGCAGGTTTAGTCCACTTACATTTAATGTAATCACCAATAAGGTTGAACTACAAATTGAGGAGTTATAGTTATGATAGAACCATGGGTTATAGTAAGAGAAGCACTAGGCTTGTGGTCCAAGGTTCTATTTTATTTTATTTGGACACTTCTTAGCTTGGGTAGTCACTTCATTTTCTGAATCTACTTAAAAGGAGGCTGACCACAGACACAAGGGATTACTTTGGGGATTATAAAACTCAATGTTGACATTGTATTCAAAAAGATGTGGTTGACATTGTATTTAAAAAGATATACATAATATGTGTATATATATAATGGAGTATTACTCAGACATGAAAAAGAAAAGAATGAAATAATGCCATTTGCAGCAACATGGATGGACCTAGAGATGATCATACTAAGTGAAGCAAGTCAGACAGAGAAAGATAAATATTGTATGATATCACTTATATGTGGAATCTAAAAGAAATGATACAAATGAACTTATTTACAAAAGAGAAATAGACTCACAGACATAGAAAACATACTTATGGTTACCAAAGGGGAAAGGAGAGGAGGGATAAATTAGGAATTTGGAATTAACAGATACAAACTACTGTATATAAAATAAACAACAAGGACCTCCTGTCTAGCACAGGGAACTATATTGAATATCTTGTAATAACCTATCATGGAAAAGAATCTGAAAGAGAAGATATACATATGTGTATGTAGAAATGAATCACTTTGCTATACACCTGAAGCATTATAAATTAAGTATACTTCAATTAACAAAAACCTGTGTTCTATACAAGCATATTATGACTTTACAATCAAGGAGAAAATTGGGGTCAGACAGGTCCATGAAAGCTTCATAGGTCTGTAGTCTCATTCTGGCCCAGACTTGCACTCAGAGTAATAAAAGCGGTGGCTGTAACACATTTAGCCTGCTTAGTGTAATTCTTTTACAGTACTTGTCACACCCCTTGGACTCATTTGTTTATGTCTTTCTTGTCCAGCTAGGTCCTCATTAAGAGCAGGAGATACACTTTGTATTCCCGAGTCTTGCAGGGCGTCTGGTGCACACTATATGCTCGATACGGGTTTGAATCGTATTTTTAAAATCCAGCGCTGAAGCTCTCTGCACCAGTCTGAAGACACAGCACATGCCCTTAGCTGAAAGCATAGCTAAGTCTTTAAGAATTTGACCAGCCTCTGAGGGTCTTAGGTTCTGAGCCCTGACTACCATAAACATGGCCTGAAGCCCTTGGCACCCAAGACAGCGCTGGCTAGTTGACTGGCATCACGGGCGGGGAAAATCCTTCCCAAGGCGCGTGGGGAATCTGGCTGTTGGGCCACCGTCAGCTACGCACAGATGCATGGCCACGTTTCCCGACTCGGCATGACTGGTCTCTAAGCGGTCGTAAGTGTTGCATTTGTGTGTGACTTCTCAGCATTCCTGCGACATTATCACCACGAATGGCAAGAATTGAGTGGGGGTTTGCAAACGTTTAGAGAAGCTCTGCGATTTCCCTAGCCACATGAACCAAGCACCCCTCTCCCTTCTGCTGAGGTGGAACGGACAGGTTCCTCTCTGAAACGCCCGTGGAGTCTCTGTGGTTTCGTGGTGGGAGCCCAGGTTTGGGTCAGCTCTAACTTTTCTTCTGCTTCTGAGTGCGGAGACCCCTCGGGGGTTCCCCAAAGAGCTTTCGGGGTAAGAATACATGTGCCCCACATTAAGAAGTCCATCTTCTCCCCTCTGCCTGCCTCTGGCCACGCCAAGCTCACCCCATTGCCCCCCAGCTGCCCTCAGTCTGTGCTCACATCTGGGACACACGTGTGAGCCACAAATGCATCCTGAACTGAGCTCTTTGCTCTCTTTTATTTTATTTTTGTTTTGTTCTCACAGATAATAATTTCCTCAGAGCAGGCATCCTGTCTTAACATTCCCTCTTGGTCCTGAAAGGCCAATTGCAGAGCAGGGTAAAAAGTGGGGTCTTACTAAGCATTTGCTAACCTCACCCCCAGAGGTTGAAAGCATTCCACCTGAAGTTAATGCAAGAGTAAGAAACATCCAGGGAGCTGAGATTCAATGATTCCACAGCCCTATTTTTGGGAACCAAATTCAAGTTCTTTGTTCAAAAAAAGAAAAGCTGCCCGGGTGGTCCCGAGGTTGAGTGAGGACAGATGGGGTTCAGATCCCCAGAGAAAAAAACTGTTGACCTGCCAATAAGAGCAGGTTTGTGTTGACACATAAGCATCTAGGCTGTGTCACTGGCCTAATAATTGGTCCCATTTTACCCTTTTCTCAGTCGCCTGGTGGTGGCAAAAGTCAGATATTTTCAGTGACTGCTTGATGGCCGGCCTCTCTGGAGGACCTGGTTTTTTTATGGAGGACACCCTTGGTTTTTATTTTGTTCTTTTCAGGAGAGGCTGGGTAAGTGGCCCCCTCCTGCTCCATGAGTCACTGGGAATAGGAAAGGAAGTGTGGATTCAGGAGGGGGAGCCGAGGGAGGAGAGGTAAAGCCTGCTGGCCTGGCAGACGGGAGCCCCCAGAAGGCAGGACTGCGACTTCTTGCCACTCTGTCCCCCGGCGTGGCTGGCACTCAGATAGCAGTTACTGAGCACATGATGAAACGGCTGGGTTGAAGGAGAGGGGAGAGGGCTTCCTGTCAATGCAAGATTCAACGCACAGAAAAATTTAGCCACAGAGGATGGAACTCTGGTGTCCTGCCCCACCACGACAGGCCACGATTTACTTGGTAATGGGCACAGCCTAGCAAGGTGTGCTTTATCCCCAGACCTCACTCATTGTATAAAGATGCTGGCCAGGTGTCAGTGCGGCCTGGGCCAGGGAGACCAGTTGGCCCGTTCATCATCATCTGTCATGCCAGTGGCCTCCAGGGACCGGGGCGTTTACACTCAGAATCACAAAGAGAATGAGCACATTAGCGCCTTTGTTCCTAAACACCGGGACCATTCATGTCCCCAGCCTGGCAGCAAGGTCTTTGGACACTCTGCCAGCCTCCCCACCTGCCCGCCACTTTGTTCTAACCCTCCTCCTCCACAGGGGCTTGCATTTGCTGCTTCTAGGTGGCTTTGTGATTGTTCATAACTCCATGGCACGATTCTGCCTTCCCTGAGCACAGGGCATCACTGGCTATAATGATGGCTTCATCTCCCTCTTCTATTTTCGCTGTATATTCTTTCAATAAAATCAGAATTTGGTTTCAATTGAATTCAAGAACTATTTGTCCAGTGTGTCTACTGAGTGGTGATGGGGATGAGGAGAGAGGCTTCATTCACAGTATCTAGCTGCACAGGGAATGCTTCTCCTGCCCGCTCCTCTGGGCTGGCTTTGGGAGGAGAGAGTGGAGTTTTCCTTAAGGTCTGTCCTTCCCCAGGACGTTCTGTGTTTGGTTATGAGTTACATTTCTTGAAATGTTCTATGAGCAGGCACTGCGCCGAAGCCCTTACTGGCACTTCCTCCTGGGTCCTCTTCCCTACCCGCTTAGGAGGACGGTGTCATTATTCCCTCTTTCCAGATGGAGAAACTGGAGTTCCTGCTAGGAGAGATCGGATGACATACCCCAAGCACCCTGCACAGAAGAGAAGTGAAGGCCTCAAGGACTTGGCACCGGTAGGTGATGGAGACCGGACCTGAGCACAGGCCTCGGGACCCTCCTTCCTAGCCATTACCACAGAAGGCTGTCTAAACCCTTCACAAACTGAATGCCTCCGTGATCCTGCTATGGCTTGGATGACTTTACAATATATTTGTAAAGATGAGACAGACAGACCTTAAAAGCAGGCAAGACAAGATAACATGATTAAGTACTAACGTAGATCAGGGAAAATTGATTTTAGCTCCAAGGAACCTCTGCCATCCGATCCAATCCCCTCATCTTCATATAATCAACGAAGAGACTGAAGATTATTGACATTGCAGACCTTGTCCAAAGCCACAAAACTGCCTCCCAAAGGCCAAGCCGGCACACGATTCTAAGTTACCTTGATGCCAATCCAGGATTCACTTTAATGTGCCCCCCCGCCTTGATGGCTTCTCGGAATCAAATGTTACAAGAAAGTGTCAGTTTGGGGTGGGTACTGTCAGTTTGTGCATTTCAATCTAGGGGAGTAAAGATGGCCTACCTATAGGAATTCAACAGACTTTATCATCCTAAATTCTGCAGCAATATCGGGGTAAATCTGTAAGGCTCGATGTCTTACCAAAATTGGGTAATGTCAGTTTGGACTGGTATTTACAAGTGAAGAGATGTTATTACTGCGGTAATTTGGTTAAATGAATATTGTGCCAAATTATCTCAAATTTATAGGATAACACTTATAACAATTTTATGGAAAATTGCTTCCAGAATTATACCCTTATAAAGTGCACACATTAATAACACACCACAAGGACACACAAATTATATGAGTCATATCTTTTTGCTCTTGCATACATTGAATAATGTGATGTTTTTGCAAGAGCCAAAGATATACTATGTTATTAAAACATACTGGCATTTTAAAATGCTCCATTAATATCACCATAGACAAACAGAAGATACTGAAATAATAAAGACGTAGTGTTTTGAGCAAGATGAAATGCATTCCCCTTCTAAAGGGAAACCATTTTAAAAAAGAAGACCACACATACAGAAAAAGATGAGCTCCAGATAAGAGTTGGGGAGGGGTGGGGTCATCTGTAGTTATTTTGTGTAGTTTGTTGCACTGAAATTATCAGACGAGTATGATCAAAAATATGAAGAGGTCAATTACCCAGCAACAGGACAGAAGCATTCCTTTCCATTAATTCGTGGAAACTGTGGCTACTTTGCCAGTGTGAGTAGCACTCCTGGGTCTAGAAGTGGTGGGTGGGCACCCCTGTCGCTCTGATGGACGGGCGTGCAGAATGGCGCCTGATTCGGTCAACGCGCCACGCTGTCAGTGTGGGCTCCCAGGTCACGCTTCTGTTAATCCTAATTCGTATGCTTAGAACTCCTGTCCTTCTGGCCCCATGTTCTCTTTCCTTTAGATGCTCTGGCGAGAACAACCTTGTGTTTTGAGATTTGGTCTGATGGTCATAATCTCTACAAAGTGTTTTCTGACCCCTGTCATGGAATTACTGCTTCTTCATTGGCTTCCCCTCGAATCCCCTCGAATCCCCTCGAATCCACTTGTAGTCACCATGGTGGTCCCTCCACTGGACTGTCACCAGTCTTAATCATCTCTGTGAACCTAAACACCATCACCGCTACTAGGTCAGAATGACACACGTCTGTTGAATGATTGAGTGAGTGAATGAATGAACAGAAGGTAAAGCAAAAACCTGAGTGAGGGTGTAAAAGACAAAGCGGGCAAAAGGCGTGTCTTCCAACATCAGTGTTACCAGCCGTGCTGTCGACTCCGTAGTCAGCGGGCCCCGGTCTGAACCTACCGTGTGGGTCAGTCTGTTTCTTGCGTCGATTCCTGCTGATTTGGAGACACACAAATCGACAGGGGAGAGGACACCTCTGCAGACCCCCTGACACCCTGACACGAGTCTCAGGAGATGCGCCTGGTCCCGGAGGCACAACTCTGTAGCCTGCTCCGTGGCCCCAGTTAAGCACAGTCAGATGCCCGGGGCCACCAGTGGGGTCCTTCCAGTGGTGTGAGAACTAAACTGACAGCCTGGAAAGTGTTAACCAGCGGTTAGACTTGGGGCTCTGGGCAAACTGGGTGCCGTTACTTTGTCCCTGTGGACCAGGACCCTGGTCTAATGTCTGAATCTTGCATATCCTGAGCCATGGGAAGTACTCTGGGGGGGAGGTGTTTCAGAAGAATGAGGAACAGGACACTCCATCTTGAAAGTTAGTTTCAAAAGCCAAAAATATTTTCTTGCCTGAGAGAGTCCTCCCTTCCCCTCTAAGGTTCCCCTGCTGCAGACCCACGTTCTCACCTTTGAGGCCCTTCTACACGCTTCCTCTTTTCTGCTCATAACGTGTGGCAAACACAAATGGTCCTTCATCCTCTGTTATCTCCAGATCTGCCCATGTATTTTCTACTCCCAGAGCCACCGCTGCCCTGGTTCAGGACTTCGGACTCTCACCCAGAGGTGATTTCCATTTCGTATTGGCTGGTCGCTCTGCTCCTTCTCTGCTCATCAAAAAACTTTAATTTTGTTTTGTTTTGTTTGAGGTTGAAACAAAAAGACATACAAAAACCAGAAATATGTACTTTTAGATCTCTTGAGGAAAGGGCTAATGTGATGCTTTTGTTTCTAAAATCCTACAGCTAAAGCTTAGCTCGTAATAAGCTACGTGATGACCCCCCGAAGCTGCTGATCCCGTTTTACAGCCTTAACAGCAGAAGGGGAGTACACAGGAATCTGCAAAGGAACCAAGAAAACAATGGTGGCCATGCTAACTCCCGCCTTCATGGAAGGATCTGGAACTGTATCAGCCACGCTCCATGTTAGCTGTTGGGTTACTGCATCCAGAAAACCGAGGCTTAGCAAGCCTGAGTCATGTATCCCAGCCACAAAGACTGTTCAATTCCAAGTCCATTATCTTTCCTCGAAACCGTGCCCTCTCAGGTCTGGTGAGGACAGCTGCCTTCACGCCCCACACGGCGCCCGTCCCATGGAAGCTGCCAGTATTTGCTTGCTGAATGGACAGTTTAATTAAGGAACACGGGGTCCTTCACGCATTGGGGTATGTATGTTTACATATTTCTATTTAAAAACCTTTCTTCACTGGATTCAAAACTATGTAAATTCAAAACTAGGGTAACTCAAGGAGAATAACCTTTAAAAAAATAATCAAAGGCTATGAAAAATTGTCAGTGGGGACACATTTCTTATAGACTTGTTCATGTTATTTCTTTGCTTTGACTTTTGCCAAAAGCTTTACAAATCCAGGATTATGTGCGTGGACCATTCTATCTTAACCACTATCTGCTTACGGCTGCAGGGGATGGGAAAGAAAATACGGCCAAAGAAAAGATTTCCAACCAGTTTTGATAAATAGCTTGTGACTGTCAGCGACACTGATTCCAAGAGCTCTCAGACCACAATCTGCGAATGCTTTATCTTTGCTGGGCACCGGGAACTTGCTAAATTCCTTTCCCAGGCCACTCACACCCTGCACAGCACGCTCTGGTGGATGCAACCTACCTCTGACTTAGCAGGAAACAGTCAAGCCTCCCAAATGTTGTAGAAAGTAGAATCTTTGCTGCAAAACATGTATTTCACTTACTCTGCCCTTCTAGAGCTGTCTGGGGGGCGAGAAAGCCCTTGTGAAGCACATACTTGCAAAACCAAGACGGAACCAGCCTCACCTCCCTGGCGCGCTGGCTTCCTCAGGAGCCGTGCTGGAGGTCCTTCAGCTGGGCTGTGGGGTGAGCAGCCGAGGTGCCCTGGGCCACAGATGTTTCTAATATTCAGTTCTATGCTTGATTGTAAACTGGTTCCCAGACTTTAAAATCGCAGGCATTTAGAAGAAATACAGAAACGTTCCATTTGTAAGGGGAAAAAAAAAAATAGCTTTCCTCACTGCAGACCGCATGCTTGTGTGGAGCTCGTGGAGTCTGACAGGCTCGCCCCAGGCAGCCCTGTCGTCGCGTCCAGGAATTCCGTCCCAAATCTCCCCCTGAACCAGGAGCCCGGGAGCGCAGAGCTGCGAAGGCCGGCTTGTGTCCCGGTCCTCGCTCAGCAGAGCACCAGACGGCTGCCGAGTCTCAGCATCTTGTCTGATTACAGGAAGGGACGCAAATTCACCGGCATCACCACGGCCTCCATCCCCCCTCAGAATCGCTCCAGACAGCCTCTGCTGGTCCCTCCACGCGCCTCCTCGTCCCTTCATCTTCTATTTCACTTCTTTGCTTTCTCTCTTGGTCCCCGCTGCTGCCCTGTTGAACAGCACTGACCCAAGGAAGAGGGCCCCCCCCCCCCCGGGCCCTGAGTGTTAGGGAACCCCGCTCCCTGGCTGTGCCCCTCCCCACAGGGCAAGGCAACCCATGTGGCACCAGGAGCCTGGGCCCACTTGGAACCCCTCTGGCTGCTCCTTCTAGACAATGCTCTGAGTACTCGGCGTTCCCTAACCAAGCAGCCTGTGCGTCCCCTTCGAGGGTATGCACAGACTTGTCTGAGGACAGACCGCTCCACAGCTGCTGGGGGCCCACCCCTCGGCGTGAGGCTGGGCGGTCCACACACATGCTCACGAGAGCCCCTGGGGTGGCGAGGGAGCTGAGGGGACAAGGGGAAGTGGGCCAGGTTCGGGGCTGAGAGCCTCCAGTGATGCCGTCTCCCCAGGCCCCCCACACGGAGGGGTAGACTTGGGCCACAGGACCCCACTGAGCCATCACATCCTTCCACTCTGCACCTTAGCTGTGCGCCCTACTCCCTGGCAGTTCAGGAGGGCCTGACCCTCTTGTCTCCCCGACAGTTTCCCTGACACCACCCCTTGAGGGACAATAAGCCAGGCCTGGCCCTAAAGGAGCATCCAAAACATCAAGCCTTTCTGCCTCCATGACCCGCCGCTGGGCAGGACTGCCCTGGGCTCGGTGTCCCGCTGACTTAAGACTTTCTCACAGCCGTGAGCACTTCGGTGGGGGGAGTGCCATTACTAACCTCTGATTCGCTGTTTCCCAAGCACTCTTTACCGCTAAGGAGCATTTCCATGCCTGGAAGGGTGCTGATTGCTGAGCAGCGACAAGCTCGCACCCCACCTCCCAGCCCCAGCACTGCCCCTCCTCAACCTCCTGGCCCTCGGCCTCGCTCCGCCATGTGTCCCGCACAGACTGACCACCTGAGGAGCCTGAGTGGGCCTGGCAGGGTGGAAGTCTCCAGAGGAAGACACAGTGGAGGAAGAGAAGTGTCAGAGGATGTCTGGGTACCCGAGGGCCTGGGGGCCCCACCCTTCCTGGAGGCAGCACGAGGGCAGCCCAGGAACGAGCGTGCCCTGGACACCCCGTGAGCATCAGGTGCCCCACGGGCCCATCACTCAGGCTGCACCACTCCTGTGGGACGGCGTCCACACCGCCTCTTCCTAACCACGGGGCGAAGGCCCAGAGGCAGCCACACACCTCCTGGGGCCATGCTGCTCTGAACTGCTGGGACTTCAGCTCTGCTGTTTCCCATCCCATGTCCCTGTTCTCATGTCTTCAAACATCATCAAGGGACACTGTCCTTCTGAAATTCTATGTGTCCCAACACACAGGCCCTGTCTCAGGCCACAGGGGAAACTGGGGTGGGTGGCCCACTTATAGAATAAGATGATCTTAGGTTGGACAAGAGGTACATGGTTCTGAGGGTCAGCACACGACAATCCAGGGCACGGACTCTCTCTCTCTCTCTCTCACACACACACACACACACACAGACACACACACACAGTTTCTGGACAAAGTAGCTGTTGATTCTGAGGTTAGAAGTACTGATCGCTATTTGCCCTTAAGCTTATCTGCAGAAATCTCAGACATCCTGCGCTAAAGAGGAGGTGAGGTCAGGTTTAATTCATTTTACTTTGTCCAATGTATTAAGAGTGGGAGAGGCTCACTGGCGTGTCCAGGGAGAGCCCTGATGTGACGCTGGCCTCTCTGTCTGTGTTCCGGCTCTTCCCAGCCCTGCACTCCATTGACCTGACTGTGTTTTTAGAAAGTACTGAACACAGGATTGCTCCCCGTCACCAAGGGGGGGGGGGTGCTGTTTGTACGGCTCACTTTGGGATTGCCCAAAAGGGACATGATTGCGCATCCCGCTCCCTCCGGCGCAGGCTTGCCCACCGCTGGACATCATTCTGAGCTGCGCTCCCAACGCTGTAATCACGTTGTGGGTTTCAGGACGCGTGCTGGCTGCCCTGGGCTTCCTGGGACTTCTCAGAGGGTTGCCGTTCTGTGTAAGAGCCATCAGGGCGGTGGCTCCTCTCCCAAACCCCGGGGTTTCAACAGCAGGCCGTTAGCCGGCTTTTTGTCCTGCCTGAGTTAGTCCTGCTTCTTCTCCGACAGATCTTTTGAGCACAGTGAAATGGAAGCTCAAATTTTGTCTCTCTCTGCTTGTCAGTTGCCAGTTTCCAAGCCAACTCTTACCTCATTTGAATGATAAAGTCCTTGAAACCCCTACTTACTCTTCAGTGGGTCTCTGGTGCCTCATTTCTCAAGCAGCATCTCCACTGGAGGGTGGCTCTCTCTGGCCATCAACGCTTGTCCTGACTCCAGCCCCCTTCCCGGGTTGGCGCACATGGGCTGTACAAACTTCAAATTGTTCATTTTTCTATTTGGTAGAGATCTTATCAACGTTCTACATAAACCCTTCCGTCTTCACACTTGGTGAAGTTGAATTCAAGGGAGGTGAGATCTTCCATGCAACGTTACCACCACATACGTGGTCACCCAGTCAGAACAGAGGTGCCTAGTACCCCACGCTGTGGCCCTTCCCGTGCCCCATGTTTGGGTTCCAGTCTCACTTATATCATTTATATCACTGGCTGTTGCTTTTTTATTTTCAAGTTTTGCTGCCCTCCAGGTATGCATTTCTGCCCTGCTTTATTCCAAAAAAAAAAAAAAAAAAATCTGTGTGGCTTGCAAGATTCTAATACAATAAAAAGATTCTTAAAGATCAATGTGATGAAAAAAGTAGGCAAAATGGTATGATGAAACCAGAGGGAAAGTTAGTCATGGGATTTATGCCGTAAAGTCCTATTCACTTAGTGAAGTTGCATTGCAAGTTAAAACATGGGCTTCCCGTTAACCAAAGTAAAAAGGGAAAGTTGAAGCTTCGCACTGTTCACAAGAGAAAATACCAATTGCTCACAAGTGAACTTTTCCTGGCCATACTTTACCATCCATTCTTAATTTGTTTCTTTTGTCTGAGGGCATAAATGTCATGTCCCTCATTAAATGAAATGTAAGTTTTTTTTTTTCCCCCTGCCACCCATTCCCTCTAGGTTGCTGTACCATTTCCCTGGCTTCCTTCCAACCAAAGGCCAGTCTCCTTCGAGCGATAGCTTGCAATCCCTCTTTGGTAGCCAGACCTCTCCTGGCTTCTGCCCGGGGCTGTCTTCCTTCCTCAGGGCGGCTGCTGCTTGAGATGTTTGCCGTGGTTCATCGATATTTGCCCGGAGTCTGGACAGAGCAGCTGGACACACAGATGAGGAGTCCCCATTGTTGTCCTTCTCCTGTTCACTGGCAGCTGTAAAGGATGATGCAGAAGGGAGTCAGGGTCTCCCATCGCATCTTCCTTTCTGCCATCATCTGCCGTCTGCTGGGAAGCCTGGCCCCCAGTCTGTCACCTGCAGCCCAGGAATGTTCCAGGGCCGAGGTGGAAATGGCAGCTCAGGAACCACGAGGCAGGACATAGCCTGTCCCCAGAGGAAACCAGCCAAAATTGTTTCTCTAAAATTTTGATATACCATCTATTTTTATCACCTTTGTTTGCCTATTTATCATATTTATGCATTTCTTGCCTATTTCCTTAAATTTTGTGAAGTGACATAAAATTTCAGCTAAGACAAGCAGATAAAGGGAATCTCTCAGGGGCTGAGCTGACGGGCCTGCATGCGGGTCCTACTGGCGGGGCGAGTGGAGGCTCTGGGTGAGCTGAGAGCTGCAACCCTCTAACAACGCGGCTGCTACTGTTCCTCCTCTAACGACTGCAGCTTGGAACTTCTTTTCCTCTTGTGTGTCTTGTGGACGGACCAGCGGTCTCTGGACTATGAGCGCCCCTCTTTGTGTGACACTTTACAACACTGACTGATCTTGGAGGGAAAGGATTACTTCTGAGCGCAGAGATTTGTGTGTTTTGTTTTGCTTTCAGACCTCTTCTATGGTCACTGATGCCTGGACAGAGTCAGAGGACTTCACAGTTAGAACATAACCTTAGCAGCTCTGCTGTTTTTTTTTTGTTTTTGTTTTTGTTTTTTTTAGATTTTTCATAGCTTGATCAAGGACAAGGTAGGAGGGATGGTATTTGAGAAAGAAAGCTGGTGGTGGAGGGAGAGACTTTTATCCCTGCTCAGCTCCTAGGATGCTGGGTGATCTCGGGGAGGTCACTTCACCTCTCTGTGCCTCTGTCTCCTGAGCTGTAAAAGGATGAGATGAATTAGATGATCTCTGGGTACCTCTAAGGCTAAGCATGTGGGGCCTATGTACTTCCCAACAAAGACCTTTCCTGAAGAAATCTCACACTTCCCCCAGCCTGCAAACCTCAAGATTCTGCCTCACATTGAGTCCTCAGTTCCTCTGCTCCCGACTCCTTTACAACCCGTGATGAAAGCTGAAAGGGCAAAAGACGAAGATGATGAAACACAATGCAAAGAGTGAATCCATCGCTCAGCCCCTTACTCCATACAGAAAATGACCTCCAGCTGTTGGCCAGGTCAGGGCAGCAATCTCGCGGAGCCCTGGGGGTCCAAAGAGGAGGGCACACTGCATCCCCAGCTGAATTGCGTCTGTGCAGCCCCGGAGGACTTGAACATGAAAACACATTTTTCTCACAAGCTACATTTGGGCTTTTGTTAGAAGCATTCCAACTCCAAGACTTCGTGAACAAACTATAGGCTCCATTGGTTTCCCACTGTTCTTTTTTTGGGGGGAGGTGGGGAGGGTAATTAGGTTTGTTTGCCTGCTTGTTTGTTTATTTATTTATTTTAACAGAGGTACTGGGGATTGAACCCAGGGCCTCTCGTGCATGCTAAGCATGTGCTTTACCTCTGAGCTGCACCCCCTCTCCTCTGCACTGGTTTTTACAGGTACTGTGCCTTCAGTGTCCCCAGAAAGAGAGTTTGAAAGGACCCTTTTATTACAAGTGCCTTAAGACTGTCTTACATTCTTCTTGGTGTCCTGCATGGGGAGCAGATAAAGGCAGCGGCATCCTTTTCTGTGAAGGCACCACCCACTGCCTGTATGTCTTCTGTGCAGATAGTTTACTATGAGTCTGAGCATAGAATCAATAAGACAGGTTTCCTGCCACGAGGGAGAGGGCAGTCAAGTCTGGCATAACTGACGGGTGTGGAAACTATAATACAACACAACGTTGTGAGGGTTTCTCTAGGACCTTGGACCAAAGGAGCATCATGATGCTTTTAGGAACCAGAGAAACTTCTAGAAGGAGCTGTGTTAGGGCTAGGACAAAGGCAAGACATGCATGCTTAGTCTCTAAATTTCATATAATCATTCTTCTCTCCCTATGATTAGTGTTTTGTTTTTGTTTTTTGGTCTTTGGTAAGAGATCTTTTCCGACTATAAAATGATAAAGATTTTCATGGAATGAAGATACCACTTTTTATTATCTTTGAAAACCTATATAATTTTGCCTTCCCCACTGAGGTTTAAAATATATGTGGACTTCATTCTTGTGGAAGGTTGAAGCAGAGGCCCCCCGCATTTCTCTTCCCAGTGTAGATGGCCTCCCGTCCGGGCACCAGCACCGTCCAGATGCAGACAGTGCGAGTAGGAATTCCATCTGGCTGACGACCTCGAAGGACAAGCTTTCAACATTTCCCACTACAGGTTTTAGGATTTCTGTAGTGTTTGGACTGATGTTTATTTTAATTAAGAATTCTCTTTCAAATTCTCTTTTGTTGACAGTAATTTTTTAACATGGCTGATTATTAAATTTCATCAAATTGGTTTGATCTATTCATTTGGATGATTTGGGGTTTCTCCATTAATCTGTTAAAGTGGTGAATTACACTATGATAAAGCAATCTTGAATTCCAGATATAAAACCTTGGTCATGATGTATCAGTTCCTTTAAATATTGCTGGACTGGAAATACTAAGTTTTTTTTTTTTTTTTTAGGATGATTGCATTTATGTTTACATATCAGATTATTCTGTAATTTTCCTTTGTTTTCCAGACCTAATTGAGTTCAAGTTTCTTCTAACCTCTTATTTGTGGAGAGTACCTTTTTATCTATTTTTTTTCCCTTTATTCTCTGGAAGACTTTGGGAAAGTGGTTAAAATTGCTGTTTAAGCCCTCTGGGCCTGGAATATTCTTGTAAAGGAAAACGTTTTGTTGTTGATTTATTTAAATTAATGGAGTCAATTCTGGTAAGTCGTGTTTTTTCTAGGAATGTGCTCAGTAAACTTAAATTTTTGGTATTGACAAAAAGTGATAAATCCCCCACTTTTTCATTTTGAATCTTGCCTTTTCTTTTTCTTCCTTTTTTTCCCCTATTTCTTGACCAATGATGCCATAAGATTATCAATCTTTTAGCTTTTTCCAAGAATCAACTTTTGATTTTTTTGACCGTCTCTACTGTCAGCCTTTTAAAAAAAATGCATTGATTCCTGCGTTTAAATAATTCTCTCCTTTCAGTTGTGTATGGGATATTATTCCAGTTTGTTGACATGGAAATTTAGCTCATGAGTCTTCTTTTCTTTTCTAATATATGCATTTCAAAAGATCCCATAATTTCCATGATGACTTATAATTTCCCCTTAGGCTCATGGATTATTTAGCAATGTACGTCTTAATTTTCAAACATGTATATATTTCTAATTGTCTTTTCTTCGTTTATTTTTGACTTCTAGCATGATTGGGTTGCCATCAGAAGACATATTTTATGTAAATTAATTCCTTTAAAAACGAATCACTGTATCACAGCCCACCATATAGTTAATTTTTGTAGGTACCTCTGATATGGCTTAAAGGATTCTGTGTTCTGCAGCTTGGGAGGGTCCCACTCTATGTCTTTGTAAGTCAAATGTCTTAATCAAGTTGTTGAAATCTCTATAACTTCACTGTTTTTTTGTTTTGTTTTGTTTTGTTTTGTTTGCTTGGACCACTAATGAATGAACTATGCCGGAGTTCCTGAAATAATGGTGAATTTTTCTATTTCACTTCTAGCTCTAGTAATTTTGTCTTCTCCATTTTGAAAGTGTGCTATTAATTGAATACAAATTTAGAATTTTTTAATCTTCTGGCTTATTTGATCATTATATTATTATGTATTGACCTTTATTAATGAATTTTGGCTTAAAATGTACATATAATATAGTTACATTAGGTTTCTGCTTACATGGTCTATGTTCTTTGCTTTTACTTTTGACAGTTCTATATATGTTGGTTTTAGATATGTTTTATATAAACTGAGTATATTTGGATTTTGTTTTCTTACTCAGGCAATTTTTGTCCCTTAGTGGACCATCTAGTCCATTTACATTAAACATGGTTATGGATCTATTTGGTTTTCAGTCATTCATGCTGTTTTATGCTTTGTTTATCTATGTTTCTCGTCCCTCTCTCTCCTGCATTCTCTTAGTGGCCATCCTAGTAATTATAACAATACTCAACTTATCTAACTTATCTATGGCGATAAACGCTTTTGTTCTCCTTTTGGACAAGACAGTACCATGGACCACTAACTCCATTTATCCCTGACGTTCTCTCCTGCTTCATATAATTCCACAGGGAGCTCTGGACTCTGTTGTCCTGCTTGGAGGCAAGGAGGCTGGGCCTTCACGTGCCCTGAATTGACCTCCACCAGAAGCAGGTTGTCCCCAGGGAAGATGAAGTGACCTTGTGTATCCTGGCTGTCTTAAATTGCAGACAGTTAGGGCAATCCCATGAGAATGACTTAGTGATGTGACGTCAGCAGCTGGTGGAGTTTCTGTGGGAGGATTCTGGGAAAATTGCCGGTGGTTCTTGTGTTTGGCCTTCATATTTTGAGGAACCTGGACCATTTGATGCCAGGTTTATAATAGTTAATACAGACTAATCTGGGAGAAAGGTCACTGTGGCTGACTTTCCCAACCAGTAAGAGTGTTGGATCTGCATGGATTGGGAAGTTTCATGCTGCACAGATTCAGCTAGAGAGATGCACACCAAATAGAGTGAAATTTTAAGTAAGAAAGTGTCTATCTTTTTGCCCTCCTGTACTCAGTTGCTATTCCTGTGACTGATTGCAGGGAAAGGAAAGAGCATGATATTTTCGTGGGGAAAAATCAAACTCATGCCCAAGAATATTGTCCAAATATAAAGCCTTAGGGATGTGGGCTGGATGTGAAAAATTGGAAAATCTCCCCAAAGAAATCTGAGTCTTGGGTTTTGAGAGAAAACTCGAAGAACGGGTACCAGGGAATAAGTGAGGGCTCTAAGCAGCTCCCAGGGCAGTGATTCTGTCATTTATTCATGCTTCTTTAGTTATGTGTCAGTAAGATTGTAAAGGCCAGAAGGATCAATAGCTTGGTGATATGGACTGAGCTGTGCCCTGCCCACGATTATATGTTGAAGTCCTAATCTGCAGAATGACTGTATGTGGAAATAGGTCCTCTAAAGAGGTAATGGTGGTTTAATGAGGTCATAAGGGTGGGCCCTGATCTCATAGGACTGGTGTTTTTATAAGAAGAGGAAGAGACAGCAGAGATGCTTGCTAAGAGAAAAGACCACGTGAGGACAGGGAGAAGGTGGCCGTCGGCAAGCCTAGGAGAGAGACCTCTCCAGAACCCAGCCCTGCTGGTGCCTTGATCTTGAACTTCGGGTCCCTAGAACTGTAAGAAAAGACTCTTCTGTTGTTTCAGACACTTGGTGTGTGGTATTTTGCTACAGTGGCCTGAGAAGGTTAAGACACTTGGTGATTTAAACCTCTCTCAGCTACACCGGAGTGCCTCGGGACAGTGACTAGGAAGCTGGCCTGTCTGGAAACCTTGCTTAGAAATATATGCGTCAGAAAGAAAAGCAAAGCAAACAAAATCATTGAAATGATAAAATTCAATATAGTGATTATCTCCAGATGATCACCTCTGAGGCGGTTTGGGGGGGGGGGAAGAGTTGGTACAAGGTGGGTTTCAACTATATTTGTAACATTTACTTTCATCAGCTGGTTGGTAGGTTCATGGTTGTTTATATTTCCTTTCATGTCCTTAGATCATTTTGTACACCTGAAATATTTCAGAAAAATATTAGAAGAAGAACAGTAAAATATTTTGAATACTCGCTGACTAATTAAACAGATTTTTATTGCATCCCACTTTTATAATACTGGTGGGATAGAGGGGAAGACGAAATCAAAAACACTATGCTTGGTTTTCGCCTTCTTTTCTTTTTTTCCAGCTTTATTGATATATTACTGACATAACATATGCAAATTTAAGGTATACAATGTGATGCTTTGATACAAACACACATATATGTGAATATTGCAAAATGATTATCAAATAGACAGTTAAAACACCCATCCCTTCCCATAATTGTCATTTTTGTTGTGTGTACTGGTAACATTTGAGATCCACTCTCTTAATAACTTTCCAGGGTACAATGCAGTGTCGTTAACTACAGCCACTCAGACTTACTCATCTTACTGCCAGGAGTTTGTTCTCTTGAACCAACATCTCCCACCACCAGCCCCACTCCCACCAGTCCCTGATAACCACCATTCTACTCTCCATTTTTATGAGCTTGTCTTTTTAAAATTCTACACATAAGTGAGAACATACAGTATTTATCTTTCTCTGTCTAACTTACTTCACCCAGCATAATGTCCTCAAGGTCCATCCATGTTGTTGCAAAAGGCAGGATTTCCATCTTTTTTATGGCTGGATAATATTTCATTGTATAGCATACCACATTCTCTTTATCTGTTCATCTGTTGATGGAAGCTTAGGTTTCCACGTCTCGGCTATTGTGAATAACGCTGCAGCGAACACTGGGGTGCAGTATCTCTCGGGTATAGTGATTTCACACCCTTTGGACAGGTATCCAGAAGTGAGATTGCTGGATTGCGTGATGGTCCTATTTTTAATTTTTTGAGGCAGCTCCATCCTGTTTTCCATAGTGGCTGCACCAATTTACATGCCCACCCACAGGGCACAATGGTTCCCTTCTCTCCACATTCTTGCCAAGACTTCTTGTCTCATGTCTTTTTAATGCCATCCGTTCTAACAGGTGTGAGGAGATCTCTCCCTGAGGTTTGACACGCATTTCCTGATGATTCGTGATGCCATGCACCTTTTCATGTACCTGTGGTCCACGGGTATGTCTTCTTTGGAAAAATATCTATTCAAATCCTTTGCCCGTTTTGAAATCAGATTGTTTTCTTGCTACTGAGTTGTGTGAGTTCCTTATACATTTTGGATAATACGCTCTTTTCAGATAGAACGTTTGCAAATATTTTCTCCTATTCTGAAGGTCACCTTTTAAGTTTGCTGATTATTTCTTTAGCTGTGGAGAGGCATTTCAGTTTGATGTCGGTTTTATTTTTCAAAGTGGTGATGTTACCATTAACCCAACCGTTCTCTCTAGCCTGGACCTCCTTATAGTCTGACTATGGCTTTTGTGAAGTGCCTGGGGTTATGGCTGCAGGGCTAGCTTATTTAAGAACATACCTACAAAGTGTGATATCTTACTCAAAAGATCTACATTTAATGTAAGATTTTATTGCTGCTGCAAGTCTACCCATTAAGGAGAATTTCTGCTGACGCTATTAAGTTGACCTTGAAAAAGTTCTCATGCCCCATCATGCCTAAAATAATACTAATTACACCTGACATTTATTAATTGCTCCATAATTATCAAAGTGATTCCAGAGGCCTTAATAACTTGCTAGATCCAACCATCATAAGGAGACTGTCTCACCTGGGGTGCCGCAGTCCTGGGAGGAGCCCCAGCCTGGAGAACCAGACGTCACTCCACAGGAGATTCTGCTGCAGGAAGGCTCAGAGGACAGGGGTGCAGTTAACCAACCGCTGGAGGCTCTGCCATCTAGGAAGTTATCATCCATAGCCCCCAATCTTTAGTGGTGCTGCTAAGCTGAAAGTCCAGAGGTGACTGGATTAGATGATAAGGCTATATATTAGAATGTCTGACACAGGGTGCTGCGTGCAGAGGAATGGAGCAGCTGGGACCCATGGAAATCAGAGCTTTGAGCTCTTACTCCAGATTCAGTGTCTGGGCTGATTTGAATCAGATTTCAAATGCAGAGAAGGTCCCGTCCAACATCTGGTCACATGAACACAGTGATGAGAGGAAAGTAAGGTACATACTGGACTATCCCATGGGAAGGTGGGGAACAGAAGCCCAAGTTTGTAAAGGGACAAATCGCCACCCACAGTGGTGATACTAGTGGTTAAAACTAACGCTCCAGCCTCCACATCCTTTCTTCCTTAAAAAACCCGAACTACCACCGTAGTCTAAGCAAAGACTGCGAGGCTGCTCCTGTGGGAGGCAGATACCATTGCAGCTCGGTAACCAGCAAGGAAGGTGATGGAAAAGGAGGGGAGAGCAACCAGTGGGGGCAAACGTTTTCGTGGGATCAGAGGGTCTAAGAGAATGGTGCTGCAAGGTGATCTTCCTCCAAATGCCCCGGGTCCTTGTGACATTTCCCGAGGCTTTGTATTATTTGTAACTATCCGTCTTAATGACAGCCTTTCCCATGCCTGGCATGTCCTGACTCAGCGCCAGCAATGCGCTGAGTCAGCAGGAAGTGATCTCATCAACTCTGTGGGAAGTTCCCACATTGTAATGGAGAAAACAGAATCCAAATAAATGGGATTGAAAAAAAAAAAAAGAGTCCTCATCAGCAAGAATGGAAGTTTGAAACATCAGAAGTAACTGTGGTGGGATGCTGGGAGTATTTTAAATGGGGGAACAACGTTATTAACTTTGATTTAGGAGGAGGTAACTTGGCATAAAACAAAATAGAAATAGGCAGTCAGATCAAAGTCTCTTTTATTTTAGCTACACTTGCAGTGTATATTAGAACTTACAAAATTATAGAGTTCTCTCAAATAAGGCTTGGAAACTCTTTTATAACTGTTTTATTAAGGAAACTAGGAACTTTCCTTAATAAAATAGGCAGCTACTGGGCCTGAATTTGATTTGTATGTTAAAAAAAAATAAAAGAAGAAGTTGTCCCTTAGCTTCTTGTTTCCAAGGGGATTTTTTTCCCCCAGAAATACCGCGCTTACTGGATGGCGCATCGCTAATTTTGGAGACCATATGTTCTAGGTATTCTGGGAAGGATCTGGGTTTCAAACACTGTGTCCATTGTTCTCAGAAGCACAACTTGCTTGAGAATCCCAGGGGTGATACCTATCTCTGAGCAAATACTTTCTACATCCCAGGGACTTGTGTGCAGTGAATCATTTAATTTGCATGGCGATTCTTGAAGTTGGCATCACCGTGATTACATTCTTACCTATTTGGAAACTAAGATTTGGAAAGGTTAAGTAGCTTGCTCGATATCTCCCAGCTGGACATGGCAGAGTTCTTTGGGTCCAAAGGCTGATGTTTTAACCAAAATAAGAGAGTGGTGATGCTCTTTGCCTTTGTTGTCCAATCTTGTGTGTTCCTGTTGTCAGTGGAGTTCCAGGATGACCCCAGGACCCTTTCACGTCCATCCAGTGCCCTCCCCTTGACTGCTGGCAGAACCCGGGAGGATGGTGGGGTCTCCCTCCTGGGATTAGATTCCTAATCAGGGAAATTTGAGTTCATCAAAACGGAGGTGGGCCTGTCTTAATCAGGTCATCCCTTTGCAGGCCTTAAAATGGCCCTTCCTGAAGTCAGAGAGATGAAAAGTCTGGGAGGACCTACAGATGGGGTCACCTGGCTGGGACGTGACTCAGCTTCTGGGAGATTTGTTCCCCAGGCTGACAGCTGGCGAGCAAGAAAAGTGTTCCCTCCTTAGCCTTCACATAAGGATAAATCCAGTGACCCCTTGGTATCAGTGCTGGGACCCCCTGAGCAGGGGTCCAGCTAAAGCATGCCAGACTCCCGAGGAGGCTGTGAGAGGGTGAATCTTGTGCTGCTTTAAGGCACACGTCTGTGGAAGTCTGTTCTGCACAACAGAAAGCAAGTACACATACTCTTCCTACATCATCTCTTGTCTTTCCTCCCACCCAGATTTACGGGGCATTTGTTAAATAGCAGAATGTGTGTCAAGAATTGTAGCTACAGAGGTCAGCAAAATCAGATGAGGCCCCTGTCCCCGTAAAGCTTATGATACGGCGAAGGAGACAGATGTTAATCAAATAACAACACGATACTGAGATAACCGCCCCTAAGGCACCGTGACATTGACCGCAGTCGTCCACCCCGCCGGGGAGCACGGGGAAAGCTCCCGCGGCAGCAGCAGTTAGACAGGAGCTGAAGTGTGTAGGGAAGGGCACGGCAGGTGGAGGGAACGGCAGGACAAGCCCCCCTGCGCAGGGGGAACCGTGCATGTGGGGCGGAGCGAGGGTCCGAGGCTGCGCGTGCAGATGGAGCCGGAGGCGGGGGCTCGCGGGGTGGAGCCTCGAAGCCCGATGTGCTGGGGGGGGGGTCTCCTTTGTCAGAACAGCAGGAAGTGGAGGGACTGTGGAAGCGAGGAGGGCAGAACGGGGGAAAGCACTGAGGACAGCCTGCAGGAGGAAGCCGGGGGTCTGACCAGAGCCATGGCGGGGGTGGGGTGGGGTGGAGGGAGGGGCACGGGCAGGCGGCGGGAGGGGGCCCGACGTGGGGGGCGGGCTGGAGGGGACGGCGAGCCCCCCGGGGCTCCCATGTTTCCAGTCCCAGAGGCTGAGGGGAGCTTCCTGGCCGCGGGGAGGCGGCGCAGCGGAGGATGGTCTGGGTCAAGGTCGGCTGGCTGCTCCTGAGGCCTGTCCAGGAGGAGCTCACTCCCGCCTTGGAGCCTTTCAGTCCTCAGCTAAGAGGTGGCACAATGCATGAGAGCGAGCGCGGACTGACGATGAGAAGACAGAGGGAAAGAGGCCCCGGGAACCGAGACATCTGCAGAGCATCTATTTCCTTCCCACCTGTTCGGGTGACTCACACATTCTCTTTCAAAAATTAAGAAAAAATGGGAAACATGCACCCCATTCCTTTAACTATCCAAATAATGGAAAATTTAAATAATGACAAATAATATGTCATATTATAACACATAAATAATTGACTTTCAGAGGCTGTCAGATGATATAATGGTTGAGTCTCTACTGTAATAGCCCAGAGACCACATAAATACCAGATACATTTCTACCTACTTAAGTTCAGTTCCCGATTTAGCCAGCCGTGATCGGAGGATCTACAGCCATCCTGAATCCGCTAGATATGTTTGTTTGGTTTTGTTTTCAGCTGGAATTTTATGTGTGTGAATTTTTCATTCAAACAAATCTGGAAAAAATATTAATTAGTTATGGACTCACTGAGTTATATGAGAGAGTTGAAGTTTTAGAAATTAGATTGAATGCTATTTTCAGCCCGAGGATGGCGTGATCAGTGTCACTGACTCCCCCATTCCACTCTAATCTTTTTCCCTGGGATATGTTCCAACTGGAGTCAGGCAGGATGGGTTTAAATCCCGGCTGTCACAGACCAGTTCTATGACTCCAGAGAAATTGTCTATTATATAAAATACCTCTTAGGGCTGCTGTGAAGCTTACAGGTCATAAAAGAAGCAATGTCTAGAAAAGGGTAACTGATAAGTGGAAATTTCCTTCCCTTGTGTCTCTTAATCTTAAGGGAATGATTTAAACCCCAGTTTTAGGTCAGTTTGCCCCAAACAGAATCTTATTCTCTCAAGAAGTAAAGTAACAAGAAAGTGAAATTTTCATAATATTACCTAAATACCTCGTGGGATACTGTGGATTTAGTGGGGGAGCTCATAAAAAAAACTCTAGCATTTCATTCATTTTCAGCTGCTATCTCTGACATATGGAAGATTGCAATTTCACAAGGAAGTGAAGCCTTACCTCCTACCAGGTGCCAATATATTTTAAGCAAAGCGATATCACAACTCTGGAATTATTGAAAACCTATGTTCTTTCTCTCCAATTGCTTGAGGCAGACGTAAAAAGTCACCTTTCTGAAACCAGCATTTGACGTCATTGGGGCTGGCTCTAAGGGAGGTGACATTGTAGTTGTGGGAGACCGTGGAAAGCATTCGGGCTGAGCAAATCTGCAGGGCAGGTCTATCTTTAGAATTTCGTTATGCAGGGCTATTCGGATGCTCTAACAAAATTGGAAAACTCTCATCTCTCAAAGTACATTGACAGTTCATTGCCCTGCAGTGAAGGACTTTTTAAAAGTTTGCTTTCTCTCTTTTCCTCAACAATCAATCTCTCTACTGGTTAAAAATCAGAAGGTGAATCGCGTGTGTCCTCTCTATGCACCCAGTTCAGCTCATTTTCTGTGTCTAGTTGATTTCAATAGCCTTCAATTCTTGGAACGATTTCAACCTAGCGAGAAAGTATAAGGCTGTATATAATCTGCCGGCATAACAGCATCTTGAGAAGTACGCAGAGAGTGCGTGTGCGTGTGCGTGTGAGTGTGCGTGTGTGTGTGTTTACCTCCCCCAAGGAGCAGCCGTGCGCCGTGTTTACTCTGTTCCTATTTTGGTCCTTTGTCATCACTGCTGTAGCCCAGTGTCATCTGGTGGGAATATTTACCCGCTGGATCAGACGTGCCTGGTGACAGTGAGTGCACATCTGGAGTCTAGACTTGGCGGCTCTGTGAGCAGGCTCCCACCCCAGCGCTCCATGGACCCCAGGGCTCCGACGCCGGGCGCCCCGCTCTGTTGACGCAGGCAATGGGCTGCCTTTACTCCCTGGACGCCCCTCGCCTCCTCTGTCCCTCTGTGTCTTAGCTCTGACTGTGTGCTTTGGAGGACAGCCGCTGGAGAACCCTTCCCTGCTCCCTTCAGTGACCCACCACCTCCATGCTCAAGATGCTTTGCCGGATAGGGGTGGGAAGGAGGCAACTTCTAACTGAGGAAGGGGCACCAGTGAGAAACCTGAGGACTGGGGAGTCTGCCTGTCAGAGTTGCTGGTTTGCGTTGAGCTGGAGAGAAGAGCTTTGATAGATGTATTAGGTATGAGAGAGAAAGAATCCGATCTGGTGGAGAGGATGCAGATGTTGGAATATATGATTTGGGTTCAATTCTTGTCCTTAGCCATCACATCAGATGTGTGATCTCAAAGGTCTCTGAGGTTCAAATTTATTATTGGTAAATTTGAGGGAGGAAGGACCACCTCATGAAGCTGCTGGGAGGATTCCGCAGGTCAGTGAGGGTAGAATTTGTTGAAGTGGGAAATAAGATCTAGTTCCCCTCTTTCCAACGTGTATATCACATATATAGATAAGAAAGTGATTCTTTGACCCAAGGCAAGAAAAATAACCTTGATAGTGGCTGAAAATATAGGTCGGTTGTTTGTCTGGGGTGGGTTCTGGTGGAGTAGAGGGGGCTGAAATCTTTATGTGAGGTGAGAAGTTTGGAAGCTGGTTCAACAGCAGTGGCTACTTTTAGACATAAGGTGACAGAGGAAAAGGCAACCGCGTTTTTGTGGCTGCAACACTTCCCATGTGGGATCTTTTTTTCTCTTGCTTCTTTTTATAAAATGAAACTACTGTGAAGCTCAGAGAATGGGTTGGTGACTTCTATAGAATTCGACTGGAACCCTTCAGGAGTTGAGCCTCCCCTGACTGGGCATGCTTGGTATTTGAGAGATGCTTAACGCATGTGCATTGCTTTATTTATTTATTTGTTTAAAAGCCATGGGTTATTTTTTTAGTGTATTCCCTGCACAAAAATGCTATGACAAACTGTAAAAAAGAAGTTATCCTTATAGGTACATAATTAATTACATTTGCAATAAAGTGACACCAAAATAATTTTCCTTTAAAAAAAAATAATTTGGGTGTCTACCTAGCAAACAAAAGTCTTTGAGAAATTATATTCTTTTTCAGAAAATTTCTTTTATTATATTGAGGACAGCAAACCACGGCCTGAAGCCCACAAGACAGAAACTGTATATCTTCTGCCAAACCAAAAATATTTACTCGCTGGCTCTTTGTAGAAAACATTTTGTCCATGCCTGTAATTATATAAATAAAAAGAACTTTTAAAGTGTGGTTTTCTCTTTTAAAATAAGGAATATATATCTCTCTGTATATTTTTATCATGATATTACCTGGCATAAAATCCATCCAACACTCTGACTACTGTCTTAGTCAGTGGGGCTGTCAGAACGAAATACCATGGACTGGGTGGCTTAAAGAGCAGACATTGATTTCTCAAGTTCTGAGGCCTGGAAGTCCACGATCAAGGTGCTGGCAGGTTCAGTTCCTGTTGAGCGCCCTCTCCCTGGCTTGCAGACAGCTGTCTTTTCACTGTGTCCTCACATGACAGAGAGAGAGAAGCTCTGACATCTTCTGATTTTATAAGGGCACTAACCCCACCATGGGGCCCCACCCGCATGGCCTCATCCTAAACCTAGTTACCCTGACTTTGGATGCCATCTCACTGGGGGGTTAGGGCTTATGAATTTTGGGGGGACACATTCAGCCCATAGCAACTGCACAAGAAGTTCCTTATCATGGTGGAGAAAGTCCTTTCCTCCGTGGTATTAACGGATCATGCTGCCTTTATTCCATGGCACTCAGTCTCTCTGCCTTATGTTCCAGACAGATGATCAAGTTCTTATAAGATTCCATGGGGACAGAAATGAAGGAGCAGCTAATTTTGCCTGAGGTCACCAGAGCCATATGCATGGAGTATTTTTGACTTGGGCTTAATACGATATTGGAGGAGCCATGGGTGTTGGAGCGGTGTAGGCATGGACCGTTGTGGTGTCTGTGTTGGAGGTAAACCAGGGCATCACTGGGGCAGGAACCTGGGTGTGTGAGGCCAGTCTGGAGTCATGGGTTTATTCTACTGCTCACTCCACACCTGTTTTGGGGAAAGGACATAAGTATGTGAGCTTCAACATGCTCATCTGTGAAATGGGACTATTGACACCACCTGCCTTGGGAGGGTGCTGGGAAGAAGCAACAGAAGAGAGGTGACCCAGTGCAGTGAGTGCTCGTGACCGTCACTACAGCTGCCCTCGACATGACCTCGTGGTGCACCGTGTCATCCCCTCCTGCTCCTCCCCACCCCCCACGCCAACACGGCGCCCTCTGCACGTTCTGCCTGTTGGGAAGGACTCGGCTCAGGAAGGTCTTCTTGCTGCTCAGAATCTCCATGACAACACTGTGTAGTGTGGTTTCTCTTAAAAAAAAAAATCATACAACCTAAAACATCTAAAATTACAACCAGCAAGTTGTCAGCCTGCCATTTCAGTACAAATGTACACTCTGGCCTTCAAGAGACATTTCGAGCCTTGAACGGAGACCAACAATCAAAGATTTATGTTTGGTTTGGGTTTGGGTTTTTTACCTATCATTTTCCAGTTTGGTAACTAGTAGCAGGAATCCAGCAGTTGAACCAGACCTAGCATTTAAGTCTTAGCAACGTGAAAACACAATGAAAGTGCAACCGCTCAAAGCCCTGACTCCCCCCTTAGCAGGCTTCAGTGTCACCGGCCTGTGCAATTACGTGTATAAATAGCGTTTAGAAATCAAATGCTTTCGATAGAGGTCCATCAATGCTTCGGTCTCTTCTTTAGACCAATAGATACAGTATATTTTAAGTCTGGGATATTTTAACAGTTATAGTGATTTGGTTTTTTTGATTTTTTTGGTTTTTTGATTTGATTTAATTTTCATTTGATTTTTTTTTTGATTTTTTGCTGTTGTTATTGTTTCTTTTTCGTGTAAGTGAAAAATTGAGCCCAGGTAAAGAAAAATGTACAGGTTAAATTTTCTTTTCATAGTCACCAGAATTTGCCAATGTCAGGCAAAGCTTGTATCATGAGAAACTGGGTGTGTTGTCAACCAATGCAGAAGCAAGAGCTGGCATTGTTCGGTGGTTGTGTGCACATGTGTGTGCATGCGTGTGCGTGCATGCGAGTACATGCGTGTGTGTGCGCGTGTGTACATGCCAGCGGGTCTAAGCGTGATCTACGCTGACGCTGGCAGATGAAATACTTGAATAATAGGAAGCACTGATTCCACTGAAGGTTTGCTGACTCAAGAGCTGGAGAGAAAGTGGAAATCTTGTCCCTATTGATTGTGACAAGCCCCAGCGTCCCCTGATTACAGTCTTGCCGGGTTAGCAGCAGGATCTGATTTTGAGTCATGAGTTGCTCTCCCCAGACGCTGAGTTCCTTCTGGGCCGGATGGACAGGCGCCAGATGTCCACGGAGACCTGGCTCACACCACCCTTATCTGTGACAAGCCAGTTTGGCACACGAAGTGGGAATATCTTCATTGTCACCAGCAGCAGCAGCAGCAGCAGCAGAATCTGTTTTCCTGTGGCATGCCCAGCCCTGCACTGAGACTTCTTTTATGGAGCCCAAACCAAACCTCTCTTTCCGGGGAGGTCCTCAGTCCCAGAGAGAGAAGAGCTCAGGGAGCACCGTTATTTTATGTAAAGGAACTGAGGCTCAGAGAAGGGCTCTGCCCTGCAAAAGACCGGCATGCCATTGGTAGAGCCAGAAATAGAAACAGCACCTCCCAACCTCTGTCCAGAGCTCTTTCCACCACAACCTGCTTCCCAATCTTCTAAAGAGCCTGGAAGAAGGTCACATTTTTTGGCTGCCTTTTACACTTCGGGCAGAATTGTACAAGGTATCCGCCATATGATATACTTTCAAAAATAATCATTCGAATGAATAGAATTAAGTTCCAATGGTCTAGAAAAACCTATCAAGAGGCAGAGAAATGCCCGTGTTATCCCTCTACGAGAAGAAACACTGTAGGTCTCGTGCCTGGCATGTACTCAGTTAATTCGAGCTCACATTATCGTTACTGTCGAGACTGGGCACGCGCGATTCTGTTGCAGTGCTGTCTGCCTCCAGCCGGCGCTGCTGCTGGTGTTAGATCAAGAAGATTCTAAACGAGGTTGGTAAAATGATGCAGTTGACACCAGGCCTTAGATTTGCTCCCGAGGGAAGCTTTCATCGAAGGGGCGGTGCCCTGCACATAGCCTGAGAGCTGCCCCTTTGCATTCCACTATGTCACCACCTGTGTGGGGCATGATGGCATCCGCTACCAACAAGCCCAGTGCCCACTGCAGACCCTACGTTATCAGCACGACTTCCTCCATCACCACTGCCATTGGTCAGCCGCCCCCAGTCCAGAGGTTGTGACCAATTTTCAATGTATTCTGAGCAGTGAAATCCAAAAACCTATAAGCTGCTTTAGAACATACAGTTTTCCAAATCCTGTCCTTGTGTAAAAGAAAGTACAAACAAGAAAAAAAAATGAATTTTTGACTTACTCCATAGTTTAAAAATACTTTCATGCCAATCATCTCATTTATTCATAATTTTTGCAGGATGGATTCCTCCCATTTTACAAATTTAAAACCGAGACTCAGAGAGGTTGTGACGGGCACAGAGGAGGGCCAATGCTTTCAGTGAGTTTGCTGGGTTTTGTTTTCCAGGCTACTGTGTAGTCATGGTGAGCGTGGCTCCTCCTGGTGTGGGGCCATTTGGAGACTGGGTCTGAGCTGACAGGACCAGTCGTCCCAGCGTCTGCTCTCCTGGGCTCCCCCTGTGTGATGCACACAACTGCCTGCCATTAGTCACGTCGCGCGTTGTCCTCTCAGATTGTAGCGCGGTGAGGAGATAAAGAAACTGGCAGCTCCGAGGGGAAAGATAAAGGGAAACATATTAGTCACATATATTCAAGTGAGTTAGTGAGTGGACGGAAACCCGGGTTCTAATCCTACCTCTGTCAGTTTATTGGTTGTGCACAAATGGCTCTTACTTCTAGAGGAGTTTCCTCATCTGTACATTGAGGAGACGGAAGAATCACTCAGGTAAGTCAGCTTAGAAAGCTCATCTTTGCAGTCGCTGCAGTAAACTCTGCGTCTTCCAGCATCCTTGTAACCTAAAATTACATCTTGTACTTCTCTGAAAAGTCAAGCTGTAAGAATGGACACTTACAGGAAAGTCCAAGGAGCACAGACAGGCCAGATGCACAGTGGTTGCCGCATAGACGCCTGGGTTTCTGCTCAACCACTCCTTAGCTGTGTGACCTTGGACAGGTGGCCTAACCTTTCTGGTGCCTATTTCCAAATCCCTAAGTTGGAGATTAACAACTTTTGCGAGTTGTTAAAAGACTTGAGTGGATGGATGAGTGCAAATGTTTGCAGTGATTTCTAGCTCATGATAAGTTCTATCCACATTTTAAGAATTTCTGTTATCACTATTATTTTTTTCACCCTCTAAGTGGTAGATCCCTGGGCGCAGGGGATCAGTGGTGATTGGACTGAGGTGGTCCTGGCCATCTCTCTTCTTTAGCCATGCTCCTGCTGTGGCCTCATTTTGGCCCGTGTGGTGGAAGAGCTCTGCTCTGTGGCTCTGGGGAAATTTCTGCTCCCTGATAGCAGAGGGAGGTGATGTGGGGGAAGGGCCTTACAGCCCCTGCCCCTCCTCTCTCCGAGGCTGTTCCGCGAGGATGCAGTGTCAAACGCTAAGGCAGCTGTGACCTGGAGAGGAGACGTTCCAGCCCCAGTGGGATGGAAGAAGAGGAAAGAGAGAAGACCGGGGTCCTTGGTAAGTCCGTTGAGCTTCAGAATCAACTCTGGTACCAGCTGTATCCAGTTTTATTTCCTATGAGATAATCAGATGACTTTGCAAGTCGCAGTTGGTCAGTTATTTTGTGATGTGCTTCCCAAAGCATTTCTTAACGTCGTCTCTACATGCAGTAAGCTCATCCTTTAACCAGTTCAGACACAGCAAGGAGACGAGGTCCTGGATGCTGGGTGATACCAGTGCAGTTGCTGAGAACAAGCAGTGGAGTGAGCTCCGTGCTTCCTGCAACCAGGGGGCAAAGAAGGGAAAACACACCTAATTTTACACGACACGTAACATCAGAAAGAAGGAGACAACCAATCTGTGTAGATAAACTTGCTTTGGCAATAAATTTGAGAAGCTGTTTCTCACATTCAGTACCATAGAAGGGACCTGAATATAGCATAATGGGCTCTTTTTTGATAATTTTAACCAAAGTAAGGGTTTTTGTTTTTTTTTTTTTTTAATGGCTGCTTCTTATAAGCACCCTTTGACTTAGACCAAAGCCAAAACAAAGCCAGGACGTGATATCAAAGTAAAACTATTGCTGCTCTCTGTGTGTCTGCCTCTCCCTTTCTCGGTTCTGATTTTCTACCTACATTTAACCACCTTTGTCCTCACTTGGCTGTGTCCTTTCTATGAAGTTGCTTCACATCCTTTTAGGATCAGAGGAAAAAGTGATTTGGTGCCATAAAAACATTCTAAGCAGAGTTATATGGGTTCATGTCCACAGATGTAGACAAGAATGTGTATGATTCATATCTGCGAGTGTAGACAAGACGGTGTTCTAATAAAGGGACCCAGATTAAGTGATCATGGCCCTGAACCCTGTGCCCTCACTGCTGACAGTGTGTGTGGACACTGGTCTCTGGCAGCACCTCCAGGACGATGGGGCCGTGGGAGGTGCTGGGGGAACCGCGGGCTGGTGGCCAATGTGGGTCATACATCCTGGGGCTCACACACCGTCCTGAGAACAGCACTGACAGAAATCCGTGTTGACTCTGGATGGCCAGCTGCCCGGGCAGGGCCTACCTGGCATGGTTACACTTAATACTTTCTTTTTAAATAATAATCCCAACTTCTAGTTCAGACCAGCGTTTGTTCCTGATGGGGCCACAGTCTTCATCCCCTCCAAGGTCAGATTAGCCGTGGTCAAGGAGGATGACATAATGCCACGTGCAGCAACATGGATGGACCTGGAGCTCATCATACTAAGTGAAGGAAGCCAGAAAGAGAAAGAAAAATACCATATGCGATCACTTATATGTGGCATCTAAGAAAATGACACAAATGAACTTATTTGCAAAACAGAGACAGACTCACAGACATAGAGAACAAACTTATGGTTACCGGGGGAGAAGGGGTTGAAGGGATAAACTGGGAATTCAGAATTTGCAGATACTAACTACTACATATAAAACAGATAAACAACAAGTTTCTACTCTAGAGCACAGGGAACTATATTCAATACCTTGCAATGATCTATAATGAAAAAGAATCTGAAAGGGAATATATATATATTATAACCGAATCACTACGCCGTACAACAGACCTTACCACATCCTTGTAAACCAACTATACTTCCATAAAAAGAGAAAGAAAGAAAACAAATGGTCAAGGGACATTTCAGTGTTTGTGACCTCTAGCTCTTCCAGTAAATTCTACCAAAAAAAACTGACTTTTATCCCAGACTATCTGATCATGTGTGGAGACCTCAGGAGACAGAGGAAACAATGTCACTTGTAAAACGGTGCAGGAGGCGGTGCCCGAAATCAAACCGAGGCAAAGCGTCTTGGAGTAACGTGGCCTTTGTGGGGTGGAAACCGGGCAGGCCCGGCAGGAGTCTGGTGAGTTTAGAAGGGAAAAAGGCCTCCGCTGGATTCTGAATTAGGAAATGCTTCAGAACCCTCAGATAGATGAAGGACGCCCCTGGCCTGGAGGAGACAGAAGGTGCGCACCCCGAAAGGTGACAATATGACCACTTCAGAGGTTGAAGAAATACAAAGAATTGCAGTCAAAGCCAAACGACTCCCTCAGCTACCGAGGAATTCATTATGGTGGAGAGGAATTATTATTTTGATTTACCAGCTTCCTACTCCTAATGATTTTGTTACATGTCCTAAAAGTTATAAGAAATACAAGTGGAGTATATTATAAATAATATTATATATGTAACCTATTATAAATGTAAGTTGGAATAAGAAATATAAGTTGAATGCACAGGGGTTTGAAGAAATAGGATGGGCCTCCTCCAACTTTGTCATTAGAATTATAAAAGAATTAATCCAAACACGAACTGGGAGGTTGTATGCTAATTAACACAGATGGATGACACTTCCGCATCTCAGGCATTTTGCTGTGCTGGCTGCAAGCTTTCCCAGTTTCAGTTTTAGAACAACTGCATGTCAAATGATTTTTACCTTCAAAGTCTTGGTTACATGGCAGAAAGTTCATTTTGCAAGAAAATATTATTATCGGTACCAAGTTCTTCCTGCTCAAGGCTTAACACTGAATGAAGTTATCAAGAGTTAGATGTATAACCTTTGAAAGAGAAGGAGCAGACACTATCTGTTTGCCATTACTTGTGTTCAGGTAGAGATGACTTTCCTTAGCAACTAAATACAAAACATCCCGGTTTTATGTAATCTGCAGAATTTACTGCAGTCCACAAATGCTGCAATCAATTTTTAAAAACCCGATCACAGAGTAGATCTGCAGAACACAAGCTGGTAATGCAGGGCATATGGTTCGGTCATGTCCGAGCCTGAACTGTTTTTGAAATTTTGCATTTGAAATCCTATCAGGTGCTTTTGAGGCAGAAACTGGGTGTAATTAACTTGCTGCAGGCTCCTCTTAGTGCAATTAGTGTTGAATCAGATAAGGATGCCTGTTGGATGACAAGAAAAGGGAGCATTTACATAGTAGAGTCTCGTGGTCAAAGCCCAGTTTTGCAGAAGAGAACTGCAGAGAAATGCAGAAGAGGTTGGCACCAACCACCCCACGGGTTTCTTTGGAAACAGTGGACCCGTTTGGAGCATAAATTATCCCTGAAGCTGCCTTAGGCATCATCAAAATGACTTTTTTAAAAAAGACTGTTTTTGTTTGTTTTTTAGAGCAGCTTTAAATTCACAGAAAAATTGAGAGGAAAATACAGAGATTTTTCCATATACTCCCCACACGACATACACACAGCCTCCCCCATTACCAACATCCCCACCAGACAGTACATTTGTCATAGTTGATAACCCTATACTGACATGTCATGATTACGCAAAGAGATCTAGGGTTCATCCCTGGTGCTGTCTATTCTATGGGCTGGACAAATGCATGCTGACAGGTATCCATCACTGCAGTATCGTGCAGACGATCTTCATGGCCATAAAGATGCTCTGTCTTCACCTATTCATCCTTCCCTCCCCCTAACCCCCAGCAACCACTGATCTTTTTACCGTCTCCATAGTTTAGCCTTTTCTAGAATGTCATACATTCGGAATCATAGACTATCTAGCCTTCTCAGATTGGCTTCTTTCCCTTAATAATAGGTATTTAAGTTTCCAGCATGTCTTTTCGTGGCTTGATAGCTCATTTCTTTTTGGCACTGAAGATATTTCATTGGCTGGATGTACTCAAGGTCTGAGAACTCCCCTCTCTCCAGGTCCTCTCATTTCCTCCACAGTCAATGCGAACCCTCTAATCATCAGCTCTGTAACACAGACTTACACGCCTGGAAGCTTTGCCTTTTTCTCTCTCAAGAGTTTCATACGAGGTTGCAGGGAACAAAATTTGCCACCCCAAAATGTCTCTTGGGCATGCAGATTATTTCAAGCTGGAAACTGTCAAGGAAGGAACTTTTACCTTCCTCCTAACCACCTAAAAGGATGTAGCTAGAAGACCTGTTCCAGGAAGGGAGCTGTCAGGGTAGACAACTGTAGTCCACATGGGCAAGATAACATCTGAAGAGTCAGCCTGTCTGTACCCAATGGAGAAGGATGCAGAGCCCCACCTCCTGCCTCGATGGTTCACTCAGATTCTTCCCCACCCCTCACTTTTCCCTTTAGAAACTGTCACGGCTGAGCAGAATCTTCAGAATTGGTCTCTGGACACAAGTTCACCTTCTCTCCAGATGGCCAGCTTTTCTGAATAAAGCTGCTTCTCTTTCTACTGACACTTGCCTCTGGAATTATTGGCTTTTGAGCAGCAAGCAGCTGAACTTGAAATCAGTAACAGTATGAACTAAGTGTGCAAACAGGGAGGAGCCTAAAATTCCTCTGTGTGTCTCCTTGCCTCTGCCTGGTCCAGCGAGCTTTTGTTTACTGAACATTTGCTCTTCTGTCTCCATGTCAGTTGCCTTCCTCCCCTTTGAGGTCCCAAACCACGAGCCCCAACATCCTCTTCTGTCTCTCGCTGAAGATGGTATTTAAGGTGAGGGCTGCAGCCACTCTGGTGAGTTTCTCAGTTTTCCTGGGCTGCTCCCATGTATACATGTTATTAAACTTTCATTTGATTTTCTCCTGTTACTCTGTCTCATGCTAATTTAATTCTTAGACCAGACAGAAGAACTTAGAAGGGAAAATTTCTTCCCCCCTGACAAGGTGAAGAGGTAGAAATGACAAATTTGGATTTCCCCTTAGAAAAGTGGATGGGTGCGGGTAGCAGGCCCTTTCTCTGTGGCTTCTCCAACCACATGCTGGGGCCTTCCAGGCGCTTGGAGGAAGTCTGTCCTCTTGAGGAGGAAATGGCGCACACAGGCTCACACCCAGGGCACCCCCACCCCCGCAGCCCCTGGCATGGGGTAGACCCTGCAGTGCACGAGGTCAAGGTCTTCCCAAGAGTAGCTTCATTCTCAGAAGCAGGGACTTGAGACCCTAGGAGGGAAACCATCTCTGCTCTGCCAGGGTTGGCAGGCTTCCCCGAGTCTCAGAACACCCTGCTGGCCCAGCACCACTCAGTCCTTCAGTGTTTACTCAACTCCTACCTCACGTCAGGTGTCCTGCTAGCCTTGGGGGTGTTGACATCTGGTTAACACAGCACCTGCCCTTAACATGCTCACAGTCTACGGAGATTCTGAGAGATGAGAGATACCTGGTCTACAGTGCGTGTTCTGAGGAGACCTGGACCACACACCGCTGTCCACAATACCAGTGTCTCTTTTTCTTGGCTGAGGTAGCCCCTGGAGAAACAGACCTCGCACACCCCAGCCCGAGACAGCTCGCATCACAGAGCTGGAGCCCAGAGAGAAGGGAGCTTGTTTGCAGATTCCCAAGTTACAGCTTCTCCGTTCCCCTCCCCTCCCCAGCACACACCACCTATGTTCTGTGTAAGTGGAAACAGGAAGTAAGCATTATTGACAAAGGCTACAGAGCACATTTCAGCTGGAAAAGGACCTTTAGACGTTAGCTAGAGCGTCCTCGCTATCAAATAGTAATATCAAAGCAAAACAAGGTGAAATCTTCAAACAGCAGAAGGGATTCAAACCCAGGGTCCCGAATGCTTTCCAGACAGTAGGTGTGGGCACAGATTGGCTCACTCTATAAAGACGAGTGAGCACGGGTCTTCTGAGGCTGTGAGCTGTTGAGGTCAGCCTGAGGCCCTTTTCCAGACCTGCACACCCAGGTGGACTCTTCCAATGATCCTGTGCCCAACTGCATCCCCCCCCTTACTGAAACTTCTCTAGCTCTCATTAGTAAGCATTTTTGTCTGAATGCAGGTTGTATGCTTAGTGAAATGTCATTATGTGATGCGTTTCCCTAAGGTCCCTCCCCCAACTCCTGGCCAATACTGTTTGATTATTCTAATTTTAACTCGTTTAATTCTCGTAGCAATTTTACACTGAAAGTAGTATTGTAAAGAGCTCCACTGTACGGCCAAGAAGGCTGAAGCCCCGGCTGTAGGGTCAACTGGCCCAGGTGGTGAGAAGTGAAGCTGTGTGCGCCCCATCCACCCCTCGCCCCGTCCCGGTTATGAGTTCCTTCAGAGCTGGAATCATGACTTCAATCTTTTTTTCTCTCAGAGCCCAGTGCCTGCCTTATAGCTAGTGCTCAATTAACAATCAGTGTATGAATTAATGCGTTTCTAATAAGAAGTGGTCTTTCTCCAATATTCTAGTGCTTTGTTAGGTACCAATTGTTACAAATTATTTATTAATTAAATTATCTGAATGTTCCCTTGCCCCCTTGTTTGGCTGGTCCAGAAAGGAAATCAGACAGTCACCAACTCACAGCCTCTGCGTGGGTTCTCTTGTTCCCCAGATGAACAGGAGATGGGATTTAAGAAAGAAACATCCTTTCCACCATGGAGGAAAGCGGAACTTCAATGATTTTTCTGAATTCTGTGCCTTCAAAATAAGAACTATGGGAACCATCTTGGAATAAGAAGGAAAGATTCCAGAGTGGGGGGAAAAGTACTCTTTTTAAATTTTTTGGCACAGAAAAGTTGGCTACTTGCTTTGAATTTGTGTAGAGGTTAGACATATAGGAACTCTCTCTTCCCGCCTTCCCTCCTCCAGCCCCTCAAATTCCCTCACCAACCTGCTCATTCCAAATGTGCAGCCAACGTGTGCCAAGGCAAATACGCGCTTTGGATTAGCGTTTGAACTGGTGGGCACTGCTTTGGCCAGCGCTGCTAAGGTTATACAGCTGTGTTCTCCCAGCACAATGGGCGCCCTGGTGAATCAGGCCATGAGTTGGTATTTAGACAAATTGGGCAGTATTTTCTAAACTTTCTGTGCCATATGTCCACACAAGAATGGGATAATGAGTGCATGTGCAGAGGCAGCAGCCCTCGACTTCAACAAAAATAACGTTTCCAAAGCAGCAAAACTGCCAACGCACGGAAGGCAAACGTTTCTCAACCAGATTTTAGCCCCCCGCCCCAGTCAGTTAAACTCCAGTAAGAGTAGCCGTTATTTCTCATTATTGCACGACTCCTCACTTGCCTTGCATCACGAGAAACAAGGGAGTCTTTGTGAAGTACAACATTGGATAAGTGAGGTCTTCTTTTCTAAATGTCAATGAGGATCTTTCTAAGAGACTTACTGCCTTCTCCGCCTGCCCAGTGTCTGAAGACAAGAAGTGAATGGGGGTTCACTGACTCTTATGGGGGGGGGGTAGAATGCCCCTAAATTTCACATTCACTCAGAACCTGCAAGTCTGACGGTCTGAGCCAGCTCAGGCCCCCATAACAAAACACCACAGACTGGGGGGCGTAAGCAATGGTTTATTTCCTCATGGTTCTGGAGGCTGAAGGCCAAGACCAAGGTCAAGTTCTGTGAGGCTCTGCTCTTGGCTTGTTGACGGCCTCCCCTTTACTGTGTCCTCACGTGGTGGAGAGGGAGAGCGTGCTGGTGTCTCTCTGTCTTCTTATAAGGACACGAGCTCTATCAGATTAAGGTCCCCTTCTTATGACCTTTTAACTTCAATTACCTCCCCAGAGCCCTCACTCCAAATGTAGTCACGCTGGTGGTTTTGGCCTCAACTCTTCGGCAGGACACATTTCAGTACATAGCAGTGACCTTATTTCGAAGCAGTGTCTTTGCAGACGTAATTTGTTAAGATGAGGTCATCCTGGATTGGAGGGGGCCCTAATCCAATGACTGGGGTCCTTCTAAGAAATGAAAACAAAGACAAGAGAGAGTGAAGGGAACACCAGAAGGAGACAGAGTCAGAGGCTAAGGTGACACCCCTACCAGCCCTGGGACACTGGGGATGCTGGCAGCCACCAGAAGAGGTCAGGGTCAGAGTTTCCCTCTGAATTCCCAAGGGGGACCCAACCCTGCCCACACCTGATGTTAGACTCGTGGCTTCCAGAACGCCCAGAGAATACATTTCTGCTGTTTGAAGCCACCCTGTTTGTGGTGATTTGTTACGGCCGCCCCAGGGAACTGACACACTGGCTACACTGCCAGCCACAGTGGCCCACGGTGGCTCAACATGGCGGCCAAGTGGGGTGTCTGCTGGGCAGGTTCTGTGATGTCACAGTCGCACCAAGGGGTGCTGCTGAATGAGAACATAAGCTCTCATGATCTTCGGCTCTGCTGCGGACATTGACGACGCATTGTGCCCGGAACCTGGACCGCTGGAAGGAACGTGCGGGTAGGACATGGAGCACTCTACAGTTTACAACGCCCTTTCACATGATCTCATTAGAGCCTCATAATATCCTGGAGAGGAAGACAGGGCAGGTGTTGTCACTCCCATTTTACAGGTGAGGAGACTGAGGCTCAAGGAGTTCTTTGATCGAGGTCACTTGGCTCATTATGACGCCACCCAGACTCAGCCCTAGACACGGAGCTCCTTCCTCCAGCCTGCGTTAAAGGAGTACTAAAGGAGTCGTCTGATGGGCAGAGCTCCGGTTCTGGCCCCGCCAGAAGTGGTCTGGGCTGCTAGTCCTCCAACGTCTGGTTAGCACGTCCCGTTTTTATTAATGTTGCAGCGTATTTGGAATCCATCCTTCAGGGAACATTGACTGGGCACATGCTCCACGCTGACGGCTGGGTTAGGCACTGGCACTTTGACGGTGAGAAGGACACAGGGCCTTCTCTCCCGGAGCTTGTGAATCTGAGTGGGAGACGAGCGCTCGGACAGGCAGGCACTAGGCCATGAGAGGCGCGGGTGTGCTGACTGTGGGAACTCACAGCACCGACATCAGACTGAGCTGGGCGGGTATTGGGAAGGCTTCCCAGCAGAGGCCACAGGGAGGTCCAGGTCTGCAAGATAGAGAGCAACCGGCTATAGGAGAGGAATTAAGAGGGGCATTTTGCTCTGAAAGAAGTAAGGGAGGATGGAAAAAGGGAAGGGAGGAAGGAAGGAAACAAAGGAGGGAAGGAAGTGGGGATGGAGGGAGGGGAGGAAGACCATTGAGGCTAGAATTTAGAGGGTGGGGTGGGGTTGTAGGGACAGATGAAGGTTGTAAGGAAGCAGGGCCAAAGCCAGAAACAGCCCGGAGGCCCTCTGTATGGATTTATCAGCGTCCTGGAGGCTTCTCTGCAGGGGGCAGCTTGGTCAGTGTACCTGAGAAGGCTCGCTCTCGGCCCTGGGTGGAGTCTGGATTGCACTGGCTCCGAGGCAGAGACAAGTGCGTGGGCTGCTGTGAATCCAGGTGAAGGGCTCCGGGGACCCAGCCCAGGGAGGGATGCCAGAGTGAAGCGGACCCTACGACGGACGCAGAAGGGCCAGGCCTGGTGTTTCGGGAAGGCCGGGAGGAGAGACGAGGAAGCGGCGGGGATGAGTCTCCTTCTGGCTGAGGAAGCAGCTCGCAGACACAATTTTCACAGACCACGTTTCAGTAACCACAGGCGCAACGCGCAGAGGCATCCGTGCGGACGTGAGAATGAGGTTCCCTTGGGTTTTCTGTGAAGTCGTGAGCTTGCCTTTGCCTTACAGTTCGCATCTTCACCTCTTCCCTTGTCTTACTCACACAGCTAAATTTCTAATAGTTCTGTGGAGATTTGGGGGGGGGTAGAATTTGCTTTGGAATTATCATGAAAACAGTCCCCTTACACATCATCATTGTCTGTGTTCCTCATTAAGATGTCCCAGGTGCCGCTGGCCTGCCGACGGCTGAGCTGGGCGGCACGTGAACTGAGAAACGCGTTTAAGACGAGCAGGATTGTGGACGAGAACTTCCTGGAAAACGTCAGTCTTCCCGAGGACGGATTTGACTACTGTGAAATGTCTTCTGGGACTTCCTGATAGTATTCGTTAGAAAACACACTAGATTAAAAAAAAAAAAAAAAATCTTAGCCCTTGTGTGCAAGGGGAGCCCTGAGGTTGGGTCAAGTGAAAAAGACGCGGAGATGGAAGGCGAAACTATTTGTCTGCCTTTTCTCCGTCAGAGTCTCATCTTATAAGAGCCATTAAATTTCTCCGAATCTCAGCACCTACAGCTGTAACACAGAGATGACAACATTAGTATTAGAAAATCTAAGTTCTACGGGGAGGGTCTAGTTCCGTGGGAGAGCACATGCTTAGCATGCACGAGGTCCTGGGTTCAATCCCCAGTGCCTCCAGTCAAAAAATAAACAAATAGACCTAATCACCCCCCCTCAAAAACAAACAAACAAAAATCAAACAAACACAATTTTAAGTTCTGTGTAACCTGGTATCTGGCACATAAAAAAGCACTCAATGCCTAAAAATACTAACTTTTTTAGAAAATTGAAGTATAGGGTTACAAAGTGTCAATTTCTGGTGCAATGTCCCTTTGTTTTCATATTCTTTTTCATTAAAAGTTACTACAAGATATTGAATATAAGTCCCTGTGCTATATAGAAGAAATATGGTTTTTTAACCCATTCTTGTATATAGCGGTTATCATTTGCAAATCTCAAACTCGCAAATTTATCCCTTCCCAACCCCTTTCCTCGGTAACCATAAGATTGTTTACTATGTCTGAGAGTCTGTTTCTGTTTTGTAGATGAGTTCATTAGTGTCCTCTTTTTCTCTTTTTTCTTATTTTAAATTCCACATATGAGTGATATCATATGGCATTTTTCTTTTCTGGCTTACTTCACTTAGAATGATAACCTCCAGGTTCATCCATGTGGCTGCGAATGGCATTAGTTTATTCTTTTCTTATGGCTAAGTATATTCCATTGTATAAATATACAACAACTTCTTCATCCAGTCATCTGTTGATGGACATTTAGGTTGCTTCCATGTCTTGGCTGCTATAAATAGTGCTGCTGTGAACATTGGGGTGCATGCAACTTTTTGAAATAGAGTTCCCTCCAGATATATGCCCAGGAGTGGGATTGCTGGATCATGTGGTAAGTCTGTTTTTTAGTTTGTTGAGGAATCTCCATACTGTTTTCTATAGTGGCTGCACAAAACTACATTCCTACCAGCAGTGTAGGAGGCTTCCCTTTCTCCACAGCCTCTCGAGCATTTATCATAAAAAAACTAACTCTTAATACGAGTGTTTCCCTACATTCTTTACCTGCAGTAGCATCTCCCGTTTAAGACCGTGCGACCGCTGTGTGGTGACTTGCGGTGTGTCTCCTAACTTTCCCAAAGAAGACAAAGCAAAGCTCTTTCTTAGTGGTGGAATCTTTCCCAATTTAACCCGAGCCAAACAAATAGATTGATTTTGGAAAGTTTCTTTAAAAGTTCATCAGGCTGTTGTTGCTGGGGTTGGAGTTTGATTTGGTTTGAATTCTGGCAGTACAAAGTCGTGTAAATAAATAACAGAGATACTCTTTAATTTCGGAGCTGAGGAATCTAAGTACACTCTGTGCTGAATTTGTAAACAACCAGCCAGTTTCCAGATAGAGTTAGGAAGACCAGGACCCCTCCACTCACCCCAGTGAGAAAACCAGAAACAGCCCCAGGACCAGCGCCTGGCTGGTCAGTGCTCAGAGACTGAGGCACGCAAGTCCTCAAGTCACAGAGGGACGGCAGCCCTTCAGAAATCTTAAAAATCACCACCACTGTGTAGTTCGGTCCATTGGCCTGTGAAGCTGGAAGGGGCCAGGCGTGGACTGGTCATTGATATGGTTAAGATTTCGCAGTGAGTTATTGGGAGAGCCTGTGGGGCTGTGGTTTGCTCACATAGCGCTTTGTCGTTGGCGAAGGATGCCCGTGGACACGATCTCCCTTGACCTTCAGGGAGGAGGAGCCATCCGCCCACGCGATGCAGTCTCTTGTTTCACGAGGCGTGTAAGAAGCACTCTCACACACCCCTCCTCATTTGATCCGTTGGCAATTGTTCCCAATTTCCAGGCAAGAACATGTAGGTGCAGAACGTTGGAGTGATTCGTCTGCCTCGTACGCTGAGGTGTGACACCAAGTTGAGACTGGAACACACCTCTCTTTCTGATTGTGAATTTTGCCGGGTTCCCACTATAACATTCTAGTAAATTGCAAATAGAGTATGTTGTCATTTACTTACTTCCATGCAGCCTCCCACTTCAAAAAATAAAAGAGCAGAGGAGGAGGAGAAAACGCAACAGCAAGGGCAATACTGAAAATCTGCAGCAACTCCCTGAGGAGGAGACCGTGGTATGGCCAAGAAGGGATGCCAAAGCCAGCATCCCGGGGGCGGGGTTTTCTCCTCTGCTCCTGGTAAACCGCTTGCTGTTATTTATCAGCCCTTTACCTGTTTCCTAAAATAGGAATCACTAGCTCCTTTGAGAACTGTAAGCCTTCCTCTTGTGATGGACCCTTTATCTACTGGGAAATGGCTCGTAATATAGGAAAAAGGGTCACGTTAGGGACCAGAGGCAGCGCTAGGGGTCCAACCCTGGATGAGGACCAGCATCTGGAGTCCTTTGATTTCTCTTGCCAACGTATCAGAGGTGGTGGGGGGAGTGGGGGACAGAGTGGCTCCTTGCCCGCGGGGAAGGAGGCCCTGGGGATCCTCTGCCTGGGTCTGGAGCTCCTGGGGCTGCCTGGAGTCAGACACAGCCTAACAACACAGCAACACAACACACCATGGAAAGCTGATGGGCGCCTTGCATGGTTGAAACTAAAGATTGGAGGGCCCGGCTGTGTCCCAGGGGAGCCCGAGGGCAGGACTTTGGGGCAGCAAAGAATCCAGCAGGTCAACCTCTGGCTCGGCTCCAGGCTGAGGTCGCAAGAGAGGGTAGACTTCCTGTGCCGGGAGGGACTGTCATCTCCAGACTCGTGCGTAAAGCTGCTTCTCTGCAGTGATGTGAGCGCCTGAGAGCCTGGTGAGCGAAACATCTTGTTTACAAATGTCAGGCGGCAATTAGCATATTTTAAAGAGCGGGGCCCCAACTGCTGGCTTTTGTTAGTTGAAAACCTCAAAGCTTACTTGTGGCTCTGCTTTAAGAGACTGGGTAGACACGGAGACTCTGAGCCCAGTTCATAGACAGCTGATTTCATATTTTAAAATCTTGCGCTAAAACTGTCACCCCCTCTCCTGGATCACAGATGGCGAAGAGCTAATTTGTTACTGTTTGATAACTGCTTGATGTATCAAAGCCCTTATTCACTGCTCTGTGGGGGAAATGACAGACTCAGAGCCACTGGGTGCTTCCTCTCTGTTTTCTGCTTAACCGTGAAGCTTCTTGTTTCCTGGGAGCATGTTTCTCATCTGAGGTATAACATTGTGACTCTTTTGCATGTGCTGGCTTGTTGGAACCCACTTTTGGGGGGACTTGAAGATTCCTCCCCCAGCAGGGACTTGCAGCCTCCGTTCCTGCTTCTCTTTAACGTCCCCAGGCCACGTAATGACACAGGACCAGTCTCTCCCTCTCGCTCAAGTCAGGAAGCATTTCTAATTAGAGATGCAAACGGGAGGCTTTGCTTTTGAAAACTGTCAGGGAAACGTGTGGAGGTGCGAAAACAGTCGGGAGGTGGGTCCGGATCATCCGCTCCCGGTTCCCAGACAAACCCTCTCTCCTTTAATTACGTATTTCCATTCATTTGCTCACTCATTCACACATTCATTCATTCATTCATTTCGGATTAACTCATTTTTTCACTCAATCAACCAACTGAACCCTTGGCCTTGGGGCAGGACCTCCTGGCTAGATCATAACTTAGCTGTGGGCACCGCAGAGGCTGACCTTGGTGTATGTCCCCAGCACTGCCCTCACCTTTGACCTTGGAGTGCCCTGGGCATAACACGAATGCCTGGAAGGAAACCCAACAACTCACTTGCTCAGGTTGGCAAACGACAGCCTGAGAACCAAGAATAGTTTTTATATTTTCAAATTTTTGGAAAAAAATCAAAAGATTTCTTGATGTGAACATTATATGAAATTCAGTTTTCACTTTTCTTGAAACTCTGTCCTGCCCACATATCCCTTGGGGGCACTTTCACGCTGCAGTGGCCGAGTTGAGGAGTTGTGACAGAGATTACGGTCCACAAAACCTAAGATATTTATCATCTGGCTTTTCACAGGAAAAGGTCGCAGACCCCTGAGCTAGCTCGTTCCCTGATTTCTTAACACAATGGGAAAGGAGTTGAATCACACCCCTGGGTGTAATCCAGATATATACAGACCATTCTGGTAATGTGTGTGTGTGTTGTGTGTGTGTGTTGTGTGTGTGTGTTGTGTGTATGTGTATTGTGTGTGTGTGTTTTGTGTGTATGTGTTTGTGTGTGTGGGTGTGTGTACAGGCACACAAGTTAGGGTGAAGGTGGTGTGGGGTGTCAGAAGTTGCACTGGTATCGTAGGTTATAATCAATCGTAGACCCTTGGTGGGGGAAAAGCAATCAGCAGAGATCTGAGAGTGTGACGTAGTCCTTAAGCTCAAATTAAGCCATCTTCCCTACTCACTCCTCGCAAATACGGAAAGCAGTCTGAGTGTTAGAACTGAAATAACTGTGCCAGAGATCGCCGCTCCTCACTGCAGGACCTAATCTCTACCGCTCCATCCATTGTAAGGAGACCTTCCCCTGCTGGCGAAGAGAGACGTGAGCCCCACGTCAGGGGGTGTGGATGAGGAGAGGAGCTCCAGGCATGCAAAGGGCCAAACCTGGGCCAGGAGGGCCTGAGTGTGGGTGAGAGCGGCCGCCTAGGTCTATGAATCCAGAAGATTTAAGGACCACATCTTAAAGGAACCTTGCCTAGAGTAGTGCTAGCAAGTTGGCTAAATTGAGGGGATATTCAAGCTTTATGCAAATTCATTGAACACTTCGTGTTCCAAGAGTCGTGCTGGATGCCAGGGATAGAAGAAGGCACCTGCTCCAACGAGGTGCCTATGGCAAGAAAATGAAACGTAAACAACAACTAAGTGCAGAGTGAAAACTCTCATGCGTACAATTTAGCCTCATCCCTGTTGCTCCCCCTCCACTTGCTGACCACTGGCCATCCTGCCAGAGGTTGCCTCCTGCCCCAGGGCCTTTGCACAACTTGTTCGGTTTCCCTACCCAGATCTTCTTTCTCCACACAAATTTGATCTATTCTTTTCTTACAGATTTTATATCAAATGTAACTTCATCTGAGAAAACTCGACAACTCTTCAGACTAAATTAAGTCTCTGCCTTTGTGCTTCCATTGACCTTCATTTTTTTTCTTCTTTTCTTTGATGAGGGTGTTTCTCAAAGCTGTACTGGTGCTATTATTTATTTGATATCCTCATACTAGTTCTGAGATCCCTGAAAGCAAAAATAATGCCTGTTCTCTCTGTCGGTGTATCCCAGGTGCTCAGGAGAGGGCTGGTGTGTAGCAGGAAGTGCCAGTTTCTGAGTGAACAAACTTGTTCCTTTCCTTGGGACTTTCTGTGTTCCAGGCACGGTGCTAAATGCTGTCGACATTATAATGTGTGGAACGCTCCACAGGAAGGTCTGAATTTCATTTCACAGATGGAGAAAATAAGGCTGCTTTTGAGGATTCGACAGAGTTCCATCCAAGAGATAGAACCCACTTCTGTCTGACTCCATACCTCTCAGGGCTATTTTACAGATAAAGAAATTGCGTGTAACACATTCTGCTTCAAATCGATTCCCACTGGGAAGGAGAAATGCCTTGGAAAATATTTTATTCTATACACACAAAGGTTTTCTCAGCATGTTTTATCAACATAATCATCGTCGCATTAACATCATCAAGAGATGAGAGAGGAGCTCACAGAAGAGAGGCACTCCTTCCTCAGTCACTCTGGGAGCAGTTGGTAAACGGAGGGATGCGCGGTGTTCTGCTCGACTTTTAACGGTGTTTCCCTTCTTGAATGCTCACAGGACACTGGAGTGTTAGAAGGAACGTTAGCGAAGGCCTGGCTCAGCCTGCTGGGCCATCACACCTGGACGTATTGCAGGGGCTTCTCCGTCATCAAAACCTCGGATGACTTAGGTGCTCCTGGGCTGTGTGTTCCCAGGACCCATCCTGAAAGCCTCTTCCACTTTTTCTCTGTTTGAGAAAAAAAACTGCTCGCTTTCAACTTCATCACGTTGTGTTCTGAGATGTGAGATTTTAAGTATATTTTCATGTAAGTTACTTGAACTTTCAGTCCCATCTCTGCATCCCCCCCCCCATCTGCTGCCCAGGGTTTGGTTTGGGAGCACTGAACCTATGAAATCAGGAAGACGGACCTGGCAAGTCACTCCTGCCTCGTCAGTACTAGGTTGCGGGCGCCACCCCATGAGTCAGGGTGCCCTGGAGGTCACACCCTTCCTAGCTTCCGTTTCCCTGTGACTCTTTGCCCACCTGAAGTCCAGAGGGGTTTCATAGTAGTGTGAAGCCATTTACAGAATAAATAGGAGCAGCGATCAGGAACTCATCTCTAATTTCAGTGTCCTTAATCCTCCTCAGAATAGAGAGTGATGACGATGATGCTGACCGTTGTGATAAGTCCAGCAACAGGCAAGCGTTCGCCAAGCCCTTCACGATGACGTTTCTCGTGACACCTTCAGACGCTTCTTGTTTGCATTATCTACTGTTATGGCCCCGCTCCGCAGGCAGCGGCGTGAAGTGGCAGCGGGCTGCTGGGAAGCTGCACAAGGCAGACAACACAGGACCGGTGGGGCCAGGGAAACGGCTTCCTTGTCTTCTGAGGAACAGAGGGACTTTTCTCTGTCACCTAAAACATCTCCACCTCTGTTCTCTAATTCCTAAGACCACAGTAATAGGAGAGGAAAGCTACCAAAGAAATGCCCCAGTGGAAGATTAAAATACTAACTCCTACTGAGGTAAACCAGGATGCCCACATACCTGCACGCGGGGGGACCCGTCCACACCTGTGTCCCTGCGCGACTGCCAGTCGTTTCCGTCTTACGCTCCCCACGTGTCCCGATGCGGCCGGTCACGCATCACGTGGACAACAAATCATATACCAAGATGCCATAGGGTCGCTCTAGATAGAAACACGAGGCTTGGCTGGGGGTGGGGGAAGCAGAGGGAAGCAGGGAGATCAGGAGTGTGCGAGGGAGGAGTCAGAGAAGGGGCCGGGGCACCGCAGCCCCCAGTTTTCTTAAGCCTGGCTCTGCCCTTGTGTCGGAACAAGCCGCCTCCCCCAGCAGTCACTGAAGTCTTGCTGCAATCTTTCTTTCTTTTTTAAAAATATTATCATCATTACTTTTTCTTCAGCTTCAGGGAAGCATAACGGACAAACAGAATCACAAGGTATTTAAAGTACACGTCCTGATGACGCGCGTGCGGGCTGTGAAAGGAGCGCCCCCATCTAGCCAGTCAGCACAGCCGTCCCCTCACGCAGGTATCTTTCTTCCTTTCCTTTGCTTTCTTTCTTCTCCTCCCCCTCCCCTTCCTCCTTCTCCTCCTCTTTTTCTTCTTCTTTTTTGTTGTTGAGAACATTTAAGTTCTACTCTCTTAGCAAATGTCAATGGTCCAATACAATATTATTAACTGCAGCCATCATCATGTTTCACATCCTAGACCTTATTCATCTCAGAGCTGGAAGTTTGTCCCCATTTACCAACCTCTCCCTAGGTTCCTCACCCTCCAACCCCTGGCAAACCACTTTTCTACTCTCTGTTTCTATGCGTTTGACATTTTTTTTAAGGTTTTATCTATAAGTGATACTATGCAATATTCGTCTTTCTCTTTCTTATTTCACTTTGTCTAATGCCCCTGAGTTCCTTCTATGTTATTGGAAACAGCAGACTTTTCTTCCTTTTCCCAGCAGAATAATGTCCCATCCTAGGTACCCAGCAGATGATGTCTTTTTTGGTAGGATGTGAGGTCACTCAGCATCCATGAGCTCCCCGCCTAGATTCCCCGGCCACAGCCTCAGTGTGGGTATCCTGCTGCCCACCCCAGTTCCAAAGTGTGCTGTTGGCTTTTCCCACGTCTCTGTTCACCTCCAGCCATGGCTGGACCACTCAGATTTGCCCACAGCATAGGGAAAACCCTTTCTTCCTCTCCAAGCTATGGTCTTCTTTCTTGTTTGTACTCACAGCATCTCCCGGATCCTATGGGATCTTCCTGCCACCTCCCTTCTTGACTACATGCATCAAAGTCAGGGTCCCAGTGGGGTTCCCACCTCTGGCCATCTCAACCAAGATCAGATTCCTCACCCAGGGCTGGGAGGGCCCACATGGCTCTCATAGACTCCTGCACCCCCTCAGCCCCTTCCCTGCACTCCCGAGACTCACCATGAGCTCTCCACCCAGCCCTGAACCACATCTTTGCAAGTTTGCACACACAGTTCACGTGTGTGTGTGCATGAGTGTGTGTACATGCATGTGTGTGTTTAGCGGATGGCCAGAGGACAGGACCCTGAGATGAAGAACACATTCTAAAGCCATCCTCCTCCCCTCATGTGTTTCTGCTTTGGGGGATAAAAGTGACAGAATGTTTACTATTACTCAGAGCCCACACGGCAAGAGAAGGACTCGGGTTGTGTGTTTCTTGCACGTTCTTCCTGGGAAGCCCATCTGAACGCACAGCTCAGATATATGGAAGTGCAGGAAGGACTGCTGTATGTTCCCTGACGATGTTTATAGTCTAACATGGGAAACAGATGTGAATATAAAAGAGAAGGCACGTGTTTTCCCAAAGCTAAAAGTATGTGAGAAATGTTCAAAACGGTCCCCAAAGCGCTCTTGTCACCCTCGGTGGGGGACCCCAGGCCTGCGCTTTCCATCAGCACACCTTCTGTTTCTCTCCAGGGACCGTACTGACTCGTGTACTGACGTCCTCCCACCCTGACCCAGGTGCTGCCTTCTGAGCAAGGGCATCGTTAGGCTTCTGGGTTTGCTGATGGGTTGGTTGTCCCTGGCAAAGGGTTTATGACTTTAAGGTATCAGTTTCCACTTAAGTGGTGGATTTAGAGCATGCCAGGCCAAGGCATTATTTGTTAGCATTTGAACATTATGCACAAATAAGTTCTGAATTTCTGCTTGGAAACAGGAAAAGGGTCGTTTCAATAGTTTAAATATTATTAACTTGCTTAGAAAAAGAAAGAAAGGAAGAAAATAAAATTAAAAAAAAAAAAAGAACCCTGAAGCTATAATGGCATACACAGCTAACTGGATAGATTTATTGAAGTTTTTGTTCCATGTTAGAAATATGTCTACAGATGCCCCACGGTAAAATTAGGTAGGCTTATGGCACTGAGAAAACTGAAAGCTAGAAACACATGGAATGAGTAAGATGATATTTCCAGCAATCAATGCATCCTATAACGTGATTGAAGAGAGCTTCCTCTGCCCAGCAATTTTGGACTTAGGGCTCCAATTCTGTGTTTCTCGCCCTCAATTATGGTAAAGGCCAAATCCCATTATGACAAACTGTAATAGATCATCAAAATTCTTGAGTTAGACTTCGAAATCTGTTATGTTAATGCGCCTTGATCTAAATGTGACTAGGACTTGGAAATCTTTTTGTTAGAGTGAAAATTCTGGCTATAAAGATATTTGGCGGATGCATTCAGTTCTTCCCTTTCCTAGAGCAGGAAAAGTCCTAGAGGATGAAACAGTGCAGATTGTTTGGTGAGTCTGCTTAGACCACGAAGCTGGGCTGAGGTCTCAGGGAAGGTTGCTTTCGTGTCTGTTCACTGCAGATTCAGCAAAGAAGCAGAGGTGTAAGAAATTGCGGCCAGTGGAAATGGCCCCAGGGACACTTTAGTTTCTAGGAGGCGGGGCTCATAGTGTTGCAGAGTATTTTCTAGCAGGTCATCCTTGCTGGGGACCCCCAAATTTCCCTCTAGACTAGGCAGGCTCCCTTTCAGCACTCTGGGAGCGCTTACTTTTTACAAAATAATTCTTCCTGCATCCCCACGTCATACAAACATCAATGGGTCTACTCAAGCTTTCAGTGCAGGACTAACAAAAAAGGTAACTGCTAGGAGAGTCTTCTGAAATAAAAGATTATTCTGAGACCTGTGTCTGAGAAAATATCTCTCTTTGAAGGGTAAGGTATTAAAGGCACTTTAAAAGGGAGGCCAACATTTTCGAACCCAATATTTTCTTTCTTTTCAATGATAGATGACCTAATTCCTTTGGGCAAGCTCAGAAAAAGCAAATAGGAATAGAGCAATTTCCCCTAGATGGGTAGTTTAGTGTAAGCGTCTTATATGAAAAAAAAAAAAAAAAAAAAAAAAAAAGATCAACTTAACCCTTCATGCACTGGAAGACAAGCTAAAGAATGTGTTCCTCTGAGAGTCTGCGCTCCAAGAAATTCTTCCATCTGTGTCAGGAGGGGAAAAAATATCCCTTCACACACGTGGCACTGAGCAATCTGTTCTTTTAACTTGTCCAAATACTATCTAGGTCCTTCTTGGAGCCTCATTGGCTGGGACATTTGTTTTCACATCTTATTCTTACCTTAAAGATAATTCAAAATTAATAGGATCTTTGAACTGTCTTTTCTAGTTCATGTTAATATAATTTTGTCTGAAAGTCCTAAGAGGAGATGCCTTAAAGCGTTTTAGTGTGATAAAAATTATCTGAAATTTGGTTATAAGCAAAAAAGACTACCGGGTGTTTTCTCAATGCAGTGCTGTGCCCTTTGATTGACTTCCTATAAACTGGGATGTTTTACAGCTCTGCAGGGGCAGACTTTAATGTGGAGATTTTTATCTGATAGAGATGCAAATAATTTCTGACCAGTGGGAAAAATTAGCCCCAAAGATTATGGCATATGCTCTTATAGAATATTAATCAATTAGACAGCTAATCTAGCAATATTTGTCTAACAGTCCTTTATAAATCTTATAAATATCCAGCTCCTCAAATTTTCATTGTGAATCAGTATTAACGTCTTAGTGGCTTCCTCATTAACTAATGAGAAGAAAAAAAATCTTTGGCATGTGTTTATATTTGTAGGAGAGTTGTGTTTTCTTTTACTTTTTGAAAATTAGACCATAACACTAGGAAATAACACAGCCCCAAGGCTGGGGAATTTCTTTACAAATTTTTTGTAGGATTCTCTGAATAGCATTCCACTTGTATCCCCCTTCTCTGCCCATGGAGCTTTTCTGAGAAGGATTCAATAGCTTCCACTCTTCCCCAGAAAATGTTCAACTGTATCTGCACATGCCAGGGCCATCTGGATGGAACTCAGGCTTCAAAGAAGAGAAAAAGAAGCAAAACAAAATTTGGTGGCTATTCCCTCACGTAGAGACTCTGATGGCAGGATATGGGAGCCCTGATCAGAATCAGGTGATGCTCATGACCCTTACAAGCTGTCACTCAGAAGTCTGCTACCCCACCCTATGGTCCTCCCAGGGCCACCCCTTAGATTAGCCATCTGCCTAGAATGACTTGTGTTTGCCACATTCATGTAATGTAGCTTTTACCTGCCTGCCCCACTGGGACAGCTTTCCCCCTGGGAGGGTTGGCATCACTGCCCAGGGACCATCTTTGCGCCTGCCCTCTGTCTGTTCATATTAAGACTTTGCTGGTCTCAGAATCACACAGGCTACTAGCACAACTTTTTCCAATGGTTGTTCATGATAACTTGCTTCTCTAACTTCAACTTTATCTGCTAAACATCCTTCATGACTCATTATACACTTCTTGTTTCTTCTCCATTTTTTCCTTCTGGGTCATCTTACCCTCTTATGGCACCCAAGCATATTCCAACTCCTATTATTTTGTATTGTTGAGTAATTCACCTCTTCTTTTCCAGATCAAGTCTCAGGGGTTTCCAATTTCCATGCAAAATAGGCAACTTAAGATATTTTGCTAAGTAAAAGAGTTATGGAACTAGGAAGAAAGTTAGTCTCTTCTCTAGGAGTCAGAAATGGCTGTAATCAGTGTTTCTGTCAGTCTGAATAGCAACATTCTAAACCTTCACCCAACACTAGCAGAGGTGATTAGGTGGGAGATGATACCAGCAGCTGAGGAAAGATCCCAGAGAAGGACCAGATTTGGTTGGAAGATGGTGAGTTCAGCTTTGGAACAGTTCCAAGTGAGGTTCCTATGGAACATCACAGTATCATGTGATGGTTTTCAAGACCTGGAGACCTTTGCTTCGATGTTGAAACTTTCTGCCCTTCCTCAATGATGGGGAAAACCTTGAGTCTCATTTTGGCTTCAAGTCATAGGAACCCATTTGCTTCTTTCTTCTTAAAGCCCTCCCATTTGGCTCTGAATTACAAAAAGTAGCTCTTTTCCAGGCTGAGGGTCTTATAAAATAACAGGAGTTATGAACTCCTGAGCATGATCCGCTAACAGACCCCCCGCCTGTGCCCACAGCAGGCTGCCCCACGTTTTGCAAGCATGCCTGCCCCATTGTGTGGTCTTGGCTGCTGTGGCCAGACATAAAGTTTCAGCTGCTGTTTCACAGCTTGGATTTTAAAGAGCCCAGAAGGAGAGATTGAAACCTGAATGACTAATGTGGCCATCGGATGCATCATCTATCACCCAAACAGTCTGCGTGGAGCACTCGTTGCTAGAAAACTCTCCCAAACATGCTTTTTATATCTCACCCTCAACCAGAATGAACCACTCAAATGTACTCATCAACCAATCAGAGTGTGAGGATTTATACTGTTGGGCCAGAGCAAATCAAAATAGTGTAAGTTCTAAACCTGCATTATGGGCAGTGAAATTTCCCTAAGCTATTGTGTCAGGTCTTGTAAAAATGATTGCCTGGAGGATCTGGGACATTTCCTGGGCAATATTTAATTATGTAGTTTAGAGTCTGATAGTTAGATGTAGTTATTATGGCCAGACTTACCGACACCATTTTGACCCATCACAGACCAACATGCATAGAGATCTATATTGTGCCAAGAATCCTTCGGAAGTAATTTAGAGAGTAAACGTTTTCAAAAAACTAATTAGTGGAAAGATAAAGAAAGAGAGCCGGAGATTTCAGTATTAGTTTGAGCTTGACTCCTTCCTACTCAGCCTTGTGCCTTGGGTAAGATCTGAGCTTTTGAGTGTGTAATATATAAGATGAGGCAGTTAAACTAAACACTCTCCAGGGCTCCTCTCCATCCTACACTTAATTCTTTTTTTTTTTTTTTATTGAAGTATAGTTGATCTACAATGTTAGTTTTAGGGTGTGCAGCAAAGTGATTCAGCTATACATATGCATACATATATATATTTCCTTTTCAGATTCTTTTCCATTATATGTTATTACAAGAAATTGAATATAGTTCCCTGTGCTCTACAGCAGGTCCTTGTTGTTTATCTATTTTATATACAGTAATGTGTGTCTGTTAATCCCCAACCCCTAATTTATTCCTCCTTGTCCTTTCCCCTTTGATAACCATAGTGTGTTTTCATCCTACACTTAATTCTATATGTGTTTCTACCTACTTCCCTTTAGGAGAAGGAAAAGGATAGGTCCCCATGCTTCTCCCTGCTCACCTCCCCAGCCCCAATCTAAGCATCGTCAGGGCCTTGTTCTCAGGTGGACCTTGGCCTGCACCATTGTGATGCGCTCCCTCCCTCCAATATTCCTGCTTCCTTAACAAGACATTTATTATAAAGGATACTTCTTGATTTTGGGCTGCCCAGCATCTGAGCATCTTACCTCTCTTTGGAGAACTTTGTTACTTTCATAGGTTGCTGTGAGCCTTGATGGATTCTAGAACCTACTTCCCAGTGCAGAAGCTTCATACACCAGGTTCTTGCCCCAGTGGACTCCCTTGTAGCCTGGGTACAGACTTAGGATCCGTTGCCAGACAGACTTGCCACAGTGTAAACACTCAGTGACACAGTGATGCAGAGACACCAGAGAATCCATGGTGTGGCAGTGGTGGTTGCATACTGAGAAGGGGTGCTGGGAGCAACACCTGGGGCCCGGCTGGGTGTCACAGGGAGTGCAAGGTGCTGGGGCTGTGGCCGGGCAGCGGCAATAGGGCTGTTCCCAGCAGACCAGTTCCGTGTGATCTGGGGGCGTTGCTCCTAGTGATCTGCCAATACATTTAGTGTTCAAGTCCTCCCAGTGATTTTTGGAAGTTCATTTGCAACATTTTAATACAGTCCTTTTACACTTATTTCAGCCAGACTCAGTTTCTTTGGCTTATAACCAAGTACTCTGACTAACATAGTTTTAATGGGACAGAAAATGGGAAATGGGATTTCCTTACGACAGCCCTCTCCAGAGGCCAAAACCAGATAAAATCATAAAATCACTGTGTTTAAATTTCTGCCTCTTTCACTAATCTTTGATTCTTCAAGAGCAGAGATGTGTCTGACCTGTCTCTACAGCCCTAGAACTTAATGCTTAATGTTGCCTTGCACAAAATGAGTTTTTTTTTTCATAGAAATATGAGCAAAGTGTGAATTGCTTTCAAAGGAGACGCCTAGGGGATTCAAGAAAAGCTTATAACAAGAGTGTCATGTGGGTTGGATCCTAAAATAAGAGTAAATGTATGTCAGTAAATATATGTCAGAGTAAATAGGTGAGTCTAGAAAAGGCATTCGGGTGGAGAGAAAATTGAGTGTAAAGACAAGAATGGGACATTCAGAACAGGGCAATCAGTTTGGTGCCTGAGGACCACATCAGGGTGTCTCCTCTCCCATGGAAGGAGCAGTAGATAGAACTTAGTGCTCCCGGTGAAATCAGCCTGGCTCAGGAGAAGCGAGAGGAAAGAGTACTTTCACGCATCAGCACAGCTCCCAAGTTTGCAAATCTTAGCTTTAAAGAAGTGAGAGCCTTAACTGACTACATTAACACATCTAAAGGCAGAATTGGGACATAAAAGGTGGGTGGATCAGCCACAAATTAGCATCTGGTTTATAAATCAGTCTTGCTAGCTTGATTAATAGGAGACTGTCACGAAAAAAATAAATCTCTATTTTGATGATGATAAATTAAGATTTCTGAACAGGTGAGGCTCAGGAGCAGACTAAGGATAGAGGGTAACTCCCTAAGGAAATGTCGTCTCGTGAGAGATGGCCAGCTAGGAAGCCCATAGTGCAGCATTTGGCCATTTGCAAAATATGCCTTTATTTTGAGCTTTTGTATTTTGCATGGCTAGAAAGTAGTGCTTCTGGAAGGAGGTGGTGTATGTGTATTGTGGGGTCAGAAGAAGAACGTGGGGGCTGGCTGTCTGAGGGACAGCAGCCCCAGGTATGTTTTTGTATCCTATGCTGGGCAAAGAGAGAAGTTTCCAGGCTATGGATTGCAATGAAAGCAATTAGAAAAATCACTTTCTTTCAATAAACACTATTTGAGCAGATCCTGGAGATCACGGGTTTGGCAAGATGACAAAGGCCTGGCCTTGCCCTCCAGGGGTTCTCAGTCTAGAGACAGACAAACACCCCAGAGCTGCATGACAAGATCAACAGGAGATGCATCCATGAGACATGGAAACCAGATTGATGGATCATCTCTGGGAAGAGAGAATGAGAGGCCAGGAAAAGCCAGCTGACAGCCTTCCCATGGCCAGGCTCGGGTGGGTGGGTGCTGAATGGGACCGTGGCTGGTGGTTCATGCCAGCTGGTCCGGCTCCACCTCCACCCCACCTCCTGGTACTGTGAGCTCTCAGCGCGGACCCTCCCAGGGGAGCTCTTGGGAAGATGAGCTTGCCCACTCTCCCTCCGGAGTTCTCTGGACCTACATTTCCCTGCTGGTTCAGTTGCCAACAGGCTTCCAGCCATTTTCCATCTTTCAGAAGTTGCTTGAAATTCTGTACTAGCTGACAGCCAACCCCTGCCCCTTTCCCATTTTGGAGATGATTTTGGTTTCATGGAAATTTCTTCAGTGTTAGTTCAATGGTTCTTTAGAGGGAGAAGGATGAAAGGGCTTGTTCAGCCTGCCATCTGAGCATCTCTCATGAAGAGACAGGTGCCTTGTTAACCTCATCTTAAAGCAAGCTGACACCAAGGTGCAGAGCTAAAAACACAGAGTGGGGTTAGAGCCCGCGGTCTCCTCACTGTGCTTCCCCGTGCCAGGTGGACAGGAATGGGGGGCTGAGGCCAGGTGCACCCAGGGGTAATGCAACAGCTGTGCCAGGCTGGGCTGCAAGGAGGTGCTGAGGGCGACGGGCTTCCAGGGGACCCCGAAGCTGGCTGGACGTGTGCCTTACAGCAGCAGTTCCCACACCTCGTTGAGCATTAGAGATTTGAAAATCCACATGCACAGCCACATCCTGCACCAATTAAATGTGAATTTCTGGAGGCCGGCTCCAGGCAACTGAAATTTTTTAAGTTTCTCAAGTGATTCCACTGAACCTATTTTGAGAACCAGGACTTGGCAGGATTTTCCAACGCTGATGTGCCCAGGAAAGACCTGGAGACCTTGTTAAATGCTGGTTCAGATTCAGCAAGTCTCGAATGGGGCCTGCAAATCTGAATTTCTAACAGGCTCCCAGGCAATGCCAATGCGTCTCGCCCCAGACCTCACGCTGGGTAGCCAGACCTCAGAGTGATTCCAGGTCTTTTGTTCCAGAATACACCTTTGGAGAAACTGACCTGGTTTCCTTGAAGGGTTCTGGGCGAGCCTGATTCCACCCTCAGCTACGCTGTGTCCCCCGCCCATTCTCCTGGTCCTGAGCATCAGAGCTGCTCATAGAGTTGAAGGCAGTTGGGAGCACTTCCTCCTACAGGTCCCACCTGGTCCAGCTCTAAGCTCAGCCCTGCAGCTGGGGAGGGTGACAGACACGTGCATGGTGGGGCAAAGCCATTTAGTGGGGAAATCCCTTCAGCTGAGTGTGAACAGAATCAAATTAGAAGAGGAACATTTCAGTCAGAAAGAAGGGAGGGTTTTTACCGTGGAGTTTTATTAGACCAATGAATGATTTCCCTGTCAGTAGCGGCTGGTCACTTGTGTCATTTAAAAAGTCGGCTGAGATGATGTACAGGGGTTGCTGGCAGAGGGACAGATGAGGTGACCTAAGAGGTTTTTTATTGCTCCGACTTCTGTCACCAAATGCAACTTGAACAGCCTTTTCACGTCTTAAACAGAGCAACATAAAGCAATTATGAAGATTCCATCCGTTATAAAATGCCTGCGCTAATAGCACGTAAGAAATGTGCCGCTTGGGACCCACTGATCTCCAGTGAATGGGATTCGGATGGTTGGGTGGAAGAGGATTTGAAACATGGGGGCAGGTGACGTAGGAGAGGGAAGTTGGGTGTAGGGCGGCCCGCGCTCAGGTCCCTGCAGATCCTCAGCACGACAGTGAGGAGGGGCAGGGGAAGGCAGCAGGGAAGGTAATGGCTTTTTCGTCTTCTCTATATCACTTTGCAAAACGATGCTACCATATGTGCTGTTATATTTAAATAGCAGATGTGGAAAACTCACAAAGTGGGAAAGTGCCGAGGCAGGGTACCATTCGCAAACAGGTTTTCCAGGGAAAACCGACTTCTTTGCAAGGTCTGGAATTTATCGCATCCATTTAGCCTCTAACGACCGTGGTCTATACAGCAAGGAGCGGTTAGTGGCTCTCTCTCTCTCTCTCTTTCTCTGGCTGGTAATGGATGGAGCATGCAGCTCTGAAGAAGCCTTATGTGTAATAGGTTTTCACACTGTTAGGGAGCTGGGCTGGCCTCTTAGCACTGTAACCGAAGTGGAAAAGATGGCAGAGTCCTCACTTTGCATCAGAGAGCTGCATGAGGAGGGCAAAGCCTTCGTGTTTTCCTTAACAAGGTGAGGGACGTGCTCAGGAAACACGCAGGGAATGGACTGGACTTACTAAGAAGAAAAGGACTGTTCTGCCCAACTCAGAATGTATAGATTTAATTAGGAGGCCGATCAGTTGTGGAAAACGCAGGCAAATGACAGATTTGGATTCAAATCTTGTTTCCACAACATATTAACTGTGGGATTTGGGACATGTACCTCAAATGGACTGAGTCTCCAATTCTTGCTGAATACGGCAGGAATAACCATACACCCCCTTCAAGGTCGTGCTCAGAGTTCAACGTGATGGTATTCACATGAATCTTGTTCATCCTATACAAGCTAGTTGTCATTACTGTTAATTAAATATGCTTCATTAGCTCAATTAACCACTGGTTGATTATAAAGTTAATCACAAGTTTAAATCTGTATTATAATATGCTCATTCTATATTATTAATATTGGTGCTTGTTCAATAGTAACTAGAGAAACAGTTTAATACACTAATGTCACATGAAATACCAAAAAATTAAACATCAGTGAAAAAAGTTTGAGAATAAGAAAAATTAGTCACTATCATTTAATCATTTATACGCAATGTAAGTAAAAGCGATCTTCATGGATGCGTTTATGAAGGTAAGGCTGCTTTGACCCCATGGGCATTTTAATACCTGTATTTGGTTATTTAAGATAAAAATCCCCTGGAATTATCATTAAGAAAAAGGTGTTATGAAGTAATGCAGACAACAGAAATCCTCACCTCCTCCTTGACCTTCAGCCCCTAGCTAATACTGGGGTGACAGTTAGACTTGAGGAAGTGCTGAGAATTACATGGTGTTTAGAGACTGGATGGTATGCAACTGAAAAAAATATACAATCAAATTTACATACTGTTAATGAGTGTACATTTTACTATATTCATAGGACACCTGGTACTGTATTTATAGTACACATGACTGAGAAATTAATTTAGAAACAAAAACTGAATGGCTTGTTTTAGATTTGAAATAGGTATGCTTGTCCCAGTGCCCACAGTGACAGACTCACACGTGTTGAGATTGAACTAAAGCTTGTGTTTGGTTAGACTGACTCCAGCTCTTTCCTTTGGGGCTCACTGTTCCAAGGAAGAAGGATGCTCCCTGCCTCCTCTCTGGGGAGCCCGTGGTGCCACATACAAAAAAAAAAAAAAAAGTACACTATATGCAAAAGCATTGGGGGTCGTGTCTGAAATTAAATTATGTGCCTTGAAATTGTTCCTCTCCGTGTTTCCCCACTGCCCCTACCAGCTGGCTCTTTATTAGAAAAAGTCAGAAAGACTAGTCATACCTTAGCTTGGATTTTCAGAATTTAGTTTTGATTATCAGGAGTCAAAAGCTGAAGGAATTAGCATCCAATATATCTCCAAAGAATAGGATTTCATAGACTGTGGACATAAATGGTCCCTTTTCTCTTCTGTATCCCACCTGTATCCCAGAGAAAGGGAATCTAAATGCTGCACACACCAGCTGTGCTAGTCAGATTTGTTCCGAAGAGCTGGATTCAGGCAAGAGTTAGACTGGGTGTGGGTTTTTGTACTGTCTGCTCACTTCAGATTCCATCTTAGAAAGGGGCCAATTGGGGTGTTAGTCATTGAACGTCCCACAGTGTGGGGGATCCAAAACAAGGGAACCTATATCTTACCATTACAGAATCTAGCCTAGGGACTCTTCATGGGCTCCCCCAGCCAGACTGGAACTGAGCAGGAAAGCCTCCCAGGTTCACCCAGCACGGCATCGGGGGGAGGATCACAGATTTTCCAACATGTCTTAAGCCTTTATTCTTTACCAGTGGAGACAAGAGCCAATGGAAAGGCATTTTGGGTACCCATGTCCCAAAGCAGAGATCATGACAGTTCAAAGGTCATAGAAGGGGGTGCAGGGGTCTAAGAGCCCCATTCAGAGGGACTTCAGAGGAGGGCACAGTCTGACCTCAACAGGATGGCCCTCCTCCACCTGTCCTGTGAACCGTGAGCCTACCGGGAGTGCTGTTAGCCCAGGTTGAAGGCAAGAAGGAAGGGGGAAAAGATCTGAATTTACAGATCGACAGAGAAGGGAAATTAGAAGTGACCAAATTTTCCTTAAATTGGTAAAGCTTACTTTTCTGTGATAGGTTGAAATGTGAGCCCAAGATGGGCAGTAAGATACATTGTAAAATAAACAAAGAAACAAACAAATAAATAAAGTCATATTTCTGATTACTTGAGTCCATGATTTAAATCCACAGCCACATAGCCACACACACACACACACACAACAATGCCAGAAGAATTGTTGGAGATAATTTTTGCTGGAGGGACTATGGGGAAGAAAAAACTTGGAGCTTCCTCCACGTTAGAAATGCTTTTTGGAGGAGAAGGATGTGAGTTGGCAGTGGGCAATGTTTGAAGAGAGGGGCATGGTGGGAACATTGCAAAAGTAATGGAAGATGTGGATAAAGCATCCTTGCGGTGAGGGTAAGGGCTGTCAGCTTGGATAGAACATTCATTGGAAAGTGAGCTGGGGGGTGGATGGAAAAGCAAATGCAGCCAGGTGACACTGAGACTCCAGTGATGAAGACCCCTCCTCAAAATGCGTAGAAGTGCTGAGTGACACACAACAAGACAGGTTTTTTTTTTGTTTTGTTTTGTTTTCTAATATTGAGGGGTGCTCAGAAGGAAGAGAAGAACATAGTTGAACAGCAACACCCAAGAGAGTGCAAAGCCCATGCTGTGGAGTTCTGTTGGCTCCATGGAGCCCAGGGAGATGCTGGTGGGACATGGGTCCTGCAAGTGGGTGACTCACACAGACGTCATAGGTCTTGATTTGGGTCAAGTGGAGAGAAGAAGCTGGAATCCATGTAAAAAGACAGGATCTGGAAAGGATCAGTGTTTCAATGGGACGTACTGGAAAAACTACATGTGTGGCCTGAAGAATCTAAAAGGAAGCTCAGCATCCGACCAGGGCTCTGGACAGGAGTGAGATGTCTCTGCTAAGGCATCAGACCTGTGTCTCATCCAACGCCCACAGTGGACAAAGATGCAGGGAAGTTTCCATAACACCTTGTGCAGGACAATTCCAAGGTGGGCCCACAGCAAACAGGAATGTAAGACTGCTCTGTAGAGCACTTTACATAGGGCCTGTGGGACACCCCAACAAAACCAAACCCTGCTGAAGATGGCTTACGTGAGAAAATCACACGCCCCTTGGGGAAATGAACCACTGTGATGCACCGCCAAACACAAAATTTCCACCCTAGGAACTAAAACAGAACCACATGAAAGAAGCCATAAAATAAAACATTGAAGATGATTAAAAATATTTTAAAAAATAGAAATCATAATGGTCCATGGATACCATGATATGAGGTGAATTCTGAAAACAAATCAAATGACACTTGAAATTAAAAAATATATATATATATATAAATTAAAAACACAAAAGCAAAACAAAAAGCAAATGACAAGAAAACCCACAATGCCGCGGTCCATGCGATGAGATAAGTACTCAAAGGCTGCCGTACAGAGGTCCAGCCTCCAGCACTAAAAGCACCCAGGAGAGTCAGGAGGATTTCCCAAGAACAGAGTGCCTTGTGACCTAGCCTTACAGCACTTAATAGAAAAACCGAAAGTGGCTGTGACCTATTTACGCCCTCGTTTCCAGCAAGCAGGACCCGTGGTTTATACTCGCAGTGCGAGTGAGTTTCTAAGGTGTCCTGGGCACAGCCCCACTGCCCAGCCCCGAAAGGGAGGAGCTGGGGTCTCTGCTGGGAGGCCAGTGAATTGATTTTTAAAAAAAAAAACTTTCTGTATAAAACACGTAATCAGCACAGCATCTCCATGAGAACTTTGTGCTAGAATATATTTTTTAAAATTTTATTTTAATATTTTTGTTGGGGGAGGCAATTAGGTCGTTTGTTTGTCTGTTTGCTTTTTTTTAAATAGAGGCACTGGGGATTGAACCAGCTTAGCACGCACTCTACCACTGAGCTCTACCCTTCCCCTGTGCTAGAATATTTTTAAATTTATTACTTGATCAAGAGTTTGTGTACATTTATATAACATATTTAATACACATATTTATACATCTATATATAGTATATATTTTTTATTCTGAATGGGTAAAGATTATTTTTAGAAAATGTGTTCCTCTGGTCTTAGATTCCAGTTACATAAAGGGGGTGGTTTCTGATCCTTCTGGGGACTAACATTACCTGAAAGCTCTTGTCCCTAATTCAGAGCCTTCTGATACTTCAAGTGTCTTTGCTGTGTGCTGGGATTACGTGACTTAGTGAGAGAAATTCCATGATCTCATTTAACAAATATTTTAAAAATGTCTCCCATATGTATGAAATGCAGGGCATTACAGGTTGTCAGGAGTGCCCTAAGCCCTTGACTCTCATTATGTCCTCTGTCCTTCACAACGATCCTAATGAGGGATGTTCACTGGCACCCCTCGATTTAGGGGTAAGAAAGCTGACGCTTAGCAAGGTTTAAGACTGTGTCCTCAAGTCAGGCAGCTCATACGTGGTGAAGCTGGTGTATGGGCCAGGTCTGTGCAGTTCAAGGTTGTCTGTTTCTCAACGTGGCAATTTCAGACAGGGTCCTTCTTTGCTGGAGGGGGTGGTTTGGATGGGGCGGTCCATGCATTTGGGATGATGAGAGGATCTTCCATCTCCATTCACGAGATGTCAGTGGCACCTCACCACCCTCCCCAGTGTGACAACCAAAAGTGTCTCCAGGCATTGCCAGGTGTCCTGGCGGGGGACAAACGTTGCTCAAGTTGGGAACCACTGATTCAGTTCCATAGTCCAGCTTTGACCACTGTGCAGTGTTTCAGCTCATGAGAAAACAAACTTCACCTAAGAAGTTCAGTCTGGTAGAAAACTCATTTCTCCCAACGTGGGTCTCAAATTGATGAGTGACCTCTCTCGTGATATGTCCGGGGAGAGGAGAGAGCAGCAGAAGGTGTGATCACGTCTACTGGCCTCCTTGGCCTCCACCTGTAAAGCAGGTTTTCCTTCTCAGGGAGGATAATTTCATTCCCGCCCTCAGAGAAAGCACTTTCTTCCCCCTCCCGTCAAGTAACACGCTGGTCACGATAGGAATCTTTCGATCGGCCTGAACGTCTGGTGATTTCATTCGTTCGTCTTCATGCTCCAGATTGCTGCCTTTCCCTTTTACAACTGCGTCGATGTCTCCCCATCATTCCATAGCTGGCACCAAGGGGGGAAAGGCAGCTTGAGAAATGCCTCCTCTTGCTTTCAAGTCAGCGTGGAGAAGGATGGAAGTTTACATGAGTTGAAAGTCTTTCCCTGAAACCAAAAAAGTCATTCCCTGAAATTAAACGGCAGTGGCTTCTCCTCAGTTGTCCAGGGAGGAACCAGACGTTGCCAATGATCTCTGTCCAAATTGGTCACTAAGGGGGTCCCATGAAAAGTGAATGTTACCATCAGAAACTGCAAATTTTATTGCCACGTGGGCCGGAAAGCCCGTAATCTGCATCCAGATGGAGCCGCAAAGCAGCTGTGACAGAAAACCGGTCATTTACCAGGGCTTAATGACTAATGCCCTACCCAGTCTGAACGAGCAACATTTATGACAGAATTGCTTTGTTCAGCTGAACTCTCTGTTGTTCCCCAAGAAATCACAGAGCCCAGTGGCAGTGAGGGACAGTGTTGCCTGTGCCTGCTGGTCAGGGACAACCTTTGTCCTCTACCTCAGAGGGAAGGGGACTGGACAACCCACCAGCTTTGGATCTGGGTTAAACTTACATCTCAAGAACTGATGCTTGATGGTCACCTTCGACAGTCCTGGTCAACTCCCACTTCATTACTGTCAAGGCTGAGGGATTGACCCACCTGCTCAGGCCAGATTCCAGCTCATCCATTCTTACCCAGAGGGGTGACACGGAGAAGGCTCACATGAACTGAGAGGCACTATGTTGTAGAGATATCGTGAGGGCTTCCGTACTGAAGTCAGACCACCTGGCTCTGCCACTTGAGAAACCTTGAACAACATACTTAACCTCGCTGCACCTTGGTTTCCTCGTCGCTAAAATGAAGACAACTAAGAGCACTTTCTTTGTGGAAAGCTGGGTAGGACTGAATGACTTAAGCCATGTTCTTAGAACGTTTCCAGGCTTATGGAACGTGAACGGTTATCATCATCATTATCCCATTACGGTCATCAACTTGTTTGTTATTTTGAAACTGGTGCTCTCCAACAATGTGAAGTCATCTGCTAAACACACAGGCCTGGAGGTTTTATGGCTTCACTTGTTTATTTATTTGCTCACTGTTAATCAACCATTGGTATATTCACTTAGTCTTCTCTCCTTATTCGTCGATAAATACATGTCCTCACTGAGCTATGTTAGGAGCTGACGTAGAGGCACGCTGGCCGCCATGGGGACACGGAGGGGCCACAGTGCCTTGTGGAAGCATTGATCTGGACTCTTTGGCACCAGAAGCCAGAGCTGTATTATTTTATTACACTCATTAGAACAAATCCATGAAGGGCATTTCATTGGCACCATTCTACAGAGGAGGAAGAGGAGGCTGTAATTCTCCACACCACCTATGCGTGGTGGAGCTGCAGTCACACCCAGACCTGGGCTCCATGCCCAAGGTGCACTTCCTCATGATGCCTCCAGGTTGATGAGGAGAGGTGGACACTCATCACAAACTTGCTCCAAATTAGAGACTCATATTCTTTTTGTTTCATAATCTCATTCATAATGAGCCGTCTCTTCAATAATTTTTCAATAGACAACATTGAATATTGAATTCAGAGACCCACCATCACCAACCGTCCTTCCTCTGGTCTTCCTAGGGTTGGCCGCTGCTGACAGTACACAATCCAGTCTTCCAGGTCTTTTTTAGGTATTTACAAAATGCATGAGCATGCCCATATATACACAAATCACTGTTAATCACATAACTGACTTGGAGAGTTTATGACTTGATGGACAAGGTGGTATCTCTCCACATTTCTTTTACCAACTTAACATTTCCATGGGACCACAAATTATTTCTCTTTTTCACTTTCTTTGGCAATGGTATCCTCAAGCAAAAGAGCAGGACAGCATTATAACCCGAGGGCTTGGCCAGGTTGAGCTGTTTGTGAGGGCAAAAGCACCTCGTGGCCCCTACACTGTGTGTTCAATAGCCCCAAGAACACATCTCCAGGGAGCAAAGGACACCTGCCGTGCAGAGGTCTGCTCTAGTGGAATTAATAAAAATAACCCCTTTGCTTCCATTTGATGCCACATATCCTTGAGCCAGGTGGCAAGCTCACGACAGGCAGCCTTTTTTCCTGGAATGCTTTGGTCTCCAGCCACGGGAGGTGATCCACTAGGGGGGCCTGCACCTGTCAGATGCGAGTGGTTGCCATCGATGGGACCATCCATCCAGGCTGGCTGGAGCCGTAAGTGCATGTCGTAGAGGAACGGACAAAGGCTTCCCAGACCAGATGTTGCTGCTGGAAGCAAGGAAATCTTTCTCTCTGCCTGGCGCTGCTGGGGCACAGTTGGGCACATGAGCCGGGCTCCAGCCACACGCATGCCCTGGGCTCCGGCCCCTTGCAGGTAGCCGGGCGTGCAGAGGCCAAGAGATGAAGGGCTGTTCTCCAGATGTCCCCCGCTGAGGATGAGACAGCCTGTCCAGAAGAGTCATGTTTGGCAGCTGCTGAATACCGCCTCCTACTGCTCCTGGCTCACGGCTCCTACAGGGCAGGAGAGATGCTTGCAATATAGTCTCCTAAAGAGATGGCACTAAAGGGAAATTTTGGCTTCACTTATATTGATTCTGAGCTGAAGATGTGACGTGCTTTCTCGGTATCTCGTTAATGGCATTTTATGATGTGATGAGAACCGTAGTTATTCTGCTAAAATGTCTCTCTGATCATGTCATCCACTCGTGGCTTCCCAGGTGGTGGGTATCAGGATGGAGCTCAACTAGTCTCCGTGGCTTCAGTTACAGGACTGAACATGCCACACACTCTCGCATCCCACTTGGAAATGAAGTGTAGCTTTTTGATTTTCTTCCTTATGAGCCCTCGCCCTGCTGGGCGGCAGGAGAACCTAAGGATTTGCCAGTTGATGAGTTTGCAGGCTCTTCTAGTCTGAACACAGACTCCTCGTGGAGGAAATATTAGCTTTTAACAAAAATTCAACTCATGTATCTTTCAGTGGCTACATTCAGATACTGTGGTGCCTTGTAAATGCCCGGATTTCTCCAGATACACTTTCTAGCCCTTCTCCCTGCGATGGCACCTGGGCCACTTGTTCTCTTGGGAATCGGGGGGGAAGAGGAAAGAAGGGGGATTCGTGAAGCCTTATCTGGATCTTGGCTCTGTACTGCTTCGGGGCTTTTCTGGTTTGTTTCCTGGACTGGTGACCACAGGAGAATCTGACTCTTAGAAAATATTTTAAAACTAACATATATACATATATGTATTCATACTTATATACAACACACACACATGTGCGCGTGCACACATGTCTACCTCCCTTAATTTCTCAGCCCCTCCCCATCTCTCCAGCACCAGCCCCGTCTTCCGCTCTCCTTCTCCCCTAATTTGGGCTTTAGCTGCACTGATTTTTCTGAGTTGCTCTGTTCTCTTCTGCCGCTAAGACTTCATGGCTGTTTTTTCCCCTTGTCCCAGGCTAACAGCTTCTCACCCTCCAGATCACACGGCAGTAACCTTGTCTGGGTTTCCTTTCCGGGACCAGAGGAGGCTAGGGATGGGCTACATCCCTGTGTGACTGTGTCCTCAGGATGCCCCATCTCCTGCCTTGTTGTCACTGTCCGTGTCATGTCTCTGTTAACTGCTGGAATACAGGGGCCACACACATGTTTCTGACTTGCACTGCTCACACCTGACATGGGGTGACCTGAGAACAAATGAATAAACAAATGAACGAACAGACACGAACCATAGAGAAATTTCCTACAGATGACCCTGGGTATCTAAACACTGCTCAAGAGAAGGCCTTCCAGGTCTTTTTGGCACCAGACCCTACCTGTCAGCTGGAAGGATGCTCCCTCTGGAGCAGGATGAAGGCCAGTCCCTCCAGGTTGGACCAAGGAGGGTCAGCTTCAAAGTGGGGATGAGTGCACACAGCACAAACCCAGCAGCGGAAGCAGGGCCCCCGGGGGAGGGGGCAGCTGGGTTCCCCACGACGTGGCTGGGGTTCACTCTGCACAGCCTGGTCACGGTTCCCTGAGTGGTACCATTCCATCCCAGCTGCAAACCTATTATCGTAAAAAGTCTGATTGGAAAATGAGCAGCATTTGTGACATGCGTGGACACACGTGGACACCGCGGCGTCCTTTTCCTTTCTGTACTTCTCACGCTCCTGGAGAAAGTGCGTCATGATAATCACGGAAAACAGAGTAAGGACAATGGTGTTCCGTCCTGTGCAAACCAGGCGTCACACGGCCAGGTGGGCGCTCTCACAGCGGTGGCTGTGCTTCCTCACGTCACAGCCCTCGAAGCAGGCATCACGCTTCCTCGTCTCGGATAAGCAATGCATCTCAGAGCCCCGCACGTCACATCTGAGTGGCCCAGCTGGTACCCGTCAGAGCCGGGCTGAGCTTCTCAGGGCCCATGGACCCCAAGCGCTTGCTGCTCCCCACTTCCCACGCTGATCTCTAAGTCACCCCTCGTAGTAACCCAGAGAGAACCCCAGAGTCAATAGTGGTAAAGTAGGGAGGGTTCACCTTTCTATTTTAATGGGAATCTGAGCCCCCAAAACCAGAGCAATAACGCTGGTCAGCGCTCCTTCTTCTCTGGAGAAACGAAACTCAATTTTCACTATTAATTCTCCACCTCTGTGATAGAGAAATATGACACAATAGAGAAAAAAAGGAAAAAGACAATAAGTGTTCACCCACTCCACAGCTGACTCAAAAACTTCCACAAGTGCCCTGTATTTATAGCCGGAGAGAGGGGTGCGGGGAGAGGCAGCTGCTGGCTGTTATTTAGAAGAACTTCAGACTTCTAACCAAAATAGCCTCTGAACTTTTGAAACTCCCATTCTAATAGTCTCCAGGAGGCGTGAACCGATATCCTAGAATTTGAGATGGTATTTTTAGTCTTGAGATAATGTGTGCACTTTCCTCCCTCCCTTCTTCACTATCCTCTCCTGCTCTGTTAAGCTATGTTTTCTAGAGAGGGGAGGGTCTCCTGCGGGACCAGTGCTGAGTGAAGTGTGGATTAGAGCTCCACTTAAAAGAAAAGGAAGGAGCGGGGAGGGTAGAGCTCAGTGGTAGAGCACGTGCCTAGCATGCACAAGGTCCTGGGTTCCATCCCCAGTGCTTCCACTAAAAATAAATAAATTAATTAAAATATTTAAAAAAAAAGAAGAGAAGACCTCAAAATATTTCAAGTTAAAGCAATGCTCTGTTGAATCAAGAAATAATTTCAAATATGCTCATCAAATTAAAAAAAAAGAAAAAAGGAGCGCTTGTTTTTAAGCTTAATAAAAGTGCTTATTTAAATAGATATGCAGATGCTGTGGCCCATATGCACACGGCGTATCTCTGTTCCCTATATGAATATATTAAGCTCAAAATGTTATCCGCCATATGCACATATCTTCCTTTATTAAGGCGGTACTCACGATAAGATTAAGACGAATCACACGAAACTAAATCCACTGATGACCGTCTTCAGCCAGGAACGCTGGCATCACACTGAGTTCTCCCCCCGTCTTGACTCCCACGTGTAGCCCGCCAGCAAGGCCTGCTGGTTCTACTTCGAAACTGTGTCGGATCTGCCCCCAGGTCCTCCTCCACTGCCATCACTCAGCCCGGGTCACTTTGAGCTCCTGCCTGAACCTCCGAAGCCGCCTTCCAACCCGTCACTTCTCTTCCACTCCTGATTCCCTCTGCCCCGTTGCCCCCAAGTCAGTAATCCTGGTGGCAGTGAGTGCTGCCTGTTTGTGCTCTCGAGGGTCAGAACTCCTGATTTTGGCACTGACCCCGGAACTGCCCCTTGGGAACTGTCCCCCTCCACTGCGTCAGCCTTAGTGGGGCTGTTGATTGAGAAGCCCTCCCTCTCCTCCCGTTGCTGAGGCTGGGGGCATGTGGCCAAAGCTAGACCATGAGATGCTTAGTCTGGAGCTGGAATCTGGGGCCAGGGCTGCGAGAGTGAAGGGAGAAGCGGAAAGCTGAGGCTCCATCCCTCCTGCTGCCCAGAGTACCCTGGTCCTCAGCCTTTGTAAGCGCTCCTTGTTCAGAGATTTTTCTCATTTCAGATTTCTTTATTTTACTTACTCAGAACTGATTTCTTTTGTTTGTAACAAAAAGCGCTAACTGATCCAGGGGTCTTTGAGAATACAGAGAGGAAACATTGCTTCCCTGTTCAATAACTGAATGGCTTCCCCATGTACAAGAGAGTGCAAGTATTCCCATGGTGCTGGGTGCTCTGGCCCTGCCTGTGCCCTCCGCGGAAGATGTGATGATCAGATGGCATCAACGGCTTCTACCAAATTACACAACTAACAACACTAAGCGACAGAGCAGAGACTGAAATGTTTCTGACTTCACAATTGTATCAGCTGGGGTTCTCCAGGGGGAAAGAACCAATAGAATAGATCTGTATGTGTGTCTGAATGCCTGCAGTTCCGAAGGCCAGGAAGCCCTATGACCCACCCTCTGCAAGTCTGAGTTCCGGGAAAGCTGGTGGTGTGACTCAGTCTGAGTCCAAAAGCCTGAGACCCAGGGGCAAGGATGTCTGGGGGCGGGAGAAGGTGGATGTCCCAGCTTCAGCACAGAGCAAATTCGCTTTTCCTCCAGCTTTTGTTCTGCTCAGACCGTCACTGGGTGGGACGGTACCCAGTTGCACTGGTGCTGGAGCTTGTTTTTTACTCATTCTCCTGCTTCAAACACTAAGTGTCTTCTGGAAATGCCCTCACAAACACGCCCAGAAATAACGTTTATCAGTCACCTGGGCATCCGTTAGCCCCATCAAGCTGACATGTTCAATTAACCATGGCCAAAATCTTTCCTCTTTTCTTCATTTCATAAGATATTTGGTCTCTTTTTCTCATTAACATGTTCCTGAGGATGAGAACACTGCAGGCTACACTCAGTTTTACACATGGCAGGTCTTGTTTTCGGAGCTCTGGAAGAATTTATATTATCTTTCTTCTATCAAACTCAATGGCTGTCAAATGGCCCCAGAGTCCAAATTCCTTGAAAGTTTACCCTAATATCAAATGACTTGTTTAGTTTGTGTAACATTTTTAAAGATGCTGTGTAAATCTTTTTAATTACATGGAAAATTATGTTTGTGACAGAGAGATTATGGAGGAATTGTTTCAATATGGCCCCATTTGGGGGTAGGAAATAGGCATGGCAGAGAGCTTGTCGCAGACCATCAAATATTTGTCCCTCGGAGTGAAAGGGCGCTGTGAAATCCTCCCACACTTACCGTCCCTAGTGTTCCTTTCTTGGATACATTATTTGCAACAAATTTAAAGAAGACTTTACAGGAACCAAGGCTGGGAACAAAGTGGGCCATGTCTCACTCGTTTCACTTCTGCCAAATAATCTGTAAATTATAGTCCATTGCTGTGTTTTCATTAATTGCACATATTCTTTTTCATTTGGCTGCAAATTCCATCACTTTGGCCAAAAATGTGTACTTCTGCGACAGCACAAAGTAAGCACTTTGAAAGGACAAGCAGTTCGGAGAGAGTAGGTAATTATACCAAGGAAACCAAATGCAAGAGGGAAATAAAGCCCCCAGGATTGAAAGGAGAGAAAATGATTAGACGCAGTGAAGTCACCTTACAGCGTCTTAAAGAACCAGATGGATGGGCGAGAGTGAAGGGCCACGTGTGCTTGACCCCGTCCCTCCCCCTCTTACTTCGTGTCTCCGCATCTGTGCGGTGGGATTCTTTCCTTCCAGCCTCCTTTCTCTAGGACCAGGTGAAGCAGAAGCAGCCTCACCTGAGAGCTGTGGCACAGGACCCACCCCGGAGGTGCTGGGTCATCTCTGAGCACCTTCTGTGCGTGTCAACTGTGTGCCCTGCGTGCACGACTGTGTACTCCTCTCCGTTACACTCAGTGTTAGCCGTTGTTGTGACCACCTTTTTCTCCAAAGTGAAAATTGAGAGTTAGAAACAGTAATGGATTTTCCCAAAAATTCACTGATCAAGCTGACAGCATCAGGGTGTCAGCCCAGGGGGTCTGCCTCCAGGGCTGGGAAGGCGCAGTACTTGAGTCCTGAATGCCACCCTCTGCTTTCATCAAAGATCGCCAGAGACAGTGATGGGCTGCTGGATGGCTTGGGGAAAGTGCCCCAGTTCATTCTCCCAAAGAAGGTTTCAGATCAGCGTGTTTCAGATGATGAAGAGATGAAACTCTTGTGCTTCTGCGGGGGCGGGTGGGTGAGGGGTGGGGAGAGGTGGGCAGGGCAGCAGGACGACTTTCTATCTTGATTTTGCTGTGTTTGTCCAGACTTGCCAAGTAGAGTTTACCTTAACAGAGTGAATTTTATTCTATGTAAGTTATACTTTAATTATAAAACTAGAAATAAACATCTCATGATTACTTTTTTTTTTTCAGGTACAAAACCAGAGCTGGCCATCAGTGGCTTTGCTATTGAGCAAAGTCTAAGTCGAATTCCCATAAAGGATGGAACCATCACTTGTTCAGACTCACCCCTGAGCTTGGACACCTTTGCAAACTCAGGCTTATTGCAAAAGGATAAGATTTATAGTTGGTTAAAAGCAAACATAAATCCTCTCCTGTGTAGTCCTAGTTCGGACATGAAGAACTTTTTTTTTTTTTTTTAATTTAAACAAACTATTTGAGTTACTTCGGATTAGTAGACTGGGAATGTTTTGCAGGACATCACTTCCCCATATTTAATCACATAATTATATGTATTTTAATAGAAAGCGAATTTGTAGTTTCTAAACAATCAATGCCCTGCTGGGGAAGAGCTTGGGGAAGAGTGGAGAGGCTCTCCTTGACTCTATGCACTTCACAGCGTGTACACGGCTCACCCCACTGTACCAACAGAGGAGAGAAGTGCCATTGTACGTTGCTATGGAAATTCTCACTCCTTCTAGAAAGATCAGAGAAAGAGAGAAAGACCAACAATATCTGAACTTTTCAGACATGCTGGATCTTTATTGCTCACTAAGAGTGAAACCTGACTGAAAAAGCAAATGTGTGCGTGCATCTTCCAAATGCTCCAGGCTAGGGGACAACACAGACGGCTCTCAGGGTAACTATCGAAGGCTACATGGATTTGCTTCTTGTTGGCATTCACTTCTGTGGCCATGCTGAGGGCTTTCCTTCCTTAAGACCTTCTCACATCTCATCAGTGTGGGTTTGGGTAGGAAAATAGAGCCGCTGTAAATATTCTGGGAATAAACGGGCTTACCGTGGACCTCGGGACTCACATGACTACTGGGAGAACTCAGGAAGGCGAGCTTCAGCTGGGAGATGAAGGCAGACCTGGAGGCCTCAGCCTGGGACAGGGAAGGTGGACGTTCCCAGCGGCATACTGGAAAATGCCATGATTCTCAAAAGTGCCTGAGAAAGTGTCTGTTAACTGCCTCGGTCTGTAGCAGCCAGGCAGGTGTGACCCAGAGGTCTGTGGAGCAGCCTCTGCTCTCAGGTTTGATGGAACCGCCTTTGGAGAATCATGGAGTTAAGATCCATGTGGTTTTCTCTCATTGACAAACTCCATCTTGGACAACACAAGGAAAGACATCCTGGGAGATTCCATTGTTCCCAAACTCTCCGCCCATTGCAGAGGGGACTTAGGTGGGCAATGCCTTGCAACAGATCATCCATTGCACGGTCGCTGTTTCAACCTCCTGGAACACTGTTCCTCTCGCTCCTACCCTTCAGGTCCCACCTAAGTTAGTGCAGCCTTCCTGGACAACTCAATCTAAAGCCGGTCCTTCCTAATTAATCTCTCATTAAACCTTAATTTTTTTCTCATGGTGCTTATTGAAATCTGTGAGATGTGATCGGCGGTTTTACTGTTTACCGTCTATCTCCACAACAGAATCAAAGTTTCCATGAGGGCAAGTACCAAATCTGCTGTGTTTGCAGCTCTGTGTCTTATTCCTAGCACAGTACCTATAAACAAATGTAGGCTGATTACATTTCCCAATGTTAGCTTTTTTCTGCGGTGTTCTGAGGCCTTTGTAAATGACTCTTTATCATTTACAAGGTATATGTACTCATCTGAAAAATAAAAGAGGAAAAGAAGAACTACTAAACATCACTTATTTGCAAAATAGTCTTCCAGACACTGTGGAAGGGGGCATGCAGATACTAAATAGAACATGGTTCATGTCTGGCTTTTAAACAATTTAGTCTTGAATACATTGGTTATGACGTAACTGGAAAACGTGCTCCAAGAAAGCCTTTTACTCTTTCCTACTTAAGTTTGATGTGACCTCGATGTCTCAAGAAAAATATAATCCGTTTACTTGTGTAGTTTCTACAATGATCCAGAATATAGGGCTTATATTAGCTTCCAAGTTTGGGAAGAGGATATACGAGCTGCGAAATTTGGAATTGATCTGTGTAGCCAGGGTTTCAGACCAACATGAATATTACTGCCCAGAAAAAAAAAAGGTGTTTATAAAAAACCCCCCGGTGGTGCCAGCTTGCTGGGTCTTGAAGCTGTGTATGACTATTTCAGACTTAGTTGCAGTCACGTTTAGTTAGTTCTTGACTTGTGGAGAAAAACAAGAGTGTATGAATCTCTTCTTTGGTTTTTGGATAATACTGCAGAAATACTGTAATTTCAAGATTTTCCTTTCCTGTAAGAGTGGGGGAGATTAGAAAAAAAAGTCTTTCTTCAGATGTGGTGTCACAGTGTCTACCCACCAGGTTAGATGTCTATCTAGTTAGTAAGAGGGGGATTTTAATTAAAGAACATAAAATTTAAATGGTTTGGAAAATGTCAACATGGTTTCCTATTTTGAGTCCAACACAGATGATAGAACAAGAGGGTATAAATGAAAATTAAAGAAAAACAAATTCAGAGCAGATGTCAGGAAGTGTTTTTCTTTTTTTTTTCCACGCAGAGAATCATAAATGTGTGGAATAGCTTACCAGGCAAGATAGTTAAGGCAAAAAGAGGAAGGTCATTAAATAAACAATTAGATTGCAAATAGACTGCAAAACAGTGAGATGTGGCGAACCAAATGGTCTGTCTCTTCTTCAGTGTTCAGATGTTTTTGGATGAAATGAAATCTTTGGCCATCCCTCAAGCCTTAAATGTCTAGACCATGCAAAGAGAACTTGCAAATATTCCAATGTCTTTATTTCTGCGCTTCAGATGTGAGATTGTTTCATGTCTGTCATGTTGGAGATTTTCACGTTGGAATTCTTCCCCTCACGCACATGTGCCTCAGGAGAAACATGGAGTGTGAAAGCATTCAGTTCCAAGTAAGAGACTGAAATGATGGATTAGAGATGGACGAAGAGGTGCAGCCACTGCCTTGATTAAATCACCAGACTTCATCTTAACACTTTATGCTTGTGACTGTTCATGCTGAAATTAGTAACATATTGATAAAACATCCTCTAGTCATGCCTTCTTGTGGGGTTGATGTGCTCCCACCAATACAGGGCGTGTCCTGCGTGGAATGATTTTGTCTTGTGTCTTACATTGGCTTTGTCAGGAAGTCCTAAATGCCCTGTATCCAGCATTTATCAGTAAAGCACAAAAATCAGCAGAGATCTTTCCCCACATCAGTAACTGGGGCTTCGATCATGTCAGTGGCCACACTAGCTGACAATCACGCCTCTACACATAACCTTCTGGAAAATCTTTATTGCCTTTCCCACAGGTTTGGCTGAGGGAAAACCAAAAGAGGGGAATGAGAAGAATTAAAAATATATTTTTTTTTAATTTTCAAGAAAGGAAAGGATTGATCTTTGTCCTAAGTCCCAAGTTTCGAATAAGTAGCCACTATTAATTAAAGAAACTTACATCGCTACACATGCTCTGTGTACCAGCCAATCTTGAGCTCATGTGTCACCGCCTGACTCCCACGGTGGGGGTCATGATTCTGAAAACTAGAAAAATCAGTAACAGCTCAACCAAAGTCAGCCCTACAACTGTAGACAATGGTCCATCAGGGACTGCTTCCCTCTGGGGACCTTGCTGTGAAAGCCAGCCTCCCTCCAGTGACCAGTGTGATACAACTGAAAGTTTTCAATGTCCAAACAACGTCCACTTCTCAAAGTCCAGCCCTTGCTGGCTGGCCTTCCCCAAACCTCCTGTAGGACTGTCACTGACTTTGGGACACTGTGTGCAACCTGGGAAGTTCACTGCTTTCATAACACATATAGAGTTTAATTTATTGTTAGTCTGCAAATTTGCAACCCTTGTAACAATTCATTCAGCCCGTTTACTGTCAGTTATGAGTTTGGACTCATGAGTGACAGACACACTGATGTGGTCTTGATGAGCTCAAATTCAATCTTTCCAAGTCCTTCAGAGGTTACTATTTTCCTTTTTTTTAAGATGAGATTTTGTTTTTGAGAGCAGTTTTCGGTTCATAGCAAAATTGAGAGGCAGGTACAGAGATTTCCCATATACCTCGGACTCCACCCGTGCACAGCCTCCCCCAGTTGTCAACTTCCCTTACCAGAGGGGACATTTGCTACAATTAAGGAACCTTCGCTGACACATCATAACCACCCGAAGCCCATCATTTGCATTAGAGCTCATTCTTGGTGTTGCACGTGCTATGGGTTTGGACAAATGTGTGATGACATGTATTACATAAAGTATTTTCACTGCTATGCAATTCCTCTGCGTCCCGACTATTCATTCCTACCCCATGCCCCCAACCCCTGGCAAACAATGATTTTTTCTTTTTTTTTACTGTCTCCATAGTTTTGCTTTTTCCAGAATGTCATATAGTTGGAATCATTCAATATATAGCCTTTTCAGATCCACATCTTTCACTTAGTAATATTCACTTAAGGTTTCTCCATGTCTTTTCATGGCTTGATAGCTCATTTCTTTTTAGTTCTGAATAATATTCCACTGCCTAGATGTACCCGCAGTTGATTTATCCATTCACCCACTGAAGGACATCTTGGTTGCTTCCAAGTTTGGCAATTATGAATAAAGCTGCTATAAACATCAGTGTGCAGATTTTTGTTTGAACATACGTTTTCAACTCCTTTGGGTAAATACCAAAGAATATGACTGCTGGATTGTATGATAAGAGTGTTTCGTTTTGTAAGAAACCATTAGATTTTCTTCCACAGTGGCTATACTTTGCACTTCCACCAATAATGAATAAGAGTTCTTGTTGCTCCACATCCTCACCAGCATTTGGTGTTGTCAGTGCTCCTGATTTTGGCCATTCTAATAGGTATGTAGTGGCATTCATTGTTTAATTTGCACTTCCTTAATGACTTATGATACAAAGCATCTTTTCGTGCTTGTTTGCCATCTGTGTATCTTCTTTGGTGAGATGTCTGTTCAGGTCTTTGGTACATTTTTAAATTAGGCTGCTTGTTTTTTTAATGCTGAGTTTTAAGAGTTCTTTGTATATTTTTAATATCAATCCTTTATCAGCTGTGTCTTTTGCAAATATTTCCTCCCAGTCAGTGGCTTTTCTTCTCATTCTCTTGATATTGTCATTCATAGAGCAAAAGGTTTTAATTCTAATGAAGTCCAACTTACCAATTATTTCTTTTGTGGATCATATCTTTGTTGTCATATATAAAAAGACATCACCATATCCAAGGCCATCTAAGTTTATGCCTATGTTATCTTACAGGAGTTTTATCATTTTGCATTTTTACATTTGGCCCTGTGATGCTTTCTAAAATTTTTTTTTCAGATTTCCTCTATAGATGATCATGTCATCTGTGAACAAGGAGTTTTATTTCTTCCTTCCTAATCTGTAAACTTTTAATTTCATTTTCTTGTCGTATTGCATTAGCAAGAATTTCTAGTACAATGTTGGAAAGGAGTGATGAGAGGGGACAACCTTGACTTGCACCTGATATTAGCAGGAAAGCTTCACATTTCTTACCACTAAGTATAGGTTTTTTGTAAATATTATTTATCGTGTTCAAGAAATTCCCCTATATTTCTAGTTTATTGAGAGCTTTTAAAATCATGAATCACTATTGAATTTTAAACAATCATAAAATGCTTTTTCTGTATCTGTTGATCTGATCACGCAGTTTTTATTTTTTAGTCTATGATGTAATATGGATTACATTGATTTTTGAATGTTGAACCAGCCTTGCATAAATAGAAGAAATCCTTCTTGGTTGTAGTGTAAATTTTTTTTCCACATTATTGGGTTCAATTTGTTAATATTTTGTTGAGGCTATTTGCCTCTATGTACATGAGAAATATTTGTCTGCAGTTTTCTTTCTTGTAATATCCTGGTTTTGAGATCACTATGTAGAATTGTGAGCTCTTCAGGAAAATAAGACATATAAAAGACAGTAGTGGAAGACAGAGGCTGCTATACTGATATTTAAAAGCAATTAACTTTGTCTAGAGATCTTTATAAACCAGGCCAGAAACAATTAGGGAATGAAAAATCTAAATAAGGTGAATTGTTCATTCCTTTTTATACCTTTTAAGTATCTCAGGCATTTCTCAGAGGTTGCATTTTTAATTTTAAGAGTTGGTTTTTAGGGGAACGTTTTAAACATCGATTCTCACGTTATCATTCTCCTAATGCAGTCTGCCAGAATGTTCCATTCAGCTGCTGCAATCTGCTCCCTGTTTTATAATGGAGGGGGCTAGTCTCAAATAAAACCAGCTATCTTTCTCCATCTCTGTCTTTTTCTCTCTCTTTTTGCACCAATACATTTCACAAAAAAATTAAAGTGTCAAATTTCAGTATTCTTTTAACCTAAAAAGTACAAGCATTTCCTAAAACCTGTCTTTAGATGATCAAACTCAAGTTGTATATTTATATTTATATATTTCTCCTCTTCCTGAGGTATCATTTTGCCTCATCACATACTGTTTACTATTTTATTTAAATGTAGAGGGCACTTACTATATGCAAGACAAGAAGCACTGTGCCAAACACTGGGGGCAGAGATCTAAAAATGATATGTTCTTTCTTGCCATGGAGCTTATGGTCAAGGGGAGAAATAGTTAGCTTACTTCTCTAAGAAAACTTATTCAATGAAAAAGAAATCCGAAGGAGCAGTTTAATCCAAGAACACCCAAGAGTTCACTTTGAACTTCTCTACCCTGAGTTCCTCAAGACTGAGCAAAAGAGGCTATTGAAACAGAGCTGAACTTGGACCCGGTCTGTCACTTATTAGCTACGTACTTTAAGCCACATATTTAATATCTTAGGGCCCAGGTTTGTGACTATAATTTGGCCACCTTGCTGTACTGTGGTAGGAGATAAGAAAGACACTGTATAGGTGATTATCATGGTAGGTGATTAACCAATCTTAGTGATCGTTTCTCCTTCCCTCTTCTCCAAGAACTCCAAGCATACCTTTGTACCTGACATTATCCTCTTCATATTACTTATTTGCCCTGTCAGCACATCTATTTCATTATGCTCCTAAATGGATAAGTCCATTCAAAATATCAATAATGACTGAATCAAAATGGGAAAGCAAGAAATACATCACTGAGGTATTTGAGCAGTCCAGTAAGGTATGAATCATTACCAATGTGTGTTTATATGACTGAAGGAAATACGTGATGCAGGGCTTTTTCTGCTCTTCACAAGCTTTTGATCGAGTTTATAGCCGTATACACAGGAAGCTTCCCACCCACAAGGATTTCTTCATTTCTTCATTTATCTGTTTGACACATTTACAGCAAGACTATGGTGATGTATTTCACAAGTATGTGTAACAGGGTATTGAATTGGATTTGACTAGTCTAGATACCTTGACTAGTGCTCAAAGAGAGAAGAGATAATGGATCCCCATACTCAAAGGAGAAGTTATTAGATTTCTTCCACTCCCAGCAACCTGAGGGTTGAGAAGCCAGAGGATGATGAAGCCAGTATGAGGCGACCTGCGTTCCCAGTGGCGTGGCAGTGACGTGGGGTTCCCTGGCCAAAGGGGGTGCCGAAGATGGTAGCCAAGCTTGACCTGCTTTAAAGAGATGAACACCAAGAGAGTGCCCGGGGTCACGAGGCCATGGGGTAGACTTGTGGGGGCAGGAGCGGCAGAGGGAGGGAGGCCACTAGAAATGAGATGAAGAACTCTCCACGTGTGTCTGGGAAGCATGCATTGTTCACATCCTACAAGGCTTCTGAGGCCCCCTTATATCTGTGTCTAAGGATAAGCCCAGCGTTTGGACATGTTTTACTCACAGGGTCCCATAATCACATTATAACAACATCAATCAAGTTAGAGTTTGGAATGTTTTTTCAGGTCTCCTGTCACCCTCACTAGCCTCAGCAGTAGGAGGAGATAACTAACAGGACGAGGCAGGAACAGCTCGCATCTTCTGCACTGAAGGCTCTTAAGCAGACAGTCAGACCTGAGCTGCGAATGGGGAGGAGGCTTGAATTCAATGAAAGGAACTTTTACATATTTTCAAGTGGGTTTTATTTCCCCAATGAAATGCTCATAATAGAAAGTAGCCAGGAATTAATGTTAGGGTGAAAAAAGGCTGATGCTTCAAAGCATGCTGGAAGGCAGTAGTTGGAGAAGAGTCAAACTCTTTGCTAACGGCACCCACCCAAGTTCAAACCCCTCAGTACAGCACTGAGGCCTTCACTGAACTGAATCTTGACCACGAGGGGCCCAGTCTTCAGATGTTACTGGTGCTGAGACAATGGGTCAGACTCAAGGGAGGCAACTCATGCTCCAAACTCAGTTCACATCCCACCATCATGGCCCAATCACTTAAAATCTCTCACCCTCATGTAGCTTTTTGCAAAGATGATCAGACTTTGTATTATTTCCCTTATCCTTCACATCAGCCCCAAATCGATCTTGTGACTTGAGTAGCCAGGACTACATATTCAAAGACACTCATTACTCAAAGAATGAAGATAAGCCCAGCTGCATCTCTCCATTGCTCACAGAGCCTTGGATCCCACAGAAGGTGCTCATGGGGCTACCTGATGATATTTGTAACTCAAGATACCCGTTCCCTCCAACACAGTGACTCTACACATACATGCATTGTACTGATTGACTTGCCAGAAAAAATATGTCAGAAAGAAGGATTGATTCCAGAGGTGGTAGAAGCCTGGCAGAAAAACTGGCAAAACCACTATTTCTAGAAACTACTGCCTGTGCCTTCATTTAATTCAGAATTCTTTTGAGGGAGAGGCTCGGGGAACACCAACTGCACACTTACAGCTTTAGGCGCTAGAAGCAAAATATTTTGACGAATGGTCATATATATTTTTTAAATGATTCACTAATGTACTTCATAAAGGATTAATAAGGAGGGTTAAATATATTTGATAATAAAAGAGAGAGAACAATAATTTCCTATTCTGTTACTATTAGCATAGTAGTTAGTATGTACAAATTGAATAAATGTATATCTTGAACTTGCCTGCTGAGTTCACTTAATCCTCATAGTAGGTATTATCCTTAGAATGAGATGAAAATTTAGTTTCTTTGGATAATTTTCCCAAGATCATGTAACTGGTTGATACCAAAGGCTAGGTGCTATTTCAACTGTAGCTGATTCCAAAGTATATTCTCTTAACCACTCAGTTATGCCACCATTCATGTTTGGGTGGAACTTGAGGCAAGATCTCTTCAACTAAACATTAGAAATGACACCTTGTCATTATTTTTTAAGACACTTGGCTTCAATTACAAGTATTTATTAGTTGCTTATCATTGTAACAATTCACCATCCTTTACATTCTATTTTCATAATAAGGTAGACAATCTGAAAGTCTCTTAGTCAACAGAGAATTTTGGCTGCTAGGTACTGTAGTTGCATGTTATCTCTTTTAGGGGAACTGCAAAAACAAAAAAAGAGGGAAGTGGCATCATCGATAGAAAAGAGAAATAGAGTAGATGACAGAAAGAAGATAATTTTTGCAATGAAGTCTTAAAAGAGAGAAAAAAGGAAGAAGGCAGAGGAATCCGATCTCAACACTGCATGGCTGGGGTATCAGGCAGGAAAGGAGGAGCTGGGACTGACCCACGGGATCTGATGGCAAGGATTTAAGATGAATCCACATGGAGAATGTTAGAAGAAACTGGGAAGAGGCTGAAGAATATTTGCAAACTATTTCTGGTCTCATAAATCCACAAAAAGTAGCTTGTTGGAAATCATGGCATAACTCAGGAGGCAAAGGGAAGACATTCTTAGATATAAGATCAGAAATTTATTAAGCATTTTGATGGAGGACCAGATAAAAGCAAAATAGATGACCCCTAATCTGTTTATAATCCACAGCTAAGGCAGATGAATAACCCTCATCTCATCGACACTAAAAGAGAAGACCGATAAAACTGAGGGAAAAAGAATGATGAAGAGAAATTAATTTACAAAACACATGATCGCTCATGTAAGTTGATGACATGACATTAATATTGGTTTGTTGGGGGTAAGTGCCTTTAAGCTTATACTTCCTTTTTCACTGTAAAAAATATACGTGACACAAAATTTACCATTTTAAGAGCATGGTTTGTCGGCGTTAGGTACAGTCACACTGGTGTGCAGCCATCACCCCCAACCACCTCCAGAACTTTTCATCTTCCCAAACTGAAACTCTGTCCCCATTAAACACTAATATCCCACTGTCCCCTCCCCTCAGCCCCTGGTCAATCCTACTTTCTGTCTCCATGAATCTGACTGCTCTAAATACTTCACATGAATGGAATGACACAGCGTTTGTCCTTTTGTGACTGGCTTCTTTCGCTTAGCAGAATGTCTTCAAGGTTCTTCCATATCGCAGCCTGTGTCAGATTTCATGCTTTTTTGAGGCTGACTAACATTCCATCATGGATACATACCACATTTTGTGTATTTGTTCATCTGTCGATGGATATTTGGGTTATTTTCATCTTTAGATTAGTGTGAAGAATGCGGCTGCAAACACGGGCGTACAAGTATCTGTTCAAGTCCCCGCTTTCAGTTCTCTTCAGTGTGTACCCAGGAGAGGAATTGTTGGATCACATGGTAATTCTATTTACATTTTTGAGAACCTGCCACACTGCTTTCCACAGTGGCTGAACCATTTTACACTCCTACCAGCAATGTCCCATGTTTTGTTTACCGGTTGTAAAAACATTTATTTTTTTAAGGGTTTGGAAAATTTTGCACACATCCCTCCCCCATTCCATTTTCCCCACGTAGATTCTGTTCTAGCCCTTAAAGCACGATTCTTCTTGGCTGGTGGCAGAGTGTGGGGGACTATTCTGGAATAGAATTCCTGTAGTAGGAAAGAAAATACTCTAATGGCAAAGTGCTTAGCAATTTTCAAATGTTTTTCACAAATAGTATTTTATTTGATCTTCACAACACTGTGAAACAGACATCATTATGCTGATTTTTATCTTACAGGTAAGTTGGGGCTGGTTGGCGTATGTGACTTACAATGTGCTGTGACAGAAGTGAGGGTTAGAAGTTGAACACATCCACTTGGTTCTGCCACTCTGACCTTAGACAAATATTATGACATTTTGGTGTGGTAAGTACCTATCTGTGCCCTGCGGTTGGGGTCCAGGCTTGAGCCAGCTCGGTATCTGTGCCAGCAAGCCCACTTCATGGATTGAGTCATCTCTATTTGCCATTATATGCAGTAATTTGTGTTCGCTTATTAAAAATTTAGTTTTTTTGTGTGAAAGAATTGTCCATATTCCCCCCTAAAAAAGCCAACTGCTTGTGCACATGAGGAAAATTAAGAAAAAGTGAGACAAGCTAAGCCACTTAGGCGTCTTCGCCAGAATATAAAAATGAGTAAATTAAAGAGAGAAATGAATTCAGCGGTGGCTCATATCTGAGGAATGAACAAGCTCCCTACAGAAATGAGAAAGAGACATTTGTGAAACTGTTGTAAGCGATCCAGCCAGTGAAAAAATTGCTCATCAAGTGAGAGATAAGACTTAAGTGAAAACTGAAAAGGGGGTTAATGTGTAGAGCGAGAATATGCACAGGAAACACAAGACTTATGATGGAAATGAGACTCGGCAGGAAGCCCAGATCCTGTACAAACATTTCCACGAAGCAACAGATGGGGAAGACTCCAGTGTGTCTCCTCAACCAGCCTCTGCTGTGAGTGAAGTTGACTGGGAAACTTGAAGATGCGTTTGTTTCTTGGATGATACAAAGTCAATGGGAGACATGGCACCCGCATGCTTCCTGGTGGATGACCAGTGTTCTTCTCCAACCAAAAACACCGCACATGGGAAGCATGGTAGAACAGAACAGGACTCCAACATTGGTTTAAAAACCTCGATTGGAGTTAAAGTGTCATCATGAACAAAGAAAGCCATGAGGAAAGCAAACACTAAGGCTAAAGGCAGCCAAAGACAGGCTTTGAGACTTCGGGGGTGTGGTGTCTTGATGACTGAGCCAACTTTGCTCTACCACTCTTCAGACCCCAAGGCACTTAGAATCAAGGACGAGAACTTCCTGTCCATGTCATAACAAGGCTCAGCAAACTATGTGGGGAACAGGGCGCACTTCCTCTTGCACAGGACAACCGTTTTGTCAACGTGGAACGCGGATGTCTAAGGGCTCGGGACCCTTGACTCATGGTACAGACGAGGACGTGGAGACTAGAATCAGGCTGATGAAGGAGGACTGGGTCGTGCTTCAATTACAGATCAACTCGACTCCAAGTCAGTGTGCTTGCCAGAATTCTCTGCCAACTTTCTGGAGTTGGGTCCGACAAACATACTTCTCCAAAATTTGAAATCAAGGCTGAGGAGCGGACTGGTGTGGAGCCCTTTTCTGGCTCCTTTCAGTCCATTCGTCTCCCGTCAAGTGCTGGGGAGCAGGAGGGAGCTGGCAAAACGGGACATCCACCTGGGCACATCACGTCTCCGAGAGCAAACTCCCATGATGTGATGAGCTCCACTTTGATTTTATATGTTTTAAAGATATTTTTCTATCAATACTGTTCACAATTTAATTACAATAATTAACATAGTTTTCCAATATTATTTTTGCATTTGATTATATGCCTAAAAGTGCTGCAGCTGTGTTTACCTATATGCCTTTTGTCTTAGGCTTCATTTAAAATGAGAAATAAATATCATTTTTATATATAGCTTTCTAGTTGCTTTGTGAACTATTTTCATAATACCCCAATTTAGCCACATACATCCTATGGTGTGTTCAGATCTCTCCAATTAGGGTACAAATGGGACAGGAATCAGGGGACGGCGTCAGTTCCCTGGCCCTCACAAGGGATGCTTCCAAGTGCTAGGAAAAATAAATATATTTTTCTTCATAAAAACAATGTAGATAATTTGTAGTCATATTTGGCTACCCGTCGCTTTGCAGGCAAAATGGAACAAAACAAAATCCTTTTTGGCTACTCTACCTCAGAGGAGGGAAAAAGAAAAAAAGTTGCTGACCAGAAGCCAATTTCATCTTGACTGTTCAGGAAAAAAAAAGAAAGAAAGAAAGGAAAAAAAAAGCCATTTAAAGACCACATGGCACAATTAAACAGCAAAGCGGAACATCAAGCTGCTTCTCAGCTTAGAGTCTGGGTTTGGGCTGAAACGCGTTGGTGGTCGATTCGCAGCAGGAGGAGAGCTGAGACCACATCTGTCAGCTCAGCTTACGTCCCAGACCCGAACTGACACCTGTCAGTACCTGAGACTAACGACAGAAGGCCGGGGCCTGAGCACAGGGAAATACTAGTTTGAATTTAGACACATGTAGAGAACTTTGAACACAGTCGTTGTTGACTGTGGTTATTTCAGTGAAGGCTGAACAGACGACTGCAGTATCAGGGTGGGAAAGCCAGTCACGCGCCCGCGAAACACACCTAAATGCATTTGCGAGGAAGCCTGGACGGGAGAGTATTTGTTCTCAGTCCAGCTTAGTGTTTCCAAAAGGTGTCATGCGTATGTCCCAGTTTTTGCAGGATGATTTTAGATAATACTGTGATGGAACGGGACACACAGGTAGGGCTGGTTTGGGCTGTTGGCTGTACAGGTTGGAGTTGGGAGGAAGGAAGAAAAGGGCTGAAGAGGGAGCCAGGAAGGTGGGAGAGGCCGGCTGTACACATACACACACACACACACACACACACACACACACACACACACACTGGGCTCGTAGGCACCTCTGCGCACCAGCGGCTCAGTCAAGGTGTGACTGTGGCACCTTGAACCAGCAGCGCCAGGAAACCCCTCATCTGCACATTCTAGAGGCCCTGGCGCCTGAATAGGGTCCCCCGGCCAATTTAAGTCCCAGTGGAGGGGACATGACACTAGTTGTTCTTAGGATGATGGGGGGTAGCTGCAGGTTCTACTTCCAATTTAGAAGATAAGGAGATAGTTCTGGAATTCAACATTCCAAGGCTCAATTTTTTTTAATTTTAATTTCAATTTTTATTGAAGTGTAGTCAGTTTACAATGTTGTGTTAGCATAGTGATTCAGTTATATATATATATATATATATATATATAACTGAATATATATATATATTCCTTTTTATATTTTTTTCATTATAGGCCATTACATGGCACTGAATACATTTCCCTGTGCTCTACAGTAGGACCTTGTTGTTTATCTATTTTATATGCAGTCGTTCGTATCTGGAAATCACGAACTCCCAATTCACCCCTCCCCCTGACCCCTGCTTTTCCTCCCCGAGGCTCAGTTTGATGCTGGTACCTAGACTGCAGCTTCCTGGCTGTATGACCCCAGGCTCGTCAGAGTAGCTTCTTGAAACTCAGATTCTTAGCTGAGTAGTGGGGATCCCAGTTTGTTGGATAGAATGGGAATGAAACGGTACAGTGTGGGCAGATTGTCTGGAATGGCATCTCAGGCTCAGGAAACGGCAGCTAGTCTAACTGTAATTGTCCATCAGACAAGCACACCCAGACCGTGAGAGTGAGTTCTCTGGGACATTCACGCATTCAATCAGATTGTTGATCAACGTGCTTCACGTTTATAAACGCCTATAAAGAAGCTGAGAACTATTTTGAACATCATGAAAAGATGGTTGACAGGCTTAAGGTATGATGTTCATGGGTCTTTTCTCAAGTCAGATGAGGACAGCGAATGCTGGACCAGTCACTTCTTTTTTCACCCTTTTTGGACACGACCACGTAAACATAGAAATGAACAAACTCAGGAAAAGATGTAATCTTGTGGGGTGTGCAAAAGTCTTCCTGAGTAAAAGTTGATTGGACAACTCACTTTGTTTGGAATAACAATGAACTCTCAACGTTTAACAGCGTCAGAGGAATATTCTACCCTTCCCAGCCACACTGGGTAACCTAACTTGTGCTGATGAGCCAAAACTCAGCGAACTGTCTTGTTGACATAGACCCCCAATGTGTCCAACTGCATACATCCTTTACCTAGCTGTTCAAAAATATCCCTCTCTTTCTCATTAAGTAACTTACTTTCAGGCAATCATTTTTAAAAAGTTTAGTTTTTATTACATTTGCTTTATATCATCTATTATTTAGTTGCACAATCTCCTTTGAAGCTGAATAATCTTTTGCATTGGCCTTTGTAGTCCTTTCTCATTTTTTGCAATGGCTGAAGCTTTTAAAATACATTTATATGAGAATGAAGGTGAGTTGATTTAAAGAAAAATAGTCTGTAAATATAAGTATGCACAAATTCTGCAAAACTGAGAAGTAGATTATATTAATTGCTAAGGTTTGGGAGCAGTAATCAAAGATATAACATACACTAATGATTCTACAGAAAGCTCTGCATATTATTTTTTATTCAATTGATTTTTTAGCTAATACATCCCCATTTTAATACACAGAGTTTAACAGGATTGTCTATTCTCCACAAATTAACAAATAATGCATACACGTGCTTCCAGTCAGACTCTTTTTATATAAGAATGATGGAACTATACTCATTGCTTGTAATTTGCATTTTTCATTTATACTAAATCTGAGACACTCTTCCATGTTAGTAAACATCTTGCTTAATCTTTAAATACCTACATCATATTCTTTAATATAGATACAATATAATTTATCTTGTTAACTCCTTTTTGATGTGCATTACATTTCCAATTTGGAAATACTGCAGATAATGGTACATTGAATATTATTATAAAATTTGTGCGTATGGTTAAATATTCTTTGTGAGGGGTTCTTAGAAGTGGAATTGCTGAGTTAAAGTTTTTTGTTTAATTGATCAATACATTTAAATTGTCTTCAAGAGATTTTTTTTTCTGTTTACAGCATGTAACACTACATGACATGGTCTGGTTTTTCACCTTTCTTTATAACTCTTCCCCGAATATTTTATCAGTTTAAAGAATGAAAATAATATATTCTTAGCCTTTTATTTTCTTGATTATAAGGAAGATGGACCTCTGTAAATTTCCTTATTATCTATTTGGGTTTCTTCATCTGTAATGTGTCCATTCTTATCCTTTCCCCATTATTATTTTACATTTATTAAGTGCTTATTCTTACGTGATATACCGAATTTCTTTCCAGGTTTTCTGGGTATGCATCATGCGTGCACGCGCGTGCGCGCACGTTTGTGTGTGTGTGCGCATGTGCACGTGCACGCAGGTATGTAGCAAAGACGTTGCTGCCGTTGGAAAATTTTTTTGATCTTTAATATATCTTTTTCCATCAGAAAATTTCACATTTTATGTAGTTATGTCTGCCATTCTTTTTCTTTGATATCTGAACTGGGCACCTTGTATAAAAATCCTTGTCTTATCAAAATATTACTAAAAAATAGGCTCCTATATTTTCCTTTAATAATTTTTCTTACAATTTCATCAGGCCTTTATTTTTGTATTATATGGAGGAAGGTGAACTCCATTTTACTCTAAATTTTTCAACACCCTCTTTTCCTTACCTAGTTTATCCTTTCCCACTGATTGAGATTCAAGACGTAATTGCTGTGCTAGTAAAGACGGGTCTGGCCGCACTGTGGCAGTACCACAACACCAAGATCTCAGCTGCTGCACATGGCGATGTTCTTGTTCTCCTCTCACTTGTACCAATGTCCTTGGAAGGCAGCGTGGACCCAACTCAACGTCGTTGCTGGGGAGCCAGGCTGATGTAGCCTCTGCCTTCTTGCAGCCGCACAAAGGGGACACGTGGCCTCCATGGTCACAGGCCACAGCACCACCACGTGAGTGAGAGTGGGGATCTGGGTGTTCTTCTTGGCTCAGCCTGGGGGTGGCCTTGGGGGTTCTTTCCACTCATATATTGGCCAGAATTAGCCTGAGGGCATTGCCTAAGGTTGAGGAGATAAGAAGGAAAAGGTGGGGCTCACTTTTTCCTCCAGATCCAATCTGTTCTCTTCCTAGTGCTGGAGAGTGTCACGTTCTGACAGTGAGGGAAGCTGCCTTCTCCAAGCCTCTTTGGTTCTTGAGTTTTAAAAACAGTTAGAGAGGATTCAGATAGCATGGGGCCATCCAAAAACTGGTCTGAATTTATTCAGTTTTTTGAATTTAGAATCCAGGTGGGAGAGCAGGGATACCTATGTTTGATGAGGCTTGCCACAGTTACGTACAAAAAGAAGTAAATGTATGCAATTAAAACCAAATAAAGCTCCTTGTAAATACAGTCATTAGCTGTGCCCACACTTTGATAAACTCTTATTTTCATTTAAAATTTTTAATTGTTGCATTTAAAATTTCTAATAGTTCACTGTTATCTTATTTGCTCAAATTGCATTTGATTCTTTATGTGTTGTCCCACTGTTAAAGATTTTTTACATGGCATCGTGAAAACTATTAAACTTCTTTGTATCTTGGTCCTCGCATCTGTAAAATGGGGATACTAATAATGTATCTGTATCAGAATAGCATTGTGCACATTAGATGAGTTAATATACATAAGGAACTTGACACATAGTGTTACATAAGTATAGAATATATGTAGAAAATATATATAATTATTATAATAGTTTCATGGTTGATCATTTAAAAAATTCTAGGTGGGAAACCATGTTGTTCAGAATTGGTGCCTCAGACTAGGTTTTCCAGCAGTAGATCCTGACACAGGATTTCTAGAGAAGGCGTGTTCTCAGGTGACACCAGGGCAGGGAAAGGAGCTGGGCGAAGATGGGACTCGGCCGTGGCCCAGCCTCAGTCTGATCCCTCAGGACCTGTGGGTGGTGAACAGCACCACATTGTTGTTGTGTGACCTGGAAGCAGAGAGCCTTTGACACCCTGTCAGTCAGTCAGTGGCTGCATCCTGACCCAGATACAAGGCAGAATCCTCAAGGCATTTCTGAGCGCGTGGGTTTCCTTCCACCGAGGACAGTTCTCAGGAGACCCGGGGCAGCTGCAAACCCTGGGAAACCAATGCTCGTAGTAAGTTGTTGGGGGTCGGAGTGCCTGGTTGGACAGGAGACTTGGGGCACCAACAGCATTGCTTACACAAGGTTCTCAAATCTTAGCACCTGTCAGAACAGCCCTCCCTCTCCCCAACAAGTGCTTGTAAAAACACGAATTGTTTCCCAATCTGAGAGTTTCCTTTGATTCAGGTTGGGATGGGGCGTGACAGTTTGCCGTCTGACAAACTGACACGTCTGGTACACTGGTCACACTTTGAGATAGATGCTTCTGTGTTTTTCCATCCTTTTTTTTTTTTCTTACCTCGTTTATGGTTTGCAACGTCTAGTTCCTGTGACCATGAGCTTAGTTTTCTTGGTTCTATCCTTGGTTGTATCTGATGGTTCATCCCTCCTACGGTGTTGGTTGTGGTTAACTGGGAGATTCCTTTCAGCTGGTATAGAAAACTCCCTTCTGTTTCCAGTGAAAGCTGCTTACCAGGAAGAGGTGTTGAATTTATCAAGTGTTTTTTCCCATAACTGTTGTGATTATCATGTTTCTTTTTTCCTGTTTATTTGGATTATCAAATATTGAAATTTCTTTAAAATTCTAGTTTAAACCTTGCTTGTTTATATGATGTTTTAGTCTTTAAATACATTGATTAATCTGATTTATTAATATGTATTTTAAGGCTACAAGTACATAAGTGGCAATGACTTACTGCTTTGTTTTCATTGTTTCTCTTTCCTTCCTCCCTTCTTTTATCTTTCTCTCCTTTCTTTCTCTTGGTTTCAAAATGATGCTAGCTTCATAGAATGAATTGAGATTTCACACACCATTCTCTATGCCATGGAATATTTTGCATAATATGAAAATGACTTGTTCCTTGAATGTTTGGTAAATTTACCTTACGAAACAGTGTAGGTTTGGTGTCTCTTTGAGATACTGATTAATTTTTGAATGTCATATCAACTTTTCACTGCAGAAATAGACCCCACTTGGTCATGATGAATTCTCCTCTATATCTATCAATTGCTAGGTTTAATTTGCTATTATTCTGTTAAAGCTCTTTGAGTCAGTGTTTATGAGGGGTATTTGTCTGCCATTTCATTTTCTTGTATTGTCACTGACAGATTTTGATATCACACTTACTTGTCTCTTTAATTTGGCATTTTTTTTAGCCCAGATTCTAAAATGCCTGGGGACTGAACATATTTTTTTTCTCTGGATGCCTACCCAGATTCAGGCTTCCAATGAACTCTGGCTTTAGTGTTCTGCTCCATCATTTCACATGCATCCAAAAACGCTCACTGAGCTCCTACTATGCACCAGGCCCTGTTCTTGGCACTTGTCAGAAACAGCAGGGAAAATTCAAAATGAAAATCAAACCAAATCATCACTCAAGAAGTTTATATCTCAATGATATTTTAAACGGCTCTTTGCCAGCGTACTTGGTGGTTCCCTAGCTCAGGGATTTTGTGTTCTGTTGAACGTGTGTGATCCTCATTCGTATCATCTGTGCCATCCCACATCCCCACTTCCATTTGAGCCACTAGCTTTGAAAAAAGGACTACCTCTTGTCCACCCACCGCTGTGTGTGTTTGCCCTGCTCTTCTCTCTGCTTCCATATTCCTCTCACCCAAGGTCTCAGTGCTAAAGGGGAACCCAAGGGTTGACCTAGAGAGAGCCAATCCAAGCACTTAGATAAGTTAGGAAAGAATGCTCCCAACTCTGACAGCTGGATAGTTCATAATGATTTATTAATTCATCCAACAAATCTGTACTGTCAACTATATACTAGATCTAATACTAGTATATATTGTAGTAAATCCTTGGAAACTGATTATAGATAAGAGGGGAAATATCCATGCTTTCCTAGAGCTTATAGTCCATTGAGACAAGATAATGATCAAGAAACATACCGTTTGTAATAATGCCAGGTGGCATGAGACAATAATACTGACCAATTGTGATGAAGAAGCCTAGGAACCAGGACCAACATCCACAGATGATCATGGAAGACCTCCAGAGCTGACATTGTATTTGAGACTTGAAGAATCAGAAGAGTAAGTTTATTCAGACACCTGGGAGAAGAGATTCCCCAAGGAGCAAGCAGAAAAGGCTTGCCATGGGAACAAGTGTGGTGAGTTACAGGGACAGGAATGAGGCAAGGGTGGTGGTGCATGGGGCAAAGTGGGGAGAGTGTGAGGTTGAGGACACAGCATAGGCAGGGCTTTGCAGTCACGGTGAAGACTTCGGGGTTATGTCTAAGTATTGGAAACCATTGAAGGAAATTAAGCAAGAACATAAGCTGAGGTCCTCCTTAGACACTGTAAAGGATCATTCTGACTGCTGTGCTGAATGAATGAAGGGGATTCTAGAAATGGAGTCAGAGAAACTAGTTAGTGGCAATAATAGCATTCCAGGTGATCGAGAGAATCATGGCTTGATCTAGAGTGATTTCAGTAAATATGGAGGCAGACGCACTTGTGGTGGGATATATATTTGGAACCAGAACCAGTAGAATCAGATGATAATTATACCTGAGGTATGGGAAATAATGAAGAATTTTAAATGACTCCTACGTTGTTTGAGCAACTGCATTGCTGACGGTACCATATATTGCAATGTGGAAGACTCAGGGAGGAACAGATTTGATGGTTGCATGAAAGACTGGGGGCTCTATTTTGAAAATGTTAAGTTTCAAGACCTATTAGACACTCAAGTGTGTAGTGTATGTCAAGTAGGCAATTATGTTCACAAGTCTGGAATACAGGGGACAAGTCAGAGCTGGGTTGTAATTTTGAGTTATCAAGGAGATGATATTAAGTACTAGACTTGCAGTGCACTCCTTAAGTATAATCAAAATTGTTCTTGAAATTCTCTGTGGAAGATGCCTTACTTAGACTGACATACCACCTCTTATTAAGTCCAGCATAGCCAGATTTTCCTCCTGTATTGGAGCACTTAAATGTTTTTATCTATTTTTTGGTGAGGTCACTGGCTTGTGCTTAGTGACCACGTTGAAGGAATAAATGCATGACTAAGACATTATAATCACATCTAGCATGAAAGTCAAATAGACATCTCAAACTAAATATGTCCAAATAGAATTCATGATTCATGATAAAACTCTTAACAAATACGTTGCTATACAATGAGTTCATCTTAGTAAATGGTATCTCTATCCACCTTGTGGCTCAAACAACCAATCTAAGAATAATTGTCTCTACGAGAGATTTACAGAAATGGTCAGATTTAAGGACCATTGCAGACTTTATTTCGTCTTCCTCTTAGCTGGGGCATAAACAGGCAGACGCAGCAGCCAGCCTTCAACCTGGCTCCCAGTGATCCCCCTCCAGTGTTCACACACTTGTGCCATCCCTTCCCACACTGCACCAGGGTTGTCCGTGTAACCAAACAGAAAAAGGAGAACTGATGGTATGTCACTCCTGAGATCAAGTTAGAAAGACCCCAGCCACTATCTAGAGCTATCTCTCTCTTGGATAACCAGTCTTATCAACTAACCTTGGATCTCATTCTGCTCTGGGAAAGACATCCACCTTGTCTGGAGGGCACTCAGGTGGCTGCCATGTAGAGAGACTCATAAGAAGAAAACCGAGACTTTCAGCCAACAGCCAGTGAGCAACTGAGGACTCCAGCCCATGGCCGTGTCAATGAGCCCTCTTGAGGGTGGCTCCTCCAGCCCTTTCAAGGCTTTTGATGACACAGGTTTGGGCATCAGCTTGAATGCCATCTCCTGAGAGATCCTGAGCCAGAACCGCCCCCCAGCCAGGTTTCTGACCCTTAGAAACTGTGAGATGGTACGTGTCTGCTGTCTTAAGCCACTGTTTCGGGACAGTGTGTTATGCAGCAACATGTAACTGCTCCAGCGAGACAGGGTGCCGGGCTCCAGGAGTTGTCTCTGACTCTGACTTGGTTTCTCTCACTTTCTCATCCTGTCTTTCCACCCACCTTGCCACATTTCCACCTGCACCACTGCTCCGCTATAACACTGTCTCTCTCTGCAGCCATCCGGTTACATCTGAAAAAGGTAAGCATTTCACTTATTTTCAGCTAAAGGATACCACACAATGTGTTAGAACAGGTCACTGACCACGTTTCCCCCACAGGGCTCAATGCCTCAGTTGCCTTTGTATCGTGTTGAAAGAGAGAATGGTAAATGAATTCTCTTTACTTATAAAGTCCTTATGCATTTTTATTTCTTCAAAATTTGGGGTTATTTCTGAAAATTAGCTCTTTACTTCCAAAAGAAAGCATGGAATATGCCAATTGGAAAGGAAATTGGAAATTATTCAAAACGGTTTGCTCATTTTTTCCAAAGGGAGCTGCTGATGTCAGAGTCAGGGAGTGAAGGACCAGCACTCACTCAGCAACTAGGCAGGAACAGGGATGAGAATTCAGATGCTGCAATTGCACACTTTGACCCCCCTGCCCGAGTCCTGACCTAGAAGGTGGGAGTCATTATCATTAATGATATGATCTAACACTTACAAGGATCTCACTACGTGTCAGAACCTTCCCAAGTATATCCGATTCAGGAGCTCACTCACATGTCATAGTAACCCTGTTAGGTCTTATTATTCCCAGTTTGCAAATGAGAAAAAGAGACACAGTTAAGTGTCTCCGTGAAGGTTAAATGGCCTGGCAGAGTTTGCCCTCTTGGTAATTGGTGAGTCTGAGATTTGAATGCAGGCATTCTGATTCCCAAGGCTATTCCTTCTGTATTTATATTATTATCACTTTACTATCAGAAACCTTCACTCTTCCTCCTTCGCGTTCACATGCAGCAGTGTATTACAAGCTTGATTCTAAAATGTCCAGCAGCAATAAAGTTCCGTGAGTCTGAATTCAATCTCTTTCCACCATTACCACTACTGTATTTTTTGAAATTGGCAACTGCCAAATTTTGTCTCAAACTTCATTTTTCCAGTTAGAATGAACGTTTATACACTTCTTTATTGCAGGGGGATATAGTGAATGGTGTAGAGATGCTATTAAAATGTCCTGCGAGAATAATTTTTAACTTCTTTTGACACAGGTGGCGATAGCGTCTGTCTCCTGATGAGTGTGTCTTGGAGTGTGGAGAGACGCTTAGGAAGTTAGATCAAAATCAATTATAAATCACCTCTCAGGGCTGAATCGTAAGCCAAATTTTAGATGCAATTTCATTAATACACCTTCATCTCCACTCAGAACTTGGTGCTGGCCCCTCAAAATGCATTTTGGAGAGCTGGTGCTAATTATAATATGGTGCTAATAGCCCTAAAAGAGGCAGAAATGACAGAAGTAAACTTGCTTTTGCTTTGCATCCAGGTCCAGGGGACCCTGAGGTGCGGCTACAAATTCCCCAGCCATCTGTCCAGAGCCATCATTTTGTTTTTACCTTCAGCATCTCATTTCTCATTTAGTAATGAGCTTGGAGATTACCTTTTAATATTGGGTGAAGAACTGTCTAGCGTGTGGTCTGAGGAGAATCAGGATGATTTCAGATTTGCCTGAAGAGCAGGCGTTGCTGGAAGTGGGGCGACTCCACTTTATTTCTAAACGCAGCAGAAGCATCACGGATCCCTTCCAGGGGGCTGTTGTCCGTCTGTGATGCCGGCTGGATGAGCTGGGCTCCCAGGGACTCAAGGTCCTGATGCTCTAGATTTGCCTTTGAAAGAAGCAGGGCTGGAGTGCTCCTTGCTGAACTGATGGTTACTGAGAATCCCCCCGGGGCAAGGCTCTGTGTGAGGCGCCAGGAAGCAGCCACGAGAGTGACGGGGTCCCTGTACACTGAGAGCTCCTGGGCTGACACGCAGACACCACCTGGCCCTCAGTCACACGGGGGTCACTTCTCACAGGCAAGGATCCCACCTGCATTAAACATGCAGATAACGTGTGGCGCCTGCACTCTGGTAGCTGACAAAGCAATGAGACCAAGTTAAACCCAACGAGAACCTGATGGTCTAGGTGGTGAGAAGACAAGCCGCGTGAAGCCCACCTCCACACGTGTGGAGGTGCGTTCTGCCCTGTGTGGTTGACACGTGGAGAACGCGGGTCAACAGAGGTGCACTCGAACATGGCGGTGTCGACTGTCCAGTGAAGCGGGAGCCAGGAAGGACGGTGGTCTTCATCTGGGAAACTGGAGGAGGAGTCGCAACAGACTCAGCAGGACTCACTGGTTGGCAGGATCTGGGGGAAGGATCAGTCAGGGAGACAGGGACACCCCCCCATTTGTTTTTAATACTGACTCTGTTCCATTGTTGTCAATGTAAGATATTGTCTCTGAAATATCTCTTTAAAATTTCCTGTTTGTGTAATCGAAAACTTCTGCTTACACCCTTAGTGATCTTTTCTTGGAGGCTTTTATACTTTGGCATTCTTAAATGTTAACATTCTTGTGCCTACATCTGTGTTAATGGTAATAAAAATATTACACTATATCTTCTACTTACTTATTAAGCCAGATCCTAACTTCCTTGAGGTCAGAGTTCAGTCCTTACACATCACCTCTCTATAGTGCCCTGCTGCTCGGTTAACATACAGCAACTTGAAATAACAATCAGAATAATAAGTATTAGCTAGAGACAGTTGGATACAGTTATTTTCACTAAAAACAGAGTAGATTTTAACCCACTTCGAAGTATAACAGCCTCTAAAATGTGCTGGTCCAGGAGCAATTGTCTAGAAGTTCTGTTCTTGGAAATATGACGTGTTCCGCCCTGATGTGTGAATGCCGATGGACGCAGAGGTGAGGAGAGCGGGGGCAGTGGAGGGCTGCTCAGCATGGGAGGCTGGAGAGAGCCCACAGCGGTCACATCTCTCTCAGGAGCCCTGAGTGTGGGAGACACGACAAGATGAGTGACTGAGGCTCACTTATCCTGAGTGAGACAGCGGCTGAGGAGGCCACTGACGGGTTCTGTCAAGAAAGCGGGGGACAGGCTGGAGCCAGGGACACTGGGATGGACACTCCCCCCACCCTGGTGGCGCCAAAGGGGGCACAGTTGACAGTGTGACCTTGTGAAGTCTGCCCAGGACACGGAGGAGAGCCCTGCTCAACCCTCAGCGGTGGGTAAAGGAAGAGAAAACACCAGGAGAGATTCAGAGGAGAGAGACAGAAGTTTAATGACAAAAATAAGAAGCCACATTTTTATTTTGAAAACTCTTTGGCTAGAACTGGATCAACACATGTTAATGAGGTGGGCGGTGGGCGGCGTGTGTTTTAAGGATGACAGTGTTTACCCCCTTCTTACTCCGACCAGCTCCACAGCCTGGGTGCAGTTTTCTCCTCAGCGTTGAATTAATTGCTGTCTGTCTGAGCCAACTGGGAGCTTGTGTGACATTTTCAACGTCCCCGCTGAGCACCGAGGGCATGCCAGGCTCGTGCTAGTCTTGGTCGAGACTGGATCCCTGATAAACACGGTCCCATCACTATTTGATTTTTATCACGATTTACTATTTAAGTACATGATCTGTAAGTTATACAAAGACTTTGCTTATTGTAAAACATTATGAAGGTGAATGAAAGTGAAAACTAAATAAAGCAAAAAGGGAAAGAAAGAAAAAGTGTCTGCAGTTCCATCTACCCGGAGAGGTCACTGTTTGTACTTAGACAGCCTTTTTGTTGGCACGTGTATATCGTTTATCTTTAAAAAAAATCCGGGTCAAAGTATGTACTTACGTGGCTTCTAAATCCACTCTTACCACCTTCATCCTAACTCATGGGTTTTAGCATCTTCTCAGGTTCAGCAGAGTAACTGGCACCTCGGAAGAAACAGAGGATCGACCTACACGTATCATTTCTATCAAAGGCAGATGTTAGGGAAGCAAAGTTAGGCAAAGGCGTGTTTGTGATTCTGTCACCGACTGTCCTGCCCGGGGGGGGGGGGATCTGCTGTCACAGAATCGGAGCTGAAGACCACTGCTCTGATCTGCACCCACAGATTTCTTTCTTTTTTCCTCTGTGTTCCCCAGGAGACTGCGCCTCTCAGACCTCTGACCACAGACAGCGTGGTGGCCCAGGGGCCCCAGCCGTGCTCGGAATCCACTGCAGCATTTACTCTCCACGGGCTGCTCCCGGCTGGTGTGACAGCAGGGACGCACTGGCGAGTCCGTTCCTGGACGCTCAGGACCCTGGACAGTCCCACCAGGGAGCACCCGGAGACTGAAATGCAGAACGAGGGTCATCAGCTGGCAGGGACGGGCTGGGACTGTCTGTACAACGGGGGCGGGAGGGACCCTGGACCCCTTGAAGCTGTGAGGGGCACTGCAGCAAGTCCACACCAACTTGGGGTGCTGGTGGAAGATTCGGGATCTCAGAGGGGAAGATTTGGTCCCACTACCAGGTAAGTCACCGAGACCCTCTGCAGAGAGAGCTGAGGGCGGAGGGGTTAGGTCGTTCCTTGGGGAAGGATGAGCACCGTGTGGACACCGGCGGTAGCTTGTCCCATGAGCCTCCTTCTTCGTAGTTTACCCTCGCTCTCCTGACAGCCTCAGATTTCCTCATCTCTGAATGATTGGGTGCTGGGGACCTGTGACAAGGCTAAGTAAGAGGAAGGTCTCCCACTTTTCCTTGAACTTCTCATCTTGGAGGGACCCCCGATGCTGGTCTCTGATGCAGGGAAGAAGGGGACCGCAGCGTGCTTCCTCAAATCCCAGCAGCTTGCTGCATGATGCTCCCTAAACATATTCCAGAAACAGGTCTTCAGCCTGTTCCTCCTTGGGCATCCCTGGTGCCCAAGCACCGGCCCCTCCCACGGATGAGGATATGACTTGCTCACTTTCCCAGCCCGACCCTCCCCTGTGCGGCGTGTTTCCAGAGTTTGCTGAAAGGCTTCTTGTTGCCTGTCACCTGGGGACCTCCTCCTTCTTCCCGGGATTCTGTTCACATTGGGTCTCACTCGCTGACACGGCAGGAGTGTCTTGCTTAGAAGAGTGAAACTACAGGGAAATGGATGGTGTGAACTTGCAGGTCCACGGGTCCCTTTCCTTCCCCTGCCGCACGGAAGGATGCCCCTCTCCCATCTCCATCCCAGCTCTCAGTCTGTGGTCCTCATCCCTCACCCCGCTCAGGGCTGCTGGACCGATGCGCTCTCCTCGCCTGCCTCCGACCACGCTCTCCTGCCTCGTTCTCAGCAGCTCTAAACATGGGCGGTAGTCTCGCATCTCACAAAACCCTCGCTCAGCTCCTCGCCCACTCTAGTTACTGCCCTGTACTCATTTCCTCTTCACATGCAAAACTCGAGAAGGGCTGCCTACACTCCGCTCTCTCTCCACACAGACACACACAGACACACTCGTGTAAACATGAGTAAAAAAGTGATAATAGTACAAATCAATCCAGTGAAAAGTCAGCGTCTTTCTCAACAGAGGGTTCTAGCCACGCAGGTCCCCTCCTAGATGAAATGTTTAATGTATCCTTCCAGAGCTGTGACACATATATACAAATACATGCACACCACACACACACACTTCACCTGTATACATGGCATTATACATTACTGTTTGCATTCAAGGATATAGCTAAGACCGTGAATGTGTAGACCTTCCCCATTCCTTTTCATAACTGCATAATATTCCACTGTGGGAATGAACCGCAATATACTTCACCAGTTAAGTATTGGTGGACATCTCATTTAGCCCAGTCTTCAGTTATTACAACCATGATGAAATTTATATATTAAGATATATAGAGAGATAAAATTTCAAACAGTGCAATTATATCTCAATAATAAATTTCCAAAAGTAAATTTTTGGATCAAAGATTATGTGCATTTAAAGTTGATAGACACTATTAAATTACAAGTTTCTATCATCATTGCAATAAAAAAGGGATTTTTCTCTATACCATAACTAGCAAAATGTATTCTTAAACTTTTTACTTGCTAATGTAATAAGCAAAAATTAATTTGCCTTTATCTTATTATAAATGAGGTTAAATATTTTTTAAAATGCTCAAGAGTCATTTCTGTGGGTGTATGTGTGTGAGTGTGTGTGTATGTGTGCAGGGGGCATTTGTATATCTTGTTCTGTGCTCATTTTTCTATTAGGTTGTTTGTCATTTTTTTAAGTTCATTTTCGGATGTCTTTATAGTTTAAGAAAATTGGTATTTTGTTTAAATTTCCAAGTGTGTCTTTTATCTTTAACTTTGTTTAGGGTGATTTTTGTCATGAGAAATATTTTATTTTTATGTAGTCTATTTTGCCAATCTTTTCTTTTTTTGGTTTCTGCTTTGTTCCAAATTTAAAAAGGCCTTCTCCATTATTTTGAATGGAGATTGATATCATCAGATTTGAATCTTGAAAAGATAACTCTGGCTACAGTTCAGAAAACAGAGTCGGGGAGGAGACGGGCAGCACTGAACTTGAGGATAACAATTAGAAGGCAATTGCAGACGTCCATGCGAGAGATATTATTAGCCACGCTTATGACGGTGGCAGTGGAAGTGGAAAACATGGCTGGATGCAAGATCTATATAGGAGGCAAAATAGGCAGCTGATGAATTGGACGTAGGAGAGGAGACAAGCTTTTGTTTAGAACAAATAGAGAGTGTCATTCATTGAGCTAAGGGACTTGGGAAAGGACCAGTTTCGGTTTTTTTCTTCTTTTCTTTGTTTTCCCCTTTGGCGCAGGGGGCCAGGCGGACTTCGTGAATGTGGTTTCATGCACATCACTTTACGTGGTCTGGGGGCTTCCTGAGGCGGTTATTGAGTGCATATCTCAGACAGGTCCCCAGAAGATGGATTTTGGTTGGAGTCGAAAACTGAGAAGTCACAAAATAATCAATGTGTTTGAAGTCATGCGCATGGATGAGACTGCTCATGAAGGTGACGCAGAGTAAAAGAGATCGAGCCTCAGGGAGCCTTGAAGAACTCCAGCATTTCATGGCTGGGTGCAAGCGGATGACTGGACTGAAAGTTCTGGGTGCTAGCGAGCCCACCATACTGCGTGCTAACTGGACAGTAAGAGGCGGATGAGTCTCGAGCTGCCGGCCCCATCCAGTGGGCTGGGGCCCCAGGCAAGAGCCTGAGGGAGCCACATTGGAGGACCCCCTGGGCCGGGCAGCTTCGTCTACTAGGAAACTCTGGGACATCCCATGTTTTATTCTGTACATTTTTCTTTCTGCCTTTGTTACCATTTCCACATTATCAGAGGAGACTCAAAAAGACAGAGCCTTCTCGCTCTTCCCCAGGATTGACATCAAGTGTTTTCTTTCCACCTTGACCTGTGAGCAATTCCAAGACACCTCTTCAAGAAAAACTATGCTTTGTCCTTTTCAGGCAAGGTGGTGGAATACATTAAAGACACAACCTTTTTACTTCCAAGTGGGGGTGAGAAACACGGAATAAGGAGTTTTTCTGCATTGCTACCTAAATGCCTGTTACCATTTTTCTTGCTATTTGGTATGGTGTTTCGGCAAGTCTGGATGTTAAGCATCCCTAGATCTTGGCTGAACCCCCAGCACTCTCTCACGCAAATGATTTTAATCTTTTAAGTCTCAATTTTAAATTCTACGAGATGGGGACGCTTATTTCCCAGGGCGAATGTAAGAAGCCAAGGAGGGAACATGCACGCAAACCGAGCAGGGACTTACCATGGGGTCGGTGCTTAACTGCCTCCAGGGCTCCCCTTTCCTCTCCATCACCTGCACCCTGGATCTGTGGTCTTCCCCAGTCTCCTGCACATGCATTTCTTCTTTCTTCTCTCAAGAAGCCACCCAAATCCCCTGTATTTCCATTGAAGAAACAGATTTCCCAGGTGAAATGGCACACTTAAATTCTGATTAACTTTGCCGCTGGTTTCTGCGTAACTGCAGGTGGCAGGTAGAATATCCAGAGCAAGGAAAGGGACCGGAATCCATGGTCTTGGCCGGCCATGCATCCAGGGTGAGGAGACAACCGTGACAAGTGTGGCTGGAACGGCGCCTGGCGACTTGGGAGGGGCATAGTCTGCACTGTGAGCCTGGAGACTGGGACCAGGGCCTCTTAGGTCACTCCTGTCAGTCTGCTCACCTTGAGAGAGGTTTACACCACTCCTCTCAATGTCACCTAAGCCACCCCATGGAGGAAAGCTTATGACATTTCTCCTCCAAAATCTGATTCATGTACATCTTGTTTCACTGACGTTTGAGCATGAGACCACACCTGATTCAAACGTTCAAATTTTACAATATTTTGAGAAAGAAGAGCATCTCTGTGTGGGTGAAAAAGGTCCTGGATCTTGTGCTGCGTCCCAGGCTGTGACACTCACTCGCTGGTGGGGTGGGCTGTGCCAAGCATTTGCCTTCTCTGGGCCTAAGAGTCCTCACCCTTCAAATGACAAGGGATGTGCCCTTTGAGCTGTAGGGTCCCTTCCAGTTCTGATGAGCCATGAAAGCAAAGGCCTGGAGGTCCCTGTGACCTCACCAGGACTAGTACTGGTGTTCCAATCCCATGGTGGACCCAGCGCTCATATTAGTGAATTTCACATTTTTATTATTTGCATCTCATTGTGCAACAAAGCATGCATGATTGATAATTAATACTGCCAGCACAGCATTCTGCTAAACGACTGTTTAGCCTAGAGTGGAATAAAACACTGCAATGACTAGTAGAGTATCATTATGTAACAGAAATTAAAAATCTGATAATTTGATTGGAAGTCTCAGGTGAGTTTTTTGTATAAAAATGTTAACCTCAAGTAGCTGTAAGCAGGTAAATGTTTTATTCATCCCACAGATACGAAATAAATGCTTATGATATAAATTATGTATAATTAATACTCTGGGGATAAAAAAAATGTATGCTAATAGGTTGTCAGTTAATTAAGAAAGGAATAGGAGGTAAACAAAGGTGATTATAATTTATCCTGGGACCATAAACAGAAATCATGCCTTAAATAATCTTTGTAAAAAAATACATTATACAGCAAATCCTTCGTTTTCAGCCAGAGCAGCCGCCTAATGGTTCACAGCAACCGTTCAGTGGAGAAATTAAAGGAGGAAACACTGGCTAAGCCTGGCCCTCTCCGCCACCGGGACTCAGCTGAGATGGTCTTTTACGAGCAGTCCTGGTCTCTTCAGGATCATTCTCTGAAATACAGCTTTTTGGGAAGCCAGAGGCTACGTTCAAAAGACAAAGGCATCCAACTAATGGAAATCTGAAAAAGTATACATTTCCTGAATGACAGTTTCACATTTCCCAACTAGTTTGATCCTCTTTGAAACTGGGGAACAGAGTCACGGCACTTGCCCCTACGTGTGGCTAGAAGTCACAGTGATGGGTGGTTCCGACCAGATACCACCTGAGTGTTTCTGAGCCTCCTTCGCTATTCATTCCTTCAATCACTCATTCGTTCAACAAACATTTACTGACCACCTGCTCTGTGCCAGCCACGGAGGACAAGAATGCACTCCGGATGATGTCATCTTGTCTCTCTCCCTCTCTTGGGTGGTGGCCCTCACTCACCTATGGGGTCTCGATACTCAGATGCAAGTATCCAGCCAAGAGCTGGATATGGAAATTTGAAGATCTGGGAGAATTCTGGAATCAAAATGAAAGTTATTTGAGCGGTATGAGCTGAGGACTGAGGGGAGGTATCCGAAGATCATGAACACTCCAACAGAGGAAAAAGAAGATCCCAGCCAGAAAGGAGGACCAACCAGCAGGTCAGAATTGTTCCTGGAGACTGAGGTGTCGTAGAAACTAACAAACAGGAAGACTCAAGGAGGATGGAGTAATCCACAATGTTATTTATAAGAAGTGGGGGAGAGGTTTGGGGTGGAGAAGCAGATTTAAGAGGGGTCAGTTTAGAGGGTACTTCAGTTCAAGGGGACTACGTGAAGGAGTGACAGGTGTTGGAGAGTTAAAGAGACACACTTGACAAAAATGGCTAGAAAAAGCCATTGAAGGAAGATGGGGAGGCAGCAAGGCACAGAGTGGTGGCCTGTTCTCCAAGAGCATAAGGCCACCTCCCACCTCTGAGGCAGAAGAGAAAGGCATAAGGAAGATAAGCAGTAAGCAGACACATGAGCAGGGGGTTAGGGATGGTCAGGTGGTCTCAAACTCTCTGACGTCGGAGTTTAAGACTAAATATCCATCCACAGATGACTGGATAAAGAAGTTGTGACATATTTACATAATGGGATACTATTCAGTGATAAAAAAGAATAAAATAATGCCATTTGATGGACCTGGAGGTCGTCATTCTAAGTAAAGTAAGCCAGAGGGGAAAGAAGAATACCATATGATGTCATTTAAATGTAAAATAAAAAAAAAAAAAAAAAACCAACAACACCTGGCTTACCTGTCTTTTAAGTTATAGACTTTATAGCATGTGTACAGTGGTTATAATTTGCATTTATCTGACGACTAATGAAGTTGAGCGCCTTACAACATGTTTTCTTGCTATTTAGATATTCTTTTTTAAATGCCTATTCAAGTCTTTCTCCTATTCTGGCATGTCTACCTTTTTCTGATTGATTTGGAAAAGTTCTTTTTATGTTCTAGATTGCCTTTTGTCAGATATAGGACACACAAATATCTTTTCCTATTTGGTGGCTTGCTTTTCTCTTCTCTTAATGGTATCATTTGATATTCAGAGAATCTTCATTTTAATTTTGTCTTTCATGGTTAGTAAATTTTTGTACATCTTGTCTAAGGTTTGCTTCCCCAATCTGATGAAGAAGTTCTTCTGTGTTTTCTTTTAAACATTTGTTATTATTATTTTAATTTTCACATTTAGATCTACAATTGTCTGGATTTGATTTTTAGGTATGGTGTGAGGTAGGGGGTCAAGATTTATTTCTACTATCTCCCCCGTGGATATCCAATTGACCCAGCACCATTTATTGAGAAGATGACTCTCCTTTTCTAGGAAGGTTTTAACACAAGAAATTAAACCTAACAAAACATTTGGAAGGGCAGAGGGAACAAATGACAGTGAAACCATTGCCAGAGGCAGCGCTAACACAAGAGATGTGCAGGAGATTGCCTGAGAGCTGCTGAGAAAGTCACACCCACTTTTCACCTATACTTTTACTTAGGAGTCAGGCTAGGCTTCCACTGCTACTAGAGAATCCTGACTCCTCCTCTCTCACTGTCATACTCGCCTGGAAGCTGATGGGGAAAGGGAAATGTCATGCTAGGATTCTTCCTTGGGATGTAGAGAAGACTGTAGAGGAGGCTGGTGATGATACCAAGTTGGAATGCAGTTCAGCATCATCACTTAACGTTTTTGTGCTTCAGATGAGAAAGTTAAATTTGAAGTCAGATTACAGGTGTCTAAGGACTTCTGAGCTCTAACATTTATTAAAAGCGCTGGATATTAGAAAAGCACCCTCAGTATATTTTGTTCATTCATTCAGGTAGGTACCAGGCTAAAAATATAAGTAATCAAAGAAGGGAGTCTCCCATCATTAGTGGCACTTCCAACGCCACTGAAATAAGGGTAAGCAAACGTGATCCAGCAGGGTGAAATAGTGGCTGTGGTGGTAAATATACAAAGCAGGGCAGAGCACAGGCCAAGGAGCAGCTCGGTCATCCTGTGGGTGGCTCCTGCTGTGACCCTGGAAGGCTGGGTGGGATCCTGCCTGGAGGAGCAGGGCAGGAATTGGGAGCCTTGAGGAAAGAGCAGCAGGTGCATTCAGGGATGCCATGATATTACCTGCGAAAGATGTAAACTCAAGCTTTGTTTCCTTTTATCTTGAATTCTTTGAGGAAAACCACAGGTGCCTTCAAGGAAACAGATGGAAGTTGTAATCTGTTTTGTGTAACAGATGCATTAGGCAGTGTTTGTGTGGCTCTGGGCAAGTTACTCCTTCTTTGTGCTGCAATCTTTTCTCTCCATAAAATCTCCAGTGTTCTCCATCCTCTGTGCTCCTTTGCGATGACAACCACCCCCAACAGATTACTAGGTGGATTTTAGTGGCATCCACATTGGCCTTATCTTCTTTATAAGTGTCTCTCCAGGATCCTTGGGGAGTGGGGTGCAGTGGGGCAGAAAGGGAAGAATGAGCTCAGGGTGGGTGTCAGTCAATCATGGCGCCTTTCAGTGATCTCACATGGGTTGCAAAGTGTTGAATCACGAGGAGGCTGGAAAAGGGCCTGCTCCTCATGAGGTCTGGTTAATATTAGGAATTATTGCTTCAAACGCTGCAGGTGTGGATCGATCTCTTTCAGTCCCAGTAAATGGGACTGCGGCTGCCTTTGACAGCCTCAAAGCTGCACAGTGCTCAGGCCCCAGGGCAGACAATGATGCGGGGGAGTTGCTGATTTTAGGATAGAAAATTACAATGCTTATATAGTAAACAGCACCTGGAAGTTTACTAATGATTTTTACAATTAACAGCAGCAGTGTGGTCTGATTATTCATGCACGCTTTCTGTGAAAGTAAAGAAAGGAAGCAGATGTTGAAAAAAGTCACATGGCTTAGATTTTCTGGGGAGGGGGCAGAGGGTGGTGAATGGAAGGGCACGAGCAGAAGGAAGGAAAGAGTATGAGGTAGAGATTGCTTCGTGTTGTTTTCCTTGGGGTATCAGATGCAAATCGCCCTCTTTCAAGTCTGTAAAATAACCTTCAGACGTGTGATATAATGACCCTTTTCTACATTACTTGTATTTAAAACCCTATATATTTGACAGTGGTTGGGCAAATTTATAGGAGTTTTAAGTGTCCAATAGAAATAAAATATGATTGGGTATCTTTCTATTTCCATGCTGAGTTGCAGGATGCTGGCTGAATTCTTCTAAATCCGCCAGGTGGGCTCATGGTTAATTTTAGAGGTCTCCTATTTTCAACCAGGAAACCATCTGTATTATATTTTAAAGCTCAATGACTGATTCCATTTTTTCTTCACCCATCACTGATCAATTTTTTTTAATCCCTTGCTCAGCCTATGGTAAATTCCATTTCCTTTATCTATTCTTGCATCTATTTACTTTATATATTGGAAAGATGATGTGATGATATTAAATAATATTCTGCAGAATTAAATATTCTCTTATCTCAATACACACATGCAACCAATAATTTCATTTTTCATGATTTTATCCTGGCCCTTGTCTATACAGACTCCTTTTGTACAGTTACAATAATAGGAACAATATTTTGGATTTTTGCCTTTATTTAAAATTTTAAAATACATGGAAATTTTTCTGTTTCCTCATGGAAAATTTCAATTTTTTTCATGTATAGCAATTAACCAATTATTGAAAGGGAATTTTCTATTATTTTAGGCTACACTGTAGTGGATGCATTTGAGTAGATTTCTGCTTCTGTTAAATTTTCCTTTAGAGAAGATTCCAAATGATGGAATCACCTGGTTACAGGGAAGGGGAAACCATCAGTGGGGCTCAGATTCTGGCTACTCTGTTGGACTGGAAAGTGTCCTCGGTGGATGCTTGTTCACCACAGACTCACCAATATTGGAGTGACTGTGTGTGTATATTACATTTTTCTGTCTATAAGCTAGTATCATAAGGTGTTTTTTTAAATTGCAGTACAGTCAATTACAACCTGTCAATTTCTGGTGTACAGCACAATGTCCCATTCATGCATATACATACCTATATTCATTGTCATTTTCTTTCATTAAAGGTTATTACAAGATATTGAACATAGTTCCCTGTGCTATACAGAAGAAACTTTTTAAAAATCTATTTTTATATATAGTGGCTAACATCTCAAACTCCCAAATTTATCCCTTCCCACACCCTTTCCCTGGTAACCATAAGATTGTTTACTGTGTCTGCAAGTCTGTTTCCATTTTGTAGATGAGTTCATAGTGTCCCTTTTTTTTTTTTTTAGATTCCACGTATAAGTGATATCATATGGTATTTTTCTTTCTCTTTCTGGCTTACTTCACTTAGAATGACAATCCCTAGGTCCATCCATGTTGCTGCAAATGGCATTCTTTTATTCTTTTTTATGGCTGAGTAGTATTCCATTGTATAAATATACCACAACTTCTTTATCCAGTCATCTGTTGATGGATATTTAGGTTGCCTCCATGTCTTGGCTATCATATATAGTTCTGCTATGAACATTGGGGTGCATGTATATTAGGTAGTTTTAATCTGAGTATCACTGATTATTGGCCAAGAAGTTTTTTTTTTTTTAATTCTTGAGTTTTCTTTTATATGCCAAAGGACCTTTCCTTTGTTCTCATTTTATCCACTACTGGAATCTTAACATTTCATTTAAAATTTTCAATAGACAATAATCTTCATGAGGGCAGGGATATATACATATTTTTTAAATTTTTTTCTACTAATGCTTATAATTATACCTGGCACAAAAATGGTGCCAAAAAATGCTTGTTGAATGACTGAATAGCACACTTATACACGAAATCCTTACCAATTCCTAGATATTTGGGAACGAAATGGTTAATTTCTAAAACAATCCTGTGTGCTATAGGCTTAGAAATTACCTAACTACCAGTTTTTAAATGCTACCCTTGATTATTCTCACTGTTTCTACTAAATTAGCTTTCATAATCTTTTAACAATTACTTTTGTTAAGTACACTAAAGTATAGTTTCAAAATTTCAAACATTTTTGATCCCTGATCCCCTAAGATTTTGGTTATATATCCAAGAAGGATCATAAACTGTTGACTGGGCTTGCCCTCCCTCCCTTCTCTCCCCTTCCTTCCTCCTTTCCTCCCTCCCTCCCTCCCTCCCTTCCTTCCTTCCTTCTTTTCTTCCCTTCCTCCTTCCTTCCTTCTCTCAGTGTGTCTGCTGCCCAGACCCCTTTGGAAATACTGCTTGTAATTGAGATTCCTAATTAACTAAACCATATGGTTTGATTTGTATTTAGATCTGGGTCCAACTTGGATCACATGCCAAATTCTATGCTGTTCTTAGAAAGGATGACAAATATTTCTGTGTTTCTGAGTGTTTGTCTTGTGATAGATCTTCTGACATCTCCAATGGACAATTTGGTTTATCACATCACTATATAGCCTTTGGAATACTCTAGAATTGTCTTCTGCGACATCTGTGGCTTCTCAGTGAAGAGACAGTTATGTGTCAGAGAGCCATCAGGAGCTTGTCTGCTACACAAAGTCACAGCACAGGGACAAATAACATGATGACCAATGGTTAATCTCTGTCTTCTGCCTTTTTCAAAAAAAATTAAAATAAAAAAATAAAAGGATGAGAATTGGAAGTTGGTCTTGCCTACTCACTTGAGATAAAATGAGAGGAATATGGAGGCGTTTTTCTATTTGGCATAAAATTCCTTTCTCATTTTCATTGTTCATCAATCCCATGGATAATTAATCGAAGCACCCGTGTTGAGAAATGTGGCGGCTTCTTCCGGCAGGTTCCCAAAGGGGCATTCATTCTGACCACTCCGTATAGACTAAATCCCATTGGTTTCACCATATTATCAGGAACTCGGGAGCAAGATGGGCAAACCAACAGGCAGCAGTGATACCATAATAGAACAGTTTCTATTTGGCTCCAATTAGCCTGCTAACCCCTGCTCCAGTCTTGCCAGCTAATGACAGGCGCAATGTTTCCCCCTCATCCCTCTGGTTGGAGAGACAAGGGAGAGGCACCGGGGGAATGTGGGACTGGCTGGGCGGGTGACAGCCTGGGACTGCACATCAACCATATTCCATACACAGATGTCTATTCCCAAGCTACCGTGACTCCACCAGACAAAATCTCACCGCTGTCTGTAAGTGATTACTCTGCCCAGTTTTCATCTTGAAAACAAGCTTTCATCTTAAACAGACCAGTGGATAATTCCCAGTGGAAGGCTGAAGTTCCCGTTCTTCAGACACGAAGCCCCACTGCGCCGTGGCGAGAGTGGACCCTGGATTGACAGAATGGCTGCCGGTTTACTCCAAACTTCTCTCATGCTATATTTTTCCAGGAATCTCCAGTTCAGGCCCATTGTTTCAGCCATCACCACCTGCAACTTTTGTCCTGGGCTCTTCCATCCCGAGAGTTATTCAGTAGAGTATTAAGAAGTTCTAGAAAAGATATGAAGCACTCGGGTGTTTACCCTTGAAAGCCATGAATGATATGTGAAGGCTGACATCTCAGAAGCCTACAAAATTGTGAGAATCCCTTGGAGAGAGAAAAGATTGTTGAGTTCCCGTGGCAGCAGCAGAAGGTAGAGGAGGGAAGGTATAACAGCCTGGAACTGAAGAGAATCATTGCCCACAGGCAAGGGGAGGGATGGACTGACTGGGCTTTGATTTTTTTTTTAACTCTATCTCATGCTTCCCTGGATGGATGTTTATCTGCCTTAATATCATCACAGTAGGACAACACTGGTCAGCCCCCTTTTAGAGGTGGAAGGGTGACATTAATTCCGTGCTAGACCAGAGCATGGATAGACAGGCCACAGCAGGCAGTGCCACATAGCTGGCCAGCCTTGGCTTAGCTCCTGGGCCCCATTCTACCCCACAGAACATGCAATTACAGAGAGGCTGTTAACTTCAGAAGAAGAGCAGTGCCTGGGGAGGACATCCCAGAAGTTCTATGGAGGGGAGGGAGCTGTAAGGAGAGAATCAGAGCCTGGAGTGTAATGCTGGGGACACTATTCCCTAAGACATCCCTAAACTCACCTTAGGGGAATTAACTAAAGGTATGCCTTCGCCCCATCACCCAGAAAACATCGTTAACAGTGCAGCTCATAGTCCCACGAGAATAAAAGATAAGCTCACGGGAACACTACCTGGTCAAAGCAACATGAGAAAGAGCTAACAAATAGAACAGCCAACAGCTGAAGAATCAAAATGAACAGGACAGTAGAGAATAAGAATTTAAAATATATAAGGCTATTCTGGAAGCAGGAACAAGTGTACAAGAAGACGACTTTGGCAATGGAAAATGAAGTTGTTGAAATAACGAACTCAGTGAACAGACTTTTACAGAAGAACAGATACAGTGGAAGAACAAATTAGTAGGGTGACTGCTGCTTTCAAACAATTCTCCCAGAATGCATCTGAAAGCAACAGTGTAACATGAGGACTGAGAAAAAAGTTACGGAAGCTGGAAGTGACAACATTGATTTAATAAAAATTCCCAAGACAAAAAATGAGTCATTTGATGGAAGGAAATACTATCATTATATATTAGAATATTCACCCTATTTCCATTTTTCATAGTAATTATGAATTTGCATTTTTTAGCATTGCATCATCTGTATCCTACCTTTGTACAAGTCAAAAGTCTTAGCTCCGTTCATCTCCTCTATCTCCCCACTTTGTTCTATTTTGTCCAAAATTCTAAGTGTTTTTATTTTAACATTAATATAAAAATAATAGATAGGAATATACATATGAAAAATATATAGTCAATAAATTAGAGATAACTATCAAAAGAATAAAAATGAAGTGAATTTTTTTCAAATCTATGATATAGCATTCACTCTTTCCAAAAAAACATTGGAGAGAAGGAAAAAGGCACACACAGACACACACAAGGTAATGAGCGTACCCCTCAGGGGGCTCACTGGAAACACTAATAAACAAAATACACCTCTGACAGGACCGACCCTCCCAATAAGAGAGAAGAGGCAAATAAATAAAACACACTAAGAAAAATGGAAAACGATGTTATTCTGTACAAATGACCAAAATTGATGTATAATAATATTGTAAAAGAAACTCTCAGCCAATAAATTTGAAATCTTATTGATAATAAAAATTTTTCTGAAGAAAAGCCAAAATTAGGATATATGATATATGTATGTATATGTCTGTGGTCAATAACAACATACACTCATATTTAAATATGAATATTACATATATACATTGTACTTACATATAAACGACCATGAGATAAAATGAAATATTAGTAAGATGATTTTTTGTCAGTTGCTATGTTCTCCTAAATTCTCAAAGAGACATTCTGTATCTAATAGAACTTGCCACTTACAGTAAGAAATGAATAAAGCTTCTCAACACATTTTGTGGGGTTTCTAAAAGCTTGATGCTGAAACTAGATGAAGGCATTACAAGAAAAAGAAAATACACGGACCAATTTGACTTGTGAATGTAGATTTTAAAATCCTAAATAAAATACCAACTTACTAATCCTATTGGAAGATTAAAAAAAAACAGTGGATCATGATCAAGCTGGATTCACAGCAAGAATGAACATGAGGGTCAGTAACAGGAAATCGAGTTATAAAATTCATCACATGGCAGTGAATGGGAAAAATCACCCACATAATCACTTTAATAGAAAAGGATGCCTAAAAAAGCGTAAGGCAAAGTTTAGTACCAATTTATGATTCTTGAAAAAAAATACAATTAGAAAATTAGAAATAAACAATGAGCTTTCTAATTTGTTAGAAATTATTTACCAACCCGCAATATTACATTCAGTGGAAGATTTCAGTCACATCCACTCCAGGCACGTGGGAATGAAAGCACTCACTGTGTGTGAGGATGCTTAACATTTGAGCTGTGAAAGTCAGCTGAATGGGTGAACTCATTAAGAAAAGAAAAAGAAACACACATATAGATTAGAGAGGAATAGATGGACTCGCCATTATTCGTGGGTCGTATGATCATTTTACCAGAAATCCCAAGAGAGGTGTGGGGGGTAATCCAATGATTCGTCAGTCGATGAGCCATTACCACCGTCATGAAGTTCAGCCACATGGTCAGAGAGATAATTAATAAGCCAAACCCATCAGTGCCCCTCCACACCGACTAGAACCTTGGCACGCAGGAAACGTTATACAGAACAGCCATAGAGATACCGTGTCCAATCACAAGAAACACAATATTCGAGGATGATTGAAAAACAACATGTACAAAATCATTATCAAGAAAAACTAACTTAAAAGATGAGAGAGAGGGGAAGCCAGAGAGAGAGAGCCGGTGGGGGAGAGAGCGAGCCACACGAGCTCCCTGGCTGGATGAGTCAATGTTCGACGCTCTGGATTTGTCATCCCACTGCCTTCTGGCCTCCATGGCTTCTGAGGAGAAATCATCTATTCATCTTATGGAGGACTGTTTGTATGTGATGAATTCTCTAAATATGGGTCTTTGAAGGCATTCCACCCCCGTTCTGCCTCCTCTGCTGGTTGCCAAGCTACTGATTTTCATTGTGATTGCAGAGTATTGGTTTTCAAGGCTCCCATGGAGCTAGAGAAAGGGGGAAGGCAATAGGGCAAGCTGTAATACAACTTGTTTTTCTTACTGAGATACAGTCATTTATCTTGAATAAATGCTCCCTGGATTGCTTCAAGCCTCTGGCTAATTCTTAGGGTTTTAAAAAGATTAATTCTGACCATTTTTTTTTTTTTTTTTTTTTTTGGCCAGGGTTTCTATTGCTTTCACAAAGGAGAGAATTTCCAAAGGTTCTCACTCTGCCATTTTTGTTGCCATCATCCTTGAATGAATTAATTTTAAAACTATATCAGTTTCTGTCAATGCAATGCAATTCTAAGGAAACTCTCAGTAGCAGGTTTTTTGGAAGTTGGCAAATGGATTCAAACATTTTCAATAGTTAAAAATTGTTAGAGAAGAAGACAGGAGATGGGGGATAAGCCCTACCAGATAACAAGATATTTCAAAACAATCATAATTAAAACAGTATTTTGGAACACAAGCTGACAGGAAGAGGTAAGGAATAGGCCCAGTAACCTGCAAATGTGCTACATGCTAGAGGTGGTCACCCAACTCGGTGGTCAAAGGATAGACGTTCGGAATTGGGAAATCCTGGTCACTACATCTGAAGATCAGAGTCGGATCATTAAATCACAGCACTTCAAAAATAAACTCCAAATGTGACAAAGGCCAAAGTGTGAAAGGAGAAGATAGAAAGCAAATAAAAATTGAGAAGGAGTATCAGTGTGACCTTGAGACTAGGAAGATTCTCCATAGAATTTCAAAAATAAAGGGAAAATAAATAGCTAGGACCACATCAATATATAAACTTGTATTTAACCAAGGACATTGGAGACAAATTTGTAAGGAGGGATACTAACGGAAAAATATTTATAAAGTCTTAAATTTGCAAAAGATTCACATCTAGACCATATAGGGTCTCTTGAAAATCAGCAATGAAAGGAAAACCCATCCAAAAAAATGGCCAAAGGAAGTGGGGGTTGGTGTAGCTCAGTGGAAGAGTGCATACTTAGCATGCACAAGGTCCTGGCTTCAATCCCTAGTACCTCCATTAAAAAACAAAAAAACAAACAAAAAAAAACCAAAAATAGCCAAAGGATATGAATAGTCAATTTACAGGTCTGGAAGTATAAGTGATTAATAGATAGATAAAAGAAACTCTAAATCATTAGAGGAATGTTGCGGTTATAAAGCAAATGGAGACATTCATTATAGTTTTGTGTATGGTGGCGTGTGTTGATATACACATAATAAGGGACATTACTTAGTAATCTGAATATAGAAAGATCTGAAAAACTTAATACTGAATTTTAAAAAAAATTGAATTTATATTTAATGTGGTCGTAAGTCTCAGTTTGGCAAGGGTAGGCCCAGTTTTTGCTTATTATTTCAGATTAATCATTACTAGTTCCCCTTTTAATTCTCAGAGTTTAATTCTCAGAGTGTCCTGGCTTGGAAAATATGTTAAATGGCATTGCACTTATTGTATAATACCATTAATTGAATTAAAATGCAACAACCTCAGAATATATTTGTCAAGAAATGTATTGGTTTTATGAACTTTGGATTCAAAGACAAAGAATGTACAAAAAGTATCTCTCGGGGGGGCCAAACGGGTGGGGAAAGGGACAGGAAATATTTAATAATAGTGTAGGAAATCTGGGACTTGGCGCTCAGGTTAGAAGGTAGGAATTTTCTATAACCCCTTTCTTTCCACAGTCGATGTTTAGTTCCCAAATTATGTTAAGGGCCGCCCATGCTTCTTTGGATAAATCTGAGAAGGGTGATATTTTGGGATACATAATGAGTCCCTCCCAGAATAAAATGGATCCTTTTTTAACGTACGTAGCTTGTATCCAGGGCCCAAACCCATCTCAGACATTAACCAGTCTCAGCTGTGTCAACCAAAGTTGAAGATTTTAAATGCCCAATTCTGGAAATCTCATTTTACACTAAACAAATAAGGAAAAGGGTTTAGTTGGGTCCTAGTGTAACCAGATCCTATGGCCTTCTTTTGTCCACAAAGTTGGGTGGAGGGCTGGCCCAAGGAGCTCACGCTGCCTCGGGACCCTTGCCCGCTACTCAAGAGGTTGCAACAGAACAAGAAAAGATATCTGAAATAAAAGTTTCAAAGACCTATAAGGAGAGGTAAAGCTCTCAGAGGTACTGACTCCCCGTGAAAGAGGTCTAAAAAAGGCGAGTTATCAAAGCCATGGGAAAAATTAACCCTTAGAAGCGGCAACTTCCCATTAGGTAGAATATTTATTTTCCCTTAATTTTATAGGGTCTACAGCATACCTTCACTTCTTAACTCATTTAATTCTCTCAACAATCCTATGCTATAAGTTCAAGTATTATCCCTACGTTATGATAAGGAGACTGAGCCTGGAGGAGAAGTGGTACAGAAGTCCCCATCTCTTAAACGTCAAAGTCCCTTAGGTCCCATGGTTTCATTGGTCAGGATCTGGTCGGGAATACCGAAGCTACTCTGTATTTTAGGTATGGGAAGCTCAGGCTCAGATTTTTTTTTTTTTTTAATAAAAAAAAATGAAGCAAAATAAAGAAGCATGGCTTACAAACAAATAATTTATTAAATAAGGATATTTGCAAGCATCACATTGTCTTTATTTCTGCAGGTCTTTGGTCTACTTTTTGGAACTGTGGCAGGGGCAAAATTGTGTTCCATACACTGTGCCTTTTCCTGGGATCCCAGGAGGAAGACACTTCTAGCCTCCCCTGCACTGCGGCTAAGAGAGGCTGTGTGGCTCAGCTCGGGCCGGCGGAACGGAGGAGGATGTGAGGGCTCCCAGTTCCAGGTCTCACCTTGACTCGCATCCTGTGCTGCCTCTTGTCCCTTTTTCCCACACTGAGCCCCTGGGTTGCAGGTGCTCCAGATGGCAGAGCTCCAAGATGAGGGAGAGCTGTGTGACCTGCGAGATCCTTTGTGTGAGAATACACACGCCTTTGTCGTGCTGAGCCACACAGATTTAGCTGTTCGTTACAGCAGCTACCAGGCATTAGTTACCTTACCTTTAACGGGACACCAAGACATGCTGTCCTTTATCTTGCTGAAGAACAACGGCGATTGTCAGTCTGTTTCTTCTACTTTCCACAAAGAGAAAAAAACACAACACACTAGGTAATACCAAGGGGTCCCTGACTGGTCCGTGAACTCCTTGTTGGTGGGATTTTGTGATGTTCACTTTTGTATTTTGTGCCCTCCTTTTCTCCGAGCAGAGCACTTGGCACGTGGAGGGTGCTCAGTAAATGTGTCTAGAGAAACTGATGAATGACTCCATGCATCATTATTTTAATATATTCTCATCCAATGCAGCCTAAAATTTTTGAGTGGTAACTATGACTTGTTGATTTGTTCAAAAAATGCTAAGCAACTAAACAACAAGCAACTAAAATGATACGTAAAATCTCACTTGAACAAATAAAATAAATTTACTTTCATTAATCTTAAAATTCCTGTTTTTGATTTAACAAATGGTTCCTCACCACTAGCATTCATTGTAATTAATACAGCTTCCACACATATGGAGTTTTAATCACACGTCTTCCTTCTAATAATTCTGAGATGTTCTGTCCCTGACAATCTTCTAAGGTTCCAGCAGCCCTAATGTCTGATTATACTGTGAAACCAAAGGAAGTTTATGACATTCCTGCCATCCTGCCTGAAATGAGTTAACTTTAGTTAATTTCATATGTGTGTTTTGTCTTTTATAATTTAAATAGTGTGTGGATTTAAAACCATACTGTCTCTGTGTATTTTTCCCCCTCGATTTTGAACATCCCTAGAAATGGCCAGCTTATAGTATCCACATGGTCTAATGGAAGTCAGAACAATCCTCTGCGAAATGGAACCAGAGTGGCCCATCCCTTTCCCTTAGTGACACCTTGAAGCTGTTTAGAGAAGAGAAGATATAGCTGTAATTAACCGAACAGCTATTGCAAAGCCATGTTTCCCACTGCCCGCCAGAAACTAGCAGAGCTGAACTATTCCAGGCTTTATCTCATGCAAACAAGGCTGAATAAAAGTGACCAACAAAACTGCCATTGTCTTGTCTTTCAGAGTCAATGTTTTTACAAAGAAGCACTGAGCCCACTCAGTCCGTGGTTACCCACTGCTCCTCCCCGGTTCTGGCAGCTCAGTCTCTAACGAGTATCTGAGTGGCGTAGTCACGAGAGCTTTTTCTCACATGTCTGTGCCAGCACTGTATTAGCCAGCAGGCTGGTGTCTGGGCAGGCCTGTGAGGGACCTGAAGAGGCTGAAGGAGAAACAGTGAGCGGATATATTGTGATCTCTAACAAGGCATTAATAAGTATCAGGCACGCAACAGTTTGACTCATATGTGCTACTAATAATTGTTATGAATAACAGCAGAGGAAGTATTACACACTTAAGAACATAATAGTGCTAAAGACTTGGCCATCAAATCTCACCCTTTTGGATATTTGTAACTCCAATGACCAAGTTTTGATGGATAAAGAACCAGATGGAATTAGGAGATACTGGTTCGCTTCATGCATGTTCACTGATCCCCCTCTAGGTGCCACGGGCTGTAAAAGGCGTTGAAGACACAAAACCAAGTAATGCAGTCTGCCCTTAATTGCTCAGATTTAATGTAAATTCACTCTTGAAAACTCACTGCTTCCACAAGAACAGTTTTCTGGTCTCACAGCGCTGCCCTCCTGCGATGTGACTCAGCCCAGAATAAATATGGACGCAGTTCTGAAGGATTTTACCATTAGAAATTCTCTTCATTGTTTTCAGTAGTGCCCAGATACCCAAAAGTGAGTGTGACGGTTTAACCTGTCCTTTATTAAATACTGGCTTGCCTTTCCAAGCGAATAACAGAGACTTGCAGAGAGTACAAGCTTTAGGAGACTATAAAAAAATGGATAGCTTACCATTTGTGACAACATGGATGGACTTAGACAGTATCATGCTTAGTGAAATCAGTCAGACGGAGACAAATGTACGTTTTCACTCATATGTGGGATCTAAAAAAACAAAAAACAAATATTAACGAATATAATGAAACAGAAACTGACTCACAGACACAAAGAACAGACTAGCAGTTACCAGAGGGGAGAGTGAGGAGAGAAAAGGCAAAAATCAATGAAGGGAATTATGAGGTACCAACTACTAGGTATAAAATAAAAGTTAAAAGGATGTAATGTGTACAGCACAGGATACATAGCCAATAATTTTTAATACCTTTATAATCATTTGATGGAGCATAACCTATAAAAAATATTAAGTCAGTATGTTGTGCACCTGAAACTAATACAACGTTGTAAGTCGACTTACAATTAAGACAATTGCAGAGCTGCAGCAGGCAACGCTGTCTTCTCCCTGTGGTCGCAGCCATCAAAGCCGTGGGCACAAAAGGAATCACAAACCTTCTAACTGCAAACGCCCGGTGACCTCTCGCGAACTCTGCCGGCCGCCGGCTGTATACCTTCTTATCTGTGAACCCCTCTTCTCCTCAATTTGCTCAGACCCCATTCTCTACATTTTAGGGGGGTCTGTCTCTAAAATCTGACTGTGGGGGAGGACACCACCTGTTGTGGTTCCAGAGCTTGGTCCACGTATTTTTGTGTTTTGGAGGCTGGAGCGCAGACCGTGGGGGCAGCAAGTCTGGATTGGAACCACGTCTCCTCCACACCAGCTGTGTGGCTTTAGGTGGGACAGTCATCTGCTCCGAGACATTCAGCGTTAGCTTTCTCATCGTTTGAAGCAAAAAATGAAAGACTGCATAGGAATGCATCCAGGGGACATCAAGGTCCCCAGGTCAGGGCACAGTGTGCCCAGGTCTGCCAGTGGACAGCAGGGCTCCCCAGGTCCCTTCTGCTGCTCAGTAAATGTGTCCACAGGAACAGTCAGAAGCCCGCAGGGTCAGCACACAGCTGACCGGGTTCCTGTTTTGAGGCCTGGACAGGATTTGTGACCTGCCTAGCGAGACCTCTCAGTTCTGCAGACTTTTCTGTCCTTCTTCTGCAGCACCTGTCTCCTGTGCATTACTGTTATCAGTATCAGTAACCAGTGCAAACTGGTTCTGCTCGCCACACGACAGGCTGATAAATTAGGAGACGAGGTGTTGGGGCAAAGAATAATGACTTTATTCAGAAAGCCATCAGACTGAGAAGATAGAAGACTAATGTCCTGGAGAACCATCTTCCCCAAGTCAGAATTCAGGCTCCTTTTATACTAAAAAGGGGAGGGGGTGTGGCTGGTTGTTGCAAACCTCTTGGCGTCAGAATCCTTTGTGCTTGCAGCCGTCCATGTGGGTCAGGTCACACTCTTCCTGTAAACCTCCAGCAAGACAAATGCTATTCCTTGTTCTGCAACTTCTAATCTCCATATGAATGGACTGTTGTCACACCCTTAAAGGTCAGAGCCTGGAGAACAGGCTGTCCTGTGTACTTCAGGCTGCAGGCAACATTTTTTTACAAAAGGTGCAGAACCATCGTGACTCAGCGCAGGATGCGGAGCCCAGGGTTAGCGCTAAAGAAACAGATCTAATGTGAGTTAGATTTGTTCTTCCTATTACATTATGATTCATTTTGTTCACGTTTCTGGGGCCTTTATCAGGTTTAGTTTGCACCTTGCTTAGCATGGCACCTGGCATCGACACTAAAATCAGTAACTGGGTCAGTAAATTAATTCAAATAAAAAGCAACTGGACTTTCAGCCTCTCTGGCCTCTAAGAAGACAGACTAATAATTCATATTCTCACTCGACCGAAGCTAAAGCTCGGTTTAAGTGACTTTCTCATTATTTGAGTATTTAGGTTCCCTTCAAGGCCAGTTGGTGAGTCAGTGGATTGATCCGCTTGGAGAAACAGCAGATTTCTGCTGTGTTGTCCTGGGACTGAGTGGTGCTCACCCCCCACAGGGCTTGAGCTCTCCCAGCTGGAGGGCGGCCCATTCTTTCTGTCATGTGAGAAATGTGTGTCGATCAGTTAATCTGTGATGGGAGGTGGCCTAAGCAGGAGGGATGCGAGAAGGAATTAAGTCACGTCTGTCGTGAAGGAGTTGTCTTGAAGCGTGTGATCGCTTCTTTGTAGGAGGCTAAGATAAAAATCGAGAAGACTCTTAAAGAAGCAGCGTGGATCCGTGGGAAGAGGGCATTGTGGGTAAGCAATATCTAAAACCTGGAAGCGAGGAAGTGCACAGCCTAATACAGCAATGACAAGCAACTTGGACCTGGCTTCCCAGGAGACAGCTCTTTGAGATGGAGACGGGCCTGCAGTGCGTTTCTTGATGACGTCCCCCAGGATCGTCTCTGGGGGGTTAGGAAGTAGGACTGGTCAGAAGGGGCCTGTGAACCGTGATGTGGTTGCAGTATCAGCTGATCTCCATGAAAGCTCTGAGGCTGAGGCAGCCCTTCAAAGTCGTCCTGCTTAGGGCCAGGGGCTAGGCTCTTATGCCCCCACCTTGAGCCATCCTAGGGCTCACTTCCCCACCCTGAAGGGCGTTACTTTAAGCAAGGTAGCTGTCTTTGGCTGGTGGTAATTCACACAGAGACTTAGCTGAGAGCTGAGCTACTGAGCCGATGTTCCCAGCATCCGGGGAATGAGTGCTTCCGTCTTTCCGGGGGTCTGGGCCACACGGCAGCATCCATCTGAGTCAGCCCGGGAAGTGGGAATGGTGAGAAGGCAGCTGCCTGTGCAGAGGTGACAGGAAGTGAGGTGGGGGATGGGTCAGGGGTCAGATCAAGAAGGACACTGGTCACCTGAGAATGTTGGAGGCCACTCAAAGGTTTAAAGAAAACAAAACAAAGGAACAAACAAAATCCATGATCAGGAGTCTCCTTGGGTGTGACAGCATGAAGATGCTTTGGAAGTCAGGAAAGTTTTGAAAATCTTGAGAAAAATGATAGAAATGAGGCATGAATTTGAGAGTGATTTAGGAGGGAAAAGAGCAAAAAGTGAGTGGCTGATTTTTGTGATCAGTGAGGAAGAACAGAGTTCTGGAAAACGGTAAGTAAAAAGAACTTTGGTGTCCACAGGAAAGGACTAGGGCACCACACGCAGTGCCTTGCAGTGTCTGGAGGTGGGTTCACGTAGAGGGCAGGCAGGAAAAGAGGCCCCTTATGCATGGGATGCGTTCACTACCCAAGCACGTAAGAATGAAGAATATGATAATTCAAGATAGGGAAACTTTGCTTCTTCTTTTGTGTCAATAATCCATGTGACCAAAATAAAAAAAAAAATCCCCAAAACAAACAAAAAAAGACAACAAACAAACAAACAAAAAAACAAACAGAAAAAAACAAACAAGCAAAACTATTGGAGAAGATTGGTGAGCATTTGATGAACAAATTCATATTTTTCAAGATAGCCAACTCAAACTAAATTAGAATTATTACTGATTAAGATCATGTGAATAAATCTGAAAACCTAAGTGTTTGTGAGCATTTATATTTATTATCCTTATGGTCTCAGACTAATAGGTTCCTCAACTCAACAGCAACTCTGTCTGGGGGTCATCTAGTGGAGAGAGAAGCAGCAGAGGAATTAAAGAGAGAGGATGTGCAATTAATTAAAGGGGTATTAGTTTTTGCCCCTAATTAAAATCCTGTTAAAAATAGGAATTTGACAGGTGTTTGGCCAGAAAGAGCATATTAAACAATTTTCAGTCTTTAGGGAAAGAACAGGGAAAACCCACAGAAAGCCTTCAGGTGATACTTCCTCATTGCTTTTCTTTTGTGATGTAAGGCTTTCAAAACTTTTTAGAGCGTCCCCTCATTTTTTTCCGGAACCAGTGGACACCTATTCTCCATGGCTAGATCAAACCTTTCCGTAAAGCATCATAAAATTTGTTAAATTATCTGATTGGAGTTCCACATCATAATTGAACATAAAGTCAATCGGGCAAAGCACTTGAGCTGTCAATTTGATGTTCCTAAAAATCAAAGTTTTCTACCAACTACCACTAGAATGTGAACTTCATGAAGGAAGGGCGCTTCCTTCTTATTTGTTCACTGATTAGAACAGTGCTGGCATGAAGTATGCACTCAGTATTTGTCAACTGAGTAAGTCCACGAGTGAATGAATTTCTCTTTAAAAAAGGATCCTCCAGGAGGTTCGAGTGCTGAGGGCATGAAAATATAATTTTCACTGTGACCAGATGATCTTCCCTTTTTGAAACCAACTGCCAAAGTGCACAGTGAAGTAATGGTGCGGGTTCTTTTCCGTTAACTGGGATCGGAGCACACCAAGGTGATGCTGTATATTTGACATTTGATATTTGTATTAGTTTCCTCGAGCTGCTATAACAAATACCAGAGACTGGATGGCTTAAAACAATAGAAATTTATTGTCTCTGAGTTTTAGAAGCCAAACATTTCGAATCAAGTTGTTGGCAAGGCCATTCTTTCTCTGAAGACTCTAGGAGAGCAACCTTCCTGCCTTCCTCCAGCTTCTGCTGGTTGTTGGCAAGTGTTGGTGCTCCTTGGCTTGCAGACAAGCCGCTCCCATCTCTGCTTCCAGCCTCACACGGCCTTCTTGCTGCGTCTGTGTCCGTGCATCTTATTCTCTTCTTGTAAGGACACCAGCCATACTGGATTTAGGGCGCCCCCTAATCCAACATGACCTGGCTTACCTAGTTCCATCTGCAAAGACTCTATTTCCAAATAAGGTCACAGTCACGGATGCCAGGGGTTAGAACTTGAACACATCTCTTCAGAGGACACAATTCAACCCCCAAGAATGTTCTTGCAGGATTGATTATACATAGGAATTACACTCTTGGGGTACGTCTTTAAGGAAACCAAATGTCTGTTGATCCCTTCAAATACTTCTCCAACTGTCTCTTGGATTTCTCTCACACATTTTCCTAGGGGCAAAGGGACACATAAAACATCTCCACCCGTCTGAAACACGACACATCCCAGGGTATTTCTGAGAGCAGTTTAGACATGGTGGGGGTGGCAAAGCAGCAGCAAAAAGCACTTAAACAATGGTTCATGTACAGAGGATGAGGACAGACTGAGAACAGGTACATTACTGAACGACAAGAGGGTTTACTTAAAGAAAGTTCAGGACAAACGTCACCAGTTTTTCCTCCATCCAGTTGTGTCTCTGATGATAACAAGAACAGTCATTTCATTTACATTTTACTGTATTCCTTGTCTGTAGGAAAAAGAAATAGACATATAATACCTTAATAGTGGAATTTTCTGATGTCAATTTTTCATTCCACAGATCCTTATGAAATATTATTTGTCAGGCACTACATCAGGTACTGGAGGAGCAAAGAGTAATCAGCGACTATGTTTTACCTAAAAGGAATTGACGCGTACTCATGACGTAAACTTAAAGGTGGAAAAAAATGGCATGTCTTTTTTTATTATTATTTTGACATTGAGACACTTACTCAATTAATTTCAGTAAGCCTGATAAAGCACATTCATCTGTGATCCTCTCTCACTCTAAGGCTGGATGAACCATCTGCGCCTTCACCTGGTACTTCTCTGGGCACATCCTTTATAACATTCGGCACAATGCTTAGTGAACGTTATGAGTCACTTGCTTCCTTCACTAGTCTTGCGGTTCCTGGGGTGCGATCATTTCTCCATAACAATTAGTGCATTGAGTAACTGACAGGTATCATTTGCTACAAAATGGTAGGAAGGAAAATATGATAGACGTTAATCAGGTGCTTTGACACTTTCAGGAGAGCCTCAACCCTCTGTACCTGTGTCCACCAGGGAGGGAGTCTTGGGGGAGGTGGAAACTGACCAGGGCTCAAAGAGTGGGAGGAGAATAAATACGAGGAAAGATCTTTCCAGAAGTCATGCCATATGAAGGTAGCACGATAGCTGACACATGCACGCCCTTGCCCTTTGTCCACCCGGGAAGGCCCGCAGCGGTTTAGTTCAGGAATTGTAGGAACTGAAAGATGGGAAGCTGAGTGCGGGGTGATTGCATTCGGGAGATCTGCACATCGGCACCGATGCATCCTGTTTAGAAATCTCTTCAGTGCCTCCTCTGCTTCTTTCCCCGCTGATGTGCATCTGGAGCATCCGCTCTTTGTTGAAAAGCACTGTCATTTAGAGCCGAGATTCGGAGAGACAGAGGGGAGGAATGTGCAGATCACAGGGGCTAACTTACCTGGATGTCTGACGTTTACATGGCTTGAACGTTTGACTTGATTTAAATTTCAAATGCCATTAATAAAGAAAGAAAGTTTGTATGTTTATTAAAGGGGACAGGGTTTTAAGAAGTTTTTATATACAAGTTAAAAATCTTAATGAAGGGAAGCCTGAATTCAAAGATGGTGAATGTTTTGATTCAATTCAATCCCTTAGCACCTACCTGTTCAAGTCGGCTTTTGACTTATGGCTCAGGGCTGCAACACGGATTAATCAGCAAAGACACTTTAATTAAAATGGCTGTAATTTATGAAATACATGTTTCATAGGTTTTATTAGTGAGTGCTTCACACGTATAATTTCAAGTCCCGACCAGAACACAGCAATGCTGCTTTATACTCACTGTTTTATAGGTGATAAAACTGGTTCTCACCAAGGTTAAGTGACTTGCTCCAAACCACCCAATCTATAAATGGTGAAATGGGGAATCACATCAATTATCTGCCTCTAAAACACAAATTAAAAAAAAAAAAAAAAGCTAACCCTGATTCTTCCCTTTCTCAAGTTCCTGAGGCCAACCTGAGGCTCATCTGATAATAGTGTGTGAGCTCTGTGCAAAAGAGTGTTAATTCACTCTGATTTGTTTTGTGGATATGTGTGTGTGCGAGTGTGTGCACGTACTCAGATGTACACAAACACACACTCAGAGGACGGAGACAGTGTCTAGCTGAGACATAGATATTTTCTAAAGCTTAATGCAAAAAGAATTGGCTTATTTGCCCAGATGCCAGGCACTGTGTCAGGTGCTGGTGCAGTGATGGAGAACATGATGAGAGGTGTCCTCTACTATAAGGAGCTGGTCGTCAACTGAGGGGAGAGGAAATGGTCAAATGCCCCTGGTAATAAATACACACGCAATTACAACCTACTGTAACCCCCGTGCAACAGAGATCTACGAGCATCCGGTTTCAAAGGAATTTGACTTGGACTGGGGAAGTTGAGCAGCTTTTCCTTAGGGAAAGGGGGTCAAGTTCATCTGAAAGAGGAGTCAGGAGAGGTAGGGGTCTCGGGGAGTAGAATATTGAAGACAGAGGAAGCAGCATGCCCAGAAGCCCTGTGTCAGGAGGAATGAATGGATGTTTAGTAATTAATTAATCTAACACCTGGATACCAGGACGTTTATTGGCAGGACACAGGGGGCACTTGCCATCACCCGCAGTTCACTGGGCAATCCCTCCTGGGATTTTCTGGCAGATGGGCTCAATGACACAAAGGCACCAATGGGTGTGACATAAAGATTGCTCACATAGTGAACAGAAAAAAGGTTTCCCCAAGGAGAAATTCAAGAGTGAAACAAGAGTGAGACGGAGGGAGACAAGTTTTGGGTTTTTATTGCTGATGGGGGTTGGAGCTGGGGTCGGGTGCCCTCCACGGCAGGTGATTTACGGTTCGACAGGTTCATCGGTGGAGCGAGAAGTGATGAAGGATGCGAACACAGGTTCTTATCAAGTTGCCCAGATGTGGGGCAAAGGGGAAAGAGAAGGGTGAGCCTGAAGACCTGGCAGCAGGCACCAAAAACAGACTCTTTATTATATACTTCAAGTCACTGCAGAGTGAGTTTTCATAATTTCAGTGCAACACATTAAAACACCAGCAAGTCACCATCCAGGGTAAAATGTAGCAGGAAGTCAAAGTCACACAGTCAAAACAGAAAAAAAAAAAAGAGTTTTTCCTGGTGTCAAAATAATTATTTGAAAAGGAAGCAAATGCCATGAGTGCTCTAGTGTGTGTGTGTGTGTGTATGTGTAAGTACATGAAGACTAAATTGACTTTCAGAGGAGACTGATGAAATCATTATTTACTTCTTCTGGCAGTGGGATTACAGAAGTAAAGAAAAACAGATAAAGAAAAGAAAGATAAATAAGAGACAAAGTAGCAGTTTTGGGTTCCCTACGATATATTACTGTCTGCCAGGTGTTTTGCAGAGGTCAACTCTTTAAATCTTCATAAAAAGCTATTAGGTTAATATTTATTTCATTTTGCAAATCAGCAACCTGAAGCTCAAAGAGTTAAGAGAAATTACTCAGTAAGCAGTAGAATTGGAATCTGTATTTGGGTAAATATGACTAGGTTACCACTGTAGCTAACCAACAGTTTTGAGTGCATTGTGTTGAGTTTATCTAGATTTTTTTTAATTCATTAAAAGTTTGAGAAATCCCCTTCCAGTTACTCTTACTGTTGATTAATTGAAAGGAATTTTTCCTGCCTGTACAAAACTTTATATTTCCCAACTTGTCCATAAATTCAAAGTTATTTTGAAACATAAATCTTAAAACTCAATAAACACTTTTTAATTTATTCCAGGAAACCATACAGCGTAACTTTCATCACTCTGGGAAGTGATCATAAAATGCTAATTTGGTCAATTGTACTCTATAGTATTTTTTTTCCAGAGCTCTGTTTGGGAAATATATTGGCACTGCATCTAATTGTACAATATTCCACTGAGAACAAAAACAAAAGAACATCACCTAGCCCCGAAGTAAGTCTCAACACATTTGTCTTTTCTTTTTGAGTTTCATTTTGTCTACAGTTCCATTCCAGTCACCCTTCGTCTCCTTCACACCTATATCTTCATACCCTCTGTTGGAAGAGATGAAGTTGAGACGTCAGGAAACACAGAACATTTGTCTGTTTTAGAAATCCCTTACAAGATTTAAGTCCGAAGATTCTTCTTCCAAGACTTCTTCATTTGAAAATGGGGTTTGATAATTTGGGGGCTCATAACTTGGTGAAGTCATTGTTAATTGGAAAAGTCTGAGCAGGGCGTTCCAAGCAGAGGAAAGAGTATTTGTGAAAGAATGCGGTTACGAATGTTGAGGGCATACTTGGAAACGGAAAATAGTGCAGTGTGGCTGAAGCATAGAATAGAAGGACATGAAGGGGGATGGAGAGCCTGAAGCTGTGGATGATGCAAAACTCACAAAGGACTTTAAGCAGAGAAGCCACATCATCAGCACGTGCTTTTCTAAAGGATCAGTCACTTCCAGCGGGAAGGAGGCATCCAAGGGAGGGAGACTTGGGGCAAGGAGATTAGTTTGGAAACTATTGTCTTTGCTCCCAAACCCACAGGGGCAGGCTGCTGTATTACTCAGGCTAGATGTGACATAGAGCAAACTGGTCACGACCTCAGATGGTCTACAGGAGCCAGCCTGTGACATCTTATGCGAATCAACCCTAGCTGACCCACAGCGGGTGAGAAGCCTGGGGCAAAATGAAGAGTGCACACCGCTCGACACACAAGGAAAGTCACGTTTAACTGAGAACAAAACAAAAATGCTGCACCTGCCAGACAAAATCTTCAGGACAAGTTTTTGCCCAGGAGTGACCGGCTTGTAAGCCCCGGTTTAGAGAAACCTGCTTGAACAGTGACAGTGACACTCATGCGTCATGCAGGGACATGGAGGTCTCCATCCCCAAGGGGCTGAGCTGGAACCAGAGAGAATTAGACGTTTTTAACTCAGTTACGAGCTCTCATGACTGGCATTGGATCGGGTGGACTGGAGGAGGAAATGCTCTCAATCAGGGGAGTTGAGTCGTGAAGCCCGGGTTTCTTCACTGAAGACAACTTTTTTTTTTTTTTTTGGCAGCACCCACACAACTCATCTCACAGACAAGAAGGATGGTGGATGGAAAACTGGAGTTTCATTTGCCACAAATCCGAGTTTTAAAGCACAATAGCAACACGAGGCTTCAAAAAAAAATCGTTGTTGAAGACTTAGAATATGCCAGCTGCTCTTCCATATATTATTTAATTTTCATAATATTCCTGTAAAAGAGGTGTTATTATTACACCCATTTTATAGATAACAAAGCTGAGGCTCAGAAAGTTGGGCAATGCTCCTGCGGTCACACAGCTGGTAAACCTGACGTCAGATTTCACTTAGCGCCAAGTCCAACGCTGTTCCCCATACGTCCCAGTTTCCACTCATGTCCCAGACAACAAAACAGCATTAATCCAAATCCCCTGGAGTCTGGCCTAAATTATTCACAATCCTGAGCTGGACCTTGCTCCTCTTTTGCAGAACTAATGGCACCTCTCCATTTCCGCCCTGTGCGGTGAACCCGACAGGTGAACGGGGACACAGCCCGGTTCTCAGGCCCGCCGTGCGCCGAGGGCCGCGGCAGGAGGCTGCCTCAGCCTCAGCGTGGGTGCAGGTTTACTGAGAAGCTACCACCTGCCGGGCATGATGCTGGCAGGAGTTACTCAGTCGCTGCGTTTTGACTGACAATTAGCGTCTCCACCAGAATTCAGACATCATTGCCAACTAACCACCGCTCTTTGTGCTCCCAGGGCTCTGTTTATTCCACTGCTGTGGCGTTCGCCTTGTTTTGGTTTAAGTCAGGGGAGTACGTGGCTGTAACCTCTTGTAGAGGAAGCTCCAAGGATTCCCTGTTTTTCAGTCTCCGTCTTGCTTAGCCTGGGTTCTGGCCTCAAGGAGATGCTCCATTTTCTAAATAAATAAATAAAAATAAAGACACTTTTCACTGGAGACGGACCCCGTTCTTTATGTTCTGTCCAAGCCGCCTTCTCATAGCAGAATAATTCTGTTTTGACACGGAAGAAGCAACCACCCGTGGGTTTTTTTTTTTTCCTTCTCTTAAGGGTGGGGAGAAAAGGAGAAATAAATAATGTACTTCCGCAGCCTTCTCATTATTATTTCTGGGAAAACATAATAAAGCTACAGCTGGCAGGCACTTATTTTTTTCTTAGCATTTAATAATAGAATTAATTGCTAAGTGGGAAGCTTGCAACCCCCTTTCTGTTGTGCATTGCCCTCTGCTATCATTATGAATAGATGTAAAAATCAAAGCTAATTATCATTCAGAATGTTTGAAGAAATAGGCTGAACCACACACACAAAACTCATTTTACCTCTACCCCAATCCCAGGTTACAAAGTTCACACACACACACACACACACACACACACACACACACTGTGTGGTGGACCAAGTCCCATGGACACCCAGGTGTTCCTTGGCTTTAGGTCTTCTGACCATGGCCGTTGACTGTGGTCTGGCAGTTTCATGGCCCTGATACATCCCCATTGTTTCTAGGAGTCGGATCTGTATAAGATGGAAGTCAAGGACTTGAGTTGCCTTGAGAAGCTCTTTATAGACAAGTGTGGGGCTTATCCGCCTCCAACATGAAATGTAGTGACCCTCTGAGTTACCAAGGCCACCTGGTAACAGGGAACAGGAAATTGAGAAACAGAAAACCTTCTAGTGCTTCAGGACATGTAAACACGACAGAGAAATGGCAGATCATGCTCAGATCATGGTCATGGTCCCCCTTAACTCTGGAAAACTTGAAGACCCCCCAAAAGAGAGCTGAAGTCAGTAAGGGCTATTTTTTAAAAACCAATAATGGGTTGAGGAACTGCTTTTTTAGGAATGGAGGTGGAAAGGCTAATTTCAAGTTTTTTTTAAAAATTTACAGTAAGTAAAGGACATTAAAATACAATTTGCAAAAAGTTAAAGTCACTATTCTCAAGTAAATAGCAAATTAGCACAGGGCAAAGATTTCATTAACCCTTTAGTTACTGAGTGAACCAACAAGACGTTACACCAACTCAGAGAGTATTTGAGAAGGTAAAGCTGGACACAGGAAAGGCCAGAGCACAGAAGTGGGGAGTGTCCCTCAGGGCCATAGCCGCTGGGGTTACACGTTCTTGCAGAGAGACATTACTAACGTACCTAGCAGGCAGACATGTATAATGTGGCGTCACAAGTCTGAAGCCTTTCATTGATGAGAGACAGTGACACTCAGGACATTTTTCTACATAAGTTTTGGGTGGCCTCTGCCCCCATATGACATTGAGAGGTCACGGTGCCCACCTCTTTGCCTCATTTTCAGACTTTGGATCATTCTTCTGACTATCCATGGGGTGTGTGGCCAACACTGTATGGAGGCAGGGATGGGAGGGCGTGGTTTGTGCGTGAAGCTTCTGTCCACTAGGAAGCAGTTTAGGGGGAGAATGATCTGTTGAGGTATAGAAGTTATATGGCACGTGATATTAAGCTTCATTTAAAAAAGAAAAAAAGTCTGTCTGAAATCTTTAGCACCGCTCCATGACTTGTTGATGTTTTGTAGAGTTGGCTGGGATGCAGTCAAGTCAGTCCTCAAGATGGGCACGTCAGGAACAGCTGGGGGGCTGCCTGTGGGAGGTGTCCATGCTCCCATGCTCACTGTCCCCTGCGCAGGAGGGACCAGGAGTTTCACCCAGTACATTAGATCATCAGTCCTCACAAGGGGCTTTGGGGATAATTTCATTTTGGAGATGAAGCAGCTGAGATCAGAGGGGTCTAGTAAGTCACCATACACACAGCAAGGGCCAAGCCAAGATTGAAACCATGTCTGCTAACTTCTGCAGCTGAATTTCTCCTATGGACCTCACAGGTGACAAGAGTCAGGGCAAACTCTGCCATCGTTCAGCTTGGAAGGACAGTCAGCTGATGGCATTTTATAGAACATAATCCATGAAACAAACGTAGCACTGCAGTGATTTGAAATATCACTTCCTGTATTTTCCCTCAGCCATTCTGTCACAAGAGCAAAAGCAAAGGTCTTGGCATTCTTCCCCAGACAACAAAGACCAACTAGAACCTGGAGCTTTGCTCAGCGTTGAATTTCATACCAGACTTTTAAATTCTACAGCAAGACAACAGCATTTCAAGACAGAAAAACTTTTGCTAGGAACTCTTAAAACTGGAATTTTGCTCACGGGTCAAAAGCTGGACAACATCTCACAGAGTAACCTGCAGGGATGGAGGTGAGAAGGGAAGGAGGAGAAATCTGCCAGGAGTTAGCGGGGCTTCCAATGGGCCCCAGGGTGCTGAGGTAGGATGACTAGAAGGGTCTACTATAGAAGGTTCCAGAGCACAGCAGACTGGTAACCGGAAACAACGGAAGGTGTAAAATCACCATCAGTGGGTACCCGCACAAGACTACAAGGAGCAGGTAGGACCGGCCATACCCACCAGCCCCTTGACCATCTTTTCACTCCACTGTCTTCCCTCTTCTCACAGGTTTGTAGGAGTCTACAAATCTGCACGATGAATACAAGTCTTTTCATGATTAGATACACTTAACAAAGTCTTCTCTGGATTTGTGGATCCTTTTTAACTCTCTTATGGTTTCTTTTGGTTAATATCAAATCTTAATTTTAATGTAGGTCAATTCATCTTTCTCTTTTAAGGCTGGTACCTACTGTGCTCCAGTTAAGAGAGCACTCCCTACCCAAGGGCAGAAAGGTATCACCCCAGATCACCTTCTAGAAGCTTTTTTTTGGTTTTTACTGTTGACTCTACTTATTTTATGTATGGTGTGAGATAAAGTCATGTTCCATTTATTGTTATAAATGGCCTCAGTGCTATTTGTTGAAATAACATTTCTCTTTCCTCTGCTCTGTAGTTTCACTTCTAACGTAAACCGAGCGTCCCTGTGGGCGTCTGTTACTTCTGGGTGTGCTTTCCTATCCCATCGGCCCTTGGTCTATCCTTTGTGCCAAATACCACCCTGGTTTAATTATTGTCAACGTATACTAAATTGTGACAGCCGTTAGAGTAAATCTTTTCACTTCGCTCTTCTTCAAAAATGCCTCGCCCGTTCTTGGCCTGTTGCGTGGTCATGCATAGATTAGGATCAGCTTTTCAAGTTCCATAAAATACCCTGTTTGAATTTCGGTTGGGATTGCACTGAATTTCCAGATCTTTGGAGGAAAATTATGATCTTCCATGTGATGTGGGGTGTTCCAGTCTATAAAGGTGGTGTATCTCCCTATTAGAACTTTTTTTACTGTATCTTTTTATTTAATATTATTTAATTATTATTTTCTTTACCGTATGTTAATTTTTAAATGCTTCTATGATTTTTTCTTTACTTTTTTAAATTGAAGTATAGTCAGTTTCCAATGTTGTGTCAATTTCTGGCAAATAGCATAATGTTTCAGTCATACATGAACATACACATATTCATTTTCACATTCTTTTTCACCATAAGTTACTACAAGATATTGAATATAGTTCCCTGTGCCATACAGTATAAACTTGTTGTTTATCTATTTTATATATAGTAGTTAGTATGTGCAAATCTCAAACTGCCAATGTATCCCTTCCCACCCCCTTTCCCCTCTGGTAACCATAAATTTGTTCTGTGAGTGTTTCTCTTTCGTAAATACGTTCATTTGTGTCTTTTATTTTTATTTTTATTTTTTTAGATTCCACATATAAGTGATATCATATGGCATTTTTCCTTCTCTTTCTGGCTTATTTCAGCCTTTATGATTTTTTGATGCTTCATACATTCTGTTACTTTTTAAGTCTTATTTTTTATTTTATTATGAATGGTATCTTTTCTTTACAAGTTTTATTTTTTACTTTCTGATTGCTGATACAGAGAAATAAAATTGATTTGATGTTTCCCCTTTACATCTAATACCTCATTAGGCTTCCTCCCTTTTAACACTTGATCTGCAGACTCGTCCATCTTCCCTGTGTAAGGAGTTGTTTTGCATCTGCAAAATGGGGTTGAATGCATTTTTTTCCTAAAGAGTGTAATTTTGATTTCTTTTTTTCTTCTTTCTACCTAGAATAGGATCTCCAGTAAAAAATGCAATAGAAAGTCATCCTTATCTTCCTTCAGGCTCTCAAACAGTAACCAATAAGCACACTATTCACTCACTGTTAGTGTTTCCCTCATAACCCACTAGCGAGGCCTCTCCTTGGCTGCTCAAGTGTACTTGTGTTTTATTTGTTTTTCTTTTCTTTCTTTCTTCCTCCTTCTTCCCCCACTTTCTTTCTTTCTTTTCTCTTTCCTTTCCTGTCTTTTTTCCTTTTCTCTCTTTATTTCTCTTGTGAGGTTGCTAAATTTTATCAATTTTTTTCTGTATCTCTGGAGATGATTGTGATTTTTCTCCTAGATAATATGATGGATTATAGTAACTGATTTTCATGTATAAAACCGATCCTGTATTCTGAATAAAGCTAGCTTGGTAGTCATGTAGTATCATTATTATGCATCACTTTATTCCTTTCATACGATTTATTTCTGATTTTTGCATCCTTATTCAATGGTGCAATTGGTCTATAATTTTCTTTGCTATCCTTCTCCAGGTCAGGAACTAAGGTTATGTTGGCCTCGTAACACAAGTTGAAGAGTGCTCCTAATTTTTCTGTTCATTAGAGGAGTTATTTTAGCTTTTGTGTCATCTGTTTCCTTGTGGAAAGATTTATCTATGTATTTATAATTTTTGTGCCCATTCAGGCCTGTCTGAATTATCATTGTTGCATATAAACTTCTAACCAAGGCACCAGTGGAGCACAAAATCGAGAGCCGGGACTATCGAGCTTGGAGCACAGGCAGTGATGCTGTTCTGTGCTTGCGTAATACAAGTCCACACGTGGGGCAGAATTTGGCGCTGATACACTTACAGAGCTTATAGAAGCATAGAGAACGCCAGCCTGTCTGCCTGTATGACTACTAAGGGCCTCCTATTTGTGTGCGACCACATAGGTAAGCCCACAGCAGCTGCTAAAGGCAACTGGGACTAGTTCATAAGCAATAACCAAGGGTTATCTGAAAATAGAAAGATAAACTCTAAAACATGAAACCATAAACTATATTTGAGTAAGGGCCATGGAGGAAGTACAGGCTAGAATCAGGAGGACCTGAGAGACAGTGGAACCAGCCACGGTCAAAAGAGAGACAGCCTCTTTGTCAGGGCCCAGAATCCTCATCAACACTCAGGGAGATGTTATGGAATCCATAAAAATGAATCAAAATACCAAAGGAAAAGATTAATTCAGACTAATTCAAAGTCTTTGCCATATTAAAATGACACATTAAAATGGAAATAGAAGGCAGAATTCTAAGATGACCCGAGATTCCTTCTCCCTGGTGTACACACTCAGGGTAATCCCTCCCTTTGAGTGTGGGGAGGATGTGCATATGATTGGACGTCATCCAATGATTAGACTGCGTGTCAAAGGTGAAGGGATTTTGCAGATGTAACTAAGTTTCCAGGTCAGTGGAACCTGAGTCAATCAAAAGGGAGTATCTGAGCAGTCGGACCCAGGTGAAGACCATTAGAAGAGGGCGAAGCCCTTCCGGGAGTTTTTCCCACTGGCCTTAAAGAAGAAAGCCAGTCTATGTTCCACCGGTGTAAGGAAACGCACTGTGACAACAGCCTTGTGAGCGGAGAGGACCTCAGCCTCAGATGAGCCCCCAGCCTGGCTGACCCCTGACTGCAGCCTCCTGAGGCCCTCGGTGAGGCCCCAGGCTCCTGAGCCGCAGGACTTGTGAGATGGCAAGTGGTTCTCGTTGTTAAGCCGCCATCTTTGTGATAATGTCTTACCCAGTGACAGAAAAACCAACTTAAGGCCGTACAAAAGGAATAGCAGGAGTTAGAAACGTCTAGAAAGTAAATTCCTCAGAAATTATTTTTGGAAAATGTGGTCTAAAGGCACACCCTAGTCAACTAAAACATGAAAAAGAATAAACAATTCAAAATGGGGAAATTAAAACATTAATAACAAAAGGGGAAGCAAAAGTCTTAATTATTTGGAAATTTTAAAATATGGAAATAGCCCTTGAAACAACTCCTGATTCAAAGAGGGAATTAAAAAAATAATTACAGACTAATTTAAAATTATAGCATTGAGGGAATTATGTATGAGTGGTTGATGAAGTGCACATAGTTTATGCCAAGTTAGATTTATAATCCTAAGTATCTGTACTAAGCCATAGTGATAATAAATAAAACATTTAACTCCCATGATTAGTAAGAGAACAATATCAACTTTAAGAAAGAAAGCGAAATAGTTCATTTAAGACAAAAGCAGGCAGTAACAAATTAGAAAAAACTTGAAATATATAAATATCAAGAACTGTTTCTTTAAAGAAAATTATAAAGTGTATAAAACACTGGCAGATCTAATTAAGCAAAACAAATAGAAAACATAAATAAATTCAATTAGGCATATGAGCAGAAGGATAGATGCCAAAAAGAAATCAGAAGAAAATTATACATGTCATTTACTGTCCACCCAGGTGACAAAGGGCCGCTTGGGACTGAAATTCACTCTTTCTCTTCCTGTGTAAATCGAGGCAAACCTCTCACCTTTCTGGGCCTCCAGTAAACGTGAATAATCTCAAGTGTCTGACAATGTAGCAGGATTAACCACTGTCAGCACCGCCTCTTGGTGTGATCAGGACAGCCAAACCTCACTGACCAGGGTACCTGAGATTTCTGGGTGGACTGAGATGGAAGCAGAAGCCTCTTTGCTCCTGCTCTGCTAATAAACATCTCCCAAAACGTAGGAGAGGAACGGAGATTTCTAATTGTGTACTCGATAGGATGAAATCTCGCACCTGGAGAAAATGAGGCCCGTACAGGGGCTGCTGCTCCCGTGGAGTTAAGCACTTTAAAGACAGAAATTGTGTCGTCTGTGCAGACGCCCAGTGGCGAGAATGAGGCCTGCCTGGCCTCTGTGTCAAGCCTGGAGAATCTGCAGGCATGAGCCGGGCGGAGCTCCACACACCGCAGACCTGCTGGGAGCAGTGGGCCGCCTGGCCTCACAGCCCGGGTGCGGCAGGGGGTGCCCATCGCCCCCGGAAGCAGAGGCTGCCTGCTGTTGGCCGGCTGGAGCCGGCTTGATTCCTGGACCCAGCCCTCCACTGGAGGGCAGCTCCCAGCCTCCCGAGGGCTTCAGGGTGGAAGACAGCAGATCAGAGGATGTCCTGGGATCAGCCCAGGCTGGCAGAACTCTCGGGGGACCTGGGTGGCCTCTGAAGAACCCAAAGCACACCCACGAAGGAGCAGCGCTAAGACAGCCTTGAGCAGAGGGCCCGGGGCCACCCGGGACGGCAAGAGAGAAGCAGAAGGAAGTCTGCTAGAAGGTGTGGTTTGGATAGCCTCGTCTTTTAAAGTAGCTGACTCGGACTCTCAATCACCTAAAACAGTGACATAGCGTTGAGACCTAGCAGAGGGGGCTTGACGGCAGTGACGGAAGAAAGAAGTCAAAGTTTCTATATTCGTCCTCTTCCTGAGTTTAATAAACTGGATACAATAAACAGTATTGAGAAACTATTATGCAGAAGGCAGGTCCTGTGGGTACAATAGTTGAGATGGACTCTCACCTTGAGGTTCTCAGTCTGACGGTGAGTAGGCGAGGGCGTGAAAAGCGAACACAGGACAACGGGAGAAGAGATGTCATCGACACACAGGCTACAGGCGCACCGACAGTTACTCCTGAGGAAGGTGAGGGGGACTCTGCAAGGAATCTCAGTCATGCACCCACGCCTGGCTCAGCCATCCCAGGGTTGTCCGCCAACCATCCGTGGCATGAGTCACCAAGCTAAATTGACGCTTTGGAGCTGAGTAGTGGGTGCTTTTGAAGGGCTGGAGAGAGGGCCAGGAGATGGGCTAGGAGGCCGGTGGATGTGGGGCAGGATGGCGGAGGAACCGAAAGTTGAGAATTCATTTGGATGGAACTGCTCATTGGGAGGGTAGCTCTTCTGCACAGCTGACTAGCCCACAAAGCCAGCACGGACTGGAGCGGCCCCGGGGGGCACAGGCAGTTTAATTTGTTTAATTACATCTGCCGCGTAATGGCCTGTCGTCACTAATGCTTTCGCTCATGGTCACTTCTTCCGGTCTGGGTGCCCTGCCTGTTCCACAGTGAGGCCCAGCTCGTGGTGCCCCGCAGAGACTGGCACCAGACCCTCCTGCACGGCTGCGGGGACCGAGTTCCGTCTTCCCGGCCCCACGTGGACAGCTTTACCACGAGGGTCCCAACCCACCTGCTGGGGTTGAGGCTGAAGGAGAGTCATCACCACTGTGGGGTTGGGGCCTGGGTCGGGGGAAAAGCAGAGGTGAGGCAGTCGGGGAAGAAAGTGAGCAACAGGTTCTCAGTTTGCAGCACAGACTGCTCCATTCACAGCAGGTTCAATGGAAGCCCCAGGATGCTTTCAACAACCAGGGACATCTTATCTGCAGCCAGCATGAGAAATTTCACTTACAACAAAGCTCAGCAGAGAAAGGGCTCTTATCTCCGAGTCCAGAATGAGGGTATTAGTAACAGTGCTTGCTTCCTTCTCAAGCCCCATTAGTGCCAGGTAATAGGTTTCCCCAGCGGTCTTAGCATTTGCTCAGCTGCAGAGAGATACCGCAAAAAAGTTTTTCTTTGGAAACAAGGCAGATTTATACTGAGAAACATTCCCAAATCATTGAGTTTGCTATTGATTCAGCTATTTCAGAAAAGTTGCCTCTGAAGCATTTCTGGAGAATGAATCAGACTTTTCCTGATGACTTTCGTTATGAAAAAAGAGAGCCGTACGCTTCTGGACGTGGTTTCAGGCCGCCTCACAGAAAACCCGTGTGTGTTCCTGTGCACGTGGATGCCGTTATGATTTATAAAGCTTTACTGCAGCAGTTTGAAGTTTTAGGATACATGAGTCAGCTTCTAGGGGTCCCTGAAGTCTATGAAACTATGCAAGACTTCTGTGCATTTTTGTGGGGGAGAGAGAGGTCCACGGCTCCAACTAACAACACAAATAAATACACAGAGCATCTCCACCTACAGTGTTGGAGAAGAGGTCTGAGAAGGGTGCCTGAGAGCTGCACTTGCTAAGAGACTGGGGCAAACAGCAGGTACAAAAGCCATGAGTCAGAAATGCTCCTGAGAAGTTCAAGAAATAGCCAGGAGAGCTACAGAGTCAATGCAATCAAATTACCAAAGGCATTTTTCACAGAACTAGAACAAATTTTTTTTTTAATTTTGTATGGAAACATAAAAGACCCAGAACATCCACAGCAATCTTGAGAAAGATGAATGGAACTGGAGGAATCATGCTCCCTGACTTCAGACTATACTGCAAAGCTACAGTAATCAAAACAGCATGGTACTGACGGGAGTTAAAAAAACAGACACATCAATCAATGGAACAGGATAGAGAGCCCAGAAATAAACCCACACACTTGTGGTCAATTAGTCTACAGCAAAGGAGGCAAGAATATGCAATGGAGAAAAGACAGTCTCTTCAATAAGTGATGCTGGGAAAACTGGACCATATGTAAAAGAATGAAATTAGAGCACTCTCTAACATCAAATACAAAAAATAAACTAAAAATGGATTAAAGACCTAAATGTAAGACCATATAGTTTAAGTTCCTAGAGGAAAACATAGGCAGAACACTCTTTGACATCAATGGCAGAAATAATTTTTTGGATCTGTCTCCTAGGGTAATAGAAATAAAAACCAAAATAAACAAATGGGACTTAATTAAATTTAAAAGCTTTTGCACAGCAAAGGAAACCATCAACAAAGCAAAAAGACAACCTACAGGCTGGGAAAAAAATATGTGCAAATGATGCTACCAACAATTAATTTCCAAAATACACAGAGACAGCTCATACAGCTTAATACCAAAAAACAGAAAAAAAAAAAAAAACCCAATAAAAAATGTGATCAGGAGACCACTGCCAGGACCCAGATAACGGGGACTCAGGTGAGAGCAGAAGCAGTGGCAGTGGCAGATGGGTCATTTTCTGGATAAGTTTCGTAGAGCCATGAGGACTGTTGACGGTTAGATTATGGGTGTCATAGAAAGAAAGAAACCAAGGGTGACTAATTTTCAAGAAAAAAGCCCCCAATCCTCTTGTACGTAGAAATATTGGATCCCCTGCTGCCTTTCTGTGGGCAGCCGCGTGCTCCTCACTCCAGGCAGAGGGATGGCTTCGTGTCCTGGTCGTCGCCCTCTGGAGGGGTCAGTGGGAGGACCACCTCACCCGTTGGTCTGTCCTGAGAACGTCTGCAGACCGTGCACAGGCTCGTGTCACTGTTTACTAAGTGGTGCAGGCAGAGAACCAGCGAACCAGAGGAGGCAGAGAGGATGGAGGAGAGCGCTGTAACTTACCTTTCCTCCAACTTGACAATTATCCTTTTTAAGCATCACTTACAGAATGGCTTCTACTTTCCCCACAGATGATGGCACACTAAAGCTTACGGAGCATATCTGGACTCCATCTTGGGAAACTGACCTATTTTCCATTTCTGTGGCTTTATCACACTCCTTTAAATATTACAGAAAAAAATATCTCAACTTGATTTTGTTGAAACATGTTTTGGAACTGACAAAAATAATTATATTCATTTTCGTGTTCTCCATGCCACGTATAAAATAAAGTTGACTCATTACTTCAGTGCCAGAACTCTTTCTAATAAGTCAGTCCATTTTTTGAAAATGGAATCTTTCAAAGAAGTTATTGATGCTGGGGCTCAGCCTGTTTATTCTCATATTCAAAGGCGGGATAACAAATGGGGTGCAAGGAAATCTTTCCCAACGTGTTTCAGACACAGGGTTCCTGGAGTTTTTAAAGGTGCCCTGGGAGCATGAACAGGGCATTAACCCACGGGAGGTCTTGGAGTCACGTGATTTCCTCAATGCACAAAACTTGAAAACCATTTGTTTTGTTGATGATTTTCTAATAAACCAAGCCAACTGCCTTAGGTGTAGCACTTTTCTTGAATTCTAAGTAATCTGAAAAGCCAAGTGTGTATGTGTCTGTGTGTGTGTGTGTGTGTGTGTGTGTGTGTGTGTGTGTGTGTGTGTGCATATATGAATTTCGACTGGCTCAGTAAAAATGTCTTATATCCTGAGATCGGCTATAACACTTGAAGCTTACTTAGTCCATTACTTTTTTGGCAGAAGAAGGCAAAACATGAGGGACAATTACCACAACGAGCTGATCGTCTCCTCAAAGTCCCCGGAGCCATGGCGTGGGCAAAAATGGGGTTGAACAGAAGACTTCAAGTTTATGAGTAAGAGGACCACGTTCTCTCACCCGATCAGGAACATTCCTGTTTTTGTCTGTTGTCCTAGCATTGGGATTTATAGAGCCTGTCTGTTCCCCCAGGGCCCCGTTATGGATAATAAATAACGTGGCCGCCGGGACACGAGGTCAGTAAGCAGGCTGGTGTCCACTCAGCTTGCGACTTCTCCAGAGGAGGAAATAGGGCCTCACTTTTAGGTTCAGAAGCGTCTGAGGCTGTGTGGGTGAAGTTGGACCCTCGCAGGGAAGGTGCAGATGCTCAGGATGCAGACCCATCAGTCTTGCTAAGGAGGGCTGTGCGTTCCCAGAGATGTCTGCGCCGGGCAGGACTGCTGTAATGAGACACTGGCCCACAGGGAGCCGTGCACTGGCGTGGCTTTTGCAGGGTGTCACGGGAGGGGAGACTTCAGAATAGAGGGTACGGGGCTTTGGTGTGACAGGCAACTGCTGTGAAATGGGAAAGCAACGAATTTGAGTCCTAGGACCATCACCTGCAAGGCACATGGCTTTAGGGGTGTCACGAAGCCTTTCCCCGAGAACAGTGCAAGCAGTTGTCCTAGAGGGTCATTTAGAGGCCCTCCTGCAGAACAATAACACAAGTGCCACTTGGGGCTCAAAGAATACCACTGTAATTAAAAAGAAAAAGGAATTATATGTACAATCAAGCCCAGGGTCTCTATGCCATTCCTCGTCTGCCAGCGAACTTGTCTGCTCAATGGACACAACGAACAGCAATGATCTTCTCCAAGCTTTGAAAATCGGGTGGCGATTGTCAGTGCTGGTGGCACCCTACTGGCTCCCGGTTTGAAGGCGCCTGATATTGGCAGTCACATCGGGTCCCCTCCCTGCGTCCAGCTGAGGTTACGTAGGTGTCAGGCATCCTCCTGCGTTCCCCGACCCCAACCGTGATGAGTGTGGTCATAAAAGCCACAGCATGGGGAGGAGACGAGGGCACAGGCTTCCAGCCTCAGTTCTGCTGGACTGTCCACTGGTACATTTGATCTGGCACCAAAGTAGGGCCAATTTGATGGCCAAACGAGGGTTCGACCCCAAACATCTAATGAACTACGGTGGCACACGGTTTCTTTCTGCTTCAGGGGATGTGAGCTTGAGGCAGACTCTGTTCTTCCCCCAGTTCCACTCCCAATGCTGGACTTGACTTCTCACCGCTCTGTGAGGGAGGAAGGCCAATTTAAGGGAGAGCAAGACAGCCAACGGGAAGTCGAAGAGGCTTTCCTCCAAAAACGGCATTTTTAAAGCTCTCACACTGCTGTTCTTCACCAAAAAAATAAGGCTCAGTGAAAGTTCTCGAACTTGATAAATTTCTATCTTCTCTCCTCCTTCCCAGCGGTGGGCTCAGGGAACAGCCCCAGAGAAGAGTTCTCGCTCTTCTGGATCACAGCCTCCCAGCCTGGTTCTGGGGCGGGCGCAGGCTTGCTGAGATGCTGATCCCTCTCTGCATTCAGTGCAGGAATTCCTGGGCCTGACTCTTGCTTTAACCAGTACATTCGACAAGGATTACTGTTTTCTATCTACTTAATGACCCGGAAACGTGGGGAAGCAGGGCTCCAGCAAACACGCTCCGGCACTTTGATCTTTCCTTTGCTGTCCTGCTCGTTTCGCCCGACAGAGGCCATGTCAGCCAGGATGCCCTCCCTTCTTCTCATTCAGGCCAGAAGAGCTCTGCAGCGTCAGAAAATCCTACAGTCACTTCTGTGGGAACTTTCTCCAACCACACGCTGATTTTATTTAGTTATTAGTTTTGTGTCCATCAAAAACATGGACTGTGTAGACCAGGACTTTGGGAATTAAGGGCCCTTTGATACTGGGGCCACATCTTTGTGACGCAGGTCAGGATCAAACATCCCTGGAGTGTGCCCACCATGCACTCGGAATTAAGCTGGGTTAGCTGCTGCTGTTTGCTTTCTCAGCGTCTGCTCAGCTGCATTGTCCATCCAAGTTCACGGGGAGAAATACCCATGGTAGGCCAGATCTGGGTGACAAAGACGCTCAGATATGTCAGCCCTGAAATCTGATGCCAAGCTACGTGATGAGACAAAGTGTGCCTTTTCCCAGTACTGCATCTCAAAAAGGGAATGTCCTCTGATCTTTCCTACTGAGAAAGGAGAGACTGAATGGACCTACTTCATTGTCCCCGCCATCACAGAGACGTCGGACCCCGTGTCGTCTCCTGACCCTTTGCATCGGTCCCCTCTCCGGCAGTGGGCGAGGTTCTGCCGGGCACTGATGGCCTGGCTGTGCCCGCTCAGGCAGGACTTGGGTCTGGGCACCTGCCTGACGTGGGATGCTCTCCTTTTGCCCTGTGTTTGTTTGGGCAGAGTGCCCTCCTCAGGGCTTTGATGTCACCCTTTCCTTTCCGATTCTCAGGTCTGTGTGAGGCTCAGACACGTTCACTGTCCAGCCTCTGGGCTGTTAGCCACACACAGTGCATCCCTTACGTGAGATGCCTTCCTTTGTTTTTGTCACTGGAGACCTCAGTGGCCACTGTGATTACATTGGTGGGATGTGAGTCGGTTGAAGCACTCTGTGTTGGGACAAGCCCGCCCACGCTGCCTCCTGCGCTTGGTGTCTGTAGGGCAGGTTTACCGAGCACATCACAGGACACCTAACCCAGCCCTCGTTCTGGCTCCCGAGTCAGGGACCTTCCTGACTGTCCTGTGTCCTTCCCAGCACACGCAGATCCCTGACTAGCCAAAGGCCGGAATCATGCAAGCCAATCTTCTGGGACATTTCCTCTCAAATCTACCCAAACTTTGACAGCCACTCTGTGCAGTGGCTACCCAGAGAAGTCAAGGTGACAAACCCGGGCTGCCAGCCACCACGGCTGAGCACACGTTAGTGTCACGGGTCACACACTGCGGCCCAGCTGACCCCAGGTGATGCTCTACTGACACGGCCAGAGCTGTTCTTCTTTCATATGCAGAGTATGGAACTAGCTGCCCTTGTATAATTTTATTATTTTGAGTAGTCCGTGTCTCCCACCCATTCCCTCCTAGTTGGACGACTCTTAACTGTGCAGAATAATTATAGGCCACACGATTTTATGGATCTCTTTCTTTGAAGTATTTGGAAAATTTGAGATGTGAATGCTTAAAGGATTGTTGCATTCTTCTCCTAGAGAAGCATATGATTATTGAAAATGATGGATTATTCTGCATTTGGCTTAAATAATTTAGACCAGCTCATGCAGCGGCGCTAACAGCAGGCCAGCTGACTTTCAAAATGACAGTATACACTTCTGAAGATGTCCTTTTACTTTAAATTGTAGTTCACTACTTTCTATATCAAAAAAAAAAAAAAAAAGGTAAAAAAAAATGTGAGAAGGGCATGGTGAGTTTCAGGTAGCAATACCGCCTAGGCAGGTTTTTCTAAATCAAACCTACAGGCAAACGATGCAAAGCTTTTACATAAATGTTTAGAGAAGTTGTTCTGAAGCTGCCAAAGCAAGAATTTACAGCGAATGCACCGTTTCACTCGCTTTTCCCGAATAAGACAGGCTTTATACTGAGTGCCCTCTTCAGAGAGGACAAAAGTCACAGCCCTTTTTTGGACTGATGAAAAAAGCTAAGAGTTGGTCTCCAAGGAAAGGGTAGACATTTTTAAAGCAGCCGCTTACTGAGAAAGGAGCCATCCAAAGCCAGAGTTTCAGTTTTAAATAAAAGTGCTAAGAGATCTACATGGCTTACATCTAAAAGACAAGGCTTCCCACTTACTACAGCTGGGAGAAGAGAGCCGTGCTCTGGATGCAAGGGTGGAGAGAACCGAGTCTTTGATTCAGAGGCAGCTGAGCCCAGGAAGGCCCGTGGTACTGACGATAAAGGAGCACGGGTCTGATTTGGCCTCCCCAGAACTGGCTACTTGGTGCACTAATCATTTTAATAATCAGAATGTCTGCAGCTAACTTAATACCTATTACGTACCAGGCAGTGTTGGCTGTCACTCAGTTCCTGCAGGATTATCTCCATTTTATAGGAGCAGTAATTAAAGCTTAGAAGGAGATGCTGTCATGCAGTGACTGACATTGGATGAATCTCGTCTGTGAATTTCACTCTACCATGTATTTTTCCAGTTTCTGTTTCAGAAACCACACCAAAATGCCTCCCAACTTCCCCTCAATTTCCCCCACCCCCAGGATGCTTTTTTCAGTATTTTATGTGCAGAACTGTTTGATATGACTTGGTGACACCAAGTGACAAAAAATTCCTGACATTTCTTTTAAAAATAAGATGACATCATCAAAGTATAATTTATTAATTTAATACATATTTATTAAATTCTTATAATGGGCCAGGTTCGAGTTTAATAGGGACCCAAATCAGATATGATCCCTATCTTTATGGAACTCTTGGGGAGTGAAAGATATTAATTAAATGTTCACATTAACAGATGTGTAATGCAGACAAGTAAATGAGTGTGATTCTGGGTGGGCGTATGAAAAGACGGACGTATCGGGGGGTGATGACCAGAAGAAGTCGTGCTTGAGCTGAGATTGATAACCGAGTGAACCACAATGAGACCTTGTGAATACCGTTCCATGTAGCCTGACCAATGACCGGGGCAGAAAGAAAGACAGATTTTCAAGGAACTGAAAGAAGTCTGGGGCGGCTGCACAGGAATAACAAGAGAAAACACAGAGGAGCAGCAGGCAGAAGCCAGACAATGGGGTGGGGGCGTCCCGGGGTCACATGTCGGCGGACTATTCTCGGAGCCAGTGGAGGATGCTGACCTATCAGGCGTGAGCCAGTACGCACGTAGAACAATCTCTCTAGGGCTGAACGGGCGAAGCCAGCGAAGACTCAGGGAGACCAGCTAGACAACAGAAGATGATGGAGCTTGGACCAGGGAGCTGAAGAGGGCACAGGAAGAAACAGATGACGCTGAGGAATGTTTTGGAGGTAAAGCTGACAGCACTCTCTGAGGGACCACGTTGGGGAGAAGGAAAAGTCAAAGGTGACCTCTAGGTGTCTGCCCTGTGCAACATTCAGAGACAGGAAATCCTCAATGTATCAGATGTGGGTGTAAATAATGATTTTGGCTTTGAAGCTGGATTTGGGATTCCTTTGCGACATCCAAATGAGCGTATTAAGAAAGAGGAGGAGCCAAGGGTGTGGCTCTGAGACGCAGCGCCAGGGAGGATGGAGGTCGAGAGAAGACTGTGGGAGCAGCAGCTTCCTCAGAGGAAACCCACCAGATGGACGAGGTCCCTGAAAGGGCTGTGGAGACAGAGAAGCTGCTTCTCAGAAGGAAGGGGAGGAGCTGGGAGCTGCCGGGGCAGAGTCCAAGGCGGTAACTGTGGTCTAGGAAGTCACTGCTGCATTTGGGGACTGGCCCTGTCCAGTGTCCCTCTGATCACAGTGGTTTACACGTGGGGCACCGAGAGCCAGCCAGGTGGGGGAGCCTTCACTCCTCTGTGGTCCCACCTCCCTTTTCCAGATGAGAAAGGAACAGGACGGGGCAGATGGCTCAGCCGGTCAGCGCCAAGCCTGGCCCTCCACTGGGAGGACCATCCCCTCCTTAACCGTCCCACGCAAGTCTTCATCATAGGACCTGTCATCCAAAATCCAGAGGTTTTCTTCCAGACTTAGGTTCTGGCTTGCGCAGAGGTGACAACAGCCACGTTTGCATGCCTGCTAATTACACTCAGTGGCAGGAGGAGCGGCCCGCCGAGGGGCTCCGCACTTCCACTCCAGTTACTCCCAGTGACTTTCTGTGCAGCAGCTAGTTTCCAGCCCATGATGAGAGGCCCCCTCAGCGCAGATGGGAGGTGCTTATTATGCTGATGGAGTTCTGGGTTGTTAGTGGAGATTATTAAATGGAGGTGTTAGCGGTGCCTCTGGTGGATTGAAGGAGCGAGAAGGTAAAAGGCAGAGATAAATGTTTCTGTGACCCTGCAGAGGCTGGGCTGGGGCTCCAAGTTCAGAGGAAAAGAACAGAGATTTCACTGGTTGCAAATTCCAATTTAAAGGCCATCAGTTTTTTTGTTTTTTGGTTTTTTTTTTTTTGCAGTAAATATAACCGAGAGAAATAAGGTAAAATGATAGAGGTATGGCCTTCTTTGCTTAGTTACTGACTCTAAATGAGAGAATAACATTAAAATACAGTATTATAACAAGAGGTAGTTGAAGAAATCTCAACAAGAGAAAAATCCAAACAGAAAATCCAAGAAAATCCTCTAATATGAGATCCAAGTATTTGGCCAGAAACACCCAGCAAGAGAAGAAATAAATCAATCAGTTATAAGAAAATAACAATTATTCAGAGGGCAATAAACTAGTTTTAATAAACACATGTATGTGTGAGAATATCTTGTTCCCTGTTTCTGAAAAAGTAGAAATTGTTTTCCTCGGAACATAGAGATTAAAATTGATTTGAGAAGATAAATAATTTGAATAAACCAATAAATACCAAAGGACTTTTAAAGGGGTTAAAAAGTGTTTAGAAATCTAGGGGGTTGAATGGTGGACCCCAAACGAGGCTCATGTTCACATCCCTGGAACCTGGAATGTGACCTCATTGGATGGAATGAAGTTAAGAACCTTGAGATGAAACCATCTTGGATTACCTGGGTTGCTACATTTCCTTCTAGCCTCAGGACATTTGCACCTGCCAGTTTCCCCTGCCTACAATGGTCTCCCAGCTTCACCTGTGACATGGCTAATCCCTTGTTATTCTTGCCAGATCAAAAGATATCTTAGCTTCAGAAGCCTTCTCTGACTACTCGTGTTCAAAGGAGCTCTTTCTTAATGGATTTCTGTCTCTGCTACTGTTCTTTCTTTTTGGCTCATGGCACGATAATTTCTTTTATTTATTTATATGATTCCCTGTTAGCGTTTGCCGCCCTCACAGGCAGGTCCACCACAGGGGACAGTGACGAAGTCCAGCATTTCCACCCTTGAATCTCCAGCACTTAGGGTCGTGCTGGGAACCTGCATAGTAATTTTGCTTATGAGGAAATGGAGGTTGTTACTGGGAGTCCAGGAGTTATTTTTTTGGTATTTAAAAACATCAGCTAGAAACAATAAGACCAGGATTTTATTAAACACTTGCTATTCCACCTCTCAGAAACAATTCATGATGAAGCAACGTAGATTGAAAAAAAAAACACACAAAATTACTCAGAGTTGATTCTCATTATTTGCAGCACTTGTGGTCTACAAAGTCCCCACCAACACCAAATTAGCAAATACGGAGCCATCGCTCCTGGGGGAAATGCAGGGTTAGGTTCCTAAAAGCCTCTGGTCACAGCATTTTTGTCAACCGATCAGTATATAACTTTGTTGCATGTGTGGTTCAGTTAAAGGAAACCTTATGTGATACATATTGTTGATTCATTAACATTTAACGGGACAGCACCATAGCTCCCGCAGGAACGAAGCTGACCTGACACATGCATTTTCCCCGCAGCGCACATCACAGCCTTTCCGCGCTCAGGAGCGCTAGACAGCACTTCGTCATTTTTGTTGTGGGGCCAGTTTAGGCAGCAGCATCACCAACAAAAGGCACAAAAATGTGAAAAGGACACTTCTTTACAGTGTGAGAGTTAAGACGCGAGGGCAGAGGCATGCTGTGCTCAGTCTCAGCGGGGCACCGGGGTGCGGAGTGGCTCAAACACTTCAGTGCTGTTCACGCCTTGAACCGCCACGAAGCACCTCGGGTGTTGCCCTTCAGGGTTACAGACGGATTTCAGCGAGGAGACGAATTCACAAATGCAGGATCTGTGAACAGTGACACTCAAATAGATTTCCTTTTGACTACAAATGAGTCAGCTTAGGGTGACAACAGCAGTTACCTTTTGCTGACAAAAATGCTAGTTAACGATAAAATAATAGTTAAAAAGTAATAGTTAACAGTGGCATTTCTGGAGTTTTACTGTCCAGCAAATGAGTTTTTGGCGCGTGGAAGAATGAGAAATGAGTCACCACGACCGGGCTTGTAGACGAGGGCTGATGTTTACTGTCTGGACGGAGGTTGAACCGGCCTTGGCTCCTGGTTAATCTCACTGTGTTGTTTCTTCCATAGAAATAGATTTGAAAAACACGCCACCAAATAGTTCATGGTTAACTTTTGAAAGCAGCTTAAGGATTTAAAGAGTTTAAAAGTATGCAGAAAGGCAGCATGATGTTGGAGAGGTGAGGAGGGCACAGGCCAGAGGCTTTACCCTCTCACTTGGATTTTGTCATGAACTAGCCATGTGACCTTGGGCAAGTTGTGAGCTCTGTGAAAATACAGACTCATTTATCTGCAAAATGGGGATAATACTCTCATCATCTCCTTCAAAAGGTGTTCTCATTATCAAGAGATCATGAAAATATTTCATAAATAGTAAAATAAAATACATACACATGTATACTTACACATACATATGAGTGTCTGTGTGTGTAAAACTGAACACTGGTTCATCTGTCGTCTCGCATCTCAAAGTGGGCTCCCTTTTTCACCCATTTCCTTTAAAGTATGTGCATTATATATGATATATATTTATTCATTATGCATATTTATGCATTATATATCTAAGATATATATTTATTTATTACATCTATATGTATGCATCCTTCACTTATATGTGAAAGACAAATGGCCATGGGGAAGTAGAGACTGGGGGAGGTGTGGGTGGAGGCAGGTGCACACACGCGGTGCAGATGGGACAAGAGGATTTCGTGTGGGAGGACAGGGAGGATGTGGGCTGGGTGTGACTTTAGCAAGAGATGCTGGTGTCTTCTTGCTCATCTAGGAAGGGATACAGGTTCTCAAGCTGAAAGTTTACTGCTTTTTAGCCAAATCTGATACACAGTGCATTCTTGGGTGTACCCTAAGTTTTGCCCATGTCTTTGGGGAGACCGGCTGAGGTCCCTGGCAGCACGGTGAGGCCACACTTGCAGGGCAGGACCGTTGGTGATGTGTCATCCACACAGGTGGCTGGTCCCCACCCAGCCAGCCAGTCTGCTTAGGGACATAGTGCTGAGCGATGCTAACTTGCCTCCTGAAGGCAGGGAGGCCCCAGAGCAGAATGTGCTCTGTGTCCACCTCCAGGGCCTAGGTCCCCTCTGCTCTCTCTTGGCTCTGAAGCAGATGGAGGTGGGGGAGACTGAAAACCAGAGACACATGGGTTCTGCCGGCCCACGTTGTGCCGGCAGAAAAACTGTCCCCATCAGTGTCTCTGTTCCCCTCGACCCGTGCTGAGCCCTCTGGAGAGCGGGAAGCTGAAACAGGGGTTCAAAGAGAGACAGGAACAGAAAATGCAGCCAGAGGGCAGCCTCCAGGGCAGGGGCAGGCGCAAGAGGCCAGCCTCACTCAGGTGGACGTGACATTGCCTCCCCCGCACTCGACAGGCATGAAAACCCTCTCGTGTTTGTCTTCCCGAAGCAGGTCCTGTCCTCCAGGGGAGCCCAGTCCTCAGAACCAGAGCCCCTGAGAAATTCTGAGGTTGGCACCTTCACTTGCCCCTCACAGGTGGTCAGTCAGTCCCACGGGAAGAACACGGATTTTGGTCAATCTGTAGCTAAATCACTGAGAAAACCACTGGAGCTTCTGATCCGCAGTTGGTGTGGTGTGACATTGATATGATAGAGGCTGAACTATGGTAGCAGCTGTGGGGTGGAGAGAAGGGTAAAGATGTGAGGGAACTCCACAAAACAGAATTCACCAAGCGTGGTGACCAGTTCGATGGGGCGGGAGGGCTGCTGGGGGAGAAGGAGGGGAGAAGACACGTTTGATTTTACCCGCTTGAGATTGAGGAGCCTGTGGGACCCCTCAGAGGAGGAATTTGAACCACAGGTTGAGAGTTCAAAAGTGGTCTGTGCTCCGATACGGATTTTAGAGGCAACAGCAAACTCACATTCGTTGAAAGCACAAAGGGGAAAAGAAAGATCACAGGACAGCATCACTAGGAGAGGGCACTTGTGCATCCACTTCTGTGTCATGGAGTTTTTGTGACTGCCTCCCACACACAGCGTCCTGGCCACCAGCAATGGATTCCTTTTGACTTGCCTGTATCTCACCTACACGTTTTTATACTAATCTGCTCAATTCGATCATTTATTTAATAAGATATGTATTGCATATGTATGATGTGTCAGACCCTGATTCTGTCTCTGGAGATGTAGCAGTGAAATTATATCTTAGAAGAACAAACTGATCTATGAATGAATAAGTGGATGAATGAATTCTGAATGGAGTCTTTGACTATATTAATTAAGTACAAGAACTCCACTCTGACAGGACCACCCCATGGTGCTGCTGGATCACTGGTAAAAAGCTGTTGACCAGTAGCTCTATGTTAAAGTGTCCCTTGAAAGTCACGGTGCCGGAGTTTAAGACAAGCCTCCAGGTCGCAGGTGGTGGAGTTGAAAAATGAGCACGTTCACGAGCGGCATACGGCTGTATTCACAGGGCTACGTCTGGAAGTTCCCACGGAAGTCTGCGCTGATTATGCGGGCGCCCCAAAGGCAAACACAACCTGTGTCTAGCCTTTGTTTTCCCTCTCCGCAGAGCATTTCAATCTTTGCTTCATTGTTTTCATTCACAGTCTCCTTATGTTCAACCCTTCCGCTCAGTTTGCAGATGTGGCGGGAATCTGCTTGTCTCAGACGGTCACTGATTGGCTGTAGCTACCAAGGTCACGGGCTACAAATTTTCAAGGGTGTCTGTTTGGTAGAGGTTGACACTGGTCTTAGGCAAAAACAGGATAGAGGCCAAGTCATGGGCAGTCAGCACACACGGCTGATCTGACCTCACGAGGTTAGCAAACATTTGGTTCTAGGAGGGCCTAAGGGGCCAATAGCCACATTAGGGTGTCGTGCTTCCGAGAGAGGCTCTGATAAAAATTGTTCCATTGCTTCCTCCTCCTTTATTTTTCATGGAGGGACCTTGGCTCTGCCGAGTGCCCTCCTCCACAGCGACCTTCTGCCTGGAAACATGGGTCCCTGTTGTCTTCTGAACAGGTCAGTCCTTGGAGGGCTTGTGGTCAGCTTTCTCTGAGTCTTGAGCTGGTCTCCACCAGAATGATGCTCATCCAGGGATTCACACTCCCAAGAGACGAGGACTCTAGAAGTGGGGCTTAAAGCCATGCCTCTCGAGGATGTCAAATTCCAAATGTTAGAAATGGTGCATGACTCCCCGTAGCCCCCAGACTGCCTTCCGTACAGACATGTTCACATGATGCATCATTCAGTCAACTTTCCAAACTGACCTGGAGCACATCCACTGTCGGCTGACAGCAATGCTCGCGAGAACTGTCACTAACAAGATCTCCACCCTAAACAGCACCGAGCTGTGAGCTGTGTGTGCGTGTGTTGCTGTTGCTGTGGTTGTTTTTTTAACTACTCAAACATGTTTAGCTATGTTCCCCAGAGCTCATGATTGACTATTAATGAAAGTTATTTTTATGCACTGCTGATACTTCTTCTTTTCAAATAAAGCTTTATTTTACCTCTTTGACAGCTACTAATTTTAATTGATTCTCTAGTTACTGTGACATAAAGGACAATGATGAAGAATGAAAACACAAAGATTCTGGTCTAGTTTTGTGACTTCCTGACTGTGTAATTTTGAGGGAGTCACAAAATCACTGACCCTTAAAAAAGTCTTACTTGAAAAACAGTGTAATCTCAGCCCCAGTGGTGCAGATGTTTTAAAAATAAATTAGATAAAAATTTCAAATTATTTGTTAACTGTTAAATAATATAAACGTGAAGCAGTTATGGTGTAATTATACATCTCTTTATGATTGTCATTAATTCTGTTGACCATTTGGTGGCATTTCTGTAAACTTTCATGAGGACAGAAATCATAATTTGAATGCATGCTTGTGCACAGTCATATTAAAACACCCAGTGCAGTGTGTGGGTCATGGGAGACACTCAATAAATATTAGGTACAGAGTGAATAAATCTTCCAGATAAGAGGTATTCGAAGAGAAGATAATAAGCTACTAGTGGACCATACTGAATTTAGTGAACTATGGCAAGTATTAAAAAAATAAGTAGAAGAGAATGGAAGAAGAAAATATTAGTGCAAAACAGTTGGTAAAGTTGAGAATTATTGAGTTGTCCTTATTATTTGTCACAGATGTATTTGCATTTGTGTGAACCAGAGGGTATGATGCATTTATACCACCTATTTGGAGACAAGGCTAAGAAGTTTATGAAACTTTCTCCAGACAAGAGGAATTCAGATTTTTAATCTATGGAGTGTTACACAACAGAAGATATGCGTGAAGAATATTCTGGGTCAAAAGGACTTAAGAAAGTGAGTGAATGTAGCTATCAAGTCAGCAATTCTTCCTTTTCTCCTCTTGGAAACTATACAAAAGCAAAAGGAAGAATATAAAAAAAAGTACAATCTCCTTCTTTAGTGGAACTTGGTCACACATATGATCCACAGATTTCTAAAACACATGTAAAGCCTGTCAAAAAGACCCAAGATCATGCAGAAATTCTGGTGTGAGGAAGGGAAAAGGAGAAGTTCAGAGCTAGCGCAGCAGCTGACCTTGGAAATGACCAGCCAAATACACTTCCTGAAGACAAGAAGGAAACCGCAAAGGGGAACGTTTTGCCGCTGGTGTAGCAATGATGGGTTTGGACGGTGGAAAGAGCAGAGATGGTGATGGAATTGTTTCTGAACCTAGTTTGAATCAGGCAAAAAGGTAAGGAAGGGTATAGCCTGGCTCCCTTATAGGATTAGAAGGAAAATGTTTTTTGTGGGAGCAGAAACCAGAGAGCCTTTGAGCTGTGAGCCTTGGATTATGACTCTGCTGTACTAGTTCCTCCCTGACCCCCACTACTCAGAAATTCCTATAAATAGAATCTAAGAAAATCCAGCCTATTCAATGCTAGCTAGTAAAAAAAAAAAAAAAAAAAAAAAAGAGAGATGCCATAATGATACAGAATACTTAAATAAATGCAGAAAAAAATTGACAGCACATGATCACTTGCCATGTAGCAATGAAAAAATTTTCCAAATGTTTCCCCATTAAAAACACCAACACCACCACCACCACCAACAACAAAAAAATGTTGATGTTGGAATAGTTAATTCTGAGAGTGAAGATCACAATTCAGAAATGCAGGACTTGAGGGAAGAAACTCCAAGCTGATGGGAGAAAATAAAACATTTGCTGGCAAAACTCAAAAACAAAGGTGGGAAAAAAGGCATCAAAAAAATAAAAGGTGGAACTTCACAAAACCTACCAAGAGACAGGCTGGAAATAAAGCTGTGAAGTTAAAAAAAGAAAGAAAGAAAGGCAAAGAATAGAAAAGGATAAAAAGAAAGTGATAGCCATGAAGGACCAGAAAAGCAGAGTTAACACACGTACAATTGGAGGTCCCCAAGAAGCAGCAGGACAGACTAGTATATACAGATATTTAATGTTATGAAGGAAAAACAATTACTTTCCTGAAGTGAAAAAAAAAAAAAAAAAGAATTTGCGTACTGAAAGCTCCACTATAAATGATAACAGGGACCTCAAGCTAGAGTCCAGCATTTTTCTTAATGGGAGAAACACTGGAAGCATTTTAGTTAAAATCAGCTAAAACCACCCAAGTGAAGTCCCACCACAGAGTCGCTAGCTGCTTTAGCTGGAGAAGTAGTAAAAAGATATAAAAAAAGTTCAAAGGAATGAGTAAAATAATTTTTTTGCCATAGCAACACTTTCATCTCTCTCTGTGCCTTAAACTGAATACAACATGAGACAAGACTATGACATTTTTCCCAACTTGGTGGCCTTTTGTCCCAACATGATTTATCAGATACACCTCCCATTTGCTTACCGCTTAAAATGTCCTCTTATACCCAACGTCTAGTTTATGCCACCATTTTCTTCCATTTATATATTTGTCAAGTTCTCTACGCGTCAGGACTCACTTAGGTTCTAAATTTTTGTGTTATATTTTGATAGTTAGCATCCATCACCCTTTTCAAAATTAAAAATAATTTTCCCACATCTAAAAGTATCAAGAAAATCAGCATTTTGATCAAATATTTTAAAAAACCTACAACAGCCAGATTGAGCAATGTTCAACCTCCCTCCACACATTCAGCATTGCTCGGGGTGTGGGTAAATGAGTATTACCATCATCTGTTCCTGGGAGGGAAACTGAGGCAACCTTTATGAAGGGAGATTATTTAACAATAATATATGAATTGTCCATCTTTTACCTTATTATATATTCAAACATCATCAGGCCATCAGCCAATCACCCAGACGTGTGTAATAATAATCAAACAAACGTAATCATCTCTTATATTTTGCTGAATTTTAGTTTCATAAAAACATGATTTTTCATCTGTATTATGAAGTTTTATTTATTGAAGTAGTCAGATAAAATCTATTGTATTTAACAGTTTCTCGAGGTGGGGAGGATATAGCTCAGTGGTAGAGCAATGTGCTTAGCACGCACGAGGTCCTGGGTTCAATCCCTAGTACCTCCATTAAAATAAATAAATAAACTTAATTACCCTGCCCCAAAACAAAAATTAAAAAGAAAATTTGTTGGTTTGCTTTATAACTGTCAAATATTTTGACTAATGGCCCTCTCTCTCTACTCTTGCCCGGGGCCCTGCGTATTTAGGGCGGGGCCTCCCCAGACGCTGCCCATCGCCTGTCATCTCTGTGACCTTTCACCTCTGTGAGATCTGGGCCTCTGCTCATCAGCTGTGGGTCCCTGGGTAGCGGCTTCACTCCCTGAGCATCGGGCCGCCCCAGCAGCCCTGCTGTCCCAAGTCTGCTTTTGGAAAGTGCTCTGCACACCAGAGGGTCCTTTGACTTGAACTTGGTGGCCTTCTTTCCAGAGCAGACTCTGGTTGTCTCAAGGGCAGTGACCTTGACCTCTGGCATTTCCCTCGGGAGAAGGCCTGGCTGAGGAGGGGTTGGGGAGCTGAGAACATGGTGGAGAGTCTTCGACCCCAGGCCTTGCTGCTGCCATCTTGGGGGGAAGGGAGGACCAGCAGCCTCTGCCCACCTGACCGGAGGCCCCCCTTTGGCTGTTAGGCTGGGAGGATGGACCTGATGACCCTGGTCCCCACTGCTGCTCTCTCCTCCTCTCCCCTCTCTGCAGCTCATCGCTACCCCGACCTGCTTCCTGCCTCCTCTCTCTGAATCTGTTGACCACAGTAGCCCTCCCTCTGGCCAAAGCCACCAAAGTATGTCTTTGTCCACTGACATCTGGGTTGACAAATGTCCACAGTCCCTACTCACCACCCTTCCTTTGCAGTAACTTCCAGAAGGCCAGAAAGAATCCTCTGCAGAGCAGGGCGGGGAGTAGTGGAGAGGAGCCAGCAGGATTACAGGAGCTGACATGCGTGCTTTCCATGTGGGCTAGCGTGGAGGTCCGAGTAAGCTGATACTCTGGCAGCCCCGTGCTAAATAATGCCAGTCCAACTCCACTGAGCGTACACCAGGTGGAGCTCCGCTTGGCGTTCCTTGAGGGGTATGGACCAGGATCCATCCAGCTGGCTGCTGAATTTCCTCCTGGGTGACCCTCAGCTCCCAGCCACGCAAACCGACCACCCCTGCCTCCCTTGCACCCCCTCCCTGCTCCCTACACCTACACCCAACTCAGGCTCCCGGGACCCACTCCAGATCTGGAGAACAAACTCATGCCCACTGGGATACAAATGTAAGGGATGTATGATTTTATTTCTCCAGAAGAGTTACTTGATCTTATTTAAATGAAAATGAAGTATTTACATCAATCTCCTTTTAATCTCAAGCCCTATCTAGCATTCATCTTGGAAAGTTCTGTAAGATTACAACACCATGAGTAGAGTTTATTCAGGGGTACTCCTGTGACTGCTTGTTATAGATCCTATTTTAGTCTCTGGACAATTTTGTGATGCGGACAAACTTCCTAGGTGTATAATGTTTCTAAAAAGATGGAACAAATATAGCAAAACTAGGTGTGACTTGATTACCAAGGTCTGGGAAGTATTTCTAGCAGAATTATTCTCCCCAGAAGAAAACAGAAATGCTCTAGTGAGAGGGAAATGGAAGTGGGAACAATCGGTATTTCCCTGGGTCACCTGGGAAGCCCACTGGTCAGGTCCTTCCACTGAATAAATCAGTTTAAGATGTGGACAGAAATCGTTCTCAGACTTGGGTTTTCTTGATGTACAATTGTAATAATTCCATAGGTTCAAATTCCCTTCTTTGCAAGTAAAACAATACAAGGGAACATATGTAAGTTGTTAAAGAGGGATCTCCTGGGGAGGTGGGGAGAACCAAGCCACCACGTCAATTTTCTGACTTTTTTTTTTTTTCAAGTGTTTTGGGCTGTGAAACACGAGCGTCTTCCAAAATCACATTAGTTGAAGCCTTGGGTGGTTGGGGAGTGAAGGCCAGGAGAAGCGTTCCAGCGAGCGCTGCTCTCTGAGGCTGTTGTCGTTACATCACTCACAGTCCATCTGATACGATCCCCATCCTGCCCGCCGAGAGGTCTCGGAGCTCTTAGTTCTCACCCAGCGTCGCGGGCTGGCAGGCACAGGGAGAGAACCAGCAGAAGAAGGACCACACCAGCGCAGACCCTGAAGCTTCCCCCCACGAAGGACCCTCGAGAACAGAGTATTCAGCTTTTTCCCTTTTGCCCCACGTGTATTTAGAGAAAAGCTAGGTTGTCACTGCAGGAGGTCAAAAGGGAGTAATGGATGCAGGGAAGACCCCACGCAGGTGAGAGGGTGTCCTGTCCCAAGGGCTTAGGGACCAGTGGCGGAGGAAGGACGGTGGGGAACTGGAATGCAGGGGCTGGGAGGTTGGCCAGGGGTTCCCACGTTAGTTTGCATGTGACCAGACACAGAAAGAACTTTGTAAGAGGGTGAAGAAAATGCACCACAGCAGGGAAAGGCTTTACCAACTTATAAGAGGGAGCTCTTCACCAATTACCAGCACAATTAGGACCATTTCTTATGGAAAACATTATGCCTGTGTTTTTTCATGGATTTCTCCAGGCGATGGACTGCAATGAATATTGCTAAGTGGTTTCTACTCCCTTTTCTCCCAACAGGTCCAAGAATGGTAGTTTCCTCAACCACAGAAAGGGATGGCCAGTCTACTGCCAGCGAGTCACTGCTCCAGGCACTGAGGATGCAGCGGTAAACAGGAACTACTTTTTCTAGCATACATCCTAGTAACGTGAGTTCACTGAGATAAACAAATGAAAAAGAAAGGACATATGTAATGTCAGAGCTTAATCAGTGCTGAGAATGAGTATAAAGCAGGATAAAGGGAGGGAAAGTAGTGTGGGTGACGTTCTCTCTGATTAGGTGGACTTTGAGAAGATACTTGCAGGAAATTGAGTGGAGAGCTATGCAGATACAGGCATGGAGTGGGTTCCAGGCAGAGCAGACAGCGATGCAAATGCCCTGAGGCTGGAGATCGTTGGGCCAATGTGGCTGAAGCATCAGTGAGTGGAGAATGGTAAGCTGGCAGCTCCTGGCAGAAAGGTAGTTTTCGAGAAGGCAGTGTGTGCAAAAAATTAACTTAGTTCTAAAATAACTTATGCAAGGTATTAATAATTATATTAATATAACTTGTTCATTGAAAATTGCATTAATAAAACAATAATTATAGACAAGAAACAAGGAGAAAATGAACAGACTTTCCCAGATAGAGCCATGTCCCTCGTCAGTTCAGTGCTTCTCACATCCAAATGCACCTTTCAATACATGCTCTGTGAGAAACAACAGAATTAGTGCCCCTAAGTGTTTCTCTCTTAAAAGGAGCACCATGGTAAGCTTTCTCAGGAGAGGGAGCTGGAGGGACATAGCAGGGAGAAGAGGCTTCCCATAATTCCCAGAGTGGGGGGGGGCTCGGCCATGGGGGAGTGGGGACCCCCAGGAGAGGCTGGAACTCCCTGGCCCGGCCCCCAGCCCTGCCCACCTTCCCCCCTGCAACCCTGGGCCCTGGTCTGGCAGTGACCTTTCCATGGCCCTTTTAATACAGAAACTGGGTAGCTGTCTTGAACCTCTGAATCACTTCCTTCAGATCCGGGACTTCCATCTGAACTAGACTGTGAACTGCTTAGAGAAAAATCATTCTGTTTTTGTTTGTTTTTTTCACCTTTGGATTTCCTAGACCAAAGGTCAGCAAACTGTGGCCTGCAGGCCAAATCCAGTCCATCACCTGATTTTTGTAAATAAAGTTTTATTGGCACTCAGTCTCACTCATTTGTGTGTCCGTCACCTGAGTTTGTAAATAAAGTTTTATTGGCACTCAGTCTCACCCATTTGTGCCATCCCCGGCTGTTGGTTGTCCGCCAAAGGCAGCAGTGCAGTCTCCACAGGGACCATGTGACCGACAAAACACGAACTCCCTGACATTGACAGAAAAAACTTGCCAGGCCCTGCCCTAGGTCATAATAAACATTTTTTACATTTTTAGACAAATGAAATAAATTAAGCGGATTAATGCCCATAAAATTACTCCATCAGCTACTTTACGACGACACTGCGATGTGTGGCAACACCCCCCACCCCCGCAGTCCGGCAAGAGGACGGCTTAAGCTCTTCAGAGAACTTAGAAGAAGGAAACTACACTGTGATTAGGACGGATTTTCCAAGCTTTAGACAAGCTTAGCTTTGTTTGAAAGGAATCATTATTTGTAGTGGAAGAGAAGGCAGCCTGCCAAGGGAGAAGAGAGCCCTCTTTTGTAAACAAAAGGGTTTCAAAGTGAAACCTGGGTCAGGCAAACAGTGTGTGTGTGTGTGTGTTGTCCGAGGTCCTGGGGACACCGGGGAGGCAGCTGCGGCAGGAACGCGGAACCCACCGCTCTCAAGGTGGGTGGCCCTGGGCGAATGTTGCCAATGTCACTGTGTCTTCCCCTCCTCACTTATAAAATAAAGGATTTAAATAAAGAGTTGCCAACACCAAAACAAGCATGAAAACAACCTTGGTAGTTTTTTAGAAACACTGATCCTCAAATATCTCCTTGGAGGTTTTGATCCCGCCAAGTCAGAGATGGGACCCAGGAACACGACTCTAGGAAGCAGGTCAGGCCCGGAGAGTCAGCACAGGCACCTCTGAGTTAGAGGCTAATGGTCCTTCCAGATCAGTAATCTCATCCAGCCTTCAGATGCTTAGTCCTGGGGAAGTACACACACACACACACACACACACACACACACACACACACCCCTTTCCTTATGTTCTGGGTTTCCATATTTACGGGAAAAGACGATGCACTTTTAATTAAACTGACCTTTCCTGAGGGTCCTGGGTATGCCAGGAGACACCCACCCCAAACTCATCTCTGCCTATACGTTTCACTAAAATCAGAAGCCTCCTCATCTGCAGGGCGGCCACAGTCCCTGCTGACATAGGACCTGGGAAGGAGCCAAAAGGTGAGTGAGAGCCACTGGGTTTCCTGTGCACCTGTGTTCTAACCATTTCCAAAAGCATGTTTTTCTTTCTGAAATCAAGGAGAAACGCACGGCCTCAGTGTTAATGCCAGTGCTTGGCATTTTCCAGTTTTTGTCGTGGTCATGGTTGATTTCTTGATGATTTAAGAAGGTGACTAGTTTCTGGTGAAATCTGGTCGACTATTTCCAGGGGCTCAAACAGCCCCGAAGATGAATTCGTCCCCTCCCTACCAGGTTGAAACAATTTGGCAAGTGCCTCATTTTCAAATGGGATTAACTTGGGTTTCTTTGAACAGATTGTCATGCATTTTAGTAAGTAAGTAGAGGTTAGAGCCACATGTGATTACATGAAATGCAGCGACGAGTTGAGAAGCGAGTAGAAAATGAGTTTGAACCAGCAGACGGGAGCCGTTTCGGCACACCTCGGGAGGGAAGCTGGGGACGCCGGGGAACGTGGCCTTATTTCGCAGCAGCCTCTCCCTCCCTCTGCCTTTCTGGTTGCCTTAAACACCAAAGCCACCATCGTGTTACCTAAGGTAGTTTTGCTTCATTAGCAGGATGATTCTGTAAATAGAACCCACGCCACAACGCTGTCTGAACGTGTGTCTCACCCGCTTTCCTGCCCCCTTAATACGGTGTGAAACGGACGACTACACTGGTCCTCCAGCTCTAGATTTTTCCCGATGCCGTTGGGCAAACAGTCAGTTCTATTCCAAACGGTCTCAAGGAGAAGAATCAGATCCTGCGGCTCCCACCTGGCAACGGGAACATAGTTTCTGTTTCGCTGCCTCCTGTTTAACCTGGGGCGTCACAAGCACCTGCTCACAACGCAGGAGAGGGGCACTGTGGCCACGCAACCCCTGCAGTGATGCAGGGACCGGCGTGCTAGGGTCTGGAACGCAGGCGCGAAAGCCGTGTCTTCTGCACTCAAGCGCCTCATAGCTTAGTGGAGAAAGTGACATATAAAGCAATAATTAAAACACATAATTATAAGTGCTACTCTGTGTAGGATTATTTTTAACATTCTTTTTTTTAATTCTTTTCCCCCCAGTTTTATTATGTAGAATTATTACAGTTCGATTGCGCATATACATTATACTGCATGTAAATACATATAAACAGTATACTGCACAGTTTTTAGTTTTCATTTATGTACTAATTATTGTCATATATGTTATGATATCATATAATCATTATATTTTGTAGTTGGCTTTATTCCTTTGATAACCATGTAAGTTTTAAAAAGCTAAAGATCTAATCTGTTCTTAGAAAAAATAATTTTTAACGTTCTTTATTTGCACTATGTAACTGAAGTATCCTCCCCGAATAAGAATGAGCAGCAAAGGCTGCACGAGTGATCAGTCTATTCTCCATTCTAATTCCGAGGAGGAGCAGGCGGGCAAGCACGGGGCGGAGGGAGGGTCGACCAGAGACCCTGCCGTGCTTCCAGCAGCCTGCTGGTGAGGAGAGCACAGGGTGCGTGGTCGGAAAGGTGACAGGAGGTCAGAAATCTCTGCCCTGCTCTTAACAGACCCTTGCTAACTTCTTACCCAGGGTTCCCCCGAGGTGTCACCTATCGGAAGTGCTGCTGTGAGAATTAAGTGAAATGCCACAGGGGGCGTGGCCAGTCAATCACCATTCATTTGATTCCTGTTTCAAAAGGCAGGGCAAGTTCCCTAACGAGGAGGTCCCATCCATCCACCTTTGCAAAGCGCCACTGAATGTAACAGTTAAGAGTGACTGACGGGCTTCAAATCCCAGCTCCTCCCAGATGAGCTGTGTGTGCGCTTTCTGAACGTCTGTGTCCTCGTGTGTGCGAAACGGGGAACACAGGGACATTTCTCTCCTAGTGTCGAGAAGGTGATGTGGGTCAGTAGATGTTCATAACAAACAGACCCCAGAGTCTGGCATGAGCCAGGCGCCAATGTTCCTGTTACTGGAAACATCAGTGTGCTGCCTCTCCCCCTGTACAAATCACCTTTATTAAAGACTGTGTGTCTGTCCTGGGATAGAAAGGGACCCATCTACACCTTCGTCTTCACTGAGCCGTGTGACTGCTTTTGGATGGAATTCCATCCATCCCAGCAAGACTACTGCCCCTGGACACAGGCAGCTCTCTCCTGCAGGGACTGACTGCTGGCGGCAAAGGACCCCCCGGCCCCGCGTCTGGTCTCTGGTGTACACAGTCCGCAAGCCCGGGATGAATGTTAAAACCAGAATGACCCTCGGAGGCAGCGCGTGCAGGCCCCTCATTTCATAAAGAGAGAGTCAGAGACACTGAGGAGGTTGAAGGCTTTGTCTCTGGCCAGCCGACGTCAGGACCTGGGAGGGAACCCTTGTCTCTCGCCCCTGCCGGCTGCTCATTCCAGAACGTGTTAAAAGGAAATGGAAGGATCATGAACTTGGAGTCAGAAGGCCGGACCCAAATCTCGGCTCCTCTGCCGTGTCACCTGACCGTCTTTAGCAAATACATGAAGAGATGAACTCCTTTCTCACGGAGCCGCTTTGAGGATTAAACAGGGTTCTGTGTGTGAAAGCACCTGGCTTGAAGCAGGTGCTTAATGAACGTGTCTCTTCCCCGTTGCGGTAGAACGTGTGTATTTATAGATGCCTGGAAACAGGAGAGAGACCCAGAATTAACAAAGGCTCCTGATGGAGCAGCTGGCCCCGCGCCCACGCCCAGGGGTGCGCGCAGGTGAGTGCCTTAAGGCACCGACCCCGAGCAGACACCGATGGAGCAAAGAGCACCCCGGGCTCTCTTTTTTTCTGGGAATGAAAACCAACCGGCCAGGATGCTGTGGGAAAGGGGAGGGAGGCTGTGAAACCCACAGGTGGCCGAGAGCACAGCGGTGATGAGAGTCAATGTCAAAGCTGTTTTCCTTTGGGCTGAGCCCGCCGCCAGGATCGAAGGGGCCCGCGGCCAAGTCAAACAGGGCCACCCGCGGTCAGAGCTGCTCCTACTCCAGGCGCTCCCGGGACGGCGGCATCGGGCTCTAGGGTCAAACGTCCGCCCCCTGTCACCGGGAGGCAGTGCACCTGTGCGGCTGCAACACACCGGCCCAGAAGCCGGCCGCTCCGTTCCCACAGAGGCCCCCAGCTTTGCATTTTCTTTCAAGCATCGAGCACTAACCGAACGCCAAGCCCTCAGCCAAGACTAAACATTTGCCTTGGCACCAGGCCACCCGCGCACAGGCCCCAGCGCTGTCCCAGCACCTTCAAAGAGCTTCACAGGTTGAAATTCAAGGGTATCATAAATTTGCCAGGTAGACAGTTGAATTGGAAGATTAGAATCACAGGGTGAAGTACTCAATTCAAGGAGAAGCCAAGAATACGCAGACCAGTTGCCCAGCATCCCGGGAGCCCAGTGACACATGGAAAGACTTCCTTTTGCAGAGGGGCTGGGGGGTGGGGCCACGCTCTGGCTGTGCCCTCCTGCTGAGCCCCCACAAAAATGAGTCCATGTTATGCCTCTTTGTTGGTGCACAGACTGAGGCTCACAGGTGATGGCTGACTGAGCACAAGGCCATGGAGCTAATCTGTGATGGAGCCAGAATTTAAATAAGATTGATTTAATTGAAAAAAACTTGAGTTGTTTTCACTATAGTCATGCGAGGAAGCAAAGGTAAGTGAAAAAGAAATTGAATATCCTCATGAGATAAGAGGCTTAACAAAACTTAACAGAAGTGTGGATTTCTCCTTTAGAAGCCTGGAAACAAATGGTACCCACCTGGACCAGGGCAGAAGACAAAAATTCAGGCTTCAGATTGTTGCCTGTTTTGCGCCCTTGCCAACATGAAATATTTCCCAACATGCTTCGCAGGGCTTTTCACGTTACCTCTGCCTCGGTGTTCCTTCTGCAAAGAATGCCTTTCAGAGCTCAGATTCTGGACATCTTAACCATCCGTCCTTTCCTCTGCCTTCAAGACAGACCTCAGACTCTTGTAGGTCATTGAGAGAACAACACATTCCATTTTGCTAGGTTCCTCTCTTGGTAAGAAAGCCGATTCTTGAGTCCTGACGCTGGGAATTCTCATTTGCTAAGTCTAGAGTGGACCCCCAATTATC